>NC_143129.1:165578004-166203004 GCF_059928025.1 Delphinapterus leucas | reverse complement strand
CTACACTGCCTCTATCCTCACCCTGGACACATCCCGGTCCCCACCCCATCTCCATTACTTCCTTCTCCAGCTGCCTTTCTAACAATCCTTAGGGGGTTCCTATCAGGGACTGCTGCTTGGGGACAGCTGGGTGCAGCTCTTAAATACGTGGGCCTGATCCTGGATCCATGTGCCTAGGGCAGGTGTGAGTCCCTTAGCCTGAAGTTCAGTCTAAGAGCACCACAAATCTCAATGGCTCCCACCACATGGAGGCAGGACCAGAGTTGGGATCATGGCAGGGACGTAGCTGCTTCACAAGTGGGCATGGAGAGCGTGGGTCTGGTGTCCAGGCCGAGGAAAGGCCGTGAGCAGAGGCTGCACCAGCAACCTGGTCTCAGTGCCCTAGCACTGTCTCCCCTGCCTGCCTGGCCAAGCATCTGTGAAACACCAGGTTGTCCCGACTGCTCAGAGGAGCAAAAAGCAGGGCCTGCGTCCTGCTGGGGCTGGCTGGGGAGTCGGAGGGCCTGACGATGACCCGAAGGCAGCTCCATAGCCTGAGGGCCCTCCTCTGCGAGAGACGGAGGCAAAGGGCTTTAATACCCCAACCAATGTCCCTACACGCCCTCCTTGCCCAACACACCCAGCAGGGACCAGGCTACTTCTGCCACTTCCTTGATCCCACCCATCCCGGCATTCCTTACATCTTCATCCTCTTCCCTTCAACCTCCCCATCCATAATACCCCGAACACACACACACACACACACACACACACACACACACACACACACCCCTGAGGAGCTCTGGAGCTGACTGACAGGTTCAAATCCTCAGTCTGCCATTGCTGCCTGTGAAGCCTTGGAAAGGGGCCTCACCTTTAAGGGAGGATGACGGCAGTGCCACCCCGTGGGGTGAGTGTGAGGGGGAGAGGAGATGGCACAGGTAACGTGTTCAGCGCTGAGCCTGCCACCCAGGCAGCACTCCACAAACGTAAGCTGCAGTATTCCTCTCACACAGCCCCACTCTTAATCCCCCTCAGATGGATAATAACAACGATGACGATAACAAAAGTGAAACTTTTAGCTTACTTAGTATTGCCAGGCACCGTTCTAAGCACTTTGGATATGTTGGGAAACTTAATTCTCACAACCCTATGATTTGCATTCTATGATTTTCTCCTTTTCACAGACAAGGAAACAAAGGTATAAAAAGGATCAGTGACTTCCTGAAGGCACATGGCAGTGGAAGAATTCCAACCCAGGCTGCAAGGCTCCTGAGTTTGTGCTTTTAATCAGAACACACAGGCCCCTGGCCCCTCCCCACATCAACACTCCCATTCACCCAGCTCCTTCCCCATTGATGTCTTGTCCTAACATCTAAAGACCCAGGCCTGGTCCCTCTTCCATCCCCATCCATCTCAATCTCTTTCCTCGTCCTGTAACTCACCCCCAGCCTTGGCCCTCCGGCCTCATGCCTATCTTACCCTCCCCATCCCTGTCTGGCTCATCTTCAGAACCTCCTAGATCTCACCCCTGCCCAGCTCCGTCCTCCCTCCCCCAGGCCCTGACCCACCCTCCTCTGCTCTGATTCCCTGTCCTCTCCCCACCCACTCACCTGAGCCACCTCCGTGGGTCCAGGGGCAGTGGTCCCCAGGGGCAGGGTGCTCTTCTCAGGGATGTCAGGCTCCTGGGTGGTAGCTGGCCTGGGAAGGGTCCTTGGTCTGGAGGTAGCTGTGTTGACCAGCCTGGGTGTTGGGGCCTCTGTGTCCAAGACAGCCACTGTGGTGGGAGGTGAGGGTACCGCTGGGGTGGTGGCCCGGGCTGTGGCTGCTGTGGTCAGTGGAAGAGGCAGAAGCCTCCGTATGCCGGTGGTCCTTACGATAGAGGTGGTGGCCGTGGAAGGAGGTGCTGCAGGGATGCTGGGGGCGGCGGTGACCACTGTGGCGGGCACTGTGGCCACAGCTGGGGTCCCTGTGGTTGTGGCAGCAGTGGTTGCCGTAGGAGTGGAGATGGTGGTGGCTCTCTGGCTGGGCTCTTCTGGGACCTCTGTCACCAATGGGGGGCTGGTGGCTGGCCCTGGGGTGGGGCGCTCAGAGGGGAGCTCTTCAAACGGGGTGCCCACAGGCTGGATGTCCATGGTGGGCAGCACCACGGGTGTGGTGGACACTGCCAGGGCCACATCTGGGCTGAACCGCATGGCTGTCTCGATGCCCGACTCCTGCTCGAAGTCTGGAGGGTGAGGGGGAGAGGAGAGAGCTAGGGAGCTGGGTGATTTGAGGGGCATGAGGATCCCAGGTAAGCAATGGCCATCGAGATGGGGGGCTCCCAACCCTCACACTTTGCATAATTTTCCCAGGACAAGATGAGGGAAAGGAGGAAGGCACAATGTAGCCAACGGTTACCAGTTGGCTGATAGCCAGTGAATGTTCCCCAACTCTTCTCTGCCTAGCCAAAAATTCTAAGGGACCACGTCTTCCAGGAAGTCTTCCCTGACTATTCCAGCCCACCCAGCCTGGAGCTTCCAGCAGGTTGAATCCAGGCAGTGGCAACTCAGGACCTACTGGCTGCAAATCTTGCTGGAGGTTACAGGGAGGAGGGGAAGAGGGGAGTGGCATTCTGGGAAGAGTCAGACATGGGTACAACCTACATGAACACATGGTGGGTAAACTAAGGCTCCGTCGGAGGCAGAGGCAGAGAGCAAGAGGGAGAACAAGCCTCTCCCACAGGGGATGCTTGAGCACTCCGGACTCCAAGCCAGGACAAGTGAAGGGAGGGCCTCGGGAGAAAATGAGGGGACAGAGAGAGAGAGAGAAAGAGAGGGAGAGAGAGAGAGAGAGAGAGAGAGAGAGAGAGAGAGAGAGAGAGGCCCGGGGGCCTGAACTAGGCAGAGGAGGGGTGGGGAGGAGGTTTGGCAGTAGAAATGTGACCCATCGGGATGGATTTCATGAAGATTAACTCACAAGAGGCTTACAGGAGTGGGCTAAAGTGGGAAGACTAGAGGCAAGGAGCTGTAGGTGGCCAGTTCCAAAGCGCACAGACCCCCTACCATCCGTTAGGCTCGTCCTGCCCCCTCAGGGGGCCCGATCTCAACACACACCCCTTTTTACTACCATTTTTAGAGCTCCTTCTCTGTGCCAGACCCTGATGTCTTAAACTGAAGCCTTCCAGAGGCTCTGAGAAGGCATATTTATCACCATTCACAGATAAAAATAGATCGAAAGAGGGAAAACGGCCAAAGGTGGCAGAGCTATTTACTAGCGAAAGTGGGATTCGAACGCAGTGTGCCTCCCTGATCTCACGCTACTCTACTGGCCTTTCTGGACGGGGCCCCGGAACTGGGTTGTCCCAGGCACCACAGGAGGCACCTGCCATTTTCCTTCACTGCCCTAACCCTGCCCTTGGCCACCGCTGATTGGACAGAAGGGGGCCACCTGGCCTAAGCTGAGCCAATCAAATGGTCTCTGCTGGGGATCGGCCACTGCAACTGAAAAGGGGCTACTGAGTTCCTCCAAGTAGTCACAACAGTACTGAAAACTGCGTTACTAAGGGGCGTCTGTGTTCCCTGTCAGAGGCCAGAGGTCTGCAGGGGACCCAAGCAGTGCACAGAGAGATGCAGAGACAGAAGCAGTGGGGAGCTGGGCATGCTAGGCTCTGAGGCCTCAAGGCCCTGGTTCCAGCCCAGGAAGAGTGGCCTGCCCTTCCTGTGCTTGAGGTCCATGAGCTCCCCCTGCCTGACCTCCCCCTCCCCTACCCCACCATTTAACTGAGCCTGCGAGGGTTCCTCTTCCTTGCCATCACAGCCTCGGATGGGGCGCTGGAGGCAGACTGGCATTGCTGACACAACATGCAGGGAAAGGGAAGGGGGTACTTACAGCCCGAGCCCGAGCCGGAGTAGA
The DNA here is from genome assembly GCF_059928025.1 of Delphinapterus leucas. NCBI lineage: Eukaryota > Metazoa > Chordata > Mammalia > Artiodactyla > Monodontidae > Delphinapterus > Delphinapterus leucas. The sequence goes on along the minus strand of NC_143129.1, from coordinate 166,199,131 downwards.
GGTCATCCAGCTCATCATCGGGGAAGGAGTCATCGTCCCCAGAGCCCTCGAGGTCCACGGGCCTCTCGAAGTTCTCACTGCGCCAGCGCTGAGCCTGGGGAGGGCAGAGTCGGGCACAGGGCTCAGCACCTGAGGCCAGCAGCCTGGACATGCCCAGAGGAACCACAGACACCCTCATGGGCCAAGTGACAATGGAGGGACAGCACCAGATGTGGCCTCCACAGGGGTAAACAGAGAGCCGAGGCAAGCCGGATTACCACTTCCTGCCTTGTTGGGTTGCTGTGAGCGTGCAGCACGCTAATATGTGCCGAGTGCACCTCAAAGCAGCAGGTTCTCAGCCCAGTTAGCATCACCCTCGGTGTGGCCAGCACCATCTGACCCCTTCCACCGCGGAGAGGAGGGAGGCCCCATTGCCCCAGGTCACCAGAGAGCACGTGAATGATAAGATTCGGACTCCGCTAGGGACCCAAAGTCTCACACCACAAAATCCCAAAGATAGGGCAATTAGTCCCATTGGATAGACATGGGTGTTGCGGAGGTTTGGGGCTCTGGGAGGGAAGTACCTTGGATAAGTGGGGGAGGGAGAGAAGGGAGTGGGCTCCAACCCTGGGTCCTCCCCAAACCAAAGTCAGCCCCCCTCTCTACACTCCCCCCAAAGTATCTCAATGCCGAGAGTCAGCTCAGGGCACGGATGCCACTTTCACTTCTGCCAAGGGTCTCCTGAGAGTCTGCAGGCGTGAGAGGGGCTTCTCCCAGGGTCCTGCTCTCCAGACCCAAGACTCCCCCCAAAATCAGAACCTGGGAAGGCCACGTGCTGTGGCTCCTGGGCCTGGACCATCCCTCCCCACTGCAACCCCGGGCTGAGAGCCAGCACTAAGGGCATCCAAGACAGGAGCGAAAACCCCCAACCACACTTTTGACCGTGGATCCAGACTGAGCCCAGCCACAGTCCCTGCCCCCTGAGAGCTTAGAGACAAAGATGACCTGGTGCTCAGATCTAAAGGATTAGCACTTGGATCTTAAGTAACTGAAATAGAGAGAGAAAGGCATCTCAAGCAGAGATAACAGGATAAGCAAAAGTTCCGAGGTGGGGAAGCACAGCCTGTGCCACCAGAGCTGGGACTGACAGCCTCACCCAGGGTCCCTCAGAACCCCTGCAATCACTGGATTCCTACCACCGGGCCCCTGTCTGTTCCTGGAACATGGTCTCTCCCGCCTCTTTCACTCATGCTGTTCCCTCCAAGAGAACACCCTACCTTCCCATCCCCTTATTCTCCAACTTCCCACCAGCTAACTCCGCTCCCCGTTGCTTCTTCTGAGAAGCCCTCCTGCTTTGATCTTTCAGAGCACCCTGTGCTTCTGAATTCACAACTACCACTACTTGTGAGCGGTGCTGGCTTTGGGTATATACTTCTTCTGTGACTGCTCCCACCCCCACTAAACTACACCTCGATGGAGGCAGGACCGCGTCAGACACACAGTAGGTATCAGGAAGTATCTGTTAGGGAACAGGTTTGGAGTTGGGGGATGTAATTCCCGGGACAGGGGTGGGGCAGGGACAGGCTGGAGTTGAGTTTGGGGAAGCCCCATCCATCACAGGCTCTCAGTGCTCGGCTGCTGACTTTTATCTTGGAAACTGGTCATGTTTTATCCTGACTGCACATCAGAATATTGTGAAAACAGAACTTGGCGGTTCAGCAGGTGTGAGGTGGAGTCTGAATATCACTACTGTTTGACTGACATGGGGAGCCATAGAAGGTGTGCGAGCAGGAGAGGGGCTGGACTGGCACTGTGATCTCTGCTCAGACTCTCACACTCCCACCCCTGACAGGCCCCCTTCTGGAGTTCCTATGGAGCTAGAGAGAGGATCCCAATCCTGGCTTCCGGCCCCGAGCCTCGACCACCTGCTCCAAAGCCCTACACAGGCCACGCAGGGCAGGAGGCCAGGGCAGGGAGCCAGGAGATTCCCCCCCACCATACCCGTTACCACACACACGCACACACAGTCTCAAAATAATGAATTAATCAGTATTTACTTGCTACCAGTGAGTCATGGAGTGGAACAATTAGAGTAATTGCTCTGTGACTAATTGCTGGGTCTTCCTCCGTTTTAGACATTTCAGGAGCTCAGAACAGCTACCATCCAACCTTCCCCAGCTCCCATCTCTGCTCCCACTTCCCAAAAGAACAAAGCCCCAGGACCTGAGGTGAGGGGGCTAGAAGCTCCCACACTACCAGCCTCTACCACCTGGGCCAGCTAAGCTGGGGTCCCTTGGAGACTTTCTGCTCCATTCTTAGGCAAGTAGCCTGAAGCCAGAGACAGGCAGCAGGATGGGGACTGAGCAGGGACGGGGCTCAGACTGCCTCTCCTGAGCAGGTCCATCTTCACTGTCTCTCCATCCTTCCAGGCAGCCCAGGGAAGGCTGGAAGCCCTTTAGCTGGGAGGAGGGGTTCTAAGAAGTCTGTGGTCCCAGGGGAACCCCAAAGTGGGGTAAATGTGGGGGCCAAAACAGGGTGTCCTCATGATTCCACAGTGACCAGCACCACACACCAGCCCCTAACACCCTGCAAAGCCACACAGGCCCTTGAAATGACACACCCAGAGACATAGAAAGAACACATACAGACACACCCTGACACACACTCACCTAAAGGCAGAGAGAGGCACCGCGTGTTGGCGTGCCTTTGGGTGCAAACAGGCACATGCATGGGGGCGGGCACTAGATAGGGGCACACACTGTGCAGCTCTGAGGCTCAGAGACAAGTATGGAACCTCCTGTGAACCCATCAGCCTCCACTCAGGTAGCTCTCACCTAGATACTATTCATCCCTAGCTCAGTAGCCATCGGCATGACAACCGTTACCATGACAACCATCTCCTCCATGCTAAGGACCAGGAGCTCCAGATCCCCACAGAGATGGGGGGGGGGGGACAGGAAAGGGAGAGATCATGGAAGAACAGAGAGAATGATGGGGGTGGGGGGAGACACTGGATGGAGACAGAGATGCAAGGACAGAGGGAAGCCAGGGGGTCAGAGGGGCGGTGTGGGGGGACAGGGAGGAGGGAGTGGAGGGAGGACTGGGTGTGCGAGAGAAAGGGAAGGCAAGAGTGGGAGGCTGAGGGAGAGAATTCTCTCACATCTTAATTTAGCCTCACGCTCATCAGACAAAGCTGGGGAAGGGGCCACCTCAGTGATTTTCCAAACCTACATCCAAGAGAACATTCTTTCCAAATAATAAGCAGCCCCCAGATGGGGTAGAAGGGGTGATGGCCAACAACAACCCAGTCACCCCTGAGCTCACCCTGGGAAACTTAACACCGGGACACCTGAGACCTGGCGGGTGGGGGTGGGGTGCATGATGCCATCTTGCCCAGCCCCCTCCCCGAGTCAACTAAGTGCCAGTTGTACCCCTCCCTGGGGGACCAGGGCTCACGGGGCCCTCCCAGGAACACTACAGGGGTGCTGGAAGCTGCAGCTACTAGGGCTACAGAGAGGAGAGAGGAGACAGGAGAGAGATGGGGGGTGGGGAACTGAGCCTGGGAGGCAGCAGGGAAAGCCTCAGAAGTCACAAATGCCAGAGGAGGACGGTGAAAACAGCCTCTGACCCCCAAACGACCTCTCTATTTGCATAATTCCATGCATAATTAGCATAATTATCCATGCCATTCCCTTAAAGGAGAACTGAACTCAAATGCCGGCCTCCCCCTGACCCTCGACTGTGCCCCCTCCAGGTAAACCACACACCCTCCCATGCCTGATAAGCACATCTGCGCACACGCACCAGCACAGACGCATACACAGTCATGATCCACATTTACTGACCCTAACCTGTGTACCCACAACTCACAGACAACAGCCTGGTGCGCACCGCCGCGGGCTCACCCGTTTACCGCCTCTAGATGAACACTCACACAGCTGCACCCCCTCCTCACCTGACGCACCCCACACAACGTCCGCGGGTTGTGGTGCACACCAACCCTCCCCACGTCCAAGCATGCCCCCTGAGTCACATATCACAGCCCACATTCCCCATGGCAGCGACACCCTCGGACTCTGACAAAAACCTCACGACCTGTAAACAATCTTTTCTCACCCTCACATCCCCACACGCCCCACACAGCCCACTGCAGAGGCCCCCGCACCTTCTGCTTTCTGCCACCACCAGTCCCGGCCGCGACACCCAGCCGGAGGCTCCCCCAGCAGTGGGTAAAGGTCTGAGCTCCCCCGGGGAGCTACTGAGGGTCCTCAGGGGGTTCCAGAGGCCTCTGCCCACCACTACAGAGGCCCTGTCCCAGGTCAGGCGCTGGAAGAACTCTACCTGCGCCACCGCCTTCAACCATCACAGCCTCCCAGGATTTTATTATCCCCACTTCACAGATGCAGGCACTGAGGCTGGGGTTTAGAGCTGAGACATGAGCACGGGTCCTTAGCCCCTGGAACCCTTGCCCCGAACACTCCAGGGTAGCCCCCAATCTGCTGCTCATCTGGGGTTCCTACACCTGTGACCCACAGCCCCTGGACAATCTCAGCTCAAAACTACCACCCCTCCACCCCCGCACACCATACACACGCCCTCACACGGCAAACACCCCAAATGCTCCCAAATACCCACTCCTGTTCCCCACATGCTCCACCCATGTGTCCCTGAAAAAGCACCCACTGCACCATACATATACCCCATCTCAATCACCCACCAACAGGCCCCTAACACCTGCATCCCACTCCCCTCCACACATGCACACCATGTACGCACACCATGCACACTTTCCCTCTGGGGTATGTACAAGCACACCTACAATGCCGGGGTGAGACACGGCACCTTTCCCAATGGACTGGCACACCCCCTGCCATTTTTCCTCACTGCCCCCTTGCCACCATCCTACCTTGAGCTGACCCACAGCCTTGACCCAAAGAAGTACCTCAGGCTCTCTGACCTGATGGGATCACCAGTGACCAGAGCTGCCTGTCACTCACCCGCCCCACCCCTACCTGATCCTCTCCATAGTTTTAGAACTGCTGGGATGGGTGGGTAACTTCCACTGCCATCCCTCTCCAGTGGGGTTGGGTGGGGGGGACATGTTCAGGTAGAAAGGCAGGGCATCTCCCTCCTCCGGCTCCCTCCTCCGGCCCCCAGCCTCCTTCCAAGCCCTCCTTGGAGACCAGAAGTCTGGGGTCTTTCATGCCCAGCTCCCTCCACCTGCCCCTGCCCCCATCATGAGCCTTCCCAGAGAAACAAGATAACACAGAGGTTAAAGCCAGAATAAATCAGCTCCTTCCCTCACTACCCATCGGACATCAGGCAAGCCACTGAGTCTCCTGGCACCTCAGTTTTCTCATCTGTAAAATGGGGATGCTAATAACAGTATGTGACTCACAGGGGTGCCGTGGGGATCAAATAAGATCATGCAGGTAACGGGCTGAGCACAGAACCCAACACCGCGAGCTGAATAAATAAATGTAGCTGTGATTATTGTTAGGTACATGTTAATATTTCCGTTATGAATTCTGAAGATTTTATCTCATTTAAGCCTCACCAGCCTCCCGAGGGGAGGAGAACCAGGATGATTACACGCATGCCGCAGATGAGGCTATTCGTGCCCAGAGAGCCTGAGTGGCACTGCCAAAGCCACAAAGCAGGGGAGAATGCAGAGGAAGAAAACAGGAGAGGCTGGATGCGGGGAGAGGAAGGGCGAGCTACAGAAACAGGCACGGACACACAAATTAGGTCAGCTGTAGGTGGGCCAGGAGCCCAGCACCCTGTGCAGTGCTAATCATGCTGCAAAAACTAAGAATAAAATCAAGTATAATTAATTCTGCCCGAGCTTCCTTCCCCGCATTAGCCAGTCTCAGGCTCCACTCTCCTGGTGACTGGAGGCGATGTGAGCAGGGGTTGGGAGCCCAGCTTCAGGTTCAAGTCTTGGGTTCAAGTCCAGCTCTGCTTACTTGCTGGGTGACTCTGGGCAAGCTAATCAACCTCTCTGAGCTTCTATTTGGTTAAATAATGATATACTCTTCATGGAGCTGTCGTGAGAATCAAGTAAGATGATGCACCAAAAGCACTCCTGCTGCCCAGCACAGAGCTGGCACTCAGTAACCATTTGGTGGTCTTACCGTGGTACATTTTCTCACCTTCAGGCCTGAGTGATGACTGAGTTCAGTTCTCCCTTCTTACAGATGTAGAAATTGAGGCTCAGAGAGGGGGATAAAAGGGGCAGGTGGTGGGGAATTAGCCTGCCAAGCAGCACTCAGAGAGGTAAAGTGATTTGTCCAACGACACACAGTGGCTTAACACTAGCTCCCAGAAGCAGGGTGCTCTCAGCAGAGCCCTCTGGATCCCCACAGGCTCCATCCCCACCAGCCCCCATCCCCAAAAGGCCCTCAGTCCTGTGAGAACTCAGTGCCCCTCACGCTCACCAGCTCCAACCCGGAGACCCAGAGCGTCACCACAGGAATGTGGGCCGGGGCCAGGCTCTGGGCAGCAGGACAGCCAGGGGGCTACACAATGGAGAGCCTGGACCGGGAAGGGGGACGCTTCAGTCTCCACCCCCTACCCATCCACAGCTGCCCTGGCTGGGAACCTAGCCCCCACCACATTCACTGGCTGCCGGAGGGGTGAGGGGCACGAAGGCTGCATCGGCCACGAAGGGGCCACGGAGCCCAAGTCCCAGAGAGCAGAGGGGTCTGGAGGAGAAGCAGGGGGAGGAAGGGCTGAGGAGGCCCACTTGACAGAACCCCCCACCCAAAACAATCAGCAAAGCCCAGACACACACACTGTCACCCACTCACCCTCCCACCACCCTTCTTCCAAATACCCACCCCCAGACCGCCCACAAGGGCAACTGAGAGGGCAGGAGACACCCCTCTGGGTCCATCCCACCTCAGCCAACTGCTCTGCAAAAGACCTCCCGACAGCAGAGCCCTCCCTACCCCACACCCGTACTCCATCAGCTCCAGCCCACCACCCCCATCCCCTTCGCCACTACCCACCCCTGTTCTTCCACTATCCTCTCCGGAACGCCCTTCCCCATGGTGGCACTGCTCTCACCAACACTGGACCAGAGAGCTAGCAGCATCCTGGCTCAGGAGGCCGCAGCCTCCCAGACCCAGACACGCCCCCTCCCCCTTTCTCTGCACTTCCGTTGCCCCATTGGGAAATGAACCCGTTGTCAGCTTGGTGCTCTAAGTGCCTTTCTGATTTGGACACTCTGGGTGTCCAAGAATTCAGCCCTCAGGTCAAAGAGAGCCAGGGCAGTGTTATTTATAAGAGAGAAAAAGGGGAAATAACCTACATTCCCAATATCAGACGACTAGTTAAATAACTTAGGGCACAACCACGACATGGAATATTATGCAGCTATCAAGAACTGTGTTTTCACAAATCCACACTAAGTCATTAAAAGGCATAAATGCGTAACGAAAGGCTTTTTTTTTTTTTTTTTTTTTTACTTGTTTCAAAGAATATGCAAGGACAGGGGAAAATGTACACTCTGGCTGTCAAGAGGCAATGCAGCACAGCTGTTGATAGGATCATACAAACAGTTCTGTCTCTCAATACCTGGGTGACCTTGGGCAGGTACTTAACTCTCTCGGCCTGGTTTTCCTGGTAAACAAAGATAACAATAGCCACCTCGTGGGGTTCACTGTAGGAGACTCCGGGTGCCCACACGTTAAGGAACTGCTCCATAAATGTTGGCTATTAATACTATTATCATTAAATTTAAAAATAGGTTATAAAAAAATACGTAGAACTTGATCCTGTTTTAATGAACTCAGTACCAAAGTGTATTTCTAAACACTGAATTCTAAGACTAAAGGTTCCCAGAGGCTCTCTCTGGGCGGTGGGATTACAGGTAGTTTTTCATTTTTTACTCGGGACCTGTTTGTGTTTTCCAAACTTTCTACAATAAACTCAAGCGTACTTTGTTATGAGAGCTAGCACGCTCTTTCTGAGTCCCCATGCCCGCAGTGCCCTGCTCTCTGAAACTCCTTGGCCCCTTCCTTCTGCTGAGACCCCACTGGGGCTGGTCGTGAGTTATGAGCAAACAGAGGAACGAGCAGGAAGGAAGTGAACACAAAAGCCTCCAAGGGAGCTGGCAGGCCCAGTGGCCCGGAGCTCCGTAGCTGCACCTCACTGCAGACTGGCTGGCTTAGCAGAGTCCGGTTCCCTCCCCCGGCATTCACCGGCTGGCCGCCTCGGTTGGCTTACAGCGCCCAGACACCTCGCCCACGGGCCACCCGCCAGCTTCTTCCATCAGCCTAGCTCCCGGCCCACCAGCCCCGCCGGCCCCAGCCAGGGTGCAGGCTGGCCACCCTACAGCTGCTCACCCTTGTCACCTATACCTGGACAGAGGATGGCAGTGCAACCCTGGGAACACCAGCCCTCTCCTCAACTCAGGGCTGGGGCATTCCCCGCCCCCCCACACCCCCACTGTCACTGCTCCATCCATCCCAGCCACCTGCCCTCTAGCATCACCTTCTCAGCCACCCTGACTCACACTGCTCATTTATTCCTGTCCCCAAGGCTGTGTCTGAGAGCAGGACCACCCACTGAGGCCCCCAGCTGCCCAGCTCCCATGCTCCTCCCACACTGAATCCTTTATGGATTCCTTCCAGGCCTTGCACGTGCTGTTCCTGCTTCCTGAACACCCTTCCACATCTCTGCCTGACCAGCACCTACTCCACCAGAAAGTCAGTACAAGCAATATCTATTAAGCACCTACTGTGTACCAGGCACTACTCTAGACACCCGGTGACCCACAGTCAACAAGACACGGATGTGCTCAGGAAGCTCAAACATTGCTTCCCCTGTGAGGCTGCCGCACGCCAACCACCTGCCTGTTCTGAAGTCCCTTCGTGGGGACTCTGCCTCCACTGTGTTGTCATTTACTGGGGAAGGAGGGGCCACCAACCATCTCCCATCACTCCAGTGGGCCCCTTCTACCAGATTCTCATGGAATGCACTTGGCCACCCTGGGAAGCAGGTACTACTGTCCCCATCTACAGATGAGGAGACTGAGGAGGCTGTTAAACCACCAGTGGGGACACAGCAGGATGTTTTTTTGTAGAAGGCCTGGGGCCGTTATTCCCTGACCATGAACAACCGTTACAGCTCCCACAGAGGAGCACTCACTGTGTGCACATGGCCCCATTTCTCTTCACAAACGTCTTACTGGTGAGAGATTATTGTCCCCATTTCACAGATGGGCAAACCAAAGTTCAGAGAGGTGAAGCAACTGGCCCAAAGTCACACAGCAATGGAGCCAGATTTGAACCCCTGGATTAGCTGAACCCTAAGGACCCTGCTCTGCACACTGTAGCACACACCCAGTCCTCACCAGTCTCCTCCACCAGGAATTTCCTCAAGGGGGGTGGCTGGCAGCTTCAGAGTCTACACACCACCACCCCACCCTCCCCAACACCCTGCACAGAGACAGACAGAAGAGATGGACTGTCTGGGAATGAGAAGAAATGGAAGACAAGCCCTGTTCCCACGACAGGTGGCCCGGTTCCACTAAGCAGCCCCACCCACCACCCCATGACTCACCAGCAGGTGCCCCTGGGATTGAGTCTCCAGGCTCTGCAACCATCCCTGCCAACAGACTCGGCAAGGGCCCACGTTTCCCAGAACAACCCAGTGTGGGGTTAGATGTTCTGGTCCTGGCTTCCAGAGAGCCCTGGTCAAGTTCCTTCACCTCACTGGGCCTCAGTTTACCCACCTATGAAATGGGAATGATGATTCCCAACACACCAAGACACCATCTGTGACATGATGAGCAGCTATTAGGCAATTAGTAAGTGCTGGGGCGTGACTTGGTGTCCCTACTCAAAGCTCACCTCCTCAGAGAGGCCCTCCCTGACCACCAAATGCATCCACGTGACCTCCCCACACACCCCATCACTGTCAACACCAGGCTTACTCCTCATAGCTCACCACTGCCTGAAATTAGCTTGTTTACTTACTTCCTTGTCTAATGCCTATCTCCCCCTCCAACAGCTCCTGGTGGCAGTGAGTGGGACACAGTTGGCCTCCATTAATATTTGTTCAGTGAATACCGTGAACGGGATCACCCTTACAGACCCACATTACCTACTTTCTAATCACTATGTGAACCTGGGCAGGACCCTGTCCTCTGGCCTCAGTCTCCCCATCCAAAGTTCTCTCTGGTCCCTCCAAAATCCAACCAGGGCTCCAACTGCCCTGGGAGGAGGGACGAGAGGCTGAGACTGATCCCAGCAGTTTTTTCATAAAACAACTATGCAAGTTATGTACAAAAACATGCAAGACAGCAGGTTCCCAGCAGAGCCTACAGTTCTGGCCACTTTACAACCAGGCCTGGGCTGGAAGGACAGTAGCATTTACTGAGCACCTACTTAACGCCAGGGCCCTTACTGATAGGACCAGGTGAGATGGGCCTCCTTACTTCATAGTCTCAGGCCAGGCAACTTGCTGGAGGTTACAGAGAACTCAGCTGGTGAGTCAAGATGGAGTTAAGGGTAGCAAGGCATTACCAGGGGGGGACTGGTAATGGGGAAGGGCCTGGGAGAGCAGAGAGAGACCCAATGCTGTGTGTCTGGTTCTCATCCCACAGGATAGGACCTAAGGAAAGGCAAGCTCAAAGGGCACAGGACACCTCTGCCAGGTCTTAGGGGCCACCTGAAGCCAGGGGCAGAGGCCCCAGAGACCTCACCGGCCCTGGGGTTCTGTTGGGCCTCCAGGAAACCAGACAGACCCTGCTGAGTCAGCCCGAGGCAGGCCCAGTCCTTCTAGCTGTGCTGGGACACCACACAGTTCTTCCGTCCTCCCCAAAGCCTCCCCAGGCACATGCTAGGCACACACCCTGAGAACACACAACACACACACACATGAAATGTGCCCATCTGTGTGTGACTGTATCCAGGCCCAGCCTCCTGAGGAGTCCGGCTGTGGTCTCCCTCATCCTCCCGTTTGCTAGGTTATTTATAACCAGCACAAACTCACAAACAGTGGAGATACAGCTCCTCACCCCAGGCCTATTCTGCTGGCTTCTGAGCTGCTCCATTTCGAGGGACAGAACAAGCCAAACTCAGCATGAGTCATGGGGGCCTCCAGGGCCACCACCACCATCACCTAGATGGGAAACTGAGGCATAGAGCAAGGAGTCAGAAAACAAACTGGAGGAGGCCCCTGAGGCTTGCCTAGGGTCACATTCACCTCCAAGGCCACCTCCAGCCCCAGATAACACTCTCTGAGATATAGGGGCAGACGGATGCCCCAGCCCTCACCCTCATGTCCTACATCCTGGGAGACAGGTGGGACCTCACAGTAAGCAGGAGCTCTGAAGCCAGATTGCCTGGGTCCAAATCCCAGCACTGGCCCTCAGCGGCTGTGTGACCCTGGGCAAGAAAGTCCACCTCTCTGAGCCTCATTTTCTTCTCCTATGAAATGAACATAATAATAGTACCAACCTCAAAGGGTTGGGAGGATTAAATGAGATTATCCAAACAGGATCTCAGCCCAAAGCCTAGCTACCTCTTGGCTGAGCGACCTTGGGGCAAGCAAACGGGACAACAGTACAGCCCAGAAGGTCATGAGAACTGAAGCAAAGGTTCTGACACAGAGAAGGTGGTCAAAACGCACAGACTCCTTTCTCTCTTCCTCTGCTCTCATGGGGTCCCGTGATTCCCTGATCACCCTCAGCTTCTCCCCTTGATAATCTTTATCTCCTGTCACTAAGTGCATGGAGGTTTTTACAGCTATGGTGCCACTGAATCTTCTAAACAACTCCTTAATAGATAAATTCTCTCCCCAATTTTGCAGTGAGCACCCTGCCTTGTCAAATACAGGTGTTCTATAAATACCTGAGGGATGAATGGATGCAAGAATGAATGTGATAAGAAAGTCAGAAAATAACAAGTAGTGGAGAGAATGTGGAGAAGTTGGAAACCTCATGCACCACTGGTAGGAATGGAAAATGGTTCAGCCACCCTGGATAACAGTCTGGCAGTTCCTCAAAAGGTTAAACATAGAGTCATATGGTCCAATAATTCTACTCCTAGGGTATATACATCCAAGGGAAGTGAAAACATATGTCCACATATTAAAAAAAAATGCAACATTATTCATAACAGCCAAAAAGCAGAAATAACCCAAATATCTATCAACTGATAGATGGATAAATAAAAGGTGGTGTGTCCATACAATGGAATATATTTAAACAAAATAGAAATGAGGTCTTGATACATGCTACCACATGGATGAACCTTGAAAATATTATGCTGAGTGAAAGCAGCCAGTCACAAAAGACCACATCCTATTTGATTCCAGTAATATGAAATGTCCAAGATAGGCAAACCCATAGAGACAGAAAGTAGATTAGTGACTCCTAGGGCTGAGTGATTGGGAAGAAAAGAGGAGTGACCCTTTTCTAACCCTAACAGGTATAGGGTTTCCTTTGGGGGTGATAAAAATGAGTCATATTGGTGATGGTTGCACAGCTGTAAAAATACTAAAAACCATTTAATTACATGCTTTAAATGGGTGGATTGTGGGGTATCTGAGTTAAATCTCGATAAAGCTGTTGTTTAGAAAAAAAGAAAAGAATGAATGTGTGATTGAGGATCAGAGAGGGTGAGGTACTTGCCCAAGGTCACACAGCAGAACCTGGACTCAAATGCTCGGATGGGAGAGGAGGTGACCTCTCTCTGAGTAACCCCTAACCAAGCCCCAGGTGAAGCCTCCCCAGCCCCCACCTCCGAAGGGCAAACACTGACTCTGCAGACCACAGGTGGGAGAGGCCAGTGCGGCAACTGCTTCCCCTGTGCTTGCCAAAGGCTACTTTGTCAGGTGGGACCAATGGAAGCAGCAGGCTTTGCCCAGCGGGACCCAAGAGAAGGGAGGCAACTCCAAACTCAGGCTGGCTGCCATCTGCACCGCTAGACCCCAGTGTCCCCAGCTCCAGCCACCAGTGGTTCCAGGATGTTCCCACTCAGACCCTCTGTCCATGTGGCTGGCCCCTGGCCGCCCTCAGCAAGAGACATGAGGATACGTCCCTGCCAGGGAAGGGGTCAGGAGGATGGCAAGGCCCTAGCGGTGAGGCGCATCTGAGTGTGAAGTCAAGTCTGCCTGCCCCTCCCCCCGTGGCTGTCTAGGGCAGCCTTGAGAACAGACACCTCACCGGGCCCAGCCCCTCACCCTGCCCTGCCTCCACTTGGCTCTAGCACCAGCCTCCACCCAGCCCAGCTGGCAGCCGCTGAGCCCCAGGCTGGTTTCCACTCCCTGCTCTCTGTGCAGAGGCCCGTCTGTCCTGAGGGCTGGGCTGAGGCACGAGCTGCCAGGCCTCTGACAAGTGTTTGGTGTCCCCCAAACCTCTACCAGGCTGAACCCAGGTTTGAAGCCTGCACCGCCTTAGTTCTCTGCTCCACTCCACAACCTCAGCAAGCTTCGCCACCCCCGCCCCCCAAATCTGGTCACTATGAGGGGAAGCGGTCTCCCCGCAGCTCAGACTGCAGGGCAGGAGCCCCAACGAACCCCGAAGAGGGAGGAAGCCAAGAACACCACGAGGACCCCCCCAGCCCTCAGTCCCAGCTATGGGTGGAGGGAACCAGAGAAAACCCTGGCGCCCCATGTCCTCTCCCCGACACCCTCACCAGCCTCCTGCAGGTCCAGCGCATCCTTGTGTCCAGCCAGTCCATCCTCAGCCCCCTGCCATAGGTTCTACCCTCCACACCGAGCTCAGATGGAGTCCAAACGCCCCCAGGGCTTTAGGGACACTGAGTGCCCGGCCCCCATGTGCCCTGAAGTCGAGGGATGAGACACACCCTTCCCTCCTCATACGTCACTTGAACATGACTCCCTGACCAAAAACTCCTTCAACTGACCCATCACCTGACCCTCTGCAGGCAGGGTCAGAGGCCCTGGTCCTGGGATCCCGCCATCAGAGCCCCAATCACACCAGCTTGGCCTCCCTCCCCACAGGGGGGCTGCACCACAGCCAGCCCCATACCAGAGCAGGATGCCAGGGACATCCAGATGAATGAGCCCAAGTGGTCCAGCCCCAGAACTAGAGCGCAGACAGTGTTTGTGGGAAAAGGGCCTGGCCTGGAAAAGCCGGGCTCGAAGATGGACATGCGGCAAAGGGCTATTCCTGGGACCCAGCTTGTTCCCCAAACCCCAGGACAAGGACAGTGTGGTGGTTGCCACCTTTGCAGTGATAGAGGCCTCTCATGACCCCTGCCCCCACTACAAACACTACTGGTCACCAGCCCTGGACAACATGCTGGACTCTGAGCCAAGTAAACCCAAATTCTTGAAACTACCCCACAGTGCAGTGGTTACCATCCGGCTCCCAGAGGACACGGGCGAGCTGCCCAAGGCCGCCCAACTGACGAGCAGGGGTCAAAGACGGAGCCCCAGCGGGGCTGCTGCCCAAACATCATCATCCCAGCCACCCCTTAGAGACTCACACACATGCATCCAAGGAGGGGAGGCCGGGTTGGGAGGACTCAGCCCGCGCAACCTCGGCACACCTCTACGGCACCCTGGGTAGCGGGCACAGCCTTGCCTCCCACAGCGTGCTGGGGACAGTCTCACCTCTGAGCTGAGGCCCACGCTGACCCGCCACGCCGCATGACCTGACAGCTTTTCTCAACAGAAGCACTGCAGACCCCTGGGCGGGACAGTTCTCCAGGCCCTGCAGCATTTAGCAGCCGTGACCTCCACCCCGGGAAATGCCAGCAGCACCCCCATTACGGTGACAACAAAAAGTATCCCCGTGCATTTCCAAATGCCCCAGGCGCTGATACCTTCAATGCCCAGCTCAGGCCCCACTTCCTCCCGGAAGCTTCCCCATCCCACCCTTGTCTCAGTGACCACCCCCCTCCCTGCTCAGGACCCCAAATTCAGCATCTCCTGGTTGGGCCTCATTTTCCCACTTAGTCCAGCAACCCTCTGACCATTAACAGTGTTCCCAGAGATCAGAATCCCTGGAACGCCTCATACTGAGGATTCTGACTCAGGGTCCACAGCAGGCAGGTAGTTAAATGAAGGGACTGCCTCCCCTGGCCTCTCTGACCCAGCTGTCACTTCCCTTGGGGACACACAGCCACACCCCTCTCCCTCCTCCCCAGCTTGTCTGTACCAGGGTTTGGTAAATCACACATAAACAAATCTCCGAAAGAACCCAAGTTCTGAGCTTGCAGCATCCCTGGAGGTCATGCAGAAGACAAGCTCTGAGGCCCTCTGCACCCCACCCCCGAGCCCCACCTTAATCATCTCTAAGGAGGCCAGATGAGCAGCTGCCCCTTTGACCTGCGCTCCCTGGACTCTGGGATTAAGTGCTGGGATTAAGGATGGACACACTCCTGGTCGCTTAGAGCTCCAGCAACATGCATGTGTGCATGTGTGTGTGTGTACATGCAGCCATGCAGGTGCACACATGTGAGCACACTGAGGGGCATTTCTGGGCACACGTACAGGTACACTCGTATGTGTATACCTTCGGGTTGTCTTAGGTGGGCTCAGATGCCTGTGCGGGCCTGGGTGTGTTGGTGTGAGTACAAGGGCTGCATCTCTGCGAGTGGTCCGTGTGCACCTGGTAGAGTGTGTGTCCCTGTCTCTGGGTGCCTGTGTGTGTTCAGGTATGTTTGTGGGTCTGTGTCTCCACGCGTGTGCACAGGACAGGTGTGGGCTCAGGTCTACCTGTTCTTTCACACAAATGGGTCTGCACGTGCACGTATTTCTATCTGTGCATCAACCCCCCCACCCCGAGACAGGAGAGCGTCTCCCAACTTCATGCACTATTCTCCCAGGAGCTGTTAGTACTGTGGCCACCCCAGGTTGTTGGCAGCAAGCCCCCTAGAGCTGAGAAAGTGGAGAGACAGCAACTTGGGGGCTCCTGACTCCCCTGGCCTCACACCTGAGTCACTAAAATAGCTGGTGGCAAAGGAACAGGCCACAGATGTCCCTCCCTTCCCAGACCCCAGGGCCCCCATGCATCAGCCCAGACACACAGTAACACACCACAACACACGCATGCGCCCATAAACCCAGCCCCTCGCCCGAACCTAAACAGAAACATGGCCTTAGCTCCGCACGGATAAAGGATCACCCCGGGTGCCACCACAGACTGACTTGCAGACGGTCCCCGGAACTCAGAGCCGGAACCGCCTCTTCTGGAGCTGAGATTGTCCCAAACCAGCCTCCTGGCTCCCCTGCCTCACGGGAGAACAGGATTCACCCATCCAGGGCTCAGCTCCCAGGGGCCACCCAGGGACCTGCCCTGGGGGAGCTGTTCTGCCTCTCAGTGCTGGGGACCCTGAACATCCAAGCTCCGTCTTTGGGCTTGGCGTCCTCATCTGAACAGCGAGGTGAGGGGCTGACTTCCTGTGGCCCTTTGCCCTTGAAACTACACTTCTGGAGGGGCGGATGAAGGGAATGGGGGTTTCCAGGCCCAGAGGGCAAGGAGTAGAGTCGTCCCTCTAGCCCTGACCATAAACACCCCCTCAGCCCTCAAGACCCCTGTCCCCCAGGGGACTCTTCGGTTCCGGGCCCCTGAGTCGCAGCCGGGACCCGAGAGGTTCCCATCAGCCCTGAGGAGTGAGTGCGGCAGAGGCCTCGGGGGAACCAGAGAAGGAGAGGGAGAGAGAAAAGGATGGGAGGGAAGGGGAGGAACAGCGGGCCGCAGAGGAGGAGGTGTGCAGGAGGATGGCCGGTGGAGGGAGATGGAGGGCAGAGGGGGAAGATTTCTCATAACCAAGCCTGAACCTCCCGTAAGGAGGCAGGAAGTGCCCTCTTGCCGCAGTGCTCCCCGCTGCCAGCCTCCACTCTCCTCTTCTCCAAGCTCGGGGATCACAGGAGGAGGGGGCTGGGGAGAAAGGAGGAGATGGGACAACAGGGGAGAACCAGAAGTGAAATAGACTGAGAAGGTTCTAAAACATGAAGAAGGAACAATGTAGCAATGTCTGAATTGGGGAAATGAAACAAAGTAATATGTGTGAAGCTGACCAGGGAGATGATATAATGGGGGGAGTAGCTGCTGCAACAATGTATCCAGGTGAGGGCTCCAAGGAGGTAAGGATGTAACCCTGTGGGGAGCCAGACACTATGAAGCAAGTAACAGAATTGGGGCTTAGCAAAGAATCCTACAGCTTGTAGAAGAAGAGCAGTGCCTGGGAATCTAGAACAGGGAGACAGGAGAGAAGGGTCTGAAAAAGGGCTCACTGTACCTGGGAGCTGGGAGAAGAGGCTGGTAAATGATTCCCAGAGGAGGGGACATGTGTGCTGGGTTTTGGAGGATGAGCAGGAGTTTGCTGGAGAAGAACAGTCCACAGAGAGTGAACACCATGTGGCAGACATGAAAGCAAGAGAAACAATGTTGTGCACTATACCCAGCGAATAGCCAGGAGTCTTGGGTGGTAGAAGGCGGTCAAAGGGATGAGGCTGGAGAAGCACACTGAGTGCACTGAAGGGAATCAATTCGGTATAGAGTCTTGGGCATGAGGGCAGCTGGTTGGGTCAGGAAAGGCTTCCTGGGAGAGGTCAGTGGGAGTTGGGCCTGCAGTCTAGGCAGAAAGAGACAAGTAAAGAGAAGAAACATGGTACAGGGGATGGTGCCCTGCCTAGGAGTCAGGAGACATAGTTCTTAGTCCCAGCTCAGCCACCAACTTGCTGTGTTACTTTGGGGAAGCCATTGTACCTCGCTGAGCCTCGATTTCCCCATGGGCAAAACAAAAAGGCTGAACTAACAGCTCTCAGAAGACCTCACTATGACTCGAGAGCATTCCTTCGGCCTCGGTTTCCCCTTCAGGACAATGACAAGTTGGACAACAGTGTTTCCAAAGGCCTTCCAGCTGAAATCATCTTCAGTCCTCTGATCTTTCCCCAGCCTGGGCTGGCCTCAGCCCATGGCCCAACCTGAACAGAAAACATGCAGCAAAGAAGCCCCATGTGGAAGCCAAGAGTCCCAGTCCCAGCTCGGGGCTCCCCCAGAGCGGCCACACAGGCTCACCCAGCAAGACCTGACTGGCCTTAAATTCATCCTCTCGGGGCACCACACTTTACAGTTTGCAGCACACGTGGTAGCATGGAGCAGAGCTTGTGCATCAGATAGTACTCTGAGGCTAGGCTGTTTGGGTTCAAATCCTAGTAAGTGTGCCACTTACTAGCTCTGTGACCTGGGACATGTTTCTTAACCTCTCTGTGCCTCAATTCCCTTTTCTGTAAAACCAAGGTAATAATGGTAGCTCCTTCATAAGGTTGTAAAGATTAAGTGAGCTTTAACTTTTTTTTTTTTTTTTGCGGTACGCGGGCCTCTCACTGTTGTGGCCTCTCCCGTTGCGGAGCACAGGCTCCAGACGCACAGGCTCGGCGGCCACGGCTCATGGGCCCAGCCGCTCCGCGGCATGTGGGATCTTCCCGGACCGGGGCACGAACCCGTGTCCCCTGCATCGGCAGGCGGACTCTCAACCACTGCGCCACCAGGGAAGCCCTTAAGTGAGCTTTTCTACATAAGACATTTGGCAGAGTAACTTGCACATGGCAGGCACTCAACAGGCATAATTCAATATTAACATCACCACATCCATGCTCTTGCTGTCATCCCATGCCAGCCCCTCAGCGTGGGGCTGCACCCATTTTACAGACCAACACCCTCTAACCTTGAGGATGGAACCCAATGCCTTGGTTTGGACTCAAAGCCCACCTTGTGAGCCGCTGGTTCTCCCATGCTGAGGCCCTCTGGCGCTCAATTGTTCAGCCCCAAAACACCCTGTGGCACAGGGCCAGGCACCCAGGAGGTGACCAGTGAATGTCTATTAAATGTAAGAAGCAATACACTCTCATTAGAAACAGCACCGCCTACAGCAATGGCTCTTCCACCCCAAAGGGAGGTATGTTCCCATCTCCACACATGTCTCTCCCCGAGCTGGGACTTACTACCTTTAACCACACTTCGGTTCCCTAATATACCATGACTTTTCCCACCTCTGAGCCTTTGTCCACCTTGATCCCTCTGCCTATCAATGTGCTGCCATCCTTCAAGGCCTGGAACAAAGGACACCTCCTCCATGGAGCCCTCCCTGATTCGCCAGAGCCAAAACCAACTTCTCTTTCCCCTGACTCACTTCCTCAGCCCCTCATCTAACTGGGAGCTTCCTGAGGTCAGGGAGCAGGCTGAGCCCCCTCAGTGTCCCTAGTGCTCAGCACAGGCCAGACACAGAGAGGACAGCAGTAAACAGTGCCTACAGTGACTGGCAGGTCAGCAGCAGAACAGGGACAAGAACCTAGGCACTGGACTCCCTGCCCAGTTGCTCCTCTCTGCCCAGGAAACCAGACTCACAGCCCAGCCTCCAATTGGCCTGGATCATGTCCCAGACGCTGGGAAGGAACGTGGTGCTCAGCGCGATGGGCAAGGAAAGGGCCCCTCCTACCCTGGCCCAGGAGGAACCATAGACAGGCCACTTGAAGGAAGCAGGCCTCCTATCCTCCCCCCAACCGAGCAGGTCTGCCCTCCCTTCCCAACTGGGCTACCCCAGGTCAGGCCCTGCCCTCTCTGGCCTCTGGTCTTTCTGTTAGTTCCTCAAATGTGAGGACTGGAAAGGCCCCTGGGTCACCCAATCCCATCTCCCCACTTTGCAGATGTGGAAGTAGAGGCTGGGGGGCAGGGGGGGTAGCTGCCCATGGTCACACGACAAGCCACCTCTCAGATTCACCTCTGAGACCTAACAACCTTAGGGAAAATATAATCATTAAAATAAGTAAAATAAAAGTAACTATTCAGGGCTTCCCTGGTGGCACAGTGGTTGAGAGTCCGCCTGCCGATGCAGGGGACGCGGGTTCGTGCCCCGGTCCAGGAGGATCCCACGTGCCGCGGAGCGGCTGGGCCCGTGAGCCATGGCCGCTGCGCCTGCGCGTCCGGAGCCTGTGCTCCGCAACGGGAGAGGCCACAACAGTGAGAGGCCCGCGTACCGCAAAAAAAAAAAAAAAAAAAAGTAACTATTCAGGAGCAGCTTCCTTTTAACTAGCTGCCAACTCATTAACTAGGTGCACCTCCCCCCAACACTGCTCCTAACCCCAGCCTAGTGAAGGAGGCATTATTGGCCCATTTGACAGAGGAGGAGAGTAAGGCTGAGTCAAGGAGTCGCTTGCCCGGGTTCACGATGCTTCTGTGGCAGAGCTGGGATTCGAACCTGTCTGGGGGAGGGAGGCAGGGCCTCCTCCCTGCTTCTCTTCAATGCCTGCCCTCACAGCACAACACGCCTGCCACAAACCCACCAAGCAAGGCTCACCGACAAGATGCAGGACACACGCAAGATACACCTGCACACCCACAGCCCCCAGCACAGGGCCAGGTGGAGAGCAGGTGCTCGATCAATGTCCGCAGAATGAACAAACTAGTCCATCAAAAGACAGGCCCGGGGCTTCCCTGGTGGCGCAGTGGTTGAGAGTCCGCCTGCCGATGCAGGGGACACGGGTTCGTGCCCCGGTCCGGGAAGATCCCACATGCCGCGGAGCGGCTGGGCCCGTGAGCCATGGCCGCTGAGCCTGCGCGTCCGGAGCCTGTGCTCCGCAACGGGAGAGGCCACAACAGTGAGAGGCCCGCGTACCGCAAAAAAAAAAAAAAAAAAAAAAGACAGGCCCGGTGCCCGAGCCCACGCAGCCCTGAGCCTCCTTGGCCTGCCCGATGCCCCCAAACAACATGGCATCTCAGGAAGCAGACTCCAGCTGCTTGCTAACTGCCTCACCTGGGGCACACTGCTTAACCTCTTGGGCCTCTGTGTCGCCATCTGTAAAATGGGGTAACAATACCTACCTCATAGGGTTGTGGTAAGAACTGAGATAAAGCATGTTAAGCACCTGGAACTGTGCCCGGTACGCAGCGCGCACTCTCTAAGGACCGGCCACTATCACTGTCACCATCACCATCATGCCTGGCTCCCTGACAAGGGAGCAACTTCAGGGCAGGAGCCAGGTAGAATTCAGCTGCAGACACCCTCACCCCACCCTCAATGGCAGCCTAGCCGTGAGGAGGTGGCAGGAAACATGTGGTAGGTGAGCGAAGGGCTGAGACAGACATGGGCACCCACCCCGGCTGTGGGCCCTGGAGAGAGTGTCAGTATATGGGTGCTGCCAGGTACCCCGAGAAGCAAGAATATCCTTCCCCTGCTCCCACTGTAACAGCCCCCCCACCTCTCCAGGAGCTTTGCCTGCTCAGTCCCCACACAGCCCCCCAAATCCCACCCCAGGAAGGGAAGACAGGCCTAATGAGCCACCCACAGTGCCCTGCTGCCCGCAATCGAATTGGCAATCAGCTTGCTGCAATTAGATTTCCCAGATCCTGCTCGTGATTGATTCTAAATTACCCTTATTAAAGTCTGGGCCGGTGAGCAGGGCTTGGGGGGGTGGGGGCAGGACAGGTGGGGCCTGGCTGGCAGCTCAGGAGGTGCAGAGTTCTAGGAGGGCTTGGGCTAAGGCTGATCCCAGAGTGAAGCAAGCCCATGGCCCAGAAGCGGGGTATAGGCCCTAACTAGCATCATCCCCCACCCCACACCCGCTCCTCAGATTCCTCCCCAGCCCCCCAAGCCCCCGCCACTCATCGCTCATCCCAGAAGGCCCCAGCCCTGAAGGGGTGTGACAACACGGTCAGCGACAGCGCAGCCAGAACCCTGAGTAGTTGAAACGCAACTGAACGCCCAGCTCCACCAGTGCCCAGCCGTGTGAGCTCTGACAGGTGGCTTGACATCTCCAAGCCTCACCAGCGTCAGAAGGCTCAATGAGACCACCTGCCCAGTCCTCGGCCAAGGCCCCAGGCCATCTCTGGGCTTCGGGACTCCCATCTGTGAGACAGCAGGCTACAGGCTGCAGGGCTGCGGGGCTGATGGTCTCTTTAGGGCTCTCTCACCCCTGAGGTCCTATGCAAACAACAACAGTCACCTACTCTGGGCCAGGACCTGTGTGATGAATGGAACACAGCCGAGGTACTCCCCAGCTGGGAGGAAAATGGGAAGAGCCCAGCCCAGTGTCACCATGTCCATGGCTATATCTCAAACAGCAAGGTCTCTCTGGGTTCCAGGACTGGAAGGGCGGGCCTGAAGAGTCATCAAGTCCCATCTTCTGCCTCCAGACTTACCCACAGGCTGCCAACAGCTCCAAAGAAACGAATTCCGCATGAACTCAGTACCACGAGGCACTGGAAAGTGCTTCCTCTAATCTGGCCCAAATCCTGCCTGCTGCAATTGGGAGTCCAGGCCCACGTTCTCCCTCTTGGGGTAGCCCGGCGGGGATTCTGCTTTGGGTCATCCACGATCGTTCAAACTTGGTTCCCAAATTCTCCACCCCCAAAAAGCAATTCCTCGGTGAGATCAAGAAAGGGACAGGAAAAGAGCAGAACCAAAGCAGGTATACGGAAGAGATCGCTGTTTGTAGGAGCAGAGCCCACTGCTCACCAGGCACTTTATTATTTTGTGTTGTTCATTCTCAAGGAACTCTGAGGCAGAGGTATTCTTAGCTCATTTTAAAGAGGCAACTGAGGCTCAGAGAGGTTAAGTGAACTTGCCAAGATCACACAGCCAGAAACTGGCAGAACCAGGACTTCAACCCTGGTCCAATTGGCTCTCAAGCTGCACCCTCAGGTTTGGCGACCCCAAAACAGACATAGCACCAAGGGCCAGGTGGGGACCCAGGGGTGGGAAGAAGGCAGACCTCAGCCAGCTGGGGCACGCAGAACCCTCTCCACCTGGTATGAAAGGCCAGCACAGGCATTCCCTGCCCTCCACCCTCAGCAGCCAGGTAGGGAAGGGGCCAGATCACTTGTCAGGGGCCACCCTCACCCCATCCCCCCGCTGGGCCCTCAGCCATTGCCGCTCAGACTCCCCCTGTAATCACGGCTTCCTGTTTGGCGCTGAGACTGGGCCTGGTCAGTGGGGGAGGGGAGCAGACACCCCTCTGGCCAGGGCCTGCTCTGGAGGGAGGGGGGCCGGAAGTGAGGCCTACCCGGCCTCCTGGAATCTTGGGAGGCTGGGAGCCAAGGCAAGGGGAGGGGGTGTCAGCCAACAAATATTTACCAGGCGCTGGCCTGATGTTCCCAGGATGTGGTGGAACATTAGGGGGGACAGCAAGACAAGCCAGGTGGTCTGGGACCAGCACAGACCCTGCTCGCTGCTTCAGGGGGCAGTTGGGGGGTGAGCAAGGGGCTGGACCCTGGGGCAGCCTCGGGCTCCAGTCACCCTGCCCCCCACCCCGGACACAAAATCACAGGGCTCCAAGCAGCTGGGCTGGAGCCCAGAGCCACAGGGCCTCTGTCCCACACAGAAGTGGTGGCCGCACCTTGGCGCTCAGACCGCAGGCCCACCCCATACGGCCCCCTGGTGCCTCTGAAGCCACGGGCACACACCTTGGACCCAGCAGGACTCTGCCAGCCTCACTGTCACCCCAACTCACCTCCAAAGTAGACAACACAAAGCCCCAGCCTGGGCTCCAAAGTTCACAGTTCTGGCTTCCTTCCTTCCTTCCTTCATTCATTCACTCATTCATTCATTCAAACCATTCAATTCTGGGCCAGGCAAAGAGTTGGACTTGGGGGTTCAGCAAAGAACAAGCCTCCCTAAGGCACTCATGGTCTATCAAGAAAGTATTCTGATACTTCTCCTGACTGCTGTGTGACCTCCAAGTCACTCTCCCGCTCTGAGGCTCAGTCACTCAGGCCAGAGAGAACCTTAGGTACAAGGGGGCCAAGACTCAGGGATGGGGTGGTAGGGATGTACATTTGGGCTCCACACAACTTTCTAAGGGTCAGAGGGGATTAAAGGCAGGCCTGGTCGCCTATGCAGAGTGAGCCACACACTGGGGGCATCCAGTGTGTGTACAGGGGGAATGGTGGCTTTTTTGGACCCCTCTCATTCTGAGGTTCTAAACATTTCCCCTGTCCTGTGCCATGATCACATGATCCAGACACAAGCCCCCGCACCCCCCCAATCTTGTTGACTCCCGGCACAGTTTATAAAGCTCTCCCTTGACCCGTCACCCATGACCTTCAGAATAGCTCGTTTACAGATCACAGAGCCTTGTGAGGCAGTGGAGGAGCAAGGGCTCCAGGGCCAGACCCGTCCCCCGCCCCATGCAACATGCCTCCAAGGCTACAGTGAGAATTAAATGAAAAAAGATAGGAGACATGCCCGGCCCAGAGCCTGGCAATGAGCAGGCATTCATGATACAGGTAATGTGGGCATAATTTGCGGGTAAGGAGGGCCCAGAGAGGTAAGTACCTTGCCCAAGATCACACAGCAAGAGAGGGTAAAATTAGGACTGCGGCCCAGTTCTATTAGCCTGCCAGGCCCTGGCTCAATCCAGCTCTGCCACTTGCCAACTGTGTGACGTTGAGCAAATCACTTAACCTCTCTGTGCCTCAGTTTTCTTCATCTGTAAAATGGGAGTTCTAACAATTCCTACCTCCAAAGATTATCATGAGGATTAAATGAGCCAATGCATATAAAGTGCTCAGTGGGCAGGGCTCTCAGTATGCATTAGCTGCTCTTTGTATTATTAAGCCCTCAGAGGTGCGGAAGCTGCCTCCCAAATCATGGCCTCAGCCACTGCCACGCTCACCACCTCCCATCCCCAGCTGTCTCAGTTTGCTCCAGCCTTCAGGAATCCTATTACAGCCCCTTCTAGAACAACCCATCCCTCTCCCCGCAAGCAGCTCTGGGGCATGGTCCCAGCTCCAATGGGAGGGGCAGGAGGGAGGCCTGCAGCAAGACCTGGCTTCTAGGGGAAGCTCTGTCTTGACTCTCTCCTCTCCACGATGCCCCTCCCATCCACCCCACTTCTGCCCCAGCATTTTCCAGATGTCAAGCCCAAAGCTGTCCCTGCCCCAGCGCTGCCCTGGGGCCTCCCAGGACCCCATGCCCCAATCCATGGGGTAGGAGCAGCCATTTGGTTTCAAAAGGCCACACTGCATTTTCTCCAGCAGAGGTCAACCCCACACCAATCCCCAATATGAGGGAATAAGAAACACACTGAATTTGTAGCTGGGGGCACTGTGCTGCTCCCCAGGGAGCAGAAAGCACCAGGTTCCAATTCCAACTCGGACATGAGAATGGTGTGACACCCCCCCCCGACCAATAACACCCCTAATAATAATTGTATACATCAAGTATTTGTCCCCAGTTGACAGGTAAGAAAGCTGAGGGTCAGGGCAGGCTACAGCTTGCTCAGTGTCACATGGCAACCATTTTTATAGCTTAGCTTAAAAACCTCCTCCTCCAGGAAGCCCTCCCTTGCCCTCCGGGCTCCCTCCTGGAAAGGCCCCATCTCCTGAGAGCTCACTGGCAAGCTGTGCTCAGTCTCCCCAAGGAGATTATTTTCTCATCACAACACCCCTGTGAGGCTGGCACTGTTATTGTCCCCATTTTACAATGAGGACGTTGAAACAGAAATCCCTTACCCAAAGTTTCTGTCCCTGGAGCCCCTGCCACCTTGGGTGCTAACAGCAACAGATCCCTATGGTATCCCTGTGTCAGGGCCTGGCCTGGAACAGTCTAGGGGTCCCCAACGTTTAATTTTTAAAGTGAGAACAATCTTGCCCTGGCAACCCAATGTTCACAGTCAACCAGAGGAGCTGGAGGGAAGAGGAGTAGGGAGCTCCTGGATACCTGAAATCGTGGGGGTGGGGAGGGAGCAGGAACTACCAGGCATGGGGCTGGGGATTCAAAAGAATTCCCTGATTGATTTCCCCTTCCCATGGTCCCTCACCCTACCACCCCCCATCCCTACCACATTCCCAAACACAGAATGGCAACCTTGTAAAAGAACAAGTGAACATTTGCTGAGTGTTAACTATGCGCCAGGCACTGTGCTAAGAGCTTTATATGTTAACCCCGCTCATTCTCCTATTCTCCCCATTTTACAGAGGTGGAAATGAAAGCACAGAGAGGTTAAGTAACTTTCTCAAGGTCACACAGCCACAAAACAGTGAACTCCCAACACTGGGAATTCAAACAAGGCTAAGTGACACCTAAATCCCTTTCAGCCCTGAGTATCTAAAGAACACTTTTCAAGCTGAAATTTCCAGGATCCCCACACTCTGGGTCTTTCTGGGTAGTGACTTAAGTACAGCAACTGAAGCGGCCCTGAAGGCAGATGTCTCTCAGAGTCATAACTAGCTGGTATCTCAGGAGAGGACTCCCAGAGCAGATGCCAGGACACACATGCACACACCCCAACTCACCATCTACAGCGCGAATGAGCCCCACTACTCCTCCTGAGGCCATCCTGGAAGCTGCTCCACACACACACACACACACACACACACACACACACACACACACTCCTTTTCAAGCTGGTGGGCACCTAGGTGTCATCCTGCCCTTCCCCTACCCTGAGCCAGCCACTGCCCATCCCAGTGATGTCCTGGGAGGCCCCCGCCACGGAGGCCACTCCTGGAGCCACCCTGGTTGGGGCTCTTCTGGTCTAATCTCAGTCCCTCCTGCTGCAGGCATCACCCTCTTCCTCTGGTGTGCCACCCTGGCCACTGGTCACCACCCATTAACCCTTTGCCTCCCAGGCCAGATGAGGTGATGTCCCTGCTCCGCAGCCGGGCCCCTGGAAAGGTGTTAAGCCTGGAGAGGGATGCCCCCCTACCTCATCCGGAGCCCCACCCCTCCTCTCCTCCAAGTCAAGCCCACCATCTGAGCCTCCAGGCCCAGACCCCGGGGGTGTGATTTATCTGCCACCCAGCACTGGGTCTGAGCCACACCCACTCTACCTCAGCCTCAGATCCAGGGGCACCCTGCCTTATCGGGGCCTTTCACCTCCGTGCGCTCATTTAATTCTTTCCACCACCTCATGGGGCACGGATTACGAGCCTTGTTCTATGGATGAGGAAAAGTTGTTCGGCAAGGGACGTGACTTGCCCAGGGGTCACCCAGCTCAGGATCCTGCTGGGCTGCCATGTCTAAAGCATGCTGTCCGGTGTCCCTTTCATTCATCACACACCAAACATTGACTGAGCTCTTCCTGTGGGTGAGCACACACATCCTCTCATTTAATCTCTCAGGAGGGTGTTATTAGCCCCGTTCCACAGAGGGGGAAATGGAGGCTCAGAGAGGTGAGATAACTTGTCCAAGGTCACACCACGAATCAGGGGAGGGATCAGGATTTGAACCCAAGGCTGTGTGATTTCCACATCTTTGATTTCAAAGATGGTCTTCCAGAAGTGTAGCTGAGAAAGTAACCCAGTTGCTAGGATGGGCTGGGTCCCTGTCCCTCCCAGGGACCTCTTTTCCTCACCCCACCTGGGGAATAACTGGGGATGAGGCACCCAGCCCACCGGGCCCCATACTCAGCCTGGCATTCAACACTCCCCCCCACCCCAGCTCATAGTCCCCAGATGGGAAAGGCTGAGGAGTAGCCTGCCTGTCCAAGATGCAACCTCTGAGCCCCTGCCTGACCTCCTCCCATTTCACAGACTGGCCAACTGAGGCCCAAAGAGACTTGCAGTGGAGGAGTAGGCACCCGGGGGGGGGGGGGTTGCCTGAGAGGCCTGGGTCCCTCTCAGCCTGGGGAACGGGGGACAGGCATAGCTCCTAGAACCAACCAAGGGGATCAGGCCTAGAAACCCCCCAGTTCATGCCCAGGCCAGGCTCCAGACACGTGCCCATAGGGAACTCACTTGGGACCTGGGTCCCTCAAAGGGGAGGAGGTGGCCTTTCCTCCTGCTCCCTCTGATGGAGCTGGGACTGAGCTCAACCCCACGGCTGCTGCGGTCACTCAAAGGAACACCCAGGGGTCACCTCATACATACATACGTACTCACCGCTACCTGCACACTCGGCCCCACTCAGGGGTGCATGCTCCACGCACGGGGTAACCCATGCACCTGCCAACACACGCCTGCACACACACGCACACACACTCCCATGGGTTGGAGCACACACCCACCACAGAGGTCTCCCCCTCAACACACTCACCCCTTGTAGGCACACACAGCATGGCCAACAGTCCCCAGCCCGTCTCCGGCACACACCGTGCACAATGGGTCACCCTGACACGACCACACGCAGGTAGGGCACGATGGCCCCCATCCATGGGGACGGACTGGTCCTCACGCCTCATCCTTCACCCGTGCACACCCCACAGGTCCCAGCACCCTCCACGGAGGTGGACACACACGCGGTCACACTCACCCACCCCCTCAGGTCACCTTCACACAGGTCCCCTTCACCCCTCCCCCTCCCCGGGCCCCCCTGCCCTCCCGCCCGCGACCCTCGGAGGGAGGAACCTAACGCACACCCTCCCCCAGCAGGGGGAGGCGACCCGATTCCCTAAAAGTGGCCGCGGTCCGGGCACACCCACGAAGCAAAGCCACGTCTGCTCAGACCCGAGACACGCCCAGCGCGGCCCCGCGCCCGGACCCCAGCCCGGACCCCAGGCCGCCCACGGGGAAGGGTCCCGCCCCCGGGGAAACGAGCCCCCGGGGAAACGAGCCCCCGGGAGGCGCGGGCGGCCAGGCACTGAACCCCCGCCCCCCCCAGGGCCGGCGCGGCGCGCAAGCCGGGGCGCGGGAGCGGGAAGCACTCACCCCCGCGGCGCGCCCCGCCAGCAGCAGCAGCAGCAGGGGCGGCAGGAGCAGCCCGCGGGCCCCTGGCCCGGCCGCGGCCCCGGCCCCAGCGCCAGCCCCGTGGGCGGCCCCGGCGCGGTGCGGCGGACCGGGCTTCATGGCGGCGGCGGCGGCGGGCGGGCGCCTTTGTTCCCGAGGCGGCGGCGACGGCGGCGCGGCCCGGCGGCTGGCCCGGCGCGCTCTCGGTCGGGGCTCCGGCTCGGCGGCCCGGCTCCGCCCGGCAGCTCCGCGCCCACGGCCGCCGCGCCTGCAGGAAGCGTGCGCCGCCGCCAGGCCGCCCCCAGCGCGGGAGGCGGGGCGGGGAGGGGCGGGGCTGGACGCTGAGCTCCCCCCGCAGCCCGGGCCGCCCGGGTGCCCCCGCACCCCACACGCGCCCGCCCGCCCGCCGCGGGGTGAGGCGGGGGGCGGGGGGGGGGGTACGTGCGACCCGAGACGGGTGGCCGGCCTCGCGGAGGCTTGCTCTGGGGACGGGGCCGTCGCAGGGCTTGGAGGGGAAGGACCCCGCGTGGGGATGCGGGGTACGACCCGGCTTGTCGGAGGGTCTGGGTAGATGGGTCGCATCTGCGTGACCATTAATACCCTCCCCGCTAACGACTCGGTTCACTGGCTCTCCCAGGACCCATCACCCCCGCCCTCAAGCCGGTCCACAGAGGGGGACAGAGGTCATCCGAGTCCACTGGGCTTTGATGTCTCCACGGGTGGGCAACGGGAACTCAGATCAGGCGTGGCCCCCTTTGGGCCCTGTCACTGGGGTGGGCAGACCTGGCCTAGTGCTGCTTCCCCACCAGCTGTGTGACCTCAGGCAGGTGTCCCCAGCTCTCTGAGACTCTTCCTCACTGTAGGATGCAGACCCCCCTACCCCTGCCCCACATTCCTTTTCCCAAAGGTGGTCATTGTGCGTTTCTCTGGTGCCTTTATCCCCACCTGACATACGATGCATTTCACTTACCCAGCTGGGGTCTCCCACCACTAGCACATGAGCCCCAGGAGGGCAACGGTTTGTGTCGTCTTGTTCACTGCTGTGTCCCCAGCACTAGCCCAGGGCCTGGTGCGTAGCAGTGGCTCAATACAAATTTGTTGAATCAATGAATGTGTTTCCCACTCACCTCCCAGTCACCCCCACCCACCTGTTTTGGGAGAAGAAGGGGGTAAATATTTATTTAGCCCTTACCCATGCCAAGTGCTTTACAGGGGTTATCTCATCTCATCCTCTCAGTGACCCCATGAAGTAGGTGCTGTCAATAGTTCCACTTCCTAGTTGGGAAACCGAGGCCCAGAGAGGGGAGGTTATTTGCTAGCACTGGCAGGCGGAAAGTCTTTGCCCTCAGCCCCCATGTCCCCACACCCAGTGCAGGGCCTGCCCTCAGGAGATGGGAAATCATTGAGCTGAAACTGGAACAATTCCCCCAAGGAAAAGGGAACTGAAACCAGGACTCATGGAGCCAGTAGGGGTGAGTGCCGGGTGGGCCGGTGGAACAGACTCGGGCACCAGCCATGATTTGGGGATGTCGGAGGAACCTGGACTGGTCCTTCAGGGGCCTTGAGAGGAGGTCCAGAGGTCAAAGTTCAGCTCATTAGGCAGAGCTGCATTAGGTGTTCCCTGAAAGGGAGTGAGAGCCCCGTCCCTAAAGGGTATGTAAGGCCAGGCCAGCTGCCCTTTGGCAGAGATTTGGAGAGGGAGGGAAACTTTCCAACTCTCTGAGATTCAAAAATTCCTAGGAATTCTGAGGTCCCAGCCTCTGGGAATCCCAGTGCCAAACCTTGAGGAATTCTGACCCTTGGGCACCTTGGGAAGATGGATGGAGAGGGGCTGATGGGACCCAGTAGGTGGGGAGCTGGTTCCAGTTGAGGCAGCACAGCTTGGAGTTGAAGAGTTCTTCTGGCTCTGGGTTGGGCAGATACCTGGGTTCAGATCTCAATTCTGCCAGTTGTGAGCTGGGTGACTCTAGATGAGTGAGTTTACCTCTCTGAGCCTCAGTTTCCCAACTGTAATATGGGAATAGTGACCACATGGGGTTCATTCATTCGTTCATTCATTTATCATCCAAGGGTAAAGTGAGTGCCTGTGTGTGCCACACACAACACTGGCCCAGGGCCAGGTGCCAGGTTGTGAAGATTAAATGAGCTCTTCCTGACTTTGTACTGGGGGTTCGTTCAATAAAGGTGGCTGGGATGATGTTTATAAAGTAAGGGACCAGATGTAGGGACAGTCACCTCCCAGAGGGGCTGCTACAGGCCCAGGGAACAGGCTGTTTCTGAGGAGCCCCCAAAGGGTAGAGTTGGGGCCAGCAGGGTGAGGGTAGGGGGTATGAGACGCCAGTTGTCAGCTCTGTGCAAGGAAGGACTTTGGAACAGTTGGAACTGGCCGCAGATGGCAGTGGCTACTCTGAGAGGTAGTGAGTACTCTGTCTTGGCAGGTAT
This sequence comes from Delphinapterus leucas, assembly GCF_059928025.1. Taxonomy (NCBI): domain Eukaryota; kingdom Metazoa; phylum Chordata; class Mammalia; order Artiodactyla; family Monodontidae; genus Delphinapterus; species Delphinapterus leucas. Next base: position 166,168,119 of record NC_143129.1, on the reverse strand, counting down.
ACAAGGCTCCAAAAACTAGCGATCAGGAAGGTCATTAGAACAGTCTCCATGCACAGGATGGGCCGTGAGCATGGCCCACCTTCAGAAGTTCCTGCCAGTTCTAAGACTTCTGGGGACTTTCCTGGTGGCACAGTGGTTAAGAATCTGCCTGCCAATGCAGGGGACACGGGTTTGAGCCCTAGTCCAGGAGGGTCCCATATGCTGCAGAGCAATCAAGCCCGAGCGCCACAATTACTGAGCCTGCACTCTAGAGACCGCGTGCCACAACTGCTGATCCCGCGAGCCACAACTACTGAAGCCCGTGCGCCTAGACACCGTGCTCTACAACAAGAGAAGCCACCGCAATGAGAAGCCCACGCACCGCAACGAAGAGTAGTCCCCGTTCACTGCAACTAGAGAAAGCCCGCGTGCAGCAACGATGACCCGATGCAGCCAAAAATAAATAAATAAAATAAATTTATTTTAAAAAAAAAAGACTTCTGGCAGCAGCAGCCCTCTTCCCTGACGTCCTGAGGAGGGGGAGGGGGAAGATCTTTGGGCTGGGCAGGCCAGGAACGCCATCTGCTGCTCCTCAGAGATACCGGTCACAGCCCGAACTGAGCCAGGCCTGGGCCCCGCCGCTCTCATGCTACTCCTCACCAACCCCACCCCCCACCCCTCCATCCCCCGCAACCCCCGCTCTGTTCTTCTGGGGTTCACAGCTGCACACATTCACCGCATTCCAGCACCCGATGCTCCGTGTAGTTCCCCTCCCCCACGCCTACCTGTGTATTGGAGCCAAGTCCCCGCATCTCAGGGTCTCCCTCACCTGCCCTCCCCATCCACACAGGCACCTGCTGCTGCCCCCCTCCCAGCTCAACTCCCACGGCCCACTTGGCCCCTCGGGAGAGCCTGCCTGACTTCCTTGGGCAGGGCTGGTCCTGCCCTGGCCAGTGTCCATCCTTGCCCTCCCCCCCTTTCAGTCTCTACCGTCTGTCACCACCCCCCACTGAAGTGGGAGCACCTCAGTATCCCCAACAGACAATAATCGCGGAACACAAACAGAGCTGACTATATGCCAGGCGTGGCTTTACAAAGTGCACACTGCCAGTATCCCCACTTTAGATGATGAGTCGAGACACAGAGAAGTTAGGAGATGTGTCCAAGGTCACACAGCTGGCGAGTGAAGCTAAGCTCTTGACCCAGGGTCTTAATGGCCACACTGTAATGCCAGGGGCAGAGGTCTGTTGGGGAGTATTTGATGACTGAGTGAAAGAGTCAGTGAGGGGATTCACACTGCCACATGGACACAACCAATTGGTGGGCGCACTCAGATGAGCCTGGAAACCAGATAACCCCCCACAGGCATGCCTGACAGCCAGGCCTCACCACCCTTCCCAATGAGTCCTTTCTCTGCCCTTGGCCAGGACTCCTGGCTCCAACAAGGCAGCAAAAGGGAAGTGGAGGCCTCAGCCGGCATCTCTGAGCTCCAGGCCCGAGCTGCCTTATTTGGAGTTGCATTTCTGGGCCTGGCACACAGTAGGTGTTCAGTAGTGGTTGCCTGACGCCACCTGCCCCCGGAGGTTTGGCTAAACAGACTGGCTCTTTGGAACTCACACTGCCATGTAATAATGAGAGCCAGGACCTCCTGAGGGCTTGCTCTTCGCCAGGCACTGTTCAGGGCACCTGCCAGGAGCGCTGTCCCTCACTCCTCCCCACAGCCGTGTGATCTGTGTACAACAAACACACTTGCCTCCCAGCTTTGTAGCCGAGAGGAGCCCTTCCAGCGGAGCCAGGCACACAGGGAGCACGATGCATGCGTTCGCTCCTTACTGGTTCCCCATTTTACAGTTGGGGAAACTGGGGCCCTGAGGGGCTGGGTGACTGGCCCCGGGTTACACAGCCAGGAAGTGAGAGTGCTGACAGACCACTGCTGTGCCCTCCCCTGTGGCCACAGGGGACTTTGCGATCCTAACTGACCCTCCAGCTCAAGGCAATCACAAGCCTGGGAAAACCAGTCTTTGCCTCTCCTGGGCTGCCCCTACCTCCCCCCTGCCCCCTCTGCACCCTCCTTCTCCTATCGTAACTTCCAGCCTTGCCCAGGACTCAAGATGGAGGCCAGAACCCGGGTTTGCTTCTGAGAAAAGCCTGAATGAAATCAGTCCTGACGTTATTGACCCCGAAATCAGGAACCAAAGCAGGATTCTGGCAAGAAGGCTCTGATCTAGGGCCCACAGAGGGCACTTGGGGAGACTCTGGCTGTCTGTCTGCTGCCCCAGCAAGTATCACGGGATAAGCTGAGCGGCTGCAGAGGGAGTCCACAGGGCCCGGGCAAGAGTGGGAAGGCTTGGCCTCCATCTGTGGGGGGGCCCCCTACCTGCCAAGGAACCTGCCTGTGTGAGGGTCTCAAAGGGCCATGCCTCGAGCCTTTCCTGAGCACCCTCACCCCGTGTTCTGGGCAAGTCCCTTCAAGATGAAGGGTGGGTGATGCCCCCCTGGCACACAGCTGCCAGGCATGGGGCCAGGATTTGAACCCAGGCCTCTGCTAGGTCTGTGAGCTGGGGGTTTGCAAACTAAGGACCCAAAGTGTTCCCGGGAGGCCCCTTGAGGCAGGTGTGGGGATGGGGGAGGAAGTCTGATTTTGTTTGAGATGAGTGCGCCGGGGGCCACACAGCAGGGCTGGCCACGCAGGAGGGGCAGGTGGATGCAGAAACCCTGTCTCCAGGTCAGCCTGGCCCAGGTGCCAGGCCAGCCAGGGCAGGGTGGTAGCGGCACGTGGAGGAGGAATTGCCGAAACAGCAACTGTTCCAAGAGAGAGGTGGGCTCTGCCCTCAGGCTGGGCAGGGATGAAAACAGGTGTAGGTCCGACTCTGTGGGGCCTGAAGCTTATACAATTTGAGGGGGTCACGAATACAAAATTAGGAACAAGGCTTTGGAAGGGGGTTGTGCCAGTGAGGGGCCCTGAAGCTTAAGCTTCATTAATTTTACATTAATTGTGAACAGAAGCCCACGGCCCCGCCAGATGCCATCCACAGTCTAGCAGAGCCAGCAGGGAGACTGGGCAGGGAGGGGTTAACCTCACTCTGAGGTTTTGGGTGTCGTGGAGGGAATATAGGAAGGCTTCATGGTGGTGGTGACGCCTCCACTGAGCCACGGCGGGCCAGCCTTGGAGAGTGGGTGCTCTGAAGTGGTCACACTGAGGCTGCACCCACCCGGGAGGGAGGAGAGCTTCTGAAGTCTTGAGCTCGAGCTGGAGGCTTCGGAGGTCCTGTGTGTGGATGAGGCTGAGAAGATTCTGCAGGTTTGCTCACTGTAACCTAGAATGACAGTATGTAGGGCCTTGAGCTGCTCTCCTCACTCCACCCCTTCATCTGCCCATCTCACAGGTAAGAAAACTGAGGCCTGAAAAGTAGAAGTGACTGACCCCAGGTCACGCAGTCAGTCTGTGGCAGAACCTAGGCTGCTTTGCTACCTGTCCTGGGGTTTGCTCTACCCACCCCCTTCTCCTTGACTGATTGCCCTGTTGTTTGCAAAGACTCTTGAGGTAGGACCCATCCCACAACCAAGACCTCATTCAAATCCAAGACCCTGACTCCTTGTGGCCCCCTTTAGCCAGTGTAAGGTCACAGGGCTCAGAAGTGACTGTCGGGTTGGAGAAGGGGGGGAGAGCCCAGGCCCAGGAGCTGTGTTCACACACCTGCCCTCTTCCCTTGGATGGGGGAGAGGAAGGAGAGAGGGGAAGGGTCAGCAAAGATGCTGAGGAAGAGGAGACAGCAAGAGGTGATGAGGGCACTGCCATTCCAGAAGCCATTTCACTCACACACCCCCGTTCCTGGGAATAAATTGCACATTTGAAGTCATTTCCCTGGAAGAAAAAAAAAGCCTCTCTAAAAATATATTTTCTTTCTCACCTCATCCTGGGGCTAGAGCAGCCCAGCTGGGTGACAACCAAAAAAGCCAGTGGAGGAGAGTGACCTGGAATTGGGGAAGGTGGGGCGAGGGGAGAGTGAGAAGGATTTGGGGGTGGGGAGACCCTCCTGCCCCAACACCATGGAATCTGAGTGAGTACGACTGTCACCGAGATATTTCATGTGTCTTGTGGGGCTTTTATCTTTGAGACTCGCAGAGGCTAGCAAAGCTCACCCTCATGTTCCTGAGCCCCTGCTGTGGGCCAGTCACAGATCCAGGTGCTAAGGGAGTTGCCATCCCAGGGCAGGGGGTGGGCAAGGAGCAAGGACAGTTGGCCCTCCGCATCCTCGGGTTCTACATCCATGGATTCAACCAACCTTGGATGGAAAATACTTGGAAAAAAACTCCAAAAAGTTCCAGAAAGCAAAACATGAATTTGCCACACGCCAGCAACTATTTACATGGTGTTTACATCGTGTTAGGTATTGTAAGGAATTTAGAGATGATTTAAAGTATACGGGAGGATGCGTGTAGGTTATATGCAGATGTTATGTCATTTTATACGAGGGACTTGAGCATCGGTGGATTTTGGTATCCACAGGGGTCCTGGAACCCATCTCCCATGGATACTGAGGGGGCGACTGTAACTGCATTCACGTGGCACAAACAGGTCCCTGCTTCGTCCCTCACCCTCTGTGTGGCCCTGAGCAGGTCACTCCCCTTGCTCTGGGCCTCAGTCTTCTCATCTGCAAATGGATCAGATCTGGGGACACCAAACTTAATTCCCAGCTTCCTGCAAGGGGCCCTGGGAAGGGGCATGGCAGAGGGCAAGAGTGGGGGGACTCTGGCCCCTGGGCTCTGAGGAGAGGCCTGGGGGATTCTGGGGTCAAATTCTGGCTCTGCCACTTCCTGGCCAGTGACCTGGGGCCACTTTTCTTCCCATAGAGGTTAAAGCAACTGCTCCCCTCTCCCAGAGTTTGAGGCAGGTGAACGACGTAACACAGGGCAGCACCCAGCTCAGGGCAAGACCCATAGTCACAACTCAATTATCCACTATTTTTCAGTCATTCTCAGCTCGGTCCACTCCTGGCCTAAGGAGTATGGGCCGGGGAACTCTCCACTGGGTCTGAGAGACAGAGGCTGAGGCAGCTCTGGCACAGGACAGCTGTGGCTTCCTGGGAGTCCCTGGTGCAGCCCCACCCAAAGACATGTCTCTACCCTGGGCTCTGAGGAGCACCAGGAAGTTTCCCGGAATCCTGGTGAGGGGCAGCTGGTGGGGGTGGGGTAGCCAGGGGCAGAAACAGGCTCTCCAAGGCCAGGACAGAGCAGGGCAGCATGTGCCTCACTGGAGAAATGAGAAATGAGCCTTCCTGGGCTACACCAGTTCTTGTGCTGTGTATTAGTTATCTATTGCTGTGTAACAAATGACCCCCCAACCCAGCAGCTTAAAACAGCAATAAACATTGACTATCTCACCCGGTTTCTGTGGGTCAGGAGTTCAGGGGCAGCTGAGAGGGGTGGTTCTGGTTTGGGGTCTCTTATGAGCCTGCAGTCAGGATGTCAGCCAGGCTTACAGTCATCGAAGGCCTGAAGGGGGCTCCAGGCTCTGCTTGCAAGATGGCAAGTGTGACTGGTGAGTTAATCCCAGTCAACAGCAGGGGCCCTCAAGTCCTCATCACGGGCCTTGCCACAGAGTGTCCTACAAAGTGTCCCAGAGGAGCAAGCTGGAGCTACAGTGTCCTGTGTGGCCCAGCCTCAGAAGTCATACCCCACCCTTTTCATAATGTCTTGTTGCTTCCAGGCAGCCCTATTCCATGCAGAATACACAAGGGTAAGAACATCAGGAAGCCGGGCCACCTGGGAGGCTGTCTCCACATGAGGTAATAATTCAGTGCAATGACTTTCATGCTTAAAATTGTCCGAGTTTGGAGGATAAATAAATAGTCACCCTTAGTGAAAATTCCAAGGGCCCCAAACATAGCAGGGAAAAATTGGAGGCAATAATAATCATAATAGTAACAGCTTTTATGCATGACTTGCTATGTGCCCTGCTCTGTGCCAAATGCTTCCAGTGTGCCCTATGAAGTAGGACTATTATTATCCCACAATAAGAGGTTAAATGACTCACAAAGGTCACAGAGGGCTGGTAAAGCTGGGATTTGAAGCTAGGCAGCTCTGGGTCATGAAAAGACTTGGACATTTTCATTGTTTGAAAGCTTGACGCATAAGCCAGAGATGTAGCCCCCAAAGAGACACGAGGGCCTCGGATCACGTTAACAGAGGCATGGGGCCACCCTCCTCAGCCCCAACAATCTGACCTCATACCATCCCTGTGAGGGTGGCAGGGCTGGGCTACCATGCCAGGTGACAGTTGGGGAAACTGATTTGCCGGGGGTTACACAGTGAGGCAAAGGCAAAGCTAGGGTCTGTGAGCCAGATCCGTGACCATACCCCGCCATCCCAAGCCAGAGGGAGGGAAGGAAGTGGGGAAGCTTAGTCTTAGAGCAGATGCCAGACCTGAGGTCTCTGGATGAGATGGGATCTTCACTCCGGAGCCCCTCAAGCCAGGGGAAAAACATCCCAAGCCCTGACCTTGGAGCCTTGAGCCCTTACGCCTCTATAATGCTTTCCTTAGGCAGCAGCACCCTCGTGTGGCTACAGCTGGCAACTACATGAAGTCACAGTTCTCCTCCCCACAAAATGCCTATCTATCCAGTGCATCACACTTCTCCGGAAACCCAACTAGAGAGAGGAGACCAGCTATCTCTGGAGCTGATGGAAGGTGGCAAGAGCAAGACGGCATGGATAGAGCACTGAACTTGGAGTCAGGAAACTTCAGATAAAATCCTTACTTGGTTATTAACTCATTGTGTGTCTTGGGTCCCAAACACCTCATCTGAATAATGGGCTGATAACATCTACCTTACCTTACTCCCTAAGGCTTTCAAGAGGATCAAAGTCATCACAAATATGAATGTGCTCTGTAAACTGTAAAGTCCAGTGACTACGCAAAGGATTATTATACAGAGTTTGAGGAATCCATGTTGGAGGGTCTCTGGAAGAGATCTAGAATGCGGGTATCTACGCGGCGGCAGCCCAGGACCTCACATCCTTGGGCAGACTCGTTAGCAGTTGGTAAAATGAGGAGGTTCAGCCTGCTCCCTGAAACCCAATCCCACAGAGGGAGGGGTCCACCCCAGCCCCAATCCCTCCCATGAGGCACCAAGGGAAAAAGCCTCAGGCCGAGCATTGGCCTGACCCAAAGACTTGCATCAGAACCCAGAACCCTTCTCCGTATCTACACGATCAGGACCACCACACTTCCTGCAGGACTGTTGTGAGGAATTAGAGAACGTGTAAAAACCATCTCTTGGGTGCCTGGCACAGAGATGGTTCGTGACAAACGACTTTACGTAAACTTCTGTACATAATGGACAAGCATTGTTTTGTTCCCCAAAACCTGTGCACAGCCATTGGATGATTTTTTTTTTTTTTTTTGCAGTACGAGGGCCTCTCACTGTTGTGGCCTCTCCCGTTGCGGAGCACAGGCTCCGGACGCGCAGGCTCAGCAGCCACGGCTCACGGGCCCAGCCGCTCCGCGGCATGTGGGATCTTCCCGGACCGGGACACGAACCCGCGTCCCCTGCATCGGCAGGCGGACTCTCAACCACTGCGCCACCAGGGGAGCCCTGAATGAGTGATTTTAAAGGTAAAAAAACAATAAATACCATTCATTTATTATGCCAATGTGCCAGGCATTCTGCTAAGCCTTGTTATTTCATCCTCACAACCAACCTTGGACATAAAGTACTATTTTTCCCACATTTCACAGAGAAGAAAACTGGGCCTCAGAGAGATGACCCAGGTAATAAAAGGCAATTGGGATTAAACCCTGTATTTGTCTGACTGCAAAGCCTCCCCAGGCCTCAAAGACACAGGATGGAAGGCGCAGGAGGTATCACATATCTAAACTAGCACCTTGCTTTGTTACCACTAAAAACACAAAACATTACACTAAATGCTAAAGGGAGAGAAAAAACACCCAAATTACAAAGTCCAAGTATAAATAGTCCAAGTGGAAAAGAAGCAAACCTGAACGAGCGCCTCACACAAGTGCCAGGCACTTGACACGTTTATTAACAATTCCATCTTACTTCAGCTCCGTGAGGTATTACTCCAATATTATGGAAGAGGAAACTGAGGCTCAGACAGGCAAAATTACCATCTCAAGGACACAAAGACAGTAGGCCCATGGAAGGGAAAGAAATCCAAGCCTCCTGCTTTGCCTAATTTGTACATGGCCTCTACAAGGGTCCAGTAAAACCATAACCAGCTAATGGCTATAACTTTTCATGACGTGATGTGAGAACCACTTCACATACACGATATTGCCTTCCATCAATTTCCAGCAAGGGATTCGGTTAAACATTGGGTGAAGTAACACCAGCCCACACAATGAGTAGTGGGAGCCGTATGTGAACCCTGGTCTGATTCCAGAGCCACCTCCATCCAGCATGCTGTCTCTGGCAGGCCCACCAGCTACGGCCTGGGAAGAAGGTTGGGGAATGACCCGATCACAGTCACTAAGGCAAAATCAGGTCCTGGACTTGAAACCTCCATTAGCTCAGCTACCTTTCTGTCCCTTTCTTCCCGGGACCCACGGGGCCTGCTAGTGACCGTCCCTCACCCTTGGGAGGGGACCATGCAAAAGTCCCTTCTGCAAGCTCCACTTTCAGCACCAACATTGGTCTAAGTTTCAGTGGTGCCTTTTTGCCAAAGCTGCTTCTGAAGCAAAGGTGGTAAAGAAGGGAAGGTGGGCATCTTAAGGCACAGGTGACAGGTACCCAGTGAGCTAGAGCCTCCTGAACTCAAAGCTGGAAGAGGTCCCTTGTGTGAGGCTAAGATGAGCAACCTAGGATAATGGGCCAGCCTGGGCCGGCCCTGGTGTGTGGGCCCGGAAGGGCAGGGTGTGGAGAGAAGCAGCCCAGACAGAGGAGAGGAAAGGGGACCTCAGGGCAGGGAGGCCTCGACAGATGCCTTACCTACTGCCCTGCCTCAGAAAATTAGGAGCCAACACTTGGCCAGGAGACATTTGTAATCTGTTGAATTCTAATCTAGACCCTGGGCCCACAAATGGTGCAGAGGCCAGAGGGAGTGAATGAAGAGCACCGCAGAGAACCAGGCAGATCGTGGGGCTCAAGCTTTTTGAGAATGCGCCCCATGATGTGTGTACAGACTCTGGGCCCAGGAAGGCGAATATTCTGATTTTTCAATAGCAGTTGGACATCCTGATTAATGTGGTTATGTCTTTGATTTTTTTTTTTTTTTGCGGTACGCGGGCCTCTCACTGCCGTGGCCTCTCCCATTGCAGAGCACAGGCTCCAGACGCGCAGGCCCAGCGGCCATGGCGCGCAGGCCCAGCCGCTCCACGGCATGTGGGATCCTCCCGGACCAGGGCACGAACCCATGTCCCCTGCATCGGCAGGCGGACCCTCAACCACTGCGCCACCAGGGAAGCCCTATGTCTTTGATTTTGAAACAAAACACAAAACAAAACAAGCAGAAACAAAAAGGGACAAACAAGGAAAGGGCTGTCTGTCCTGGGGCACTATATTGGAAAAAAATAATAATAAAGCACAAACTCAGATTCCAAAGTTCTGTATTTTTCAAAATAAAGATCACACATTGTTTAGAGACAATCTACACAAGAGTTACAAAAAATAGTTGCCCAGGCATAAGCATACACAGGTTTGTTAATTATACACATATGGTTACAAGTGTGCTTGCAAAAAAGTTCATTGGAAATATACACAAGGCTCTGGAAATGTACACCGTGTAGTGTTACAATTCTATATTCAAACAAGGAAAATTGACAGTATGTTACATTCACTTACAAGTAGACAAAATGCAAAATACAGTTCATCTTCTGTACAAAAAGGAAGGGCAATTCACACTTTACAAGGTGAGAGGGGCTCTGATTGTAAGGAAAGTTAGGGCGGGGCTGAACTTTGCACGTCCTTTTGACTGTCACAAAATAAGCAAAACATTACTTTTTTAGGATTAAAAAAAACCCAAAACCACTAGTATGAACTGAATCATCTTGAATAACATTTAGAAAGGATCTTGCTACTATCTGACTAGGTGACAAATAAAACCAAGCTATTTTTTTCTTTTTAAAAGTTAACTAGGCTGTATAAAGAACATTTATTCCTTCAAAAGAAAAAAAAATTTACTTCTGGTTGAAATTACAATTTACAATATACAACACTATATGCTACGACCATAAAAGGTGTGAATATACACTGAATGCACAGGGCTGGCTAATTTTCTTTTCTTACCAAAAAACGTGTTTATGTTGATTCAAACTTCTCCACATTTACATTACAGGTATACAAATGTACAATTGTACAATCAAAAGTATGTTCGACTACTAGGGTACATTATAGATACAGATTAGACATCAAAACAAGAAAATACTACAAATTTGTATATATGCAAAGTCTACACCAAGTATACACTATATATTTATAGAAGCAAGACCAAAAGCAGAGTTGGATTTTTTTTTTCTCATGCTAAGTAATCAGATTTTGCCTTTCAATGTTAACAGAAAAAAATCCAGTAGGCAGTAAACAAGTATACCCGCCTGGCCTTGAAAGACATTCTGGGTGCTCACATCTCCTCCTCACAGAACAGACTACACTGTTTTCTTCAGCATAGCAGTCTCCAAAAAAGGCAATTTTTAGAAGTTTCATAAACTTAATGTCATAAACTGAAGCTTTAGCAACTCTGAAAATGATTTTCATTTTATATATATATATTTATATATATATATATTTTTTATAAACATTGTTAAATGCCAGTTTGGGGTCATTTAACTAAAATTCAAACTTCTCAGGTTTTTTTGTTTGTTTTTCTTTTTTACTAAAATGAGGAGTTGGGGAAGAGCTATTTGCAAAAGTTGCCAGCGAGGCAAATGAGTTAAAAACCTTTTTTTTTTTTTTTTTAAACTTTTTTGTTAAACCAACCACCCTGAAAGTTTCCACATGTGGAATATAGATACAACGTTGAACAAAATATGTGGCCTCCCATGTACATTGGTTACCTATGTACAAGTATCCTATACACCAGTAAAACAACAGGGCAATTAGTCAATTAAAAAAAATAATTAGTACATGTTATGCATAATAAAATTAAACAAATTTACAAAGGCTTTTCCACTTGTGGATTTGATTCCTTTTTTGGGAGGAGAGGGTAATCCTGGAGCAACCATTTACCCATTTCAGATTCTACACTAGAATATTTCTGGTTGCTGGTTGGATTCACCAGTGGGCCAGTGAGGTCAGTGGGAACAAGGGGACGGGGGAGACACTGCCTCAGATAATACCATTAGGGGGGCCACAGATGGGCCCTAAGTCAACGCCATTCTTCATGTAGTATTTCTCCAGCTTGGCCAGAATGTGCTTGCCGTAAGTGTACTTGCGAAGAGTCGCGATGTGAGGCCGGATCTGGGGAGAAAGCAGAGTCCGTGTCACTCTGGCCTGAGGCAGGTTCAGGCGGGCTCCTGGGTAACCTGCTCCCAGGCACCACAGGGCGCCTGCCAGCACGCACGCCTCACAAGCAACACCTTTCACTGGCTCAACCCGAGCCCCTGAATTCTCAGGCTGCACTGACCGAACAGATGAGGGGAGCAGCTCCTAGCCTAAGTGCTGAGGCAGGACCTGAGAGCTCTGGAGGTCAGACGGCCACAGACCACTTCCGGAACAGTGTGTGGAGAAAGCGCATCCCAAGACTGACAATCACACTGTCCACCACCGCCTGCACTGCATCGCCCTCAAGGAGGCTTTTGGCCCCTCTGGTCCCTCACAAGGCACCTCAGCTCTCCTGAGCAGCGGGGATTTCTTTCTGGGCACCATGAATCCTGTGCTCTCCAGTCCATAGAGAATCACAAAAAGCTACTAATGATGACGATAAAAATGACTAATATAAGCCAAGCACAGTTCATTTTGAAGCTTCCTAAGAGAGGTGTGATTATCCCCATTTCACTGACAAAAAAATGGAGGCACAGTGGGTAAGTCACTCATCTAAAGTCAAATGGCTAATAAGGGACAGCAGAGGTATGGGAACCCCACTGTCTAGCTACACCAGAAATTTTTTTTTCCTCCAGAAATTATTCTTCTCCCCACTGTCTCTCATGGCTCTACTCCAGTCTCACCCTTCACCCTCTCCAAGCACGCTCAGATCAGCCCTACGAGCATCTCTTCTGTTCTCTGGGCAGACCCACGTCCGCAAGTCCTGTGCATCCCAGACAACTCGGGAGGCACTTCCTCTCTGGAACCCCCTTTCCTCTTCTGTGAGTTCATGGAGCCTTCTACACACCTCAGCTACAGCACGTAGCACACTGTGTTCACAATCATTTGCATAACCACCAACCGTCCACACAGACGGTGAAGACCCACAACATTAACCTGCTTCCCCATCGCAGCTCGCGCTTATACTCAAAACACAGGACAGTGTACCAGGGAAGATGGATGCTCTCAAGCCTGAGCGCTCTAGGCAGACTATTTTGTCTATTTCGTTGTGCCCTCAAAGCAAAGAAGGATCAAGTGGCGCTAGAAACCATTTCTGCACCCCACACAGGACACAGACCTGTATCAGCTATTATATTCTCACCTAGGAGCCTGTCTGGGAAACTATTCAGAACTTGGCTCAAATTCTGAGCTGTGTGACCCAGACCATTTGCCTAACCTTCCTAAACGCATCTATAGAAAGGATGCCACACTTTCATTTGGTTTGCAGTCTGGACTCTATACACAACTGATGTTTTGGTCACTAGAACTGGAGGCTCCAAACCCCCCTTGCTTTTGGTAGCTCTTCTTTTAGAAACTAAGTGAAATTCAATTCATTCACCTGTCTCTCCCCAGGAATGGCTCACTGGTAAGACCACTTAACCTTTACACCTGTCCTCTTCCAGTCAAAAAACTAACAACCCATGTGCGTGTACGACATTGCTGAACTCCATTTTTCACTTGATTTAAAGGAAATGCTGAACGATTCTAACAGTCCCCCGTCCAAGTCCTCACCGCCTCATCTCCCGCTGCCTCCCCTCCTCCAAGTTACTCATCAGCCAGGACCATTATCTGAAACGTAAATGTGATTCTGGCACCACAGCCCTGTCCCACTGGACTTGCTGTACTTCTTCAAATACACTGTCTTGTCTCCTGCTTCCAAACCTTCAAGCTCTAGGTTCCCTCTGCCTGGAAAAGGTTCAGGGCTTTATTCCAATGTCACTCTCTTGGGGAGCCTTCTCTGCACCCCACAATAGAAGAGGCACCCTCCATATTCTCCCACAGCTCTCCCCAGCATCAGTGTAACCATCTATGACACTGCTGTGTCTACCAACACAGTGCCCTGATAAAGGAGCGCTTGCTGTAGAGCATGTGTGCTTGTTAACTATTTGTTGAATGAATGAATGAATGAATGAACTCCCAACCTGCCGTGTGTCTCCAACATTCCCTCTGCCTTCACCAGCGTCCTGACATGCCCATCTGAGTCTCACGGCTTAAGGACTTTGGACTCCCCAGCCTTCAATTGCCATTGCTGACACCAGCGCAGCGTTCTGTTGTGTTTTGTTTTGAACTGGAAGTGGTGGGTGCCTCGTCTGGCTCAGAACTTGAGTCCATAACAAAGATTCTCATTACTGAACTTTGTTCTCAGAGAGGGCAAGTGGCTCATCATTGCCAGACCACGGCCATCCCCTCCATCGAGAAGGGCTGAGTGAGTTCAGAGCCCAAAGGCTGAGGGTTCAGATCAGCAGCACCTGAAGGCTCACGGCACTGCCTAGCGCAGACACAGCACGGCACGCCTGCCTGTGGGCTGGTCAGGCTTCCCGGGCCCCGTGGTCTGTGTGGGGCCCGTTGGACCTGCTCCATGACTGCTCTGAGGCCATCGGCCTCTTCACGTGCTTTCTGTGCCAGCTCCCACTCACAGCACCCAAACAGTTCAGATTTCTGTCCCTTTTTTCCTAACTCCTCTGCAGCCCAGACTTCTCCTCCTGCAAAGCCTCCCCTGAAAGCCTCGGGCACGTGCTCTCACGTCTCACCGCTGCTTCCCGCCACCCTTCTCCACGCGTGCTCCGTGGGTAGGGCTCAGTCTCGGCCATCTCTGTGCTGATGTCTGGCACACAGTGGGCACCAGGTGAACGCGCCAGGCCAGGCGCTGCCCTGGGCAGGCGCTCATTCAGTAAATAGTGGTGGAATGAATGATGAAAGGGAAGAGGGAGGAAAGGAAATAAGGCAAGCAGGTTGATTTGCTGAACTGAGAAGCTGGTCTCCTAGGAGCCAAGGGGTAGAAACATGGGCTTAAGATCGGGGAGGGGACTCCCTCACAAAGACCGAGTTTAACACTCACACCAGTGAGTTACTGATAGAGGGCCGGCAAACACAGGGATAATGGCCATTCCAGATAAAAGGAAAAAGAAGCATAGCATGAGACACAATCCAGTGACAAACTCTGCAAAAAGAAGCAAGATGCCCACCCTCCTTTACATTTCAGAAATGAGAAGAACCAAGGGCCCTGCACTTTCTCTCTGGTTGAGATCTGCACAAACTGGCCTACCTTATGCATGACGATCTTCCTCTGGGCTGGCTCTGCCACATCAATCATCTTCTGGACCACATAGTTGGCGTACTGGTCCTTCATCATGGTGTATAAGGCACTGTGGGGACCATCGTTCATGGTGCACACCTCGTCGATGAGCACAGCGCGCTCCGTACGGGAGGCATGAGTGACACACTTCTCCACAACATTGCTGTAATGAGATAAATCCAGGGACAACTCTTAGAGGGACCCTGTTAGGCTGTGCTTGTCTGGCCTCTGCCCTGACCTCAGGATCAGCAGCAAAAGAGCTCTTAATATTTTTGGCAGATTAATTCCTCTTCTGTTTGGCTCTATGAGACTCTACCTTTGCCATCTGTGACTTCCAATGTGAACCATGGCCGAGACCAGGTCTTGGAGGATACCAGAACCCAACCCTCTAACAGGTGAGGGTAACAAGCCCAGGTAAGTGAAGGTTCACAAGACTCGTTAACAGCTGAATTGGTTAATGAGCACAATTTCAACAGGTATCAGAATCTATCAATCCTTTGCTCACCTCTGTGAGCTTAATGAGGCCAGGAACAAGTCTCACTTAATCTAGATCTCTAGTGCCAAGCACAGAGCCTGGCACTACAGACTTGGTCTACAGACTTATTGGGTGAAGGAAGATACAAGTAGGAACCACAGCGCTCATTCAACTACTTCACGCTGCCTCTGAAGAACAAGAAGAAGCCCCAGGAATGTCTGCATTTCTAAACACTTCACAGATGTATCATCTTGGGAAAGGAAAAAAAGAAGTGTGGTTACATTAAATCAGAGTTCTTCTACAATCCAGAGGGGCTGCAGGAGCTGATGAAATTACACCCGGCCATGCTCAAGGGCACTCACCATCCAGGAGTGACTGACTACTCGTGAATGTTTGGTTTTGCTAAGTCAGCACTACTCTGCACCTGTGGCTCTGTGGGTATGACGAAGTTGTGTGATGTCAAAGAACAAGAACAATACTTATTCTTTGTATTTGTATTACTGGAGCCAATACTTCGCAGAGAGAGCATTTGGTAGGTGGGCCTCGCAAAGAGTTCATGACTGGGGGAAGAGCTGCTCTGGATCACAGGACACTCAGGTAGAAAAGGAACTTTCAAACCTAGCTAATGCAGAAAGCTCTTTTCTGACAATCCTGAAAGATGGCCATTTAGCCTCTGCTTAGGAATTTCCAGTGATTTGGAAGTGATTCTAGGGCATCCTACCATATGAGTGAACGGCTTTGTTAAACATTCTTTACATACTGAAATAAAATATGCTTCCCTGAAATTTCACCCATTTGTCTTAATTTTGCCTTCAAGGGCTGAAAAAAGGATGTGTATACCCACTCCAGAAGCACCAAAAAAGCAGAGATAGTGTCTTACTCCTTCTTTCAAAGGCCAGCCCCCTCAATAACTGAACAGTCATCACAAATAACCATCACCAGAACAAGTCCCTATTCCAGAGGTTTTTAAACCATAAGAAGGTGTTGCTTCCATGGAGCTCTGACAGGACCCCCTCCATGTTACCTGGTTTAGCGTACTGAGTATTTATTATTCACATGCTTTTATTTAGAAAACAAAATTCTCAAGCTAAATGTCCAAGAACTACCATCCTACCAGATATTTTTTCGATCTTCCTTCTTAAGATACACAGAGTAAATCAACTGATAATCAATCAGGTTTAATTAAGACAACAGCCTCTCCCTTCTGATACAGGAGCAATATGGGAAAACTTTTACCCCCACCTTCCTTCCACAGTACTATGCAATTCTAGCACAAGCTGAAAGTGTGGCATGTGGAAGTGAATCTCCTAATAGCCACCGCCTTCTCCCTTAGCAGAAAAGGGAGTTAAGACATTACTGAGCTGGTTCAGTAGCACAAAGCCAGTCACGATCTCCAAATGTTCAGGCAAGGAACTCATCACTTTTTAGAACTGCCTGGCTGGGTTGTACCTTCATCCACCCGAGGACTGCTTCCCCTACAAAGTGGTCAGGATTAGAATAGGATTTTCTACTAAACTAGGTTGCAGACAGGACACACATTCTTCTGGGTGGAGGACTGAATCCTCAGCAGTGACCTGTCTTCCAAGAAAGTAAGCAGGTAGATCAGCTACCACCACTTGGTAGGATCACTGATCAGGATCCCACTTGGCCAAAGGCTTCCTTCCACCTTAACACACAATCCATATTGTTCCAGTCTTTAAAGCCTATTCTAGCGTTTCTGAAACTGTGGTTCCCAACCCATTTATGGCAGAGGAAATCAACTTAGTGATTTGAGACTCGTTTTTTTTTAATGAAACAGAACAGTGTCAGAATTAATTATGAGCAATATATCCTCAGTTACATATGCATGCACATGCCTATGCACTCAAAGTCAATGAAATATTTACTTTGTATTCCGTATTAACATCCAAAATGTCATAAGGTCACTAATCTGTTTGATTTGTTTCTATTATTTGATTTTCAAATTTACTGGCTCCTTCTTCTGTTATCTCTAATTTACTGTTGAAGCCATACAGTGAATTTTATTTCAGATGTTATATTATTTTTCTACTCTATAATTTCCATGTTATTCTTTCTATAATAAAGCTTCTAATTCTCTACTAACATTTATCTTTTCATTTCATTACAAGCATATTTTCCTTTACATCCTTGAGTATAATTAAAATACTTTATAATACTTTAAAATATAGTATTTTAAATACTAATTACTTCAAAATATAATAACTTTATAAAATGCTTTATAATCCTGCTCTGCTAACTCCAACATCTGGGTGGTATAAAACTATTCATAGGGGTTTTTTCTATTTTTTTCTTTTTTCTTGAGTATAGGCCACATATTCCTGTTATCTAGACATGGCAAATGATGCACCGTATAAACAGTTCTGTCATATTCCTCCTACGAGTGTTACTCCTTCACCCCCCGCCTTTTTTTGTACGCAGTTAACTTGGCTGAACAAAAACTGCAAAATTCTCCCATGCAATAGGCAGCAGATGAAACCTCAGTTCAATTCTTTTAGCCTTAGTTGGGTTGCCTTGAGTTTGTCCTATACAAATGAGGTTCAGGAGGCAACCAGATATTTAGAAAGTTTAAATTTAGGCTTCCTCCTCCTCCCTGGTTCTCTTCCTTTCCAGGATTTCTCCCCTGTCATTTTGTCACTCCCATGGTCATCATTTTGTAACTTTCCTAATTATAGTCAATACCGTATTATAAATTTCAAAGTTGCTAACAGGCTAGATCCTTAATGGTTCTCAACATAAAAATGATAATTATGAAACATAACAGCTAATGCTACTGTAGGAATCATATCACAACATATAAATGTATCAAACCAACACGTTGTACACCTTGAACTTGCACGATGTTACATGTCAATTATATATCTCCCCCTCCCCCAAAAAAGTAGGGGGAGGAGGACGGGGAAATTTCCCCAGTGCAATTAACCTTCTTCCAAGTATCAACAACCTCCCCTACTCCTCTCTGGTTATCTCCCTGCTCTCTAATGTCTTCAGGTAGTTCTGGGCATTTTGTCAACAATTTATTAGTTGTTATCTGTGAGAGGATTGGGCCCAAAGTAGCTACTAGGTCATTATCAGACCACAACTCTATTATAATATTAATACTTAACACTATATCCAAGAGTGAGATATTAAATACACTGAACAAGAAAGTAAATAGGATAGCGACCCCAAAAAAAGAACTAAGAGATTCTGTCCCCTATTTCCCTGATCCCGACAAATGTCCAAAAATAGCAATACAAGGTCTAAGAGATGACCCTGATGTGCTTATTAGGCTGGCTGGCTCTGTGGGTGCTCTTATTTCTTTTCTCTATTTTCCATGCTGTAATGTTATAAGATTTCACAAATTAAAAGTGAACAATTTAAAAACATCAAGGTTGTATGAGTCACACCTGCCTTGCAATTTATTTTAAAAACTAGAGAAGAAAAATATTCCAAAAATACAGAATACTATGTTATGTGTATGATAGGATATACAGACTCTACTCAGAGTATCACACCACTAAGCCGCTGGAGGGCCATTCATTCATTCATTCATTCAGCTGCACCTGGTCTTAGTTGCGGCATGCGGGATCTTTACTTGTGGCATGCGAACTCTTAGTTGCAGCATGTGGGATCTAGTTCCCTGAGCAGGGATCGAACCCGGGCCCCCTGCATTGGGAGCGCAAAGTCTTAGCCACTGGACCACCAGGGAAGCAACAATTTCTTCTCCAACCTCTGCCACTTATAAGTTACCTAAGACATCTTTCACAACCTGGGAATAACTAGTACATTTTATTCTTGGGCTGGTATGATATGAAGACTGAACAGAGATTTTTAAAAATACTAAGGCCTATATATAGATATGGTCACCTGCCCCTTAATTCAGGTATCTAAAAGGAAATTGAGTAAAGAACATTTCACAATTCCAAACAAGTAAGTTACTAAAATACCCAGTTTACCAAAGTACAAAATGTATATGCTTCAGAAACATATTCCCCAAATTTCAAAGTGGCGAACTCTGGGGGAGTGAGGAGCCCACTAAGAGATGTCTTATGTTTCATACTTTGTAGCAGAACTCTTTGACTTTTTTAGCTATGTATACTTTGAGGAAAATAAACATTAAAACAAAAAAAGTATGAAAATTTCTCTAGAGCTGAAATACTATTTAATCATCTCTTCTGGAAAACAGTCTGAGTAATTCAAAGCACATACCTTGCAAATTTGTGCTGACTCAATACAAGTACATTCCCTCGAATTTCTGCTACAATTTTACTTTTATCCTCAGGACGACCATGCTCCAACACATGCTGGATTACATAATTTCCATATTGATCCTATTTGAGAAACAACAAGAGAAAATTTTAAATTTATATATAAACAGGCTCTATGTTACTTAAATCCTTATATCTAATCAACACCCATCTTCCTGTAAGACCATGATGGCTTACCTGAACACTAATGAACACATAAGAATTTTTTAAATGGATAGGTAGTGACAATTTTTCCCTGTCATTACAAAACAGGAACACATTATTACTAGACAATGGAATGTTTCTATATATATATATATTTATGCCCAAAGGTCCTAGTCAGGGTCTTCATAAAGTACTATACACAAAAATGTAGGCCTCTTCTCATTTAAAAAAAAATAAAAAGGAAGAGAAAGTAGGTGGGAATAAAGAGCTATTTTTCTCTCTAACAGAAATATACAAATGGGTCTGTGTGCCTGTCTTTAACAAAGAAAAACTGGAAATACTCACAACACCTAATTAAATAACATTACAAGCACACAATGGAGATACTCATCTAAAGTGAAAGATGCTTTGAAAGAATAAGTGTGTGTGAGCAAGGAATTCCAAAGGCAGAAACATTTATTTGTAAGATGTAAAAAATTAAAAGTGCACATATAATGCTTTTTAAGAAGCGCCTATGCCAAATGTGCCTGCTTCTGGACAGCAGGGTTATGGGTGGTTTCTTCTGTTCTGCTGCTACTTTCTGTACTTTCAATCTTTTCTACAATGAATATTTAATACACTTATAATCTCACATCTCTCACCAAAACAAGCAACAAACACTGCCCAAAAATTGCTTCAGGACAACATACTCTATGTAGAAAGTGTTCAAACAGTATGATATGGGAGGCAATTTTAGTAGAAGCAAGACAAAGTACCAAAGCTAGAAAGAAGAAATCAACTAATCCACTTAGTTCATTTGCAAAGATGAAACTGATAGACTAAATGGCCTGCCTAAGTGGCCACAGCTAGCTTAATCCATGACAGAGTTCTGGCTTTTGACAGCTCTTGGCAGATCTCTTGATGAATCAGAGGCAGATCTCAACTCCAAGGCCAGGGTTCTACTCATTACCCCTATTCATAAAACACGAACCAGGCTGGTGCAAATGAAAACCTGCCCAGAGCTTCAATGGGCATTTTAAAGCACATTAACCTCTTCTGGAACAGATACCTGTGCTAAGAAAACACAAAAGCCCACAGGTGTTTGCAGTTACTCTACTGGCAACTCCACTACCTGTACAAGTTGCTCTGTGTGCTGGTGAAGCTCCTCTAAAATAGGGAGTGTCTGGTCAGGGAGACAGTGCTCCAGGATCCTCTGAATCACTCGGCAGCCATAAGGATGTGTGGACAAAGCAAACACCTAGGGCAGACCAACACAAACAAGAAAGCCAAAAATAACAGTTGCCACTTTCTGTGCTTCAGTATTGTTTACATGCATTATCCCATTAATCTTCCCAATGACCCTGAGAGATAATCATGATTAAAACTGAAGCTCCTAGAAGTTTACATAATGTGCCTACAGTCATATAGGTAGTAAATGACAGAGCCAGGATTTTATTTCCTACTCTGACTCCAAAGCCCAAATTATAAGTATGGCATTTAAGTTCTCTCTACGTACAATAAGGTGAGCATGTATGTGTGAGGATAAACTTATTTCTTAAACCCATTCTAGGAATTCATAGATGTACATAAATTCAGAGCTAAGAAGGATCTTATTGAGAAAAAGCTTATTTAGAAAGGAACAGAGAATTGGTCAAGGTCATAGAAAACACACTTAGTTACGAGTCCACAGTGTCAAAGGATGGGTTTAAAAACAGAAAAAAGAAGGGCTGGGATCAAAGCCTGAATGCTTTCACATAACTACACTGTAATGTTCTGAATTTTAGCTTTATAAAAACGCTAAACACTCACAGTCTGGAACAACTTGACTTACTTCACTCAACATTATGTTTCAAATATTTACTTATAATACTGTGGGCTTCTATCGTTTATTCTGTATATCTGTATAGTATAATGTTGGGAAAATATGTGGTTTGTTTTTTGGAGGGGGTTCCAATCCTCTCCTGATGGACATCTGGTTTATTTAGTCTTTTCCTATTAGGAGAATAATGCTGCTTTAAACATGTCTAAATACATCTCATGGTATACATGACCAAACATTTCATCAGGTATATACCTAGGCCAGGAGTGCTAGATCACAAGAAATATAAATGTTGAACTTTAAAAGATACTAAATTATTTTCCAAAATGGGTCTATTCCCACCAGCAGTGTATCCAGATCTCACATCCCTGCCAGTACATAGTAACCAATGGTAGAAAATGGTCTACGGGACTTCCCTGGGGGTCCAATGGTTAACACTCCACGCTTCCACTGCAGGGGGGCACAGGTTTCAGTCCCTGGTTGGGAAACCGAGATCCCACAAGCCGCGTGGTGCGGCCAAAAAGAAAAAGAGAGAGAGAAAAGAAAGAAAATGGTCTACCATCTGTGGTCTTAGTTTGCATTTTCCTGATTACTAATGGAATTTATTTTTTCATATGTCTACCAGCAATTTGTGTTTCTTCTGTCTATTCAGGCTTTAAGCCCATTTTTGCATTAATTTGTATTGTTCTCCTTGATTTCAGGAGTTCTTTATATATTCTGGTTATCAATTCGTTGGCATTTTCCATCTTGAAAATATTATCTCCCATTCGGTGGCTTAATCCTTTTACTTTCTTGTATATTTCACACACACACAAAAATGTAAAGGTAAACAGATCTACTCTTTTCTTAATTAACTCAGAAAATCCCAATAACCCTCAAGTTAGTGTCTGTAATCTACTTAACCACTGTAGTTTAAGTGAGCAAAACCTAAACAATTCTAAAATCCCATTTCGATCTAGGCTTTAGCAGTACCCATGACTACACCTGAAAATCTATTTGGTATTTCCAATTTTTCCCTTTTCAAAAACAAAAACAATTTCACACACCCAAAAAGATGTATTTTACTCTCTTGTCCCACCTAGCTTAGGAGACTGGGATAAGGTTGTTTTTTGGCAAAAGAAATTAATGATAACAGCCAATTGAGGGGCAATTCTGGAAAAACTAGGGTATGACAAAATATGAACTCTGCTTGGAAGCTAGCACTAAAAGCACACTAGTCCTTACGATATGTAAGTAAATAGGAGAAACTGGAAGCTATCTCTGGTTGCGTGCCACTTAACAGAGTTCAAACCAACCTGATCACTGCCCCACCCAACCCCCCCAAATTAAGAAGCACCTTGTTATTTTAAAGACATAGTGACACATAACCTGTAAGATTAGTTCTGTAAATGACCTAAATTTTAAAACATGATAAAAACTTTTAAATATCAAGATAAACAGTACTTAACCAAAGGAAAAAATTTATTCTTCAAGTATCTGATGACAGTACCTCATCCTGACATGAGCGGATATCTGCATTAATGATGGAGAGAACACCCATGGACAATTAAGGGAAGAACCTTGGGTGCACAGAGCTAGGTACCTGACCCCACTGAATAGGACTACTACTTACTGCAGTCTAAAGTACACTAAGCTCTTTAGAACACTCCACAAACCCCATCCTGTTCTCTGCTCACAATGGAAACATCCATCAACTTGTTTCCCTTATTTCTTTCCTAAGGCACTTACCTGTCCCTTAAACGCATCGATGATAAACTGCAAAGATTGGGGTTGCACACATTCAATGCATTTCTGAACCACGTGATTGCCATTCTGGTCTTTCACACACTTCAGGACATGGCCATCTAGCTCCCGAACCATCTCATTCTATTGGAGACAAGGAAAGGAAGCACCACCAGAATCACAGAGAGCAAACACCTGGACGGTCAACGTTCTCCTCACCAAACACAAAAGCACTGAGCAGGGAATCCGTGACAATTAAAGTGGGACAACTCAGCTGTGACACTCTGACAACCTGATAACAAACGAAGACTGGAGTTTTTTCACATGTTAACAAACTTCCTATAATAATAACCAGTCTTTTTTTTTTTTTTTTGATTCTTTTCTTTTTTTAAAAAAAATTTATTTATTTATTTTTGGCTGCACTGGGTCTTTGTTGTTGCACGGGGGCTTTCTCTAGTTGCAGAGAGAGGGGGCTACTCTTCGTTGCGTGTGTGGGCTTCTCACTGCAGTGGCTTCTTTTGTTGCGGAGCACAGGCTCTAGGCGCACGGGCTTCAGTAGTTGTGGCTCGCGGGCTCTAGAGCTCAGGCTCAGTAGTTGTGGCGCGTGGGCTTAGTTGCTCCACGGCATGTGGGATCTTCCCAGACCAGGGCTCGAACCCGTGTCTCCTGCATTGGCAGGCAGGTTCTTAACCACTGTGCCACCGGGGAAGCCCAATAATAACCAGTCTGAAGAAAGTTCTCTAACTTGCAAAAGACCTGTCTGGGAGTTACCAAAAAAGTGCAGTCATCTTCAAATTATAAACGAGCCGATATCAAATCAACTACACTGTATTAGAGAATTTCACATACAATTCATCATGTTTTCACCATGAGAACCCTGTAAAGTACATACTACTAAAAGTGAGAGTAGTTCATCTAGAGCTTACTCTAGGCTAAGCAGACCTCTAAATGCTTAACACGCTTTGACTCACCATCCGCCTCACAATCCTGTACCGCAGACACTATGACAGAGGAGGAAATCAGGGCACAGACACGTTAGCTGACTTGTTACAGACCACAGACCTAGACTTGCTCCTATTCACACCCAAGCAATCTGATTCCTGTGTGTGGCAAAACAGACCATGTCAGCAAACCACCTGTCAAATATTACCCTGCACACCTTCCTCCACCCATATATGTGAATATATGAAGATACTGAGTCCGAGAGGGGTTAAGTAATGTACTAAAACTACAGACAGTGACTGAATCAGAATTCTAGCCCGGTCTGTGGCTCCAAAATGATCTTCCCACCAGGCCAGACTGACTGCAACGTCAGCTTGAGCAATACTCTCAGTTAATGAAAAGTGTCCAAACTCAGGGAAATACAGAAGGCCAGGGACTTCCCTGGTGGTGCAGTGGTTAAGAATCCGCCTGCCAATGCAGAGGACATGGGTTTGAGCCCTGGTCTGGGAAGATCCCACATGCCGCGGAGCAACTAAGCCCACGCGCCACAACTACTGAGCCTGAGCTCTAGAGCCCGTGAGCCACAACTACCGAAGCCCATGTGCCTAGAGCCCGTGCTCTGAAATGAGAAGCCATTGCAATGAGAAGCCCACACACCGCAAAGAAGAGTAGCTCCCACTCGCCACAATTAGAGAAAGCCCGTGTGCGGCAGTGAAGACCCAATGCAGCCAAAAATAAATAATTTTTTTTAAAAAAAGGCCAGACAATGAGTGACTCTGTGTGTGTGTGTGTGTGTGTAGGTGCGTTGGGATTTTGACTGGATCCCATCCCCACTGTGTGTGTGTGTGTGTGTGTGTGTGTGTGTGTGTGTGTGTGTGTGTGTGTAGGTGTGTTGGGATTTTGATTGGACCCCATCCCCAAACTTGCTGCCTCAGGTCTCAGGCATACTTACGCTGAATACCTGTACCACGGCTGGGCCCTGGTACTTGCTGCCCAATTTCCTTGCTATATACAACCTCTATATATTAGTTCCACTGTGCTGACTCCATATTTATGGTAGAAGACTACAAGCCAGTTTATAATGGTGACATTTGTGAATGCAATGTCTTAAATCCCTGAGATGTTAAACATGTCAAAGCAACTAAACGATTTTCTAATTAAAGAAATTCAAGACTACAACGCCAGGGACTAAACAAGCAAAACACAAGAGACTCAGGAAAGTTTCCTGAAGCAATTAATCAAATGTCAGAAAAGAATAATTTACTACGGAAATATAATTATAGGAATGATAAATAGAGAAGGACGCCTATATAAAGATAAACACAAGGGACACATCTAATAATCAAAATGAAGGGGAGGGGGCTTCCCTGAATATTTTCTTGAGCCCAAAGAGGTAAAAACTCCACTGGAGATGAGTTTATTTCAGCTAAAATACACTTACATCTGGAAAAGAGTAAATTATTCATACCAGGAGCAGTAGTTTAGACCCAGAACAAGAATCACAGAGAAACCAGACCAGGAAAAGATATGCAGGAATAGCAGGTAGAAAGAACAATTGCCAGGGGGAAAGGAAAGGGGGGTAAAAACTACTACAATGTAGCCATTGCATCAGAAAAACAAAAAACAAAAAAACAGTAAAATCTGAAAATCTGGAGACAAAATCAACAATTTATCATAATCCTGGGAGAGGGCAAAGATGGGGAAAATACCTGGGAAACCGTAATTTCCTGCTTGCTTTCAGTAAGCGGGCATTATGGTCAAAAGAGGAAAAAAAGTTCCATATTCAAATCAAACAGGAAAATTAAAGAGGAAAGATTCAGCCATCAAATTTTCATCCCTCAACATCCCAGGGAAAATTAAAACTGACAATGATCTGAACATTAAAAGAAAACAAACTAGTAGCTTCACCCCTGCTTCTAATTACTCACACACAGCACCCCTATTACTGCTGTATCTCCAGTACTGGCACTAAATGAACTCCCAACCTGCCGTGTGTCTCCAACATTCCCTCTGCCTTCACCAGCGTCCTGACATGCCCATCTGAGTCTCACGGCTTAAGGACTTTGGACTCCCCAGCCTTCAATTGCCATTGCTGACACCAGCGCAGCGTTCTGTTGTGTTTTGTTTTGAACTGGAAGTGGTGGGTGCCTCGTCTGGCTCAGAACTTGAGTCCATAACAAAGATTCTCATTACTGAACTTTGTTCTCAGAGAGGGCAAGTGGCTCATCATTGCCAGACCACGGCCATCCCCTCCATCGAGAAGGGCTGAGTGAGTTCAGAGCCCAAAGGCTGAGGGTTCAGATCAGCAGCACCTGAAGGCTCACGGCACTGCCTAGCGCAGACACAGCACGGCACGCCTGCCTGTGGGCTGGTCAGGCTTCCCGGGCCCCGTGGTCTGTGTGGGGCCCGTTGGACCTGCTCCATGACTGCTCTGAGGCCATCGGCCTCTTCACGTGCTTTCTGTGCCAGCTCCCACTCACAGCACCCAAACAGTTCAGATTTCTGTCCCTTTTTTCCTAACTCCTCTGTAGCCCAGACTTCTCCTCCTGCAAAGCCTCCCCTGAAAGCCTCGGGCACGTGCTCTCACGTCTCACCGCTGCTTCCCGTCACCCTACCCCACGTGTGCTCCGTGGGCAGGGCTCAGTCTCGGCCATCTCTGTGCTGATGTCTGGCACACAGTGGGCACCAGGTCAACGCGCCAGGCCAGGCGCTGCCCTGGGCAGGCGCTCATTCAGTAAACAGTGGTGGAATGAATGAATAAGAGGGTGCAAGTGAAGAAAACTGGAAGGTGGGTTGGAAAAAAGTTTTGTCTGTTGAGGTGGTCAGTTCAGGTAGAAGAAAAGGACAACCTTACCTGCTTCAACTCTTGCCAAACAAAAAACCCACCTCTAAAATCACACCTACTAAAGACTAAGGTCTGGTCAAAGGGAAAAGTGTTTGAAACCACTAGTTTTAACACAAGACACTTGATCCACTATAAACTTACAAAATTAATTGCACAGTTCATGCCTGCCATGCACAGAAGGTAGTCACAAGCACCAAAGAAAAACTGTGAAAGAAAACTAAAGACTGACAAACTTACGAGGTTCACTACATGTACCATGAAGAAACATCAAACACCAAGAGAAAAGTTAAAGGGGAAACTTACAATTACCTGCTGGTCTGAGGGAATAAACTCAAGAGCTTTCTGGATAACACGGCAGCCATACATCTGCAGTGCCAGTGACAGGACATGGCCTCGAATCCGTTCAGCCAAAGCCAGCTTCTGTTCAAGGCTGCCAAACTAGACATAATGTGTGGGTGAACACCATTACTTAGGTAGAAAGAAAGAAACCAGAGAAAGCAAAGCATTCATTATTCTGTATCAACCATTGGCATACCTCTTTTAGCCCTGTATTCTATGATAAACTAAACGTTTTATTTAAAAAGCCTTTGTTTCTTCAAACTAGTGGTTATCAGCCTCTGATTATGAGGAACTCTTTAATGTTAAAAAACTTCTCAGATATCCAACTGGAGTGGTTTCACTACTAGTATCTGCTAAACAAATAGGCAATTCCTCAAAGCTGTCCTTAACTCACCAATACTATTAAATATGCCTATATGTCCAAGAGCATTTACATTTATTCTTAAAACAATAGTACACGTGGAAGACATTGTTTATTACGGCTTTAGACAATGTCTGGGGAAGATTCAAGAACTTCTTGCAACAAATCTACATCACTTCAGTTGTCTGAGCCTCATAAGCTGAAAACAAGTTCTTCTTTCATCTCTATGAAGTTTAAGCCAAAGCACACATGCACACTGCTCTGAATATACTGTTCTCCATTACTATAAGAATTGATGATGTCTATTTATACAAGTCAACAGAATAGGGGGAAAGTTAGTAAAATCAAGGGGTATGACAGCACAATGTTAAAACTCTTCCTAGAATGTTTCTCCATCCCTGGCTTTTTATTTTCATTTGAATAGCATGTGAGACTGGAAGAGACTTTATGAATAAGGCTGCCCAACCCACTCATTTTCCATACAAGAGAAATGAAGTCCAGGGACATTCTCTAAGTCAGAGAAGTTCTCTAGCTTGTCCCAAAATCATACTGCTATAACCCACTGTTCATTCAGCCACCCCTAGCTGCATTAACCTCTGGAGCTGGAGATCTCTCTATTTTTATATCTGTGACAAAACGGCAGTAAAACGGCATTCTAAAGTCAAAATTACAAGAGTCGTGTCTAGGCTGATATCTTAATCCGTAGCTGGAGAATTCAGAGTCAAAGAACTTAGGTTTTTATGAGAAAAGCTGGGAAGATAGAGGCTGTGAGTGAGCCATTTTTTTAATCTTCACACAAACCAAACAAAGTAAGATGTAAGAAGTTTACAAATTTCTTTTGTTGGGGGGCAGGTAATGTGCAGAGTTGCAGCATTTTCCCCCTGTACCAGATGTTTCATCTCAATGCTTCACTCCTTTCTGGATTTATAATGGGGTTGTTGATACCAGTACACCACAGCTACAATGATTAGCAAAAAATCCCTGCGTTTCTGACATTTTAGTTTAGAAGAGGAAATAGACATTAATCCAACAATCTCGTTAATCCTTTCCAAGGAAAATGATAACAAGAGTGGACATTATCCACATTAATGAAGGAACAATAAGGAACCAAGGCTGAAGGATCACCCAAGAAGCAGCATTTAACAATCCTCATGACTGTGGTTTATGATGAAAAACACCAGAGTTGGTATTCAAAGGTAATTCTCTAGGAATCCATTTTTTAAAATTCATTTTCAGAACTTTACTGTGGTCCTGCTAAAATTATCTTACAAGGATTTTTCCTCCAAAAATGACATCTTTAGTGAAACTATTTTAGCAATCAGAAATGTTGTGCGGGATCCTAAATGGGGAGAATGGCCCTACAAACACATTTCTAAAATACACTAGCATCACCTGCTTGGGTATCTAAATGATGCACTACTGCTAATGAATTGGAGAAACATTTAAATGTGCCTCAAAAAGACCACTCACGCTTCATTTTGAGGACTGGAATGAAACTGCAATTCTAAAAACAGCTAATGAAAATCAAAATGCTATGGAGGCTGTCTAAAGTCAAAGGACAGAAAGAACAAAGGCTTACTTCAAAGAACTTCTGAATGACGTAATTTCCAAATACATCCACCATAAGCTGGTAAGCGGCCTGGAGGATTTCATTGAAGACAAGCTGGCGCTCAGCTGGTGTGGCACGCTCAAGTTTCAGCTGAATGAATCTGAAGTACATAGTAAAAAGGGCAATCACAGCATTTTAGGAAGACTTGGAAAGTATATAAAGATTAGCTCAATTTATAATGTGTCAGTTCTGAAACTAAATGTATGCGTGTGCGTGTACAC
Source organism: Delphinapterus leucas (assembly GCF_059928025.1). Classification (NCBI taxonomy): domain Eukaryota; kingdom Metazoa; phylum Chordata; class Mammalia; order Artiodactyla; family Monodontidae; genus Delphinapterus; species Delphinapterus leucas. The sequence goes on along the minus strand of NC_143129.1, from coordinate 166,138,863 downwards.
AGAGGCACAACAGTGTTACTTAAATAAATCACTTGAGCTCACTTCAAATTGAAGAATTACTGAAAAGGAAAAAAAAGTTATATTGTGAAGTATCCCCTAATTTAACTGAGCTTTTAGGAGTATATTTAAATTTTAGTATACTTCATTACAACAGGACATGTATTTATGTGTGGGATTGAGAGGGAGCTGAAAAGGGGGGGCAGAAAAAAAGAGAAGAGGGTAAAAGGCACAACACAGGGAGAACTCTACCGGACTTTTTCTTTTAGGAACCAGTCCAACATCAATAAACTCAAAGCCTATGGTCCTTATTATAGTCTTTAACTCACATTCATATGAAGCAGTACATATTTATTAATGATGTGGAACAGTTGTCATCTATGTGCAGTCTCTTTCTAAAGTAGTAGCTATTCAGTTTGCCTTTTTTAGCTCAGGTGACTATATCAGAAAAACCATGTTCTTCTCCCAACCTGGCCTTTAGGATCTAAATATGAGAAATCCTTGCCCAGTGGCAAGCTGGCAGAACTTAAAGAGGAGGTAGGTTCTTTGGGAGTTGTTTTGGAGGAACTGTCAGAGAAAGAAAGAGAAAGGGAGAGAGAAGGATGGATGATGTCACCATAAATCTGCTTTTTTCTGAGGACCAGGGTCCCTTTCTGTGAAGTCCATTGGAACAGGGAGTGGTAACCAAAGCTAAATTCTGTGTTTTATAATAGCATCTTCTAACCTCTGTGCAGACTCTCACTTCTACAGAATGGAACAACAAAGAAAAGTGGTGGCACCATCTTACTCCTGAGCCGAGATCCAAATTTGCATTTGAATAGTGTCTCTTTGAGAGCAAGATTCTTAATAGCGATTAAAGTAGCAAAAGTGTACACATGTCTTTGTGTTAGTGTTTCTGTATTTCTTAAACTGCAGACATTCTGGGAGGTTCTCATGAACAAAGGAACACCAGACTAATCTTTCAGAAAGGTAAAAAGGTTTGTTTCAGCATGTGATCCAGATTACTAAATGGCTATTCTCCATCACTTGTATATCTGGTGACTCTCATAGCCACATCCCTCTGAAATAAGTAACAGGAAGCGTACTAAAAAGCAAAGTTTGTTTCAATTATTATATGGCAATTTACTTAATGTATACCTTATCTGAAGCATGGAATTTAAGGCATTAAGATTTCAGTTACCTTAAGTGGCAAAGCCAAGTCCTCACCTGGACCCATGCTGGTCTTGGGAAAACTCCATTATATGCCCAGCAATCTCCCGCAGTTGTAAATTGGGATACCGGTTATTTCGAAAATCTTCCAAAAGCCTGCTCCTGCCAGAGGGCATGACATCAGACATTCCATATCGCAAACGGGAAGAGGAAAATAGGGTGCTGCTGGGGCTGAAGAGGCTGGAGGCACTGCTCGCGCTGCGGTACTTGGCTTCAGCGCCTGGAGCAGCAGAGATGTATCTTCCACTGCCATTTGTGAGTCCTCCTGTTGGTTACAGAACAGGAGAACTCAAGACTCATTCTTAACGAACTTTATTCAAGAGAGGAAAAAGCATCCTATACGTGAAATCCTGCATCACACCTCTGACTTCTTTTCAATTCTGCTGCTTTCGTGTTAAGATTCAATTCTATTAGTGCCACGACTTTCATAAGACAAACTCACCAAGCTGGAAGAAAACTTTTGCACAAAAATTGAGAGGGGAATGCTATTAACCATTGATAGGAGACTGCTAGCAATAATGGAGCAATGGTTAGTATAGCCCTTAGTAAATAAAATGAGGAAAGGTCCTGCTGTGTGAACCAGCACCTGAACACCAGGATCAGAAAAGACAAAATGCACAGAGACTTCAGTGGTTTTCCACTCTGATCTCTGTGGAGATTCCTGCCATCAGTGGATAATCCCCACTCCCATCTGAAACCATCCCTTAAAAAAAAAAAAAAAAATAATCTGTTTTTTTTTTTTAGGGTACCCAGATTAGTCTGTTTTATATAGTGGACCTCCCAAAAAAGCTTTGAAGGCATGGTTTTGCCGCTAAATAGAAGTCTGAAAATCACTAAGGCAACCAAGGCCAAGGATTAGACATAAGGGATAGAAAAAAAGACGTGTGCTTTGAAATGGAAGGTTTTCCAGTTCTTCACCAGGAATGGACAGCATCTAACTCCTTCTACTGGAACAGAGCCTGAAGTGATTGCAGTAGCAACAACTTTCAGGCTACCGATATTGCCGTTTTGACTGCTGACAAGGGAATAATCATTGTGAATCCGAGACACATAAAACAGAGATAAGACTGAAATGCCTATCAAAAGATAAAACAGAATTAAAAAATTATGAGTATATATTTTCAATATATTTTTTTACAATAGAGGGTTTCTTTTTAAACTTTAGATTGTACTATAAAAAGGATGTGAAGCCCTTTTTCTGTTTTTTCCCCCATTCCTACTTTGCAAAGTAGATAAGAAATACCAGTTAAACCACAAAGAGTGTAGGTAAATAACAATTCAGGAGCCATGAGAAAAGTCACCCAACATGAACTGCCTGTTAACTTCTACAGAGCTTTAATGAATGTCTGGTCTGGAGTTTAATGGTAGCTACAAAAAGATACTCAGCTTGGATTTCTCCACAGAATTCCAGGGCCCAGTTTCAAAGGTCGGGGTCTCAATGAAAACAGTGGAACCAAAAGGAAATGGCTCAACATTAAATTTTGTTTAAATAGATAAATAAAAATAAAAGCTACTTGCTGAGCATTTGTCCTATGCCAGGCTCTATGCTAGAAGTATTTCATATCCACTTTCTATCAAATTCTCACTGGCATTATGGAAAGGGAGTTTTTAATTCCCATTTATGTAACAGAAAATTAAGGCCCAAAGAGGTGAAATGCTTGTCCAAAGATACAAAACCCAAAATTATCATGGCCAGAATCTGTCACTGCCCTTACAACTACACGAGACTCATTTTCAGACTCAGTTATATAATTTTCTTGTTCTAAAGCAGCGGTCCCCAACCTTTTTGGCACCAGGGACAGGTTTCGTGGAAGACAATTTTTGCATGGACGGGGCGGCGGGGGGTGGTGGGGGCAGGATGGTTCAGGCGGTAATGCAAGTGATGGGGAGGGATGTGGAGCGGCAGATGCAGCTTCACTCGCTTTGCCCGCCACTCACTTCCTGCTGTGCAGCCCAGTTCCTAACAGGCTGCCAACCCTGTTCTAAAGGACATTGTTTTTCTTGTCAAAATTCCATAATATTTCTTAACCCAAAGGAAAACATTTCTTTAAGGAAAGGAGAAAGGAGGTTTATAAGAAAAGAGAATAGTAGCCATATGGCTGCTCTTTATTCCATTTCAAAAACAATTCTTTCTACCCTGGCTTGAGATAGGGGACAAACAGGCAAAGAGGTGGTAATCAGGTAAGTCAGCAGGTACTGGGAGAGTGTGGTTAAGAAGAAAGAACAGCATGAACATACAAAGTTTTGAAAACAACTTAAAGGTTAAGAACCTGGTCACTAACAAAGGCACTTAGGGAAAAGTAACATATCAACAGAGAAACAATCAAACTCTTAAAAGGCCTGACAAACATCCAAATAAACATGCAAGGTAGGAGACAACAGCATTCTGCCTATGGAATGTGTATCTCTGTAAATAAACTCTCTTTCACTTAAAAAGAATAAACATGGAAGGTGGCCAGGTCCATGATGACAAGGCTGAATGACAGGAACCAACCCTGAGCACTGCCCTACCCCTAAACTTCCAGTTATACGAGCCAACAAATGAACTTATTGTTTAAGCCACTATTAGATGGATTTTCTGTTACTGTGGCCAAAAGCATACTGACTAATCCATAACATAAAGGGCTGGAGTGACTACTGGGTAGATTTATACACCTGCCCTGAAGTTTTGATTTTTGGCTTTGGTGTCTTTGGAAGCCAGACAGGATACACAGACACACATATACACACACAGCTTTTATTATTGAGAAAGGAAGTATACAAATCTGAAAAAGAAAATAAATTTCTCCAGGTACTATATTATAAATGGCAAACTAACAGTCAACACGAATATTTTGCTCAGGCCAAATAATTTTCTTTAAACATTAAACCAACGGTTAAAGTAAATTTTTGCTTAAAAATGTGGTTTTCTGGTTGTTTTTCAAAAGGTACCTGGCAAATAGTAGACCATCATTATTTGTGGACTGCAGCTCCTTTATATGGGGAATATGCAGAAAGGTGTTTTCCAGTTCACTATAGTTTACACACCTACATGTGCTAATACCCAAATTACTATCCCCTGGAGATGGCCCTTGAAAGTGTTTGAATTTTAACCCCATTTTCAAAGGAACATTTCAAGCAGGCTCTTTAAGCCTCCTAGTGATTTCACAAAGTTTTTCTATAATATTTTGACAGTAGTGGATTTCACAGAGCTCTGTCCTATGACAACATTTCCACAGAAATCAAAGGCTTAAATGTTTTGTGTATGTGCAGGTTTCCCACTCCACATGTAAAGAGCCTCACCATTCCACCCTAACAACAAGCAAAAAGCTGAAAAATCAACAATTCTTCTTAGATCCACGAGAGAGAGGAAGACAGAGCAAACGACTGTCCCCAAGACTGGAGAGACAGACATACAGGTCACCACAGCTAACCAGACCAGGGACTCAAGTGGACACCACTGCCTGAACCAGTACCAGACTAGGAAAACCTGAACTGTAACTGACAAATTAAGAGGCTCAGTGTGGATGACCCTGAAATACACAACTCCAGCCTACTCAAACTATCCTGTTCCACTAAAGGGAGGAGGAAAAAAACTAAGAAACACTTGTGAAGTTGACAGTCCAGAGGCACAGGCTCACTAAAAGACTGAGACCTAATCATAGGTCTATAGAACATTTTCCCTCCCTCCACACCTCACCACCACATTACTAAAAACCTATGTACAGCAGTTCCTTTCACTCGATGTACCAGGCATGGCTACCAAAGATAAACTGCAAGGCATATCAAAAGGCAAAAAATAAAATTTGAAGAGTAAGAGCACACATCAGGAACATACATGGCAGGGATGTTGAAATTATCAGACTGGGAATTTAAAACAATTATGATTAATATGCTAAGGGCTCTAAAGGATAAAGTAGACAGCATGCAAGAATAGACAGGCAATGTAAGCAGAGAGATGGAAATCCTAAGAAAGAACCAAAAAGAAATATTAGAGACAAAAAACACTATAACCAAAATGAAGAATGCCTCTGACGGGCTTATTAACAAACTGGACACAGATGAAGAAAGAATCTCTGAGCTAGAGGATCTATCAATAGATTCCTCAAAAACCAAAAAGGAAAGAGAACAAAGACTGGGGAAAAACAAAATCCAAGGACTGTGGGGCAACTACTACAAAGGTGTAACATACACATAACTGGAATACCAGAAGGGGAAGGAGGAGAGAAAGGAACAGAGGGAATATCTGAAACAATAATGACTAAGGATTTCTCTAATGCCAGACACCAAACAGCAGATCCAGGAAGTGCAGGGAACACCAAGCAAGATAAAGACCAAAAAAACTACTCCTCCAACTATCATTTTCAAATTATAGAAAATCAAAGATACAGAAAAAATACTGAAAGAAGCCACAGGGGGGAAAACACCCCACCTACAAAGGAGCAAAGGTAAGAATTACATCCAACTTCTCCTCAAAAAGTATGCAAGCAAGAAGAGAAGACTGTAAGTTTTGAGAGGAAAAAACCCACCAACCTAGAATTTTGTACCCTGCAAAATTATCCTTCACAAGTGAAGGAAAAATAAAGACTTTCTCAGGCAAACAAAAATTGATGAAATTTGTTGCCAGTAGATGTGACTTGCAAGAAATGTCAAAAGAAGTTCTTCAGAGAGACATATAAATAATACAGGCCAGAAACTGATCTATATAATGAAAGGAAGAGCATCAAAAAAGGAATAAGTAAAATAAAAACTTTTATTTACCTTATTCTTCATTGATCTGACAACAGTTTGTTCAAATAATAGCAACAATGCATTCAATTATGTATGCTTATGTTTATATCATATACATATATATATGCTTTATATAGCTGAAATGAATGACAGCAATGACACAAAGGATGGGAGGAAAAGGTTAAGATTATTTTGTTATTTTAAGGTCCTCACACTACATGTGAAGTCATATAGTCTTATTTGAAAGTGGACCTGGATTAATCGTAAATGTATAATGATCCTAGGGCAACACTGAAAAAAAAAAAGTAGTAGTATAACTGATAGGTTAAGAAAGGAAATAAAATGGAATCATATAAAATGCTCAATTAAACCACAAAAGGCAGAAAAAGAGCGGAAGACAGAAAAAAAATAGAAGACAACAGATATGGTAAATATTAACCCAACTGTATCAATAATCACTTTGAATGTCAATGGTCTAAATGAACCAATTAAAGAGATTGTCAGAGTGGATCAAAAAATGTAGTCCAGGGGCTTCCCTGGTGGCGCAGTGGTTAAGAATCCACCTGCCAATGCAGGGGACGTGGGTTCGAGCCCTGGTCTGGGAAGATCCCACATGCCGCATAGCAACTAAGCCTGTGAGCCACAACTACTGAGCCCTTGTGTCACAACTACTGAAGCCCGTGTGCCTAGAGCCTGTGCTCCGTAACAAGAGAAGCCACCGCAATGAGAAGCCCACACACAAGGAAGAGTAGCCCCCACTCGCCACAACTATAGAAAGCCCGTGAACAGCAACTAACACCCAACGCAGCCAAAAATAAATAAATTTATTTTTAAAAATGTAATCCAACTATATGCTGTCTACAAGAAACTCACTTTAAAAATAAAGACACATACAGATTAACAGTAAATGGACGGACAAAAGTATACCACGCTTAAATTAAGATGTGCTTCAGTTACTTTATACAAAAGGTTTTCTAGTATTTCTAGCCATCTAGTATTCCATCCTTTTCCTATGTGGAATGTTTTCATTCATCTTGTTTTGCTTTCTGTACTCAGAGATTTAGCAGATGCCTAATGGACAAAATCCTGCCTTCTTTGCCTTTTAAAGAAAAATTCCAAAGGTGCCCAACATCTGGCTCTGTATTTATTACAGGCGGAGGCAATGTTGCTCACCAAAATGTTTATAAAAAGTTCTCCCCAATCCACTCCCTAATATCACAGCCAGGTAGCCCTAAATGAAAATAAGCCTAAGAGTAACTGTCTTTAGTGCGTAATACTAAATCCTAACTAAGTTGATTTTCACATGGTTTGTTTTACAGATGACAAGTCACCTTCAGAGAACCAGGTGTCACAAAACACTACATTTCCATTTAGAACAGAGAAGTGCCTAAAGGGGCACACATGACTAGTAAAACAACCGGAAATTAATACAGGTTACTGAACAATAAATTAGAAACAGCTACTGCAGTTCAGGCAGGGACAGAGAAAACCATTTTGTTTGATCTTTGCTTTTCTTAAAGGACTAAGGGCACATACAACCTTGAATTTAAAGGACAGGAAGAATTTATTTTAAGAAGATAGGAATTCTACCATGATGATAAAACTAAATGCTTGCAAGCAACAAACAATCCAAAACAAAACTAGAATTCCATTCAAGAAAAATAAAATATACACTAACTAGTTTAACAAAAGACATTTAAGACCTACACACTAAAAATTTCAAAACTTTGCTGGGGAAAATGGTGCATGCAAAAAGATGAACCATCACCTCATGCAATACACAAAATTAATTCAAAATAGATCAAAGACTTTAAGAGCTAAAACAATAAAATTTTTAGAACAAAACATAGGAGAAAATCTTTAAGACCTTGAGTTGGGCAAAGATTTCTATACCAGAAAGCATGATAAGCTGGACCTCATCAAAATTAAAACTACTGCACTTCAAAAACAACCATTTAAAAATAAAGGCCTTCCCTGGTGGCGCAGTGGTTGAGAGTCCGCCTGCCGATGCAGGGGACACAGGTTCATGCCCCGGTCCGGGAAGATCCCACATGCCGCGGAGCGGCTGGGCCCATGAGCCATGGCCGCTGAGCCTGCGCGTCTAGAGCCTGTGCTCCGCAACGGAAGAAGCCACAGCAGTGAGAGGCCCGCATACCACAAAATAAATAAATAAATAAATAATAAAAATAAATAATAAAAATAAATAAATAAAAACAAAAAGATGGGACTTCCCTGGCAGTCCAGTGGTTAAGACTCCACACTGTCACTGCAGGGGATGCAGGTTCGATCCCTGGTTAGGGAAATAAGATCCCGCAGGCCACGCACAGCGGCCAAAAAAAAACCAAACGAAAACAAACAAACAGAAAACCAAACCAAACAAAAGGGTAGCATAAAAAGACAAGCAAAAGACCAGAAGAAAACAGGTATATGCAAAACACGTATCTGATAAAAGAGTCATATCCAGAATATATAAACAACTCTTACAACTCCATAATAATAATGACAAACAATGCACATCCAAAAATGGGCAAAAAATATGAGCAGACATTTCACCAAAGACAAACAAATGGTAATAAGCACATAAAAAGATGCTATAGTCATTAGGGAAATGCATATTAAAACCACAATGACATAACCATTTCATGCCTCCTAGAATCGCTACATTATATAAGAAAAATAAGAACAAATGTTGGCGAGGATGTAAAGAAATTGGAATCCCTTGTACATTACTGGTGGGAATGTAAATGATGCACCGAACTGGAAAACAGTTTGAGTTTCTCCAAAAGTTTAACATAAAACTTACATACAGTTCAGCAATTCTACTCCTAGAGAAATGAAAACCTGTGTCCACAGAAAAACTTGCATGCAAATGTTCACAGCAGCATTATTTCTAATAGCCAAAAACTGTAACCAACAAACATCCTTCAACTGTGAGTAGTTAGACAAAACGTGGTATATATCCATAAAATGGAAGACAATTCAGCAATAAAACGGAACAAACTGCTGACACATACTACATCATGGATGAAACCTCAAAAACATTTGAAGATAAAGAAGGCAAACAAAAGAGGTCACATACTATATGGCTGCATTTATATGAAATGTCCAAAAAAGGCAAATTTCAAAGCACAAAGTAGGGAATTCCCTGGCAGTCCAGTGGTTAGAACTCCACGATGCCACTGCAGGGGGCACAGGTTCGATCCCGGGATGGGGAACTGCAAGCGCATGCAAGCATGCCTGCTCCCCTCTCAAAAAAAAAAAAAAAAAAAACAGAAAATAGATCAGTGGTTGACTGGGACTAAGGGTGTGAATGGGGATTAACTGTAAATGGTCAAGAGGAATATTACAGAGGGGATAAAAATATTACCAAACTGACTTATGCTAATGGTTGCACAATACAGAAAGTTACTAAAAATCATTGAATTGTACACTTGAAATGGGTGAATTTCATGATATGTAAGATACAACTCAATAAAGTTGTTTTTTCAAAACAGAATTTTGGGGCTTCCCTGGTGGCGCAGTGGTTGAGAGTCCGCCTGCCGATGCAGGGGACACGGGTTCGTGCCCTGGTCCGGGAGGATCCCGCATGCCGCGGAGCGGCTGGGCCCGTGAGCCATGGCCTCTGAGCCTGCGCTCCACAACGGGAGAGGCCACAACAGTGAGAGGCCCACGTACTGCAAAAAAAAAAAAAAAAGATACATATATAAAAAAAAAAAAAACAGAAGTTTGGGGACTTCCCTGGTGGTGCAGTGGTTAAGGATCTGCCTGCCAATGCAGGGGACACGGGTTCGAGCCCTGGTCTGGGAAGATCCCTCATACCGTGGAGCAAATAAGCCCATGTGCCACAACTACTGAGCCTGCTCTCTAGAGCCCACGAGCCACAACGAGAAGCCCGCGCACCACAACGAAGAGTAGTCCCCGCTCGCTGCAACTAGAGAAAGGCCGTGTACAGCAACAAAGACCCAACACAGCCAAAAATAAATTAATTAATTTTAAAAAAGTAATAGAAGTTTGATCTTTAAACAAGTAATGAAAAAAGCACTGAAGAGTCTATAGTAGGAACTCAACAAGTGATTGTTGAATAAATAATGAGAAAAATAACTATGCAGGCACTGATGTTTTTTACAGTGCCCTAACACGTGTCTGTCTACTGGGAGGAAGTGTGAAAACGGTATCATGGAGAAAAGATCCACACTGGGATAACAGAGATATAGGCTGGAGTGTGCACTCAAACACTTACTAGCTATGGGGTATCATGAAAGTCATTAAACCATGCTGAGTTTAAGTTTCCCTGTGTAGAGCAGAGTTACTTGAGTATTTAACATAACGAATGAACACAATGAATGAATGCTTACTTAGTATGGTTGTTAGTGATCCAAGAACTGATAGCCGGTGGCAGCAGTGTAGTATCAATAGTAGAAGCTATAATAGGAATGGCCCAATATATATTTGGTAAAGAAATGTTACATTTCCTTGGTGACAAATGGTAAATAGACTTATTGAGGTGATCACTTTGTAATAGTTAAGAATAAAGCATACACGAACCCTTTTCTCAAGGAAACAGGGTGAGCTGAGGCAAAGCACTACCAATCAAGACACAAAGTTTCTCAGGAATGGCAAGTATGATTAACGTGGTACATGCATCAACGGAAGTCCAATGGAAATACATACATCTCAAGTGCTTAAACAAAGTAAAAAAAATTTTAAGGGAAGGTATATTAAAAATAAAACCAGGCAGACAGCAAGAGTCATTAAAATAAGAAATAACTCGCACCAATAGTTAGTTCCTTCTCCACAGGGGAAACGTAAATCAAGGAGAAGGAGGTATTTTATTAAATTGTTGATATATTGGAAAGAGGAAAGGCACCATGCATGCAAGTAATGTTTCCAGCTCCATTTTCAAACACCAAGAGCCATAGCATTTGGTTCAGAGGTTGATACAGTCCACAGGACAAATCTGGCCTGCCACCTATTTTTGTAAATAAAGTTTTATTGAAAGATAGCTGCACATTCCTTTACATTTTGCCTGTGGCTGCTTTCACACTTCTACAGCAGAGCTGAACACTGACTACATAGACCATCTGACCTGTAAGCCTAAAATATCTACTATCTGGCTCTTTACAAAAAACTTTTTGCAGATTTAATTTGTTTACTACTCAGTATATGTTAACACAGTTCAAATGTTTAAACCAAGGAATTAAAGGGTACGATTTCTGGATCTGATAATGCACTGGTTTAAAAGCTATCCTGGGCACATTATGTGACATGATATACACTGACATTGCATGCTTTGGAGTCAAAAAGGTTTTGACTCTAAATCCGTTCAGATATGAGAAGACCTAGCAAGATATTTAACTCAGTTTCCTCACTTCTATATCATAGACATAATACCATATCTTCCAGAGTGATACGTACAGCACCCAAAACCGTTAACAGTAGCCACTAATAGCTATTCCATAAATGTTAGTACCTTCCATCTACATACTAGACTGGGACTTTCATCTCCCCCTTATAAGTCTGCATTAACCCTCATTCTTTAAAGCCAGGCATCATGTCACAAGGAAACACTGTTGTGCAATATACCCTATTCCTTATCTATCCAATATGGACTTACCAATCTGTAACGTCCCTACAACTTTTCTTAAGTAATGTCCATATACAACATGAGACAGTGAGCTTTACAACTACAGTTCCCATCATGTGAAATCTCAGGATACACACATACACTCTCTCTCTCACATTTCTATGTACATACATACATACATAGTTCTGCCTTAAAACTCATCTCTCAAACTCAGAGACAGCACTCTTAGTTCTAGAATAATAACTATATTATCCTGTCCCCTTCAAGACTTTTTTTGATTTTTATAATCATTTCCCAGTCTTTGTCTTTCCAAATAGAAGTACACTATTCATTTTCAGTCAGTCCTCATTTCTGAGTCCAGAAAGCCACTTTTAATCTTGCCAGTTAAAAACAAAAAAAGGTCCATGTAAACTATGGACTTTGGACGATAATGATGTATCAATGTAGGTTCATCAATTGTAACCAAGGTACCACTCTAGTGGGGGATGTTGATAATGGGAGAAGCTATGCATGTGTGGGTCAGAGGGTGTAAGGGAAATCTCTATACTCTCCTCTCAATTTTGCTATGAGCCTAAAACTGCTCTAAAAAATAAAATTTTAATTTAAAAATAATAATAATAAATAGAAGATTTTAAAAATCAGAGTCTTCCAGCAAAGTGGCCATACATGGTATTTCCCAGGACAGTACTGATTCAGGCCTGTCATCACAGAGTAATTATTAACGGCAACCCCATTAACTCTCAAAAGCATCCTGGGTTGCATGATAAATTATATGGTCACTGTACTTCTATGCCTCCGCTTTCCCCATCTAAGAAATAAATCAGTACTTCAAAATCCAAACTCGATAAATAACTAGAGGAAGGGAGTGCGTACCATCTTCCATCTCTTGAAAGATTTAAACATTTGCCACCCAAATTGTTAATACAAGTTTCTTTTCATTCTTATAACTGTCTGCTTAGTATCCTCTTTTCCCTCCTCATTTTCCAGGATCTAAATGGTAACATTTTTTTAAACCCCACACATATAACAAGCTAAACATATAATTGGGAAATATACATCTATACTCATTAGCATATTATGTAGTTTAAGAATGTATATACAAATTTTTTTAAAGAATCTGACCAAATTTTTAAAACAAAATGCTTTATGTGAGAAAGTAAGATATTAAACATATACATGGGGGAGGGGAGGGGAGTCTGAAAAACAAGGCTAAGTATTAATTGTGGTGATATTTCAGTGGTGATACGAGGTTAATACACTCTTTGTCTCTATTTTCCAGCTTTACTTAAAATGAATCTGTACTGTGTTTATACTGAAAGATTCTCACATGTAGCCAAAGATGTTCATACTAAAGCTGAAGTGAATATACAGGGGAGGCGCCCAAACTTGAATAAATCCCAAACTGCTGTGCTACCTAGGTACAGCCTAAATAACATGAGGTGCCTTCAGGAAGGCACAGAACACCCAGGACACGTCTCAGGATAAAGGGATTGTCCTTTGCTTATGCAAAGTACTTCTAATGTCATCAGTGGCAAGAGATTTCTAGAGTTCAAGGTGGTGTTAGAGTAATGGTTCTTACCCAGGTTTAAGCTTGAAGAGGATCCATGTGAAGAGAGGGAAGGAGGTGGTGTCTGTGAATGTCCTGGTCCCTGACTAGGGAGAGGCATGCCCACGGGTCCAGGAGAGGAGGAAAAGCTAAGGCCGTTATAAAAACTGTGTCCAATGGGGGTCAAGCTGCTCGATGTCCTCTTATAAAGGTCACTGCTGCCAGTCAGGGAGTCACGGCGGGAGCCACTGCCAGTGTTGGAGTTTGCAACTAAAATGGAATTAAAACAATGCAGATAAGAACAGGCCTGTTCTTCGAAGAACAAGCCCAGTGACCTGTTCCTAATACTTTGATCCAGACTCCTTACCACCGCAAATTTGTCAGCAGAGACAGCCTAACTGTTTATGTGGCAGTTCTAGGGGCAGGTAAAGTAATAAAGAGGACATGGCTCAGGTTAACATGAAACTCTTTTTCAAACCATCACACGTATGCTAAATTTTCCTTCCTTTTGTGTCTCATATTATGGGGGTGAGGGTGGGTTAAAATCCTCTGATGGCCACATAAGTTATGGGAAAGGTGAAAGAAAATGGGCTAGAAAGAATGCCTTTCATCAACCCAAAGGTTCTAGTAGAAAAATGGAGTAGAAAAAAGATTTGTGAATGGGGTACTGCCCCACTACCCAAGACTTACATATGAAAGCCTGGTTTCTCAAAGGGCTCAATCAAGAGTTATTGCTAGCCCCCAGCTCCAACTTAAGACACTTTCTCTCAAATAAACCCTTCTGTTTTGAGATCACATTGTTTTACAAACACTGCAATTATCCCATTGTTTACCTTACTACTCTCCTGCTTTTTTCTCCCATCAAAACATTTAAAATATCTCAGTTTAATTCCTTCCTCCCACTTTTCCATAATATCCACCTTAATTCTTCTCAAGAGACTGGAGAAAACTCATGACTCTTTAAGGCCTGCAGATTGTGGAGTACACTACCCTATGATCTTTGGTAAGTCCTCCTCCCTTGGTTCTTAACATCCACATTTGTATAATTCCCTCCACATTCTTCCAATGCCTGCAAAAATCCTCAAGGATTTTCTAATCCTTGAAACAAACGGACTTTGAGAGTATAAATAAGTAGCAACGTGAGTGTAAACCTGAAGTAGGCCCCAAATGTGTAACTTGAATAGTCCATTATCTCAAACACATGTGGAACAGCTGGGTTCCCACGGGGCTCGGTCCAGATCTGCCTGTGGTATCTGTCCAGGGTTCCATGCATTGTCAGTGTTCCATAAAGATTGTAAAAATAATTAAAATTCAGTTTCAACAGCACATCAGTCTGATTTCTACCTGCTGTTCCAAACCCTCCAAGGGCTGATCCCAGAGTGGCGCCGAGAGAACTGCTACTTCCAAATCCCAAGGATGTGTTGGCAGGCTGGGCAGAGCCCTGGGAGAAGAGGGAGCTGCTCTGTGAATTGCTGCTCAGAGAGTTGTTGCCATAGAAAGAGCTGGATGCCAGGTTGTTACTGGGCTGCTGCTGGGGCTGGGGCTGAGGCTGCTGAGTTCCTAAAGGGCGAAATGGTCCATTTGTTGTTCCAGCAAGACCACCGGCTGCTCCATTTGCTGAAGCTGCAGCCGCTGCAACAGCTATGTAGAAGAAAGCAAACCATTTGGCTATGAAAGAGATTGGCCACATTTCCAAACTACATTGTTATCCTTTTGAAAACCTTTTAATGTTGCCATATTTTTTCAAAGCAGACACAAACCTTGTAAAGAACTATACAAATCTGTCTTTGATCCCTTCATCTGAAGCTTCTATTTTCTATTTCTACTTTCAATTCAAAGTCAAAATACCATTGAAGCCAAGTTCACTGTATTGACAGCTCTAAAGAAGCTATAGTTTAAAATAGAAATGGATATCAAAAAGTACTCATTTCAAATACAACTACTTCCTAAAATCTCAAGTTCTACAAATATCTACATTAAGGACATTTTTTTCCAGAACCAAATACTGAAGTCCCTCAAATTCCTAGGACACTTGAGCATGTTGCTCTCCCCTAGATGTCCCCACTGTTGCTCCCAAATTTATAATATATATGACTTAAAATAAAAACCTATTGCCCCACCCCCTCAAGCAAAAAACAAAAACAAAACAAATACCACATCATCTTAAAATAACGATATGAATTTCACGATATGAAGTGAAATTAGCCTTGGACTTCTGCCAACAGTGCCATTTTGTATGAGTAATCCAACTTCCTATGCTCACAGTAGAGCAGGTCCTTGCTGCTAACCAGCTGGTACATGCTGTCAACAGAATCAGAATCTGATCACTTGCTGCTTCTGATTCTCTCTTTGAAAAATTACAGGGTAGAATTCCTACACTGAGAATGTCAAAGTATATTTCAACACAGTTTAAGAATATCATCCATTGCCCCTTTCAGATCTGAGTGAGTCTACTAAGACGTAAGCTCACCTGCTTGTGCGGCTGAGGAGCTAATGATGACTGGGGCAGGAGCTACAAGTCGAACAGGAGCTCCAAGGCCGTTTCTCGCTCCTGCATTCACCACAAGGGCACCAGTTTGGTCATAGTAAGCAGCAGGAGCCAAGACTGGATAACCTGAGAATATTAAGTTAAGTACACATGAAACAGATAAGTACATATGAATCTAACAAATGTCTCCCGGGCACCAGCATATCTTATTGATAGACAGTTACAAACTCAGCATTGGGATCCTGGCTTCGCCACTTAAGGTAGCTGTACAACCCTGAATCTCTGGGTATCCTCATGAGGATAATAATAATAACAGCCTCACAAAGTTCTTGTTAAGATTAAAAGATGAGTGTGAAAGATGTAACATGCTACCTGGCACAATAAGGGGTAGTGTTATTTATTATCCACCAAGTGTTAGGGAATTCAGTGGGATAGGGGATACCTGTGCTCTTCAAAGTGCTAACCACAGTTATCACCAGCAACCATACACTGACAATTTTTTTTATGTTTTCTTGACTACACAAGTTAACAGTAGGTACAAATGATTCCAACAATCAAAGAACTTTCATACCACATAATCTAAGCACAAATATCCTACAAGTTAGCAGGGAAAACCTAGACAGGCTTCAATTAACAGGGTCTTTCAATATTCTATGAGATGGAATCTTCAAATCCTATTGAGCCGTAAGAGAAATTACAGGTGACTTCATAATAAAACATAAATGCTTAGTAATTAACAACATGCATGATGCAAGCTCAAGTTACTCAGTGAATTCATAAATAGATCAGTTGATTTAGGGATGTGCCATGGTAAGAACCCATAAACTTATACTGAGGTCTCAGAAGGACCTGTTTCAAAGGAATAACCTCAGACTACATGCAATCCATGCAAAGAATAAGACCAGGAGACAGTGAGCTAAGAATAACCTATATTCAGGATATATATCAATCACAGATAGACAGCTGCAAAGCACCTCTACTGTTGGTTCGAGAGAAATCCTAAAAACGTAAGGAGGACACTATCAAGGAATACTAGGAATGTCTTCCTAATAATACTATTCAAAGACATCAGCCTTGGAGTGATGCTGATGCAGTCTGGCCACTCTTTCCACTCTTAACACTGAGGGAGAAAACAGATCATCACCAAAGGAAAATAGCATACTCCAAGCTATGTGTGGAGGTTCACATATCTCCAACATTTAAGACTGAGACTGGCTCAGAACACTAGGTGCTCTCATCAACGAACTATGGTCTAAGTGAGGGCAAGTGTATGTCATCCTCGCCAGTTGCCAAATGATGACAAGCCTAAGCAAGCCAAAAGTACTGCCCATTCTCTTCTGAATCTTCCCCAATAAGCAGACCTTTTCACCCTCAAATGATGAGGAACAACGATGCAGCCTCACCTGGCATGCCTGCAGCCAGTCCTTGTCCAAAAGCAAGGGCAGAATTCACTGCTGCAGCTGCCACTAGTGGATCTGCTTGCTGTCCCTGCTGGTTCTGATTTGGGGTCAAAGGACGCTGGCTGGCTCCTCCACGGAGAACCTGGGAGACAAAAATAAATCAACTACTTTCTTTTCATTGGAAACATCTAAGACCCACCACATGCTTAAGTTGGATCAACTTTAAAACTGATGGTTGTTAACCATTTTTCTGATAATGGTTTTATGTGGCATGGCTGTTAGGATAAAAAAAATCCATTAACAGCATTTCATATAGTGAAATTTCATTCTACCATTCTTAGTTTAAACATATTACCTTTATAAGAAGCCAAGAGCATACAAAAGTGATCATTCATTCATTAATCAAATACTTAATGCCTAACATCTGGCAGGTAATGGGGATACAGCAATGAACAAGACACACAAAGCTCCTGCCCAACTGGAGCTTTTATTCCAGCAAATGAGAGCTACACAGTAACTCTACAATAATTAAAAAGTGGGTGAGGGCCTCCCTGGTGGCGCAGTGGTTGAGAGTCCGCCTGCCGATGCAGGGGACGCGGGTTCGTGCCCCGGTCCGGGAGGATCCCACATGCCGCGGAGCAGCTGGGCCCGTGAGCCATGGCCGCTGGGCCTGCGCGTCTGGAGCCTGTGCTCCGCAGTGGGAGAGGCCACAACAGTGAGAGGCCCGCATAACCACAAAAAAAAAAAAAAAGTGGGTGAAAAAAGGGTATGGTGGAGTGGAGGAGGGGTTTAGATATGATAAACAAGGGTAATTTATCCACATCATTAAGTTATAATATCTGTATCAAAACACACACACACAGACACACACACACACACGCTAAACTTTCTTTATGGAATGTGAGAACATTTTCTCTACCCTATAACACTGTTCCCATTTATCAGGGCCCAAATGGCCCCAAATGAAATCAACAGGTTTGATTTAGGAGGCTTCTGACTTGATCATTTCTATTCTTCCTCTCATAAATACCACAAACGCACAGTAATCTACATGGATATGAGTATTAGTCAAGAACAATGACATTTCAGCACAGAATACTAGTTCTGTCACTGTGATAAAGGATCTACTTTTCTTTTTATTAATGAAACATAGGTAGTAAGATGTTGATAATCATTTTTATTCTGAATGCTCTGAAGAATCTATTCCAAAAGATCTATCTATGCCAGTAAGTAAAAATGCAAAACCCAATACCAAGGCTAAAATTACCAACGTTTATGCATTTTGCAATATTTCAAAGGCAAAGTTCTTATCAGATCATTTTCAATATCACTCTGCTACTTATAAAAGTTACACATGTAATCAAGAACCCGTGCACAGATTTTTCTTGGTACCATTGGGTAAAAAATGTAAAAGAGAAACACCACAATCAAATATTTATTAAATGACTATTTTAAATGACCAACACTGTCCATATTGGCAAGAAGAGATGTGTAGACACTTAATTTACCCAAACTTTATTATTTCTTTATCTGTAAGAATAGTGAGAGTAACAGCTGATCATGCAGATTTGTAGGAAATATTAGAATTAATGCCTGCAAGGCATAATGCCTAGTACCCAGGAGATAATCAATAACCAATAGTTAATTCCTATCAAAATATTAGGCAATTCATTTCTGTTTGTGAACCAAAGAATCTAATGGACTTGACAACAGAAGGAGTGCTTCAATCTGTATAGGTAGAAGACTCAAGGGAGGCTGCACAGGTGAGATTTGTAGAAAATGCCTAGCCAATAATCCAGAACAGCTCTCACTCTAGAAGTAAACAGCAGGTACAGAGATATGGCAAATACTAATAGTTCAAGAACTTAAAAAAAAGAAAATCAATGAAAACATCCTTTTCACAGGGCAGAATGAATTAGGCTTATGTTTGGTTAGGAGTCGTGTGAAACATCAGAGGACAGGGAAATGGACAAGGTGCCTGAAGAAAGGGGTAGTCCAGACTACTGAGTCCTATTTTACAATCAGGAGAGCAATGTGTTTCCTTTTTGTCAACTCTCTAGAAATCTAAGTGGTTCCCTTAACAATAAATCAAAGTTCTTAAGTCAGCTGCCAATATTCATATTTTAATTTCATAAATAAATGTCAAGCCTGAATTTTATGGAAACAAATATGTAAAATTCCACAAGTAAAATTTTATATACTATAAAATCAACAAAAACGACTGAATATCTACTTGTAAAACACTATCCTAGGAGTTAGTTTACTACCTATCTTCATGATGCAAAAGGTGTTAAATTCAAATTTCTTTTCAAAGGTACTGATTTAAACACAGCATTTAAAATGTAATAAGCAAGTAGATGCTCAATGGAGATATTTTCATTAATAATCATTCATCCTTCTACAGTTCATCATGCTTGGTAGAATCATCATCTATACAGTCTTCCCTAATCTAGAAAGTTCACAAGCCATTCTAAACTTTTCTCTCTCAAAATGCAACATCAAACACCAAGCCACCACCTGTGCCTGGGTTCAACCTAATATCCAGGATTTTTTCTTTAACAAACGTTTTGAAATAGAGAACAACAGTTTTTTTTTTAATCAGGTGTCAAAGGAACCTTCAAAAAGAATGAAAAAGAAATCAGAAGGAAGGTCAAGTGGCCAGGATGTCACTGACTCTACAGAAAGTTTCAGCAATTACATTTGGAAGAGTCAGCATGCCTAGAAGAACATAACAAATGCTTTCTGATAAAACGTAAAGGCCAAAAGGCCGAAAGCAAAGTTTAAAAAGAACCTCTCATTTCAGTGACTATGACCAAAAAAGTTCACCAAGAATATCGTATTTTCCTGAAACACCTGACGCCAGAAACTGGCAAAAATATCACTGGAACTAAAATATGGCTACTTGTTAAAAGGTAATGTTAATAATAATAACTTTTTCATAGTAAGGTTTGTTATTGTGGATGACAGAAAACTCTGAAATAATGTACATGATTATCATGCCCATTTTATAGCTAAGGATATATTCAGAGAAATCATGCAACTTGCCCTAGTTGCAACCAGTTAGTGGTAGAACAAAGACCAGATCTCAGGCTTTCTATCACTATGGTCAGAAGACGTAACAAGTTGTGAACTTACAGACTTGGGTTCAAATCTTCTTCTTTTTTTAAATTTATTTTTGGCTGCACTGGGTCTTTGTTGCCTTTAGTTGCAGAGAGCGGGAGCTACTCTGTTGCGGGGCTCAGGCTTCTCATTGCGGTGGCTTGTGGAGCATGGGCTGTAGGCGCACGGGCCTCAGTAGTTGTGCCTCACAGGCTCTAGAGCGTGGGCTCAGTAGTTGTGGTGCACAGGCTTAGTTGCTCTGTGGCATGTGGGATCTTCCCGGACCAGGGCTCGAACCCATGTCCCCTGCATTGGCAGGCGGATTCTTAACCACTGCGCCACCAGGGAAGTCCCAGGTTCAAATCTTAGCACCTTAATAGGTGTGTGATCCTGGGCACACAAATTCCATTTCCTTAATCTTATGCTGGGAAGTCATATAATCTACTTATCAGAATAAAAGAAATTATATGTAGAGCACTTAGCTTTAAACAAAAAGCTTTCAATAAGAAGTACTTATTACTATTCTTCTTATTCACTCTATTAGAGCAAATTTTAAACAAAGCAATTACTTCAGTCTTCTAAATCCATGATTTGGCAGCCACTTAAACACAAAGATCATGACTTGATAAATACCAACTATCCACAGAGTAGCTAAGAAACTTATTAACAGGGATCACCCATTCTGTCAGCAAACTATCTGCTGAATTCCCTATGCATGTGGTACTAGAATTCTATCTACTGCAACGAAAATCGTGCATTAACTTACAAAAAAATATGACTATAAAAATACTGACCCAGAGGGGCTTCCCTGGTGGCGCAGTGGTTGAGAGTCTGCCTGCCGAGGCAGGGGACGCGGGTTCGTGCCCCGGTCCGGGAAGATCCCACATGCCGCGGAGCGGCTGGGCCCGTGAGCCATGGCCACTGAGCCTGCGCTCCGCGACGGGAGAGGCCTCAGTGGTGAGAGGCCCGCGTACCGCAAAAAATAAAAAAAATACTGACCCAGAATAAACTAGCTAGAATTTCAAGACCTGTGTTTTTCCTATAAACTTGTAAAATCTAAAAAATTAAACATACACTCTCTTACTAAAACTGATAAAAAGCAAAGGATTCTTGTTTGGATCATTATCATATGTACATATATGAGCTGGTGTTTTTCCTCAAAAGACAGCTTTAATTTGGAGATGCTTATCAAAAGCCTAAATGTTCACTTTATTTACTTGGGGAAAAAACTCCATTTCTAGGACTTTATTCCATGGAAATAATCATGTACTTATGCAAAGAATATTAATCTTATTTATAACACCAAAATATGGCTAAGTTATAGTTATAACTTAGTTATATAAATATAACATAAATAATAATGGACTGGTCAAAATAAATGAGATACTCTTTAATAGATTTAAAAACGTTAAATAACATGGAAGAGTATAACAACAAGATGCAAAGCCATGTGGACAGCATAATCCCAATTTTATACGGAATTAATTAAATAGTAAGGCTAGAATGACAGATACCCAACATTTACATTGCTTTTTTTCTGACAGGAGGATTTAGGGGATTTTTTTTCCTTCAAGTAATCCAATTCACCACAATTTTCAGCAATAAACAGGTGTTATTCTAGTAAGCAAGAGAAAATGGCCTATCTAATATAAAAAGACACATAGTATTGCAATTAACTATCCTTTCTCATCTTGCTTAAAAAGCTTACTCTAAGTTAAAAGAGATAAAATAGGTATAAGATTTATGTCCAATTCAACAGATGTTACTATGTATAAAATAAACAACAAGGATCTACTGAATAATACAGGGAACTATATTCAACATCTTATAATAACCTATAATGGAAAAGAATATGAGAAAGAATATATATACATACACACACACATACACATATGTATGTATATATGTAGGTATAAATGAATCACTTTGCTGTACACCTGAAACTAATACAACATTGTAAATCAACTTACTTCAATTTTTTTTTTAACTGATGCTATAAATAAGCAATCTGAAGAACTAGTATCTCCCCTTTGGTAGCAAACTACTTAAAGAGAGAGCCAGAAGTGATCAGAGAATGATGCTTAGAAACTAACTACAGTATCAAAGAAAGAAAACTTCACTATCAGTATGAATACTCAATTTGCCACACTTAACTGGAAAATCCTCTAAGCAGTATCACATGATATGTAATACCATGATCTCAACTAGTCACAATGAACAAGGACCTGATACGTAAAAGACATTCAGTAAAGCACAGTCAAGTCTGAGCATGAACTCAGATACCACACAAGGGAACTCACCCATTCACAATTCACAATTTCTCTATCAGGGACAACACTACCTTTTAACTACATACAATAACTAATATTCGCATTTAGGTGGTATAAATTTTGTTTGCATTTACCTGCTGCTGCCCTTGCTGAGCCTGTGGGGTGGTCTGTTGATTAGCAGAATTTGTTGCTGCAGCAGCGGCAGCAGCTTGCTGCTGGAAAAGGCTGGCAGGGTAGACTCCCCAGGGAGTAACTCCATAATACTGGTGAGGGACCACAGCCGGGCCTAAAAAATAGCAAGAGAAAGGTAAGAAAAGTTTAGACTATTAACAATCATCTCAGTTTCCAAAGACAACCTGACTCAGCAGACACTACTGTAAAATATTAACTTAATGTATTGATTCATTCTAGCTACTCATGAATTCTATTTTTAAAAAACAGAAAATATTATACATGATCCCCACACCAAAGTCTTCTAAAGTCAGTAATATACTCCAGGCCTAGAGGAAGAAGCTAGTGAAGGACCAAGCATTGGAGATACTGAAAGAAAGCATAAGTGATAGAAGCTGGAAGGGTTACGTGTAAGAACAGATGGAGGAATTGGCCTTGCTCAATCAGGAAGGGAAATAAATGTAGAGTTTGTGTGCTTAAAGTGATGGAACACAGCAAAAGATTAAGTTGTACCCTGCTTTCAGTGGTAAGGATGGCACCTGAGGTGACTGACAGGGACAGGGATCTTGGTGCTTCATTAACTCCAGAAGCATGAAAATCCATCAGCTGTCTAACAAAGCCCAAACATGCCACTGAACCTCCACGGCTCAAATTCTAAGAGGCTTGGTTTTCCTATTTCTAATGTCACAAAAAGCATTCAGCACAACTACAATCAGACATTGGTATATGAAATTCAAATTTGTCAAAGCTGAAAACAAGCAGAAATAAAAAATGTAACACCTTGACTTCTTACAGACCTGAGTATTCTATACAAAACTAAGCGTTCTGGGCTTCCCTGGTGGCACAGTGGTTAAGAATCTGCCTGCCAATGCAGGGGACACAGGTTCGAGCCCTGGTCCGGGAAGATCCCACGTGCCATGGAGCAACTAAGCCTGTGTGCCACAACTATTGAGCCTGCGCTCTAGAGCCCATAAGCCACAACTACTGAGCCCAAGTGCCACAACTACTGAAGCCTGCGCGCCTAAAGCCCGTGCTCCACAACAAGAGAAGCCACGACAATGAGAAGCCCGCACACAGCAACAAAGACCCAACACAGCCATAAAATAAATAAACAAATTTATTTTAAAAAAACAACAACAACTAAGCATTCTGCTTTAGCCTAAATAATCTGTTCACCCTCTTTGGCAACAAGCTACAGCTGTAGTCTCTGCCAAACAGAACATGCAACAGAGAAGTAACAGAGCTACGCAGAAAGCAAACTGGGAGGGGCAGAACTCTAAACCACAGAATTCTCTGAAGCTGGTGGCAAGAAACACCAAGGCTTATTTGCCAACTAAGACAAGGACTCAAAGCCAGCTTCTCACATCTGCTGGAACACATCTCTAATAAGAACCTGCTTAGTTAAAGCACAGAGTTTCAAATATTTGCAACCTGATTAAATAATTACTGCACTTTTCAGTGAAGTTCCATAAAGCTGTTTCAAATATATCCATTCTGACATAGTAGCCAACCCTGTAGAAATATGTACTTCATTAAGTCAAAATCAATTTGTACATGTTTTTTGTTTCTCCATTAAGTTCTAAAACACAAATAAGTCAAATTATATCACTGTTCAATATTACTCCGACATTTCTAATTCGGTATTTTCTGTATCTGTGGTCTTAGCCAAGATCAAGAAGCTCTGCTCATAAAGGTGCCCACTGTCAAACACAGGGCAAAATGGTTCAAAATGAAGGTGCTGCTTAGAAAAACTATGCTACAAAATGAGGTATTTTTTAATAATAAACAAATGGGCTAAAAAATGTTAAACATGTAGGCATCTGAATAGTCTAAAAACGATACCTCCAAGTAGGAGAGAGTGGTGAGCCCCCAAACTCAGCTGACTATTGTTTATAAAGTGGGGTGGTCTTGGGACAGTTAAAGAAAGAATGAAGAAGAACACAATGAAGACTACCTATGTCTTAGTTTCCTCACCTGCAAAATGGGTGTAACAGATGTTAGGGTGTTGTCACATCTGTTAAAGGTTGGGGTGCAACCTGCAGTGACAGTCCCAAGGCTCCCCCGAAAGTCAACAAAAGCAAACGTCTACTGTGCAGAGAATGCTGTTACGGTAAACAACTGCACTGTCCTTTAAGTTTTCTCAACTGGCATTTCTACTACTTTCCTTGGTCATGTCTTGGTCATGTCTTTCCTTGGTCTACTACTTTCCTTGGCTCATGACACAGAGTTTAGGAAAATAGCTCAGGGTGCATCATTAATTGGGCTTGGCTCCTCAGGATGCCTGCTTCAATTCCTGTGTGATTAACACTCCACAAGAATATGCAGTTTCACAGTTTGGGCAGTTAACAGTTCTGGCTCTCTGTGAAAGCCCTTAAGTCATTTTCAGTCTGGCTCAGCTGATAAGTACAAAAGCAAGATTCTCATCACCAAACTATGATCTCAGTGAGGACAAGTGTGTCATCCCTAAGACTAGTTCTTTGTTTCAAATACCATATAGTAAGTTAGTAGAGGAAAGTTTGCAGAGGAAAGAAAGTGCAGAGAAGACAATTCAGGATAACACAGACATTGTATACTACAGTGAAGTGCATGCATAGGCTTTGAGCTAGATCTGCCTCAAACCCGAACTCTACAACATTTAAATTGTGTGACCCCTACTACCCAAAGCAATCTACAGAACTAATGTGATCCCTATAAAATTACCCATGACATTCTTCACAGAACTGGAACAAATAATCCTAAAAATTATATGGAACCACAGAAGACCCAGAATTGCCAAAGCAATCCTGAGAAAAAAGAACCAAGCAGGAGGCACAACCCAGCCAAACTTCAGACAATATTACGAAGACACAACAGTAATTGAAACAGTGTGGTACTGGCACAAAAACAGACATATGGATCAATGGACACAAGAGAGAACCTAGAAATAAACACACACACCTACAGTCAATTAATCTTCAACAAAGGAGGCAAAAATATACAGTGGAAAGAAGACAGTCTCTTCAGCAAGTGGTGTTGAGAAAGCTGGACAGCCACATGTAAATCAATGAAGTTAGAACACAGTCACACCATACTCAAAAATAAACTCAAGGGCTTCCCTGGTGGCGCAGTGGTTGGGAGTCCGCCTGCCGATGCAGGGGACGCGGGTTCGTGCTCCGGTCCGGGAGGGTCCCGGCATGCCACGGAGCAGCTGGGCCCGTGAGCCATGGCTGCTGAGCCTGCGCGTCCGGGGCCTGTGCTCCGCTACGGGAGAGGCCACGGCAGTGAGAGGCCCGCGTACCACAAAAAAAAAAAAAAAAACCACCTCAAAATGGCTTAAAGACTTAAATATAAGACATGACACCATAAAACTCCTGGAAGAGAACATAGGCAAAACATTCTCTGATATAAATCATAGCAATCTTTTCTTAGGTCAGTCTTCCAAGGCAACAGAAACAAAAATAAACAAATGGGACCTAATCAAACTTACAAGCTTTTGTGGACTTCCCTGGGAGTCCAGTGGCTAAGACTCCATGCTCCCAACGCAGGGGACCCCGGTTCCATCCCTGGTTAGGGAACTAGATTCCACATGCCACAACTAAAGACCCCGCATGCCACAACTAAGACCCAACGCAGCCAAATTATTAAATATTAACAACAACAAAAACTTACAAGCTTTTGTACAGCAAAGAAAACCATAAACTAAACAAAAAGACAACCTACAGCCTAGGAGAAAATATTTGCAAATGACGAGACTGACAAGGGCTTAATTTTCAAAATATACAAACAGCTCATGCAACTCAACAACAGCAACAAAAAACAAACCAACCAATAGAAAAATGGGCAGAAGACCTAAAGAGACATTTCTCCAAAGAAGATATACAGATGGCCAACAGGCACATGCAAAGATGCTCAACATTAATAATTATTAGAGAAGTGCAAATCAAAACAACAATGAGGCATCATTTCATACCGATCAGAATGGCCATCATTAAAAAGTCCACAAATAACAAATGCTGGAGAGGCTGTGGAGAAAAGTGAACCCTCCTACATTGTTGGTGGGAATGTAAGTTGGTGCAGGCACTCTGGAAAACAGTATGGAGGTTTCTCAAAAAACTAAAAATAGAGTTGCCATATGATCCAGCGATTCCACTCCTGGGCATATATCCAGGCAAAACTACAATTCAAAAAGATACATGCACCCCTATGTTCATAACAGCACTATTCACAATAGCCAAGACATGGAAACAACCTAAATGTCCAGCGACAGATGAATGGATAAAGAAGAAGTGGTACATATATACAATGGAATACTACTCAGCCATAAAAAAGAATGAAATAGGGCTTCCCTGGTGGCACAGTGGTTGAGAGTCCGCCTGCCGATGCAGGGGACATGGGTTTGTGCCCCGGTCAGGGAGGATCCCACATGCCACAGAGCGGCTGGGCCCGTGAGCCGTGGCTGCTGAGCCTGCGCATCCGGAGCCTGTGCTCCGCAACGGGAGAGGCCACAGCAATGAGCAGCCCGCGTACCGCAAAAAAAAAAAAAAAAAAAAAAAGAGAGAATGAAATAATGCCATATGCAGCACCATGGATGGACCTAGAGATTATCATACTAAGTGAAATAAGTCAAAAAGAGAAAGACAAATACCATATGATATCACTTATATGTGGAATCTAAAATATGACACAAATGAGCCTACCTATGAAACAGAAACATAGAAAACAGACTTGTGTGTGTGTGTGCGCGCGTGCACGCGCGTTCTGGGGGGTGCCAGTGGGGAGGGATGGATTGGCAGTTTGGAATTAGCAGATGCAAACCATTATATATAGAATGAATAAACAACGAGGTCATACTGTATGCACAGGGAACTATAGTCAATATCCTGTGATAAACCATACTAGGAAAGAATTTTAGGGACTTCCCTGGCAGTCCAGTGGTTAAGACTTCATCTTCTAATGCAAGGGGTGTGGGTTTGATCCCTGGTCAGGGAGCTAAGATCCCACATGCCTCAAGGCCAAAAAACCAAAACATAAAACAGAAGCAATATTGCAACAAATTCAGTAAAGACTTTAAAAATGGTCCACATCAAAAACACAAAACAAAAAACAAAAAACTTTAATAAAATTTTTTAAAAGACTGTATATATGTATAACTGAATCACCTTGCTGTATAGCAGAAATTAACACATTGTAAATCAACTGTACTTCAATTTAAAAATATACAAAAATTTTAAAACAAAAATTAAAAAATTTTGCACAAATAAAACAAGGTAAATATGGGATATTATAGATATATTAGTTAACTCGATGGAGGGAATCCTTTCACAATGTATACATATATTAATGTTGTGTACTCTAAATACATTACAATTTTGTCTGGCAATTATATCTCAATAAAGCTGGAGGGAAAAGTAGAGACTAAATAAATAAATTGTGTGATCTCAAGCAAGACAGCTCTCTGAGCCGCAAATTCCTAATCTGAAAAGCCATCATCCAACAATTCGTATGAATGAAAAGCACTCACTGGCAAACAGTTAATAAGGGTTCAATAAATATTAACGGTAATTAGCAAAGATTCTACTTCCCCTAAAGGCAACAGGGGCAGAGAAATTATACTACATACGTTCCCATCACAACCCATGCCAAAGTGTGAACAATTCTAAAGAAAACAATATGAAATTCTATGCTGCATTTGAGTTCATAATTACAAATCACATGCTATAAAATATGTGAAATCTTACAAATAATATTTAGTCACAATTAACATGACTTGGAGGGATGTCTCCAAAGAATATTTACTTTGGAAGACATTAAGTCTGTCCTAACGTTGAATTCAATCTACCATATATTTATGACCGCACCATGTTGACAGCTACTGTGCCACACAGAGTCAAGTAACAAAAGTGTCTGCCTTTGAAGAGTTCAGTCTCAAGGGGGAAGAAAGCCCAGTCATGTACACGTCCACAAGCAAATAAATACAAAGTGATGATTAGAGAAAGAATAGGGAAAGGTCCGCAAAGGAAGGCTTTCTAGAGGTGACAATAGCAGCTAAGAAGCTTCCCAGGCAAAGAATGGGGAAAGAGTTTACTCTAGAGGACTAAGAAGACCATAATGTCCAAAGACACAGAGGCCTAAACCAGTGTGGTATGTGTAGCAAAACTAAAATCAATTTAGTACGGCTAGAATGTACGGTATGAGCCGGTGGGAGCCAATTTGAAGGGGGAGAAAGTGGTGCACATGTAGAGACATCCATATAGTCGTGGAGAGATCCCTATACACAGTGGGTCCAAATCCTCACTAATCCTCATAATGTCATGGCAGTTCCTTAGAAACACTGATTCCAAGGAACAACCCACCGCCCACCATCACCACCACCACCCAAGTAGTTTGGAATGACCAGCCATACTGACATTAACTGCAGTATGCTATATTAGAGTGGGTAAGACAGAAATCAATGAAGGGTTTAAGTAGAAAGATAAAAGGGTAAGATTTGTGGTTGAGACAGTTTTCTTGAACAATCTAGGTGGATGAAGAAGGGGAAGGAAGGAAGAAAATTGAAAATATGTACGAGAGGGGCTTCCCTGGTGGCACAGTGGTTAAGAATCCGCCTGCCAATGCAGGGGACACGGGTTTGAGCCCTGGTCCGGGAAGATCCCACATGCCGCGGAGCAACTAAGCCCCTGCACCGCAACTACTGAGCGTGTGCTCTAGAGCCCGTGCTCCGCAACAAGAGAAGCCGCCTCAATGAGAAGCCAGTGCACCACGACAAAGAGTAGCCTCTGCTCGCCACAACTAGAGAAAGCCCGTGCACAGCAACAAAGACCCAATGCGGCCAAAAATTAATTAATTAATTAATTAAAAAGAAAGCACATAAGAGAGAACAGCTGTAAAAGTCTACGTAAAGATTAAACAGACCTGGACTAGGGTAGACTAGAGGTAGTAGGAAGACCTGAGCAAGAGGAGAAATTCCCGAAATATATATGAGCAACTGGTGCCTTAGTGGATCAAAAATATCTATACAGTAACACAACATTGTAAATGAACTATATGTCAAATAAAAATTAACTAATTAATTTACAAAGGAAGTGGCCTAAAGGCATTTGCACCACGTTAAAAAAAAAAAAAAAAACGAAAAACAAAAACTATACAGGAGGTGGCTGATTAACCTGCCTTTAAATGTGTTCACGTCTGAGGTTACAGCTAAGCAGAGATGTCTAACTGGCCGACAGGTGGTCCTGGAAATCAGGAGAGAAATCTCCACTGGAGACGTGGATTTGTGAAAGAGTATAAAGAATGCGTGCCCATCAAAATGACTTTTTTGCAGGTGAGAAAATCCCTCGTGTGGCAGAATGTCTCACCTAGTGTCGCTGCTGCAGCCAATCCAGCTGTGTAGGGGTCCGTCCCTGGGGGTGCAGCACTGATGATGTATGGGTTGGGGACAAACGCAGCGGGAGCTAAACCTGCTGAAAACATACCTGTCAGTAAAAACAAACTTGACTAAACCTGCAGCCCTACCAAACACCTACACAGTTTGGCTAATCATTCCAGGCTGTAGGTGAGGAAAAAAAGAAAAAAGAGAAGATAGGATAGGTTGAGACTAAAAAGGATTTTAAGAAGATAAAATAATCCTTGTACTAAAGATTATGGTGACATCTATCTATCGTCTATTTTTTTTAGCCTTTGCTAAAGACGTACAATTAAAACTGCTATGCAGTTTTTAATTCAGCACAATTTCTAAAGGACTATCAAAATTACATTATAACAGGCTAAAATGAAGCAATTTAAAAGACTTTGTAATGGGACAGAAGGATTTATTTCCATTTAAACAATTTTCCAGTTTTCCACAAAGAAGATGCATGCATATTTATAAAGACTACTACCTACAAGTATAAATTAAGTAAGACCCAAGCAAAGGCCTTTATGCCTAGACTTAATACTGTTGACCCTTTGACAAAGCAGGGGTTAGGGGGTGCCGACCCCTACGCGGCCAAAAATTCATGTATAACTTTAAAGTCAGCCCTCCATAGCCACATTTCTGCATCAACGATTCAACCAACCGAGGATCAAGTAGTACTGTAGAACATTTACTGAAAAAAAATCTGAATATAAGTGGACCTGCGCAGTCCAAACCCATGTTGTTCAAGGGTCACCTGTATATCTAGGTTGGAAGCAAGTCTTTTCTTCCACAGCATTCCACAATCCATGATTGGTGATCTTCTATCTATTCAATCGTGTCATTTTAACACATTAAAAAAAAAAATTTCTACTTGTATAGCACTTTGTTTCAAAGAGACCTGAAAAAAGTGGGGGAGGGGTGCAGGGAGTCTAGGCAATAAGACAAAAATATGCACATCAAAACATTAATAAGTGCAATAGGAAAAGGGCAAAGCTACTGTACTTTAAAAACCAGTGATTATATGATAATACTTTTTAAAATTTTCAATACATGCTACTTGGAAAACAGGCTTATAGGTATTACTTGCTACTTAATAAGATGTGACATTGATATATCCATAGTCTACACAAGCCCAACAAGCACAAAATTACTGTTATTTGAGTTCATCCAAACCTACCAACAGAGTTGATGCTAGTCACTACTACAGTAAATACTTTAAATACTGAAACAGCTGAGGCAGAGCAATAACTGGATACCAAGAAATCTTATCAGTTGAGGTCTAGAAAAATAAGAATGTTGCTAAAGACAACTGGACAAGAGTAAGAGGCCATTTATTGTACCTTGAGGGATTTGTCTGGACTTTGACAATCAGTCTGCTGGGTTCCACAGCAGCCGCTATCCTAAAATGGGGCCACCCCTATAAGGGAGCTTTCGGCTCAAGGACTTACCAATGTGGGGTTGATGCGCGGCTGCCAGCGCGTACTGCTGCTGCTGAGCGGCTGTCAACTGTTGGACAGCAAGTGCGTTAGGTCTTTGGAACAGCTGAGGGAAGAAAAGGACATGATGAGGTTAGAGAACCTGTCTTGTGAAATAATTTTAAAACCTCTCTGAATAAGAATTTCCATAAACCCTTGTTTAGACAGGATGCTTTAAACAAAAATGTTCTCATGTTCTACTCCATTCCCTTGGTATCTATGATGCTTCATAGTTCCGTCTTCCCTCTCTTGCTTTACCTCAGTTTGGTGTGCCTAGTTCCCATGTGCTAACTACTCACAGGTTATATGTCCCCTGAACCACAAACATACATACAAATGCCCTAAGAACTATTCCAGGTCTG
Source organism: Delphinapterus leucas (assembly GCF_059928025.1). NCBI lineage: Eukaryota > Metazoa > Chordata > Mammalia > Artiodactyla > Monodontidae > Delphinapterus > Delphinapterus leucas. The sequence goes on along the minus strand of NC_143129.1, from coordinate 166,107,180 downwards.
AGGTTGCTGCCTGATCCAGAGCAACTTAAAAATGAAATGAGTATATTACAAATGACTTACCACGTTGCACTGAGTGCTGTTACCTCCCTTCAGTTCTTTTACAAACCCCACAAACACTTTGAATTAATTCTCACCTATTCATACTTTGGAGTATTCATTTCATCCTCTGGCTGCCTCTTCTTGGGGAAATAATATTGGATACCTTCCTCAACTAGTGGCTTATCATAATGGGTAAATTGGACAACTGTGCAATTTGGGGGGGCTCCCGAGTTTCCTAGAATACCAATTCTTTTATACATAAGAAAAAAAAAACAACAGAAGTATAGCTGCTACTAACGAAACTTGGATTATGAGCTCAGACCTAGCACACTGTTAAGTTCCCAAGGAAAGGAGTTCAAAGGTCTTGACAAGAATATCCCAAGATTCTCTCTTATTACAAAGTCAATCACTCATTCTTTCATTCATTCTACAAATATTTATGAAACAACACCTGCTAGGTACTGTGCAAGGAACTAGGAACACAGCACTGAATAAAATGTTCATACATTTTAATATGAATAGTTTTGGTACAAAGAAAGGGGATTCCTGATTTTGGACTGCCCTGATGTGCCTCCTTCCAAGGGGTTATACTAAAGACTTCTTTATTTTCTGAAATCAGACTAGGAGAATTTACTGATGGGACCTCCCTACAGAGGACCTTCAACCTACCTGCTCTTTCTACAGGACTTTTCAATGTTTCAGCTAACTTCACTGGGTGATATATAACAGACACCATGGATCTTGAATTACAGATGTCTTCATAAAAAGACCTGATTGTTTCAGACATTAGGAGATAATGTCATTCTGACAACTCAGCTTAATTATCATCACAACTGAACTTCTGACTTCTTATTTATTTATCAGGCTGTGCCAGGTCTTAGTTGCAGCATGTGGGATCTAGTTCCCTGACCAGGGATTGAATCCGGGCCCCCTGCGTTGGGAGCACAGAGTCTTACCTACTGGACCACCAGGGAAGTCCCCAACTGAACTTTTTTTTTTTTTGGTACATGGGCCTCTCACTGTTGTGGCCTCTCCCGTTGTGGAGCACAGGCTTCGGACGCGCAGGCTCAGCGGCCATGGCTCACGGGCCCAGCCGCTCCGCGGCATGTGGGATCTTCCCGGACCGGGGCACGAACCCGTGTCCCCTGCATCGCAGGCTGACTCTCAACCACTGCGCCACCAGGGAAGCCCCCCAACTGAACTTTTAATGTTATCTTAGGTGGTGGACTTTATTCTATGATCTGGTTACTTCTGTGCCTCAAATATGTGAGTATTAAAAAAAATTGTTTTTAAAAGGTGAATATTCTGAACATACTGGCCAATTGTATTTGTTACCTCTCTTTCTATATATTCATCTTTCTAAAAACCAGAGTAGGGGCTTCACTGGTGGCGCAGTGGTTGAGAGTCCGCCTGCCGATGCGGGGGACACGGGTTCGTGCCCCGGTCCGGGAAGATCCCACATGCCGCGGAGCGGCTGGGCCCGTGAGCCATGGCCGCTGAGCCTGCGCGTCCGGAGCCTGTGCTCCACAACGGGAGAGGCCACAACAGTGAGAGGCCTGCGTACCGCAAAAAAAAAAAAAAAACAGAGTAAAATAAGCCTCTGCTTTCACAGTATGAATGACAAAAGTAAACACGTACTACAGATTTCAAAAATACTTTAGAGTTTTTTATTTTCAAAGGTTAAAGAAAAGAAAAACTTCATTATGATGCTGGTAAAAAGATAGTGCTACTTTACAAGCATTGATTAAATATCAAGTATTCAAAAGAAATATAGAGGGCTTCCCTGGTGGCGCAGTGGTTGAGAGTCCGCCTGCCGATGCAGGGGACACGGGTTCGAGCCATGGCCGCTGAGCCTGCGCGTCCGGAGCCTGTGCTCCACAACGGGAGAGGCCACAACAGTGAGAAGCCCGCGTACCGCAAAAAAAAAAAAAAGAAATATAGGAATCTATTGACAAACATATCAAAACAACTGTTCACTCCAGGAAGGGAGCCGACCAGTACTATTTGGTAACTACACCCTGTGATCATTGCCAGGCTGGTTTCTGTTTCACCTCAAAGACAGTGCCTCTGGAGTGCTCCTACCAACAGCTCCTCCCCCACCCCCCGCAAGACAGGCAGCCAGGAGGCAGGAAACAAGTAAAATAGTGGAAAGCTGTTTAAAAATTTTTTCCAAGGTTGTGAAAATACCTCACAGTTCCACTAAACATCTACTGTCGCTTCAATGGATCTCTGGAATTTTCCTAGCCTAAAACCTTTTGAAATATTTAACATCTCAGACACCGCTCATGCTAGCCTCTTCCCTCTACCCTTCTTGGGCCTGCTGCAAATAAAATAACTCATTTCATTCAACAAACATTTTTTTGAGCACTTATTATTAGCTAGGCGCTGCAACATGAAGTTAGGGAAATAAGGATACTAGTGTGTTCAGAATACAACTCTTGAGGTTATCTTGACTTATTAACTGAAAACAGTACTCCAATACCATTCCATTATGACTTATCCTCACTTCACATGCTTTTAACAGTTCATGTAACACTACACGTATGTACTGTATCTGTAAATATACATATAAATACACAGTGTGTGAATAAAATAACCATCCCGCATTACATCAGTCTGTGGTCCTCACTACCATGTTACCACCGAGAGTAGGGACTATTACTTTTAACTAAAAACATATAGGCCCTATAAAAACACCCATATATCCTGCGTTTGAGAGCTGGTTAATATCTCAGTGATTATGGCAAAAAGAGAAGGAATTATTTTGAGTGCATTTTGCAATAAACAATTAACATAAGTAAATTATGCATTGACAACAGGCAGATTTGATTATAGTATAGATTACAGCAATTCTAGCACATTTTCTTTATGTAAATGGTCCAATATTAACTGGAAATACAGGTTATTCAAAACAAAATTGGGTAACTGGCAAGTGATGGATTCTAAAGGATCCTGAAAAACTCATACAAGTGCCATCTGCTGGGCAAAGTGCTGAACTCTGTCAACATTTTCACGATTTTCACAGAGTAAGCCAATAATAACTGAGAAACACAATACTGTGAAACTTGGGGAAAATGCTTATTTTAAGGTTAGTATAATGATAAGTGTGCCACAATTTATTGCCATTTACTTAGGGAGAATTCATAAGCTATTCAAGAAACTGAATGCAGGGGAAAATATGTCAACTATTTCAAGCTTATCAAGGTTCCTAATAAGAAATCCTGAAGGCATAATTTGGGAACCACACAAGCAAGCTTGTTTAACTCCCTTCTCTGACACTATATGAACTAACAAAAGATACCCTGCATGGTTTATATTCCAGAAGTGATTCCAGGCAGTCAAAAACACCCAACATAGTGACTGGCATACAGCTCGCACCTGATAAGAGACAGCTATTACTACTATTGTTACCAATAACAATTGCTGGCATAAAAATATTGTTGTTAAGTTTTCAGAATCTGGAAGAGTAATATCTAAATATGGAGTTAGCCAATGTCAAAGACTATCCTTTCTCCCCCCAAAATAAAATGTACTGCCAGGCCTGGCTTCTTACCAGTTTAAGGCAATATACATAGTGGAGAGAGGACAACAGCACAGAGTCTGGGGCCAGAAAGCCTGCATTCATGTCTCAGCTCCACCACTGACTGTGTGTGTGAGACACTGGGCAGGAAAACCTCTGTGCTTTACTCTCCTCCTCTCTCTAACAGGGACAATAAAGATTTGTCTAACTCATAAGGTTGTTCTAAGTATTAAAATCAATACACATAAAGCACTTGAAAGTCCTTTATATGTGATATTCTTTCTGATGAATGAGAAAGCCCTTCTGAAGGCCACCTCTTACAGCTCATCACCCAGTATGGCAGCCCAGGATGGGGACAAGGAAAGCAGAAGGCAAGACTCTTCTGAGTCAGTGTTAAAGTCAAAACCTCACTGAATTCATGAGCACCAGCTGCCGTCAGGTCACAAAAAGGGAAGAAAGAAAAACCTTTTTAGTTTTTGTTGTCGATGAGTATTTTTAAAAACATACTCCTTGCAGAAAAAACTAAGAATGCAGTTGAATACTCCATGCATCAAAAGGCTTTACGTTTCTAGTACTAGGTCCAAAGGAAACAGCTAGGAGCTAGAAACCAAAACAAAGATGTTTGCATAGCTGGTAGTATATGATCTTCAGTTAAGTCTGTAAGCTTCATGATGTCTTAATTTTCTTATCTATAAAAATAAATAAATAAATTCTGCCCAAGTAAATTGTAAAAAAAAATATAAATCTATAAAAATATAATAGCTGCCCTACCTCATGGGGCTATTGTCAGAATTCACAGAGAAAAGCCCTTCAAACACTATGAGTATTACATCAATAGTGGGGCTATAAATTTTTAAGAAAAAATTACATCCTGGAGCTAGTCCTCAGTATATGAAATTTGTGGAAGTTTGCTACTGTCTGAAGCTTCTAGATCAAAGTTCATTTTTGACCAGGTTATTTGAACAGCTGCAATAATCAACTAATAATTATAATGATTTTTGGTTTAACAGGTACATACAAACTATGCTGTCAATTTTTTAAAAAACAAAAAATTCATATTTTTTTAGCAGAAGAAGAATTGGATTCCAAAATAAATGATTTATAAACAAGGTGAGGAAAAATATATCCTTCCATCAAATAAGTTAGTCTTTTGAGAAAAATCATATTCTAAAATTTCAGCAAAGTCAAGTAACAATAAAGGTAAGTTTCAACTGACCTAATTGCTAGCTAAAGTCAGCATTTTAACAGTGACTGTACGCGTGACACTGACAGAATAATCTTCCTCTTATTTATAAACTGAAAAGAAAGCCAAGAATGTTAAACACCTATATTAAAACTATGCACACACTTGGTCTCATAAGAATGACATTTAAATCACTACCACACTTTAAAAAGCAAATGCATGCCAATTTCCTCTCCCATCTGACTAGGGCTTTCAGAGTACTGTCTCTTTGTTTAAAATTCATGCTTAACAGGTTACAGCTTTAGTACTTCAGTACACAATTTTGTAAAACACGCCACATCATTGGGTTATTTTTATATTAACTGGACCCTAAATAAAGAATATCAACAATTAACCAGATTAATGCACCTGATTACCAATCTTGGCTTTGGTTTCTGTTACATATGACTGTAATATAATGAAACCTAGTAATATTTTTCTAAAGTATATTTAGGTAAATATAGATAATTGCATAGCTATTTATTAAAATAAAGAATATTGCTCAAGCATCAAAACACAAAATGGTATGAACACAGTATATGTGAGCTGTTCACTTTGTTTTCCAGGATTAAAGAGAAGACAATGAGGGGAAAATGAGGAAAGAGATATCAACGAGCATTTCAAACTACCCTAAATTAAGGGTTCCTAACCCCAGAACTTTGTACCTGGGGCAGATAAAGTTATCTTTATTGTCATGAAATTTAGCATGTCCTTCAATTATTATTGTAGGCAACAAATCACATTAAATTTAGCCACAAATCTGTGATTTAATCACCAAGAGAAATCATATATACTTTCATGTTACTTTATGATTGCTAGACATCTCAAAATCTTGCTTATGCTCATTATAACGGCTAGTACAACTATCTCTATCTCATGCATCATATGATAAAGAAGCAAATTTGTTCAATTTGTTGCCAAATTTGCTGTCAAACAAATTTGTTGTCAAATATTGTTATAGCTATTTTTATATAATTGGCTTTCTCTGTAATCCTACTTACACTATACATTTTAAAACAGTATTCTAAGAATTCAGTCTGAGATCTTACCTAACTGCTAAGGGGTTCATGGCACCAAAAAAGGAATCCCTGCTCTAAATACATCTCAGGTTAAGTTTATGGTTAACAGTGGCTAGACAAGTAATTTAACTATCCAAAACCAAAGTATCCCTAAGTACAGTTAGATTGTAATAAATTAAATGAGAATTACCTTTTCTGTATTTTCAGGCTGCTTTATATTATGTGTCTAAATATAAGCTGATATTGTCTTATGAAACCAACTTATTACACCAAATGAAATAAAATGAAATGAAACAGGACACAAGAAGGAATTATTTATTTTGTCAATTTTCAAACATAAAAGCACAAAGCTACCCTACCAATTATAGCAAATAACTCAAAACTTAAAAAAAAAAAAAAATCCTCTGATGCCCGTTTAAGAAAAGCCATGATTTTTACATGAAAATGTAAAAATATGTGCCACATTAGATCTTTGGTTCAATCCTCACAATCATTAATATTGTCTGTACTCAGTTGTGGCTCTCAAGGCCTCTGTGACCTGGACTCAATAACCAAATGCATCTATCTCCTTTTTACCTTCTACGTGTATCTTCTACTCTTGTCAACCAATGACCACACCACTGTCATTTCCATCTCCATACCTCTGTTCTCTTAACTGCAGCAATATACATACATTCCACGTGTCATTCAAGTTAGGTCTATGCAAACTTGATCCTCATTGAGCCCTCCCCTGCTCTGACAGGATTCTCGACCAAGCAATTTAGCATTTAGTTCCTCAACCATTCCATAATTGTTTCATGCATGATAGTCACCCTATGAACACTAGCTCTGTTCTCTATGGACAAAACCTAAAGTTCCTGGGAGGACACAACAGTCAACAGTTAACTGACTAATATGGGCAAAAGAATGCTACTAAGCTAACACTCAGCACAGAAAAACTAAACCATGATAATTAAGTCATTACTTCTTAAAAATGTCTTGTTAATGACCATAAGGCAGCACAGCAAAGTCGGTAAGACTCACAACACTATCTATGCAACCCCACAAGTCACTTTTCTTCAACCTCAACTACCAGCTAGGGTGACTGTTTGTTTCTACATTATCTATTGAACACATATATGTTCATTTCTAATTTTAAGCCTTTAGTTTACTATTTCCTCCACTGGAATTTTCATTCTTCTGCTGGTATAAACGTCTTGCAAGGCACAGCTCAAGATCCACCTCTTCCGTAAGTCCTTCCTTCCCCAGGTTAAGAGTATGCTCTCCCTAGGACATGGGCATAAATGGTCTCATCACTTGTCATGCAGTATTTCCTTGTACTATTTAAATGACCAAATGAGCCATAATAACTAAACTGAGAGCCATGGGGTTGGGGGAGCCCGTTCCATTCATGAAAGATATGCTTGGCTACAGGTGACAACAAAAAATGCGAACAGAAGGTTATAACCTGCAGTCCACAGATCTGTGATCTCCCTGAAGTTATCCACAAAATAGAGTGTCAAAAGAATTATGTTTTTCTGATGAGAGGACTATGGCTTTTGATCAGATGGCAAGAGGGCTCTGACAGTAAAAAGGTTAAATACTGATTCAGGAGGTAAATTTACTGGATATGATACAGGTCCAGTTATTTGTCTATGAGGTACACCTACTGGGCTAGACCTAAACAACTCACATATTAGAATAGATGCAAGGCCTCAAAGAGTAGCCTCCAGACCTCTTAGAAGGCTAGTTTCCAATTTTAGTTTTGGGAAGTATATTAAATACAGGGGATGTTCTGAGATAATATAATAGGGGTATGGAAAAGGTTCCCTGGAAATTTGTTCCACTAAAGCAAAGCAGAGGACACAGAGGAATCAAGACCCCACCTTACCCTCTAAGGAGATTACAATCTAGCAGAGGACATGTAATCATAACACAAAGCAGAACACGATGACTCCTTTTCTTAAGGGAAGCACAAAGCACTACAGGGTTCAAAGGAGACAGACATGACAACTTTTTGATGTGGAAATCAAGAAAGGTAACAGCACTGGACCTTGAAGAATCAGAACCATTTTAATTAGTAGAAAGGGGAATAAAACGTTAACGAAAAGCAAAAGGGTAAAAAAGATTAGAAGGATAAAGTGTAGGAACAAACACCAATTTACAGTAGAGCAAGGATCCTTCCTTCTTAATTACTACTGGCTTTTATGCTGGAGCCTTTGGGAAGTTAAGGGTCTTGAAGAGTCTTGGGCCAACGGTTCCCAGGCATGCTATTAGGCTGCCAAGTACAAGAATGTGTACAGCCATCTACTCAGAATAGCAAGAATTATGAGCCCATGGGACAAAGTAACAATGATCACATCCTATGATGATGGTGTACCTGTGTAACACTGTCCCTATACTGCAGCAACCAAGACATGCACGGGAAGTCAGAACCCAAAAATAGTTTAACTTGCAAAATAATGACGTTAACGTCCAAAAACTGCTGAAATGGGATACATGGTAAAGGCACCCAAGGTTTTATAAATCTGAGTGGGTGGTGTCTTTGATTTAATTGTGTTAACTATTTGTGGGTACGCAAAAGTACATTTCTGTTCAAGTCCTAATGATTATCCAGGCTCCTCAAAAATTGATAGAATTATTTTGAAACCCAAGATCAATAAATCAAAAGAGAATCCCAGCTCTGATTACGAGGTAAAGAACAATTATATGAAAGAGAATCAGATTTTCATTCATAAGAGGTTGGAGACAAACACTTTTTTTTGTTTTGTTTTGTTTTTTTGCGGTACGCGGGCCTCTCACTGTTGTGGCCTCTCCCGTTGCAGAGTACAGGCTCCGGATGTGCAGGCTCAGCGGCCATGGCTCACGGGCCCAGCCACTCTGCGGAACGTGGGATCTTCCCGGACCGGGGCACAAACCCGTGACCCCAGCATCGGCAGGCAGACTCTCAACCACTGCGCCACCAGGGAAGCCCAAACACTTCTTAAATAAACACTTCTTCAGTAACAAGCAAAGAGTTAGATTGGGTTAGACTGGGAATGGAAGCTAAGAACCAAAGCCGACTAGAGTTCTAAGGGTTGCTAGGGGAAGTTCAGACCAATGAGACAGAGTAAAAGAAAGAATTCAGATAAAACTTCTTGAGATAACTAGGTTAAAGGAACCTGATTAGAATCAGCCTGCACTTAACATACCTCAATTTACATAGAGAAATTACCACATTAATGTTCTAAGCTGAACAAGTTGAATTCTACAGTAACAGTGTGTCCCTATGTTTGCTGATGTGACACAAAATATCTTTAAGTCTATTATCTCCTCAGCATCTGAAGTAATTTCTGGCTTCACTCAAAAGTGCTGTTTTGAGGATTCATTGTGAGAAAACATTAAAAAGAAGACAAAAAGCACAGGAAGTCAAATTCCTATGGAAAGGTGAGCATAACTACTGGGAACTATGGGGAGAGTAGTGTACACTTTTAGTTCACTTTCTCTCTGGAAAAAGAGTTGGTTAATTAAACCTAATATATCCATCTGATATGAGCACAGATTATGCACATCACATCATCCCTTAAAGGGGTTTGTTTTTGTAACCACTTCACATGGTTAACTTTATTATCCAATCATCTATCAATCAAAATTCATTTAAAATCAGCCATTTGTGACAACTAAAGGGACAGTATGGTACAACTGATCTACAAAGACCATAAGCCAATTTTCACCATAGAAAAAAATTATAGATATGTAATTTCTAAACTTCAAAATGAGATTTTAACCTTTCAAACCTAGAAGTTTATATTTATATTCCAAAATTAAGGAGTATCAGAAATTCATGGCCCATCAAACTACTTGTAGCCACAAAGGAGAACCTGTGGTACTTAACATGATCAGGAGGCTACCTACCCCCATTTTATAATTCAGACAGCTAATTTTCCTTTAAAAAAAACTAAACAGAAGAATCAGTAAACCCTAGAGTTAGTCATGCCATGCCTTCAAAACCAGAAGGCACACATACAATATATTCCAAAGACTTATGAATAATAAAAGAAAAGCCAGGTCATTTCACTGCAGATTTTATGTGGCATGATTTGTGTTTTTCCCCTAATTACATTCTAACTCTTTTGAAAGGTACCAGGTATGTCTGTTACCTGCAGTAACTCACTTAATTAAAAGACAGGACTAATAAGACATCTGGCACTGGACTCCTGACAGTGGCAGACAACAGAGTTTACTATTTTAAAAACAAATACCAACAGCAGTACAATCACATTAATCTTCAGTGAATTACTTTAACATTCAAGAGGATTGTGTTACAAGAGGTGACACCACCACATCCCCTCCCCAGGCCCTGAAGAAAGAGAGGAGCCAAAGGAAGTACACAGAGCAGGGTGGTCTCTTGCCAATAAACCTCAACATGGGAATAAGCTTCTGGAGGGGAAGATGCAGAGGCTTCGTAATCCACATCACTGTTGGGTTAATAAGGACTGGCTATCGAAGGCCTAAAATAATGCCACCCTCCTCCCATTACCCGATTCTCAGTTACTTGAATAACGTGCTGGCTGCAGGGAGAGCAGAGAGAGTGACAGAGACACACACAGTACCTGTTGTTGAGAATTGTAGTCAAAAAGTCCCACAGTTGCTGCTGCTGAGTCCACAGGTACCTGCGTGCCTGAATAATCAAACTGAAGAGGCTCCATGCCCACATGTTCCATGGGGTCCAAGGGGACACTCTGGGACTCCATGTTGGAGAAATCCTCCACAGGCTTGGCACCATTGGTGCTGGTCAGCTGGGCTAAACCCTCAGAACCATTCTGGTTTGGACCCAGAAGATCCACTTCATTAGCAGAGTTCTGGCAATTACCAGGGGTACGGCTAAACAGAGAAAGTAAAGGGCATTAAACCTTATTTTGAGTGGGGAGGGACACTACAGCAACCTAAGTTTAAGGACAACGTGCTTGACACAGCTCATTACCAATAGTATTTAAAACTATTTCTACAAAATGACTGGAGACCCTTCTGGTGCTTATATGTTCTATCCTATAAAATGACTCGTCTATTGCTTGCCTCTCCACCACAACCCACCCCTTAAATTTACATTAACTGCTATTAATTTACAATCCCTTTAACCAAGGGGCCCAGATTTGAGGAACACTGGATGAACTGGGGAAAAAAAACACTGCCTGTGGCATCCATGAAAACAGAGATCCCAAAATACAGGTAGTAAAATATGCCCCCCAAAAGCAACATCTACTCTTTAAACAGAGTCAATGGACAAAGTAGTTTCTAAGGGGAAATTCCACATCTGAGAATAATTCTATTTCAAAAAAATATTTTTTTAATAGGTGAAAATTTTGTGTGTGTGTGTATTTCCTGGGTACCACTGGCCACTGATAAAACTGTCTCCCCTTTTCCCCTTCTAAGAAACCAGAAGCAGACCATTACAAAATAGTACAAAATAAATTCATATCTAGGATAAGCCCCTGCTAAGGAGACAACTCTAAGAATTAAAAGTAATATGAGGATGTAATTTATCATCCAAACCAGGACACTCCTAAGAGCAAAAAAAAGGGCAGTGTTAAGAAATATCCTGGGACACAGGTATAAACAAATACTGTCCTGGGTAATTCAAGACACGTGATCACCCTATGTAAAAAGATTACAGGACTATATTATTCCAATTCAGACTAATATAGAATAATATTATATTCTAGTCAGGGAGTGTAGCCTGTGACTACATTCTAAGCCTAAAAGAAATCTTATCGCTGGTACAAGTGAAAGCTCTTGTCCTGTTCCTTGACAGACACACAAACCCTACCACTACCACCTGTCCCGGAGTCAAATACCATAAAACAATGCCACAGGCTGCTTGAGATTCAGGATGGAGAGGCTACCCAAACTCATCTGAAAGACCTTAGATAAATGTTTATTTCTCTGTGTCTCAAATTTCTTCCAAAGACTGTAATTCTTTACACTCACAAGATACAAGTTAGGTTAGGAAGACTAAACAACTGAACGCTGTTCTACAACGACCCGAAATATATTTTAATTTGACTCTGTAGATTATTAGGATAAGGGGTGGGTGGGCTGGTGGGTGTGGGTGTAGGTACACACACATTAGTTTTAGACTACACTTACGTTACTAAAAATTAAATTCTCTTAACTATACATGAGTGACTAAGGATTTTTAAACTTTAAAAAATCATATACCATCACTAAAGGTTAGCTACATAAATGAAGAATAAACACAGTATCGTTTTATTACTGTGCATATTAAAATTATAGGGTAAAACCTGCAAATCAATTACAACCAGAGATGGAATGAGAGGCCTCCATGGAAGGGATATGATTAAGAACAAGTCACTTGAGCTGCATCTCTGGTTCTTCAAAATGAAGAAAATGATACCTAACCTGCCTACCTCAAAGGGAGCTTATGAGTCTCAAGTAAAAGAATGCTTAAGTTCTCAACTGTTTTTCCTTCCACTCTAACATGCCAGAGCCATATGACACACTTCCCTTAGTAACCAAGATTTCTCCCAAGATAGTGATTTGGGAGAAATCCCAAGGCACCCATCCCAGGTGATTCTGATATTTGAGAATCACTGAAATAATCTTTATGAAATCATCCTGCAAATTACAGAGCTCTATACAAATGGGAAGTCTATTGTTTTGGCAAAACATCAGGCATGGACAAATCTTAGAAAGTTCCACCTTACCAGTTAATTTACAGTCTTTGTGGTATGGCCTACACTAGACCCAATAATTAAAAAGGACACATAGGGAGGGAAAAAGAAAACTAAAATCAAAATAAAACTGAATGAAAACAAAAACCCATAACCCCCATTCAAAAATCAGAAGTGTAAAACATACAAACCTAAAATCTTTGACGTCTGCGTCAATCCCATTCTGCACTGGTAAACCATTGGTCTTGTCCATCACATCACCCTCCTCCTTCAAATCTCCTAGCTTATCTCCATCAAACGTACCCTTGTTCTTCTTTTCACCTTTGTCGTTTTCATCACTGTCTGCATCCCTTGGGCCCTGTTTAAAAAATAGCTTCAGCTTCACTAATCATCATCAACTAACAACAGTGGGCTTCCACTGTGGACGCCAGACTACGCTAGACGCTGATTAGAACAGGAGAGTGTCCGTGACCTTTCAAGACATCACAATCTAATTAACAGACAACACAGAGGCAGGAACACTGCAGAAAGTCTTGCCAAATGGGGGAGACAGACATACATTTATGTTACAGAGATTAGGACAGTCTTATCATGCCCAGTGTCCCACCACCCCATTTTTTTTCCTTTCTACCCAAAGCCCAACCACAACTTTATATCTCTTGGTTCTACTTCTCTGCTCTCAAATCTAACTCTATAGAGTAGCTCAACTCCTAATAAGCCCCAGGAATGGCAGCTAATAGTATAGTTGGAATGTACTTAGCCTACAAAATGAATTTCCTACTTCCACTGCCGATGTAAACTCCTCCCTTACTTCTGAATATTGAGCTAAGTGTGGTCTAACATCATTCCAATTTGATTACTCTATACACTTCATCTTGGGATATATGCCCTGCTAATTTGCACCACCACCACCCCAGTTCCACCCAATATCTCATGGCTTACTGAAACTATAATTCACCAAACATCCTACACTTGATTTTTTTAATCCTTCAAAACATGTTAAATGTAACTATGAAATTCTTTCACAAAGAGTACTCTAAGAAGTGCTTACCAGTTGCCTTCCACTGCCTGTCCCATACCAGGGACTACATGAGAGCGTGTTAAGCTGAATCATTAATGCAACAGAATTTATCTCTGAAGTGCTTCAGACTACAAACATTAAAAGACTGGACCTAAAAGAACAGATGTGGTGCCAAGCATACTGATGTCCTGTTTTTTAAGGAAATTAAGTCTGTCTCCTCTTACCAACATTCTAAGTTAAGATATGGACATTTAAAGCAAATATGTCTTGATTTCCAGAAGGAAAAGAAGGTTTGGTATAGTGACTTGACATGGTACAGAAAGCTTTGCAAAACCTTACCCAAGGGTTAAGTAATTTTGCTTTTGTAAAACTAGAGAGAGGTAATCTTGCTTGTCCCCATCACTGACTTCTGGTTTAAGGAAGAAACAAATAGACCTGGACCAAAAGAAAGCTCCTGGTAAAAGGGAAGATCCAGTCAGAAGATGATGAGAACTACTGCACAGCATTTCCAGCCACCACAACCAAATTTCATTTGGGGGCCGGGGGGGTGGGGAATCACAAATGGAAGCTAAAGCAGCAGACACTCAGTTATGAATGGGTAGGTAGGCCTGCAAATGCAAAATAAAAAGATGCTCTCAAAGTAGTTCTTAGCCATCTCTGGCCCAGAAAGACCAGACTCAGGGACCTTGACAATCTTAGACCTTTCAACTACCAGTTCAAAGCCAATTTTGCTTTCAAAATCATTCTCTGTTCAAATGTGACACAGAAAAAGAAAGATTTCATGGCTAGTATGAATAAAGGAACATATACCAGAAGGGAATTAGAAAGGATATAGTTTTATAAAACTTAGTTTTATGTAGCAGCAAGATGGTAAACTATAGTTTTGGCAGCAAATGAGATATAACTTCTACATCTTCGAAGTATTATACTGTTATTGGTTCAAAAGGAGTAAATGACAGCCAATTAAGCATGACATTGAGATCCCAAACCAGATATGGGAATATGACAGGATTCTAAAGAAAGAAAGAGCTTTCAAAATGTCCAGAGATAAAAGCTCCCTCCTCCTACAAAGGTAAAACTGACAGAAGCTATGTACTCATTTTTATATCCCCAGTACTGAATACTGTGCTGGGCAGAAGTTCAAAAAATATGACAAAGAAAACTGAAATGACAAAAAAAATCCTGCAAAACTGAACTGATAAAATAAGAAGGATCCTCCCATTATCTTTATCATCAGGTAAGAGTCCAGGAGGTGGTGATAAACAACTGTACCTGAACTAGACACCACTAATGTCAATAATAAAAAAAAGTATTAGAAGGATCATCCCATCCTACCAACACACTTAAGTAATCTCCCACAAATCTACAAATCAAGTCACTGGCTCAGGAGGAGCAGTTCAGCTCCAATTTCTCATAAGGAGTTCAAAAGGTCTACAGGCAGGGCTTCCCTGGTGGCGCAGTGGTTGAGAGTCTGCCTGCCGATGCAGGGGACACGGGTTCGTGCCCCGGTCCGGGAGGATCCCACATGCCACGGAGCGGCTGGGCCCGTGAGCCATGGCCGTTGAGCCTGCGCTCCGCAGCGGGAGAGGTCACAACAGTGGGAGGCCCACATACCGCAAAAAAAACAAACAAACAAACAAAAAAAACGTCTACAGGCAAAAATGGGAAGGAAATTCGATAAAGCAGCAATAGTAAGTCTCACCAACGAGCAAGAAATCTGGGTCCAGAAGAGACTCACTCACCAATCAATGTTCTTCATGATCTTTCCCCAGTGACCCTTCACAAGGGCTTGCTGAGAAGCTGCTTCCATTCTGTAACAAACAGCCAACGGCTCTGGCCTGAACACTTAGTCACTCATACTTACATTCTCAATTTTACTACCAAGGGCAGATTTTCAAAGATATCCCTGGGATGGGCTGGTTTTTGCCAATGTTATACAGTCCACTTGTATAAAATATAGCTACCTGGTTTTCTACTCTGACTAGGCTAGTAATGCCTCAGCAGAACAGTAGGTTCCTCCTATTTGACGGTGAGGGACCCAAGGAAGGCTTCCATACTTGATCTGGATGGGTTACAGTGGGTGTTTCCATCTGATAGAAATTCATGAAGATAAACGTTTATGACTTGTACACGTTTCTGTACATGGTTTTAACAAGTTTTAACAAGTTCAGTAAATCAACAAAAGCCCTAAATTAAAATAGCTGACATGAAGTCTGATTTCTGAATGACACCAAGAACACAAGTAGGAAGCTATTCTGTCAAAAGTCTGTTATTAAAAGAGAATACAGAATACAGGGTTCAGGATCATAAAAATGGTCTCTTAGAAATCTGGGGACCCTAGAGAGAGAAGAATAAGGGTATAAATGGGCTGGTATGTTTTATGGGATTTTAAAGTTTTTTTAATGTGTAAGATAAAGTATTCCTTTAGGAAAATACTAACCCAGATTGCATAGAACCTATACTCTATCTCAACTGCTAACGTTTACTGGACTTTGGACAGGTCATTAAACCTGAGTCTTTAGTTTCTTTTTCTATAAAACAGGGATCATATTGTTTAAAACAGAGTAGTTGTAAACATCAATGAAATGATGCATATGCAAAAGTTTATTATAAAGTATAAACCATTTTATACAAATATGATACTAGTAAAAACTATGCAATGGGATAATATTTCTTATATAACATTATCTGTGATTCTAAGATTAAAAATCTTCAATGCTCCCAATTAAGTAGTTTAACTCAAAGAAAAGGGTATAGCCAATCTGGCCCTCCCAGAGACACTGTCATTTTCACAATGCAGAGTGGCTCTATTGTTAGTGTTGAACATCACAATCTTTTTAAAACTTTGCAAGTGTCTGGGCTTTCTCCCAGAGATTCTGATTTAACTGGTCTGTAGAAGCTCCCACAAATGTTTTTAAAAGTTTCTCTTCCAATAAGCACTCACAATTGAGAACCACTACAATTAAGTCCAAATAAGTATCCTAAAGGCAAGGGGTATATTTTGCTTTTTTGTCACATATTACCTAGCACATATTAATATTAAAAAAGTCTACTGAATAAATGAAATAAAAAACAAAGAAGGATTAATAGCATCCTTTTGTTGTAGGCTCCCTTTAGATAAATTACAGTCCAAAACTGTAACCCAAATTCAGGCCTCAGAGAGTGCTCAAAATGCAAAGAGGCCAAGCCCAATCAAAATCTCTAGAGTAGGGCCAAGGAGGGTTCTTGAGAGATCAGATCCCAGATCTACACAGAGATGGAACAATATGTTCTGTTGCTAGATATCAAAGAACCGAGAGAAGAGCAGACAGAAAGAAGAACCAGGTACAGCGCGGATCATAGTCCATCCAGCCATGGCTCAGCTTCCTCAAAAGCCTCACATAACAGGGGGAATATTTCAGGGAATACCTATTAATTCTGAATGAAGTCAGAGAAATGAGAACTTAATTTTTCCTGCTATTGCAGGGATCCCACCACAAAGCTCCATATGGCAGAAGTCACATTCAATGAGATTAGTAATTTTCTTCCCTTTTTTTCTAAAACAATATTTTTGTGTATTTGCTTGACACTCAAGTCCTAAAGCCATAACATTAACTAAAATATTGGTTTCTCCTGTGTACACTTCTCAGTTTTTCACAAAATGCCCCCAAAACACCAAAATGTCAATTTTCTTTGAAGTTCAGCAGCTCAGTAGCTCCACTAGCAAAAAATTTCAAATATTAAAAAAAAAATGAGTAAAAGTTTGAAATTACTAGTCATGTGAATTACTTTTAAATTAACATATTAAATATAATCATATTGTGAGAAACGAATAAACAAACCAAAGTAGCGTATACCTTAGTAAAAAGCAATATAGCTAAGAACTGAAATTAGAACAAAGTTTGAATTCAGGTCCCACCACTTCCCTTCTAACCCTCATTTTCCTCATCTATAAATTCATAGGGACAACATCAACCTCAAAGGGTTGTTGTTTCAGATATTAAATAAGGCAATTCATGAATGTGCAATTCCTTTTAAAAGATTATTTTAAATATTTTGTCTAATTTTCACATTTTTCCCACTGCCTTTCTCAGACACACCCACCTTCACCTTCACTCCCCCTAAAGCTTCAAATTTGCTGGATAGCTTATGTTTTCCCCCCTGGAAAGACTATGGCTTTAATTACTAAACCCTCTGTCCCATTGACTTTTCTGAAATATCTGTACAGAATCAAGCCACCACCAATTATTACATTTCATCAAATATGAGACACCATCAATTTATAAGACATACCATCATTTTATGTGTTGCTAAAAAGGAAACACTGGCAATTAAACTATATCATTTAACGCATCCCAATTTCAAAATGAACAAAAGTGGGGAGGTGTGCGTTTTAGAAACAGTGGAACGTGGAATATACCAGGCACTGTGTATATGATCACCCAATTCCTGGTATGCAAAAAGGTAAGAAGAGTGTTCCCCTCTGCTGTGGTACCACCATATCCAGGAGGAAAAGACGAAAACCAAAGAAGGTTTTCTGAAAGTTGTGCTTTTTTAACTTTTTATTTAGTCAGTGTCTAAAAGCTTGACATCGCAAAGCAGAGCACACAGATTTCTTGTTCAAAGGAAGCTCAAATCTGAAGGGGCTCCAACCTGAGATCAAAGTTTCTGAATTTGATCTGTAATCTTCCAAGAAAATTATAGAGCAGTATTTATCTAACTTTAATTTTATACAAATCACCTGTGGGCCTTGTCAAAATGCAGACTTTGATTCAATAAAGTCTGGAGTAGAATCTGAGAGTCTGCATTTCTAATAAGCTCCCAGGTGCTGATAATTTTACTGGCCCAAGGACTTTGTGGAGCAAGATTTTATAAGGCTTACAAAGCATTTTCATATATATTACATAGCCATATGAATTAGACTTTGTGCAAATGAGGAAATTAAGGTCCAGTTGAGACTCAAACCCCTGCATTACACTCCACAAAGTTTTTAAACAAAAATCAATTAAAGTGGCACTGGCTGCCTGAAACAAATGCAGTGGAGGCTAGAAAAGCAAGTCATCAATTTTGTGACCTAAGTGAATTGCCATGAGTGTGCAAGCATCCTCCAGGTCAGAAAGCACCCAGTCTCTACAAATAAGCAGAAAGGTCTTCCCAAGATATTTTTTCTAAAAGTCTTTCTTCTGCAAATTTAGGGTGGCCTTGACCCTAACTGAAGTTTACAATGGTCTTCTCATTTACCTAGGAACCATAAACCAGAAAAGTAGAAATGACGATCCACTTTTCTGACTGGCTAGGCTTCAATCTATGTGATGATCAGCTGGTGTTTCAAAAGACCAATAGCAGGGTCCTTGGATGGGTAATTTCACCCAGTGGCCTCAAAACACAGTAGTTACATATGATTGTGTAACCACCCAGAACCATGCTTTGTTTTGTTTTGGGGTGTTTGGGGGGATGGGTAAGGGGACCTGTCTTTTTCCACGAATCAATAAAATAAAGGATATAAAAAGGAAATAAATTAAAAGACTTGACTCTGACTTAACTGGTATTCTGCGTTTCCCCATTATTCTGAAAACTGCTACCCTGAAGTTTCTGATTCATACTCAGAATACTATCAAAACTTTACAGTGGGTGCTGAGAACAAAACACTGCTGTCAGATTCTTTTCAACAGACTGCAAGTACTCTTATCTCAGAAGCCAAAACAACTAAGCTGAGTCCATTTGTACACTCAAAATGAACTTAAGAAAGGCTCAGGAAAGCTAGACAAAGAGTTAAATACCTTCATTCAAGCTTTAACCGTAAAACAACCTTACTGAAAATGGAAAACCACTGCAAATGAGTAATTACTTTAGTTCTAAACCCCTTTAACTGAGAAGTTAATCAGAGTCTGGCTTATCTGTTGTCAGTATCTGAGAATAGCCCCTTAGTACTTGATTTGAGGTCTACATTCATTATGCCATCAGCGATGATGTTTTTTAGCTCTCAGGGGATTAAAATGCAGCTTCTCCATGGCTTATTGGAGGTAATGTTGGTACAGCCACCCCAAAAAGAAAAACATCTGAGTGCTCTGATCCATACACCATCAATTACTACTCTTTAGAACAATTATCTACAAGAAGCAGATATTCTGTCTTCCTTGGCCTCTGAACTCAGCACTCTGAATGACAAACTAGATTTTTTTTTTTTTAAAAAAAAGGCCCACCTCTTCCCATAAGATCAGCAGGATACAACCAAAAAGCTCATAAAGCAGTTCATTGATCCTCAGTTCTCCATCCACCAAAAGATTACACGTGCCAATATGATGGACTGATGTCACTACAGTCTTCCTGTATCACCATTTAGGTGCAACTCAAGTCAAAATACAGGATAATAGGATAATATTTCATTACCCACAACCTTCCTTCTGAAAAGTTTGAACACAGATTTGGAGAATTTTCATTTATCGTTATGCAAACCTCAGCAGCTCAGTAACGCAGATGCTTTTTAGAGAGTTCAATTTTCTGACCTCTATCCTGAGTTCTTCCAACTTCCTCTGGTGACAATACTAAAAATCACCAATCTCTCAAGACAATTAAGGATAGAAGCCACCTTTACAAAATCAAATAAGATACTGAATACAAAAGATACAGCCTCGTTACAGATTAATGAAATAATTGTTTAAAAAGACAGAAACAGGAAAAAAAATAATAAGTCAGCCCCAGTGTTTTACCTTTCTCCTAATTCTAATTATTTTTCTTCTTCCTACAAACTTCACAGTAACCCAGGCACATGCCTGGTGGCTAATGCCCAAGACTTAGAAGCTGGTCACACATTATAGAGAATTCACGGCAAGAGTCATACAGGTTCCAGTTCACCACAGTAATGACTTACCTATGCATGACACTAACTTTTCTCCTACAGTAAATAAATAAAAGTTATAGGCAGAAGTTGGAAGGCAGCACTTCCTCTGAGGAATCTGCACTCTTGAGATGAGGGAAGTGTGAGGTAAGAAAAAGAGGTGAGCTGGGGATAAGCTGAAAGAAGAGAAGAAGTAACACCATCCTTCCCATGAGACAACAGGCAAATGATCATTTTGCCTGATCCCATTCCTCACATCCAAAGGGTAGATCTTGTTCTTCCCAAGTAGCCTCCTGGGAAGGTTCAAATACAAGAAGTCTTTTCCAATCTGATCTACAAGCCACTAAACCTGACCTATGCCGCTGCAGGGTCAAAAGACCCAGAAGTAATCAGGTCAGCTTTGGAACAGCTACCATGCAAGACTCAGACAAAAGCCCCAGTTTAGTCCCTTGAACTTCCTGAAGGTAATTATACAAATGAACGATCCTGTTCTGGCTAAATTCCTCAAACCAAATTTCTAGATGTGGAGCTGGGAGAAATCCAAACCAGCCTCTTAAATAAGTTCATTTCGCACCCCCCACCCCCCATTTTTTTGGTGGAATCAAAAGCTCCGGCCACGTGTCAAATGTCAACGTCAGCTGAAGCATCCATCATCTTTGACGTGCCTAGAATAAAGCTAACTCCATGGGAATTCTGGTTACCTTGGATGCCACCTGTTATCTTCCGGCCAAGCAAGTCAACAATCATTCATTTCATGTCCACTAACGTATTAAAGAATTGAACTTGACACTTGAGAAAGCTGCACCAAAAATGTACTACTGTGACTCTAGAGAAGTTTCAAGTGGAACTGGGAAAACAGGACCAAGCCTCTGATACCTAGCAACAAATGACTAACAGTAAAAACACTGACAACAAATGCTATCAAGATAAAAGAATGTAAGATAGTTGTAAAGGCAAAGTTATTATTATGATTTGGGGGAAAGAAGGTCTCTTAAAATGATTGCCAACCAGTAGTATTAGCCCAGAAAGACTTCAGGGAGAAAGTGCTTTGAAAAGGTACAAAACAAGTTGAGTCGGGAGAAAAGGAAGGAAGAAAGATTCAGGGTGCCTTTCATGGCCTTCCTAGCTGTGACTTGGAATATAAAACCAGTCACAGAAAACAAAATGAGGAAGACTCAAACAGAAATACATCTTAAGACTTCTAGATCTAGAAAGTCAATGGTATAAGAAAGAACTAGTTTTGAGAAAGGCTATCAAAGATGCTTGAGGAAGACTGCTTTAAGACTTCAAAAGGGAAGAGGCTGTAGACAGAGAAGCTGCTCTAGCCACAATTTAGCATCAGAGAGGTCAATGGTGATGAATCTGAAAAAAACTGAAATACAGAATTAACAGAACTTCTAATTTCCTGACAGCCTGGGTATGAGAAGCAAAGCTACTCAAAGAGGGCCAAAGATCATTCCATAGTTAAAGCCTAGCTAGCAAAAACAAGAATGACCCAACATATCTGATCCATTTTAAGGATCCTAGGGTATTGGCAAATCACTCTCTCAGATCTATTCCCTACTGACACCTGCCTTCAGCTTTGTGTTAATTCCTTCTCTTTTTATTTTTGTTTGTTTGTTTTAAACTAAAAATGGTGTTTTCTGGTAGGCCAATGAACTGCGATCTAGATTTAAGTCCTTACCTCACATTACTATCAATGAGTCCCAAAAAAACATCATTTCTCTATTTTTAAAAAGTTTAGTTTACATCTCCTGCTGTGTTTGCTGAAATCTAATTGCAATAAAAGCGTTTTTTAAAACCCTGCACTTAGTGCTGTGAGTATCTAAGGAAACTAAACAGGCATGTTTTGCTTTAGGGGAAAGGGGAAAGAGAGAGAGAGAGAGAGAGAGAGAGATAGGAACAAGTTCCTCAAGCCAACTTACAAATCCTCCTTTTCTTAGACAGGAATCGCCCGGGGATGAGCTCAACACATACTCCACCATGCTAACGCCTAGTCCCCCACTCTCCGACCGTGGGGACAGTACAGAATTGACCTCACTGTTCACATGGAAACTCTGACCAGGTCTTCTCTGCACCATGATTGGCTGGGAAACTGAATGATCTACAAAAAAGATACACAAGCATGATACAGTGCAGCCAGAGGCTCAAACAAATTATGAGTGATGTCTCATGGATAAACCAATGACTGGGAATCAGGAAACCTGCCATGGTCAGTTGAGCCAAAACCTCCTATTGTGTTTTCCCTAAGTATAATATACTACATAAGCTAAGGAAACGGAACACACCCCTCATATATCCAGGATAGCAGAGCAATACAGCAGTTCACATAACTGGTTTATCCAGCTAAGTGGATAAATTAATGTTTACCCCTTTCAAGTAGCAGAATTTCTTTTTAATATATTTTATTGGTAATGTTACTGAAACAAAATGTGATCTTACTGCCCTTTTTAAAACAACATAATTTGATCTTTTCTGATGACCACTGTCATCTGAGGTTCCATTCTTATATTGCTATAACACAGCACATCAGCTTTTGAATTTTCTGTCTCCTTCCTCCCTATCAACTGTCATTTCTTTCTGCTGTCGGTATGTCTGCCTCTACAAGTTCTCCCCATCCCTTTCTTCAGGGGTAGTCAGTCAGAAGAGTGTCCATACCCAGTGACTTATTTGGCCCAAACCACATTTATAGATAGATCACCCCATACACAGTACACAGGGGCAAAGGGAGGAGAAAGAAACATGAACTTCAAATGGCAGGCATGGATTTTCTAATTCCAAGTATGCTGACAGCAGTACAGAACAAGAAGTTGTAGCTGAAATTACGGTCATTTCAAATAAGACCATTCCCCTGTGGCTAGCACTTCAGTAAAATATTGAAGACCTGATTTTGTGTAAATTATGTTTTAATAAATTACATCATATAAGCTCCTTCATGGCAATTATACCACAGGACAGGACATTGCTTGACATGCTTGTCACTGATGTAAAATTCACAACTTGCCAATTGCTGAGGAAAGGAGCTCTAAGACAGGCATAAATCACAGTACAGATGCTAGATCTAGATTACCTGATGTTCCCCAGGCACTGTCTCGCCATTGATCACCCAGGAATATTCCTTTTGGTCCATCTTTGCTGGATTCATCTGTTTCCCAAAACTTTTTACCTGGCAAGAGCTGCTGCAAATTAAAAATAATAGATGCTTTTAAAGAATTCATAAAGGATGAAAGTACAGCAGTCAACACTTTCTTTTAGACAAGGGTACTGAAGATGCTCACGTGCCCTGAAGGTCTTTAATCACAGTGTTCTGACTCCACAGATTGTGGTCAGAGCACTACTATATGTTTGGTAAAAGTCACAAAGAGGCCTAATGCAAGGGGGGCTACAGATCAACCCATCACAATAGAGGCTCAGCTTAAATATCTAGAATTATTCACTTAATCTATGCCAAGATTTTTAAGGCGGGGGGAGAATTCATACTAGACCTATCAGCTAACTGCTAAGAAGATTCTTACTGAAAAAGAAAGCACCTACAACTACTAAAAGGCTACTTCTGCCTACATGTATATTAAGGGGACCTACAAAGTTACTCAAGCTGTGGCATGAACTCAGACCCCAGCTATGGAACACTAGAGGCAAAATTCACCTCCTTCATACACAGAGATTCTGTTTAACTAAAATACTTTCAACACCACAAAGAAAAAACTAAAACAAACCAAAAACAAAAAAACTTCCCAACCACAACATTAACCTGTTCCAAGATTTTGGAAAGACAGCAGCTATTCCCCATTACTGGAAGGGAAATAAAAATCTCCTCACCTCAGTTATCTTAAGAATACTTAGTAATGCCGTTAAAGTGACTTCACAAAACATTCCACACCTCATAAAAATGCAGGCATCACTAGCCTTAAATTAGCTTCAACCAAAGAAATGCAAACTACCCTTTCAAGCAAAACACAGTACAGTTTTGCACAAGATCAAAGCATTAGTGACCTGTTACAAAGTAAATTTCCACTAGAATCCCATCATTCTTCCTTCTGGTTATCAGCTTCACTCACTAAAATGTCCCTCTTATTTCTTCTAATTATGTTTTCACTTCAGCTGCTACTAGTCAAACAAGAAACTCAGAAGTCTGAGATAGTACACTGCTTTTGAGCGTAAAAGAATGCTTTTGAGCATAAAAGAGCTGAATTTCTCAGAGGAAAAGAATAAAAAAACAGAAAGTACAAAACATTTGCTCTCTCCTTGACAATAAAGGTTTACCTTTTCTATTTATAACCCATAACCCAATGATAATGAAGAAACATCTCAATTTTGCCCTCACTAAAATGAATCTCAGCTTTCCAACCTAAATTCTGGGTTTCTTGACATCAATTTATTCTAGCTCTATAAAACTATCTGGTAGACATGGGTTACTACCTGGAGCAAAGCAGTTTCCCTTGCACTTTTCTCCCCTACCTTGTTATCTTCTAGTCCAACAAGGTCATGACAAAAGACACATTTCGGTCTGACACTTAATTGCACAGACGCATTGGTTTACTTGAAGATGAGCAGTTACAGCAGTCAATTCCTTAATGTGCCTCTAGGGTTCATTCTCTGAGAGAAGCAAGGACACAGCTGGTCTGTTAACTTGAGGGGGAGGGGGAAGGGGTGGGAGGGAGAGCCCAGACCATAGCTAGGCAGTGGAGTCAGGAAGTCCTGGACTAGACAACTTTGATGTGCCATAGGACAAACTGCAGGACTGCCCTGGGCCTCATTCTCTTTGCATTGATGAAGGAAATATTTTTCAGGTTGCTGTGATGATTAGAGATGTTGCTGATGCGGGCCTAACACAATGCCCACCACGCAGGAGGTTCTCAATAAATGTATTCAGTGGCATTACACCAAGGCAAAACAGCTGTAAACCACAGATGGGACCCTGAAAATTAATGTGTACTAACGCACAACTCTAGAATTCTTGCCTTTGAACTTATTTTTCTCCTCTTAATCTCAAAAATGCCCTCCTATAAGATTACAAATAGAATTTCTTTCCCTATTGGTTGTACCCTTTCCAACTAACATTCCGATTTTTCTCTTGTATTTTGTAGGGAGTGTAAGCAAACAGGAGTCTGCATCAACTTCTCCTCTGTGTACCAGAAGAAAGAATGTCAGCACAAGGGACTCCGCACTTGTTGGTTAACTTTAGTCTCCATATATTGGAAAGAGAGCAAAGATGATCAAATATATTCATTATGGTGCTCATCCCTCTCAACACAAATTTGGAAATCTTTATTCAAAACTCAAGCTTCTCTAAGCCACCAGCCTCCATGTGCAAATATAGTCTGTCCATAATTTGTCAAATTGCTTAGTGAAAGCAGCAGCCCTTGAACTCAAGGCTTCAAAAATGACTTCTAAGATCTTGTCATCTTTCCTCATAGCTTGCCAGGTTGTCGCAACATGCAAAGCCAGCAAAAGCAGGTCCATATATAAGCAAGGCTGTTTGCAGGCCAAATTCTCTCATAAGGAAACAATAATACAACAGACATGTAGAAAGGTACTAAAAAGTGAAGACTGTACTTCAAAGTAGTAATAGATGCAACAAATCTCAAAGGAATACAGTCATCCCTCAGTATCCATGGGGGGCTGGTTCCAGGAGCCTCCTTGGATACCAAAATCCTCAGACGCTCAAGTCCCTTATATAAAATGATGTAGTACAATGCATACAGTACACACTGAAAAGTTCAAGACCCTAGTCACATACCAAGAGGAAATGGCGTCTTCCACTATTAACAGTATGTATAAATATAGATCCTAAATAGATGCTAGGAGCAGCCCCCAAAGTAGTAAAACCCCATATGCTTTGGCAAAGTAACCAAGATCAATTAACTATTATTAATGAAAACAGCAGGGACTGAAAAGGCAAGTCTGTAAGAGATAAAGAAAAAGGAAGTGGTAGAAGAAGGTGATAAAGCCAATTCTGGGAGGAAAAAAGACAGAACCTATGGTTTGCAAGAGTGCTCTGCAGATGAAGAAAAGTAAACTACTGTATCAAGGTACCTGGGCAAGGACAGAAGCAAACTTAGCAAAGCTCCTCAGAGTCTCTGGACCTTCCACAGCATTTCTCTTTCCTCCAAAACATACCCTTCTCCACTCTTCAGCTGTGTGGCAAGCAGCACCTGAAACAACTCCTAATGTCTGTACCTCTTGGTACTCAGTCCCTTGTGTAATTCCCCCTCTTATCCTATCTGTGGGCTGAACCTACTGACTTGCTCCTAAGGAGTAAGAGAGGGCAAAAGTGAGGGGGTGGCGCTTTCAAGACTGTCTTTAAAATACTGACTTCCGGGCTTTCCTGGTGGCGCAGTGGTTGAGAGTCCGCCTGCCGATGCGGGGGACACGGGTTTGTGCCCCGGTCCTGGAGGGTCCCACGTGTCGCGGAGCGGCTAGGCCCGTGAGCCATGGTCGCTGGGCCTGTGCGTCCGGAGCCTGTGCTCCACAACGGGAGAGGCCACAACAGTGAGAGGCCCGCGTACCACAAAAAAAAAAATATATATATATATAAAAAAAAAAAAAATACTGACTTCCATCTTGCCTCTACTCCTCTCTCACCCTCTCACCTTCTCACTTTAACGAAGCTAGCTGCTATACTGTGAGCTGCCCAATAGAGAGGCCCATATGGCAAGGAACCAAGAGAGGTCACTGGACATCAATTCCTTAGGAACTGAGGCCCTCAGTCTAGCAACCCGTGAGAAACTTAATCCTGATATCAACCACATGAGTAAGCTTGGAAGCAGCCCCTTCCCCAGTTGGACTTTGAGATGACTGCAAACCCAGCTGAAATCCTGACTGCAGCTTGTGAGGGACCCTGAAATAAAGAATCTTGCAAAGTCATGACTGGGCCCCTGACCTACAGAAACTGTGAGGCTTAAACAACATGTTGTCTTAAGCCACTAAATTTTAGGGTAATTTGGAACATAGCAATAGATAACTAATACAGCTGCGAATATACGGAAGAGTTTTCTTTTATTGAAAACATCTTTAAGAGTCTGTTTTCAAGAAGCACTTCTTGTTCCATTTCTAATATCTAAAATCAAAGTCCTTTTTATGAATTAGGAAAAAATTACATCCGTTCCATTTCATGTTTTCCCCTATTTTGTCTTATAGCCCTTCTGTATTAAAAAAAAAAAGACTAGCTTTTTAAATTCGGCAAAATTAAATGGACTTAGACTTGTTAAGCTTACTGAGAATTAGTAGCAATCACATAGTCAAGAGTCATTTAAAATAAAGACATTGTTCGAATCTGATCATATTAAAAGGAGCTATAATCTATTGAATATAAAACAAAGTGATGATGATATCCAATTGTTATTTCAAATTCAGATTCAACCCTTCTAAAGGTAATATCATCCACAGCACTGGCTAAAACATCCTGGTTCACCAACCCACATCAGGAGTTGCCAAACCTTCGCTTAAGCCACACCTAAATTCAATCATCAAACATTCAAATGCAACTAGTGTATGAAAAGACAGTTACTGCTTACCCCATCAAGAACTTGGAAATACTGTTCTTTGACAGGACAACAAAGAACAGATCACAGAAGAGGTTTACAAAATTCAATTTAAAGAAATATTAGGCAATTAGAGGATTAAAAGATTTCACAATTCTAAAGGAAGATAAGGGAATTAGAAATTGGTCCAACAAAAGAAAAGGAGACCCAGGGAGTCAGATGTAGGCAGTATCAACCAATATGCATGTTTAGGGAGAGGACATATGATGCACAAACAAGTCTGTCCTTATAAAAGCAATTAATGCATCAGGCTAGATAGTAGCTTGGGTACAGCAGCCACTAAAAACATCCAAGTAACTTCCCTGGCTCAGACTGCTTACCAGGCAAACCTAAGAGAACTTTGCTTCCTCCTAGAGCCAAACATGCTGATCACTGAACACAATTATCCTGTCCACTTGAGAGTTGTTGTTTCTCCTTATAAATTAGTAAATTGCATTTTAGTTTTCATACATTAATCTCTTGTGGTTCTAGTGAGTATAGGTCAGTTATATAATCCAATCACCTCTAAATTAGTAAATCCCTTTCAAGACCTACAAACTGAGAACCAGGGCTTGGGAGGTCCTACCATCCGACACAGCAATACAACAGACCTTGTACTCTTCCATGTACTGTCCCATTAAATGGGATTCCTAAGTGCCTCTCCAGTAGTATCTGCTCTCCGGTCTTTAGGAGAAAAACACATACACTACTTATCCCAGCTTGAACCACAGGTTTGTAAAAGAAAAGACTTAAGGAGAGTAAAGAAATCAGTAAGCTTATTCATGAGGCTTCTGGAGAACAAAGTAGAAATCAAGCACTGGTTTATGAGCAATGTTAGCCACTTGGGAAACCTCTAAATTGTGTTTGGAAACACCTTTTTTTTTTAGTCATCTAACAGAAAAGACAATACACAAAGCCACACTTGCACAATCGACCACCACATTAACCCCTACTAAGAGTCCTTTAAACAGAGGTGGAGACAATAAACTAAAAGGCTGAGAACATCAAAAACCTCTAGGCTTCTTATTTTAAGTAATATAGTGGTAAAACATACACAACTACTCTGAAATCACTTTAAAAAACAAACAAAAAACTGGTTTCAGGGGGCTTCCCTGGTGGCGCAGTGGTTGAGAGTCCGCCTGCCGATGCAGGGGACACAGGTTCGTGCCCCGGTCTGGGAAGATCCCACATGCCGCGGAGCGGCTGGGCCTGTGAGCCATGGCCGCTAAGCCTGCGCGTCCGGAGTCTGTGCTCCGCAACAGGAGAGGCCACAACAGTGAGAGGCCAGCGTACCGCAAAAAAAAAAAAAAAAAAAAAAAAACTGGTTTCAAATCCCAACTCATCTAGGCCTCAGTTTTCTCACCTATAAAATGAACTGTTATGAACATTAAATAACATAGTGTGTAAAGGAATAGTACAATGCTGGACTCAGAGTAATCACTCAAAGAATTAGCTGCTAATATTATTTAATAACAAAATAGTAACCAACAGACTTCACACTACTAATGGCATAGCCAATGAAATGCTGTGTACTCAGCTAGCAGATGTGAGCACAACATCACCCAGCCCACTTCAGTGAAAATCTATAAAATTAGGAGCCCTAACAAAACACTGCAGGAAGAACTATGATTACAGCTTTGCAAAAACTAAGAGGCAAGCTGATTATTAAAGACTGGATGTGTTTGACCATACCACCGTTAATACTTGCACAGATGGAAACTCCAGTATGCACTCTGTACTCAAGAGGACTGCTTACACACAACACAGGCTGCATAGAGCTATCTTCCGAGCAGAAATTTGGCTTCTCAAGGAGTACTGTTCACAGGGATGCTACAACCCAGAAGGCATGAACAGGTTTAATCATCTCATGTGGCAATGCAAACTTCCAACACAAGCTTGGTTTCATTGGAATGTAGACAATGCAGGAGTCAAATACCTGATATTTTAACTAGCTGGTAAGATATAGCCCCCCCCCAATTTTTTAATCTCTTGATAAATATTCTCATTACATTAAAAGAACTTGATATCAACTCAGAGAAAGGACCGCTCAGTACTGATAGAAATAAATAAGTATTATTGGGGGCTTCCCTGGTGGCGCAGCGGTTGAGAATCTGCCTGCTAATGCAGGGAACACAGGTTCGAGCCCTGATCTGGGAGGATCCCATATGCCGCGGAGCAACTAGGCCCGTGAGCCACAGCTACTGAGCCTGCGCGTCTGAGAGGCGCGATAGTGAGAGGCCCGCGCACCGCGATGAAGAGTGGCCCCACTTGCCGCAACTAGAGAAAGCCCTCGCACAGAAACGAAGACCCAACACAGCAAAAATAAATTAATTAATAAAAACTCCTACCCCCAACATCTTAAAAAAAAAAGTATTATTGGTAAACACTCTCACATGTTCTAGTCAAAGCTCTAACTGTGAAAACTGTGTAATTTTCAGAATTCCCTTCTCAAAATCTTAATGCCCTAGGGAATTTACCTGGCCCTCCATACCACAGAGGGTTGTTGTGAAATCTAGTGAGACAGTTCATAATAAATATTATAAACTACACACAGAAGTTACTACTAAAGTTTTAACAAGAAACGGTTTAAATATAAAATAAATTGATATCCTTTACAAGGCTTTAAAAAAAAGGTACAAATATCCATTCACTGTTATGACAATTCTTTTGGAAAGGGTTCTGAAAAAATATACATTAAGAGTCATGTTCACCTCCTACACTGTTGGTGGGAATGTAAATTGGTGCAGCCACTATGGAAAACAGTATGGAAGTTAAAAACTAAAAACAGAGTTGGCATATGACCCAGCAATCCCACTCCTGGGCATATATCCAAACAAAACTACAATTAAAATACAATACAAATGAACATATCTATGAAACAGAAACAGACTCACAGATATAGAGAATGGACTTGTGGCTACCAAGGGGGGAGGCGAGTGTGGGGGAGTGAAGGGTTGGGAGTTTGGGGTTAGCAGATGCAAACTACTATATATAGGATGCATGAACAACAAGGTCCTACTGTATAGCACTGGGAACTATATTCAATATATCCTATGATAAACCATAATGGAAAAGAATATGAAGAATACATATATGTACAACTGAATCACTTTGCGGTACAGCAGAAATTAACACACATTGTAAATCAACTATACTTCAATAAAAATTTTAAAAATAATAATAATAAATTTAAAAGCTGGGAAAAAAGCCATGTTCATTCCTGAGAATTTATCTCAACATTAAAGAATTCAAAAGGAAAAAAAAGCTTCACATTCAAAATATAAGAGCAAAAAAGTTGGGAGCAAACTAAATGTTCAATAAGGCACAACTATATGCAACAATACAAGCTCACCCAAAACAGCCATCAGGACTATATGTAATATTTATAAAATAACATTAAATTTTAAAAGCAAAATACAAAATTGTACACGAAAAGACTGCTTCTCCTCATGCACCCTTCCCTTTTGGATCAAGATTGGAAAGAAAAATAAAAACTGAAATAGGTGCTCGTTGATGTGGGATTATGGATGACTTTTTACAAGATACACTTTTATTATGATTTAGAACCGATTTTTAATAAATAAAAATTGAGATTATGGTGGTACAGAATTCACTACAAATAAGGCATTTTCTCTTAAGCAGATACATTTCACTTCAACATAATTTCAAAGTGACAAAAGTTAGTGGGAATTTTGAGAGAGCTCACACCGCATGGTTCAGATATGAGTTGGCCAAAAAAATTTGTTCAGGTTTTTCCGTAAGATGTTACAGAAAAACCCGAGCGAACTTTTTGGCCAACCCAGTATTTTTAAGCAAGCAGATAATAATTTCCAACCGCTTTGAAAACTGTAGCTTAAATAAGGGATGGTGAAAATCTTCAATGGCTTAATCACAAGCCAATCATTTTTTAATTAAAAATACCTAAGTATATTTAAAAAAGAAAGAAAGAAAGAAGATGGTGTTTTCATTTTTCCCTTCTCTTCCAGAAAGTTTAAGGAACATGACCCTCTAAATTCTCACTTCCCATTTATATAACTACTAATTAAGTATCCTGCATTTTTTTTTTTTTGCGGTACGCGGGGCCTCTCACTGTTTTGGCCTCTCCCGTGGCGGAGCACAGGCTCCGGACGCGCAGGCTCAGCGGCCATGGCTCACGGGCCTAGCCGCTCCGCGGCATGTGGGATCTTCCCGGACCGGGGCACGAACCCGTGTCCCCTGCATTGGCAGGCAGACTCTCAACCAGTGCGCCACCAGGGAAGCCCTCCTGCATTTTTTTTAATCAGTTACTCAATACTTACATGTAAAGATTATTTTTAAATGTTTAAACATTTTTGTTCTGTTTCATTTTATTCAAATCGTCAAAAAACTGTCTAAGAATCAAAATTTGGGGCTTCCCTGGTGGCGCAGTGGTTGAGAGTCCGCCTGCCGATGCAGGGGACGAGGGTTCGTGCCCCGGTCCGGGAAGATCCCACATGCCGTGGAGCGGCTGAGCCCGTGAGCCATGGCCTATGAGCCTGCGCGTCTGGAGCCTGTGCTCCGCAATGGGAGAGGCCACAACAGTGAGAGGCCCGCGTACCACAAAAAAAAGAATCAAAATTTGCTATAATTTATTTCACATTTCACTACTAGGCAGCATCACAATCTGGCATCTAGTAATTACTGCTTAAAATTTTCAGTCTATGTGGCAAGATGATTACTAGTGAAAACAAATTTCCATACTGTCTCTCAACTAAATCTCTTTTTGTTGAAATCTAATATACTCCTTTTAAGAAAGAAAAGTTTAATTTTTTGCATAATTATAACTGCAGTATATAAAATTAAGAGATTTTTAAAAAATATTTTCCAGGGTTATTAAGCACTTTTCATAATAAACACTGTTAATAGTTGTATCTAATGTCCTTTAATAACATTTCCACCACTAAGGATGAAGTTACACAAATCACTTAGGCCTGGCCAATATGAGGTAATTTGATCTTCTCTCTCATATCTGAAAAACCAATATTGTTTTTCTGACCATTGAAAAAATAAAATTTTAGCATCTGAAGTATTTGAACTTACCCTGAAATGCACAACCTGCATGAGCCACTACTGGAAGTAACAAAAGCAGTAAAAAACAAACAAACAAACAAAGTTCTCTGCCCTGAAAGAAAAGATTAAAAAGAAAAACCGGGACTTCCCTGATGGCGCAGTGGTTAAGAATCCACCTGCCAATGCAGAGGACACAGGTTCAAGCCCTGGTCCGGGAAGATGCCACATGCTGCGGAGCAACTAAGCCCGTGGGCCACAACTACTGAGCCTCCGCTCTAGAGCTCGCGAGCCGCAACTACTGAAGCCCACGAGCCTAGAGCCATGCTCCACAACAAGAGAAGCCAACGCAATGAGAAGCCCGTGCACCACAAGGAAGAGTAGCCCCCTCTCTCCACAACTAGAGAAAGCCCGTGCATAGCAACAAAGACCCAACACAGCCAAAAATAAATAAACAAACAGGCCAAGAATTAAAAATTTTTTTTAAAAAAGAAAAACCTACCAGGAATCAAACTGGAAGAGTATCTGGCACAGGATGGTCAAGGAACACCTTAAAGGATGGGGGACTTCAGAGCGAGAAGACAGCGGAAAGGACTTTCCACAAAGAGCAAAGGTAGAAATAAAAGCAAGTGGGGCAGGTGCCCACCAATAAAAAAGGAATCCCACCACCAACTAGAGGCGCAGTAAGGAGAGGGTGAAAAAACAAAACTAGTCCAGCTGCCAGTGAGGCTTTATGGAGCACTGAGGAGCTGGGCTCTAATCCAACAGGCAGCAACAGGGAGTAAAATCATAAAAATTCATTTTAAAAGATTAATTTGAGGGACTTCCCTGGCAGTCCAGTGGTTAAGACTCTGCACTTCCAATGCAGGGGGCACGGATTCAATCCCTGGTTGGGGAACTAAGATCCCGCTTGCCACGAGACGCGGCCAAAAAATAAAGATTAATTTCACATTCCTTTATAAAAAGGAGTGAGGGAAAGCAAATGGATGCTGGGAGGCTAAGCAAAGAGGTCACTGCAGTAACCTAGGCATAAAATGGTAAAAGAAGGGACCTGTGGAAATGGGAGCTGGAAAGGGATAAACTGCTGCTTAGATGCCTCTCTCAACTTTCAAGGCATTTTTTTAAAGTTATTTAATTTCAAAAGGGAAGATTCATAGCCCATTATGGTGATCAAGAATGAAGTCACTAAGTATACATAAGCCAGTCTACCAGTGAAGTTATTTTAATCAGGAATCTATTTCACAGAGTCAGCTGAGTCCAAAGCCTAGATGAAAACAGGATCCAAGTATGTAAGAGTATGGGGCTGCAAGTTTAAGTCTACAACTCCAGTGGGTAGTTTTAAGGTTGTCCTGAGGATCCACTGCAAGTTGCTGGGCAACAGTAAGAGCAAAAAGAGCAATCAAGTAGAGATAAGAAGAATCTGGTAGCTCTTAAATTTTAGGACCACCACAAATTAGACTGAATTGCAAACAGTACTTTAATTGATAACTACTGTTAAACTTAAAAATGCACTCTGGGGAATTCCCTGGCGGTCCAGTGGGTAAGACTCCATGCTTCCACTGCAGGGCGGCATGGGTTCGATCCCTGGTTGGGGAACTAAGATCCCGAGTGCTGCGAGGTGTGGCCAAAGAAAAGAAAACAAAAAAAAAAACCAAAAACGCACTGTCTTCAAAGGAGCACAGGGGTTTCCCAGTGTTCTTTACCACACAAAAAACACAATCACTGTTAACAACTTCATCCTTGAAACTAAACACACAGAAGACGTTGGTTGTTCTTTCAGAAAGCATGCCCTTCAAAAATTAAAAATTCAGAGATACTGTTAGCACCTCAAGCTCCATGAATATTTTGTGGTAAATTAACCTGGGGCAAGCTCCACACTAATCCCTTCTCCACTGCACATCCCTTCCTGAAGCCACTGAAAGTGAAGTTTTCCTTATACCTTCCCGCTTCAAGTTATCAGAACAGAGCCAAAAGAAGTTTCTTTTCTCTGATATCTTCATAAAACTTCACGAACAGTAAACTATGTTCAGAAAATGAAGATATTCCCCAGGTGAACTAGGCTTTTCTGCACGATATAGAAAAGGCATGTAAGGAAACAGAAGACAATGTTATCCCGGCCACCTTCAAGTTCCCTATAAATAATGTCATTTGTTTTTATCAAAGTATTAATTACATGGTTTGATCTATAACATAACCATATTAAAGTTGTACTAGGTCTAGACTTTAAATAATTATATAAATGATTCCTTGCAATAGTACCTGAGAGCTCAGTGTGTAAAAGATAAGCCTCCAGATCACTTAGGAAAACTGTAAAGTTCATGAATAAAACCATGAAAACATCTACATTGCTTCATGACCTACCCCCCTCATATTCCCAAAGCAGGAAGCAAACAGCTCAATTAAGAGAGGATAAAGAGTCCTTTGCCTCAGGATGGGACCAAACACTCAAACCCACCCACACATCCAGTCAGCCTCAGGGTATTTTTAATTATTAAATTGATGAGAAGTGTCTTAGTATGCCAGATATGGACAGGTTCCCTCTTTCATGTGTTCCAGGAGTGGAAAATTTCACAGATGTGCATGTATATCACAGATGTGCATGTATACAGGGAAGACCAACACAGAAATTAAACTGTTTCTTCTACACATTTTGCTATAATGAGGACCACAGAATGCATTAATTAATTAAGGGACAATGAATTAATTTTGGTGTTCCGGTTCCTCATCAGCAAAACAAAAGTAAACAAGAAAGAATTACACACAACATAGTTTAATACAAGCTTGAACAAGAAATATAACAACAGCAATTCCAATTTTCTAAACACCATTATGTCTGGTTGTATATATATAATGAGAATACTTCCATGTCCCAGCAGATGGCCCAGAGAAAGTGTCCTATGATTACAACTACATTAAATAAAAGATCCTTTATAATAAATGCCTTTATATAAGATTCAGCTTGGATAACAGCACTGCTGACATGCTATTCATCCTATGCACTCTTCATAAAATAATTATTGAATAATTCAAAAATGTAAAGATTTGCAGAGAAGACTGAATAAATGCTTTTCAGTTTTGTCCGCTCCCCATCCTCCCCTTCACACCCCCACATCCCTGAGGGTGGAAAAGTAATAGGGATAGAGAATACAGGCAATATTAACTGAATTGAACTGAGGTCCCTTGGGGGGAACTTCTGATGTAAAAGAGAAAATAAAGAGGAATTCATACTTAGAAAAAAATATTTACTGGTACACGATTTATTCAACACAATATATTAGGCAGCCACTGTTTACAAAGTACATATTAGCTGAAGCCCCTGCCCTCAGCAAACTTATGTGCAAGGAAATAGAAAACATTTACACAAATCACTATATATAAAATAAATTAGGGCCATAAGAATTATATAAATAAATAATGTGCTACTGAATTCCCCTCTGTAGCTTCTGGTTGGTGAGAGCAAGAAAGCTTTCATAGACGAGCTGATAACTGAAGCTGAACTTTTGCGTACTGGGTAGGCTCTGGACATGCAGAAATGAACAGTAGAAAAGCTCAGGATCTGAGTGATAGAGATCTGGGTTTAAACAGCTGGCTCATGATCATGTTAACCTCTATAATCCTGTTTGCCCAGTATATAAAGGACATCCTAATATTGCAGGACCACTGTGAAGACAATAACGTATATGTGATTAGTACAGAACCTGGAAAATCATATATGGTCAATAGACTGCAGCTATTATTATTTCTGAGCCTAATGAAATAGAACTTGATGTCAATCCACATCTTGACAGTTACGATCTTAGGTGGAGTCACTTGACCTTAGAACTCACTTCCCTCATGTAAAAATAGTCATGTCTCTCAAAAATCTGTTGGGAGATTCACATAGGTAATGAAATCAATGCCAAAGTGTTTTGAAAAGTGTTAATGTATTACTGTAGTTAATTAGCTTACTTTCAAATAAAGCATACTGATGTGGATAAAAAGAATAAAAACATTTTAGACAAAGGAGGATAAAAGGGAAGAAATTTAATGAAGACAGATTAAGCAGCATGTGGATCAGCTATTTCCTGATGCAGAGAAGCATGTTTTACTGCATTCAAACATTCCAAGATAGCTTAACGTATACAGGGTTAAGTCCACCCATTCTTCCCAGTGCAGGACAGAAGGCAGATATTGGAATGCATGGGGTTTGACACAGGTCTCAAAGTGACAGGACAGAACTGGGCACCAGGTTCTAAATGTCAGATGCACCCATGTTCGCAGGGTTAGAAGATACCTTCTTATCATCTTCTTCAAAATGCCCAATCCTAATCCCAAAACTATTATGGGATCCCAGGAACTTCCTAAACAAGACTCATAAAAAGGTCACTTCACCTCTAACATGGTCATTAACCTAATAAAGGAAAGTTATTAACTTTCTCCATATCACTTGGCCTGGCTAGCTATGTCTTCTCTAAAGGAACCATTTCATTTTAATAACAAGATGTCAAAAATGCCCAACAACCAAATGGTATTAAAACAAAGTTAATGGAACTAGGCAGCTTTTACCATTCCTATGCATACTCAAAAGCTGCATTTTGGGGGGCAAAGAATGTGTTACACTGCTTGGCCAGATATTTTTATAATGCACCACAGGCTCTATTTATTTTTCATCCTTTCTGCAAGAAAGGCTGCATGATCTTGCTAGCAGACAACACATCTCCTTTCCAAAGTTCAACCCAGTTTAGAGTCAACTGAGTTACTCTTATGGGACCCTAACTGCAAGGAATTTACAGTGTGAGGTTAGCCCCTCTAGGGCTGTGGATCATAAAAGTACTTTGAGGGCTTCACTGGTGGCGCAGTGGTTGAGAGTCCGCCTGCCGATGCAGGGAACACGGGTTCGTGCCCCGGTCCGGGAGGATCCCACATGCCGCGGAGCAGCTGGGCCCGTAAGCCATGGCCGCTGAGCCTGCGCGTCCGGGGCCTGTGCTCCGCAACGGGAGAGGCCACAACAGTGAGAGGCCCACGTACCGCCAAAAAAAAAAAAAAGTACTTTTAGCTACCCAAAAGCCTCCAATTCTGTGAGCCATCATGCCATGATAGAAAGATGTGGACTTGGTATCCACAATAGGCTCCTACTTGTCCCAATTTCACAATTACCACCCTATAAGCCCTGATGGACAGACACTTCAATGTCTTATGTAGCTGCACAGTGAATGAGTCACTTAGAGAATCCAATGAAAACTTACAGAACCTCTACATCACACTCTAAAAAAACGCATCTTTTAGATACCCTCTGGCATATCCTAGAAAAAGGAGAACTAGTCCTATTTTCTATCTTTTTAAAGCTAGAAATAAGGGCAAACTCCAAGAATCTTAGACTTAAAAGGGTCCTGGAAAACTATCTAGTCCAACATGTGTGTCTTACGGATAAAAAAAGCGAAGTCCAAAGAAGATGAATGCCTGAGGCAAGGCCAAAAGCGGTGGCATCAGGGTTCTCATCCAGTGAGCTCTTCACCCCATCAAGTTATACCTTTCTTTGGGTTAAGAGCTCTCCAAATCATTGTCAAATTCCTTCCTCTACAAGCCATTCTGCTCTCACACTTACAGGCAGAAATCCTATGTAATGTCTAATGACAACCTGCAGCTATGTTTTAAATACATCTCACCTTCCTCTACTTCCAGGAATGTGGTAGGATTCATTATCACTCTACATACAGATGCACCTTCCAGATTTCATTCCTCAGGTTTACAAACGTATTTGTAAAAAAGCATAGAAGGCTTTTCTACGCTTGAGTTTTCTAAAACAAAGATGAAGGGCCACATACCTAAATACATTCCATTTATTCCAGAAATAATCACTGTTATTTTAATGTCCCTGAACGCTGTCAGGTTTACTACATGTAAAACATTAAGGACTCTTAAAAAAAGTTCCTTGGTTTTTAAAAGTGAGAAAACCAATTATTCAGAATAAGGTGGCTTTTCTGTCAAAGACTCTCAAAGTACTTTCAAACGAGAACCACTATCCTCTTTGCAAATACATCTTTTTCAGGACGTAAAATAAATAAGTCATGCAAGACCATAAACCAACCAAGGCAGAAACAGAACCCAGAAACATCAGGTCAATGAGCCTTCCTCAGTACTACAAAGACACACTCTTGAATACTCAACTAACAGAAATAATCTGTGCCTTTAAACTTTTCAGGACTGGACTTAAAGTTGAATGAAAGGGGCTGCTAGCAAGGAGAGTGGATGAAATATTTGAAAATAATTTGTAGCCCTAAGCCTAAGACATTTTCCTATCTTCCTTTTTATGTTGACTTTTTAGAATAGGAGGTAAGTAAAGCACTTGTAGAGTGTCCTTCAGCTAAGAACAGCTAGCTGTACTTCAGACAACCAGCAAGGTTTGAAGGCAAAGTTTTAAGTAGTCACCTCTGAGCAAGATTTCTAAGAAACACTATCTAGCAAAGTGACTCCAGGAGTCTAGCACTGGCTTTGATGAGGAAAAAAAAAGTTGCAAGAGCCAGGCAGCACTAACTTTATTAGAAATCAATTACTTTGAATCGAGGCAATTCTCTTTGAACTCTAAAGATTCACACACTTGAACACAGGTATCATCTGCCCTAATGAGGACTCTCACACAAGCACACAGACACACACAAATACAAATAAAA
The DNA here is from genome assembly GCF_059928025.1 of Delphinapterus leucas. Taxonomy (NCBI): domain Eukaryota; kingdom Metazoa; phylum Chordata; class Mammalia; order Artiodactyla; family Monodontidae; genus Delphinapterus; species Delphinapterus leucas. The sequence continues at coordinate 166,067,694 of NC_143129.1, read as the reverse complement.
TAACTGCAGCAAAAAAATACTGTGCCTGGCTTTATAAATCCATGCAATTTACTTGAAATTTTAGTGTTTATATGGGTAAACACTACATTTACACATCCCCTCCCAGAGATGCTTTATTGTTTAAAGGGAAGGAAATTTAATGACGTTAAACTAATTAGAAACTATGCTTTTTTATTTTATTATAAAAACTAGCTTTCTTCATCTCTCTTTTGTGCCCATCTCCCTTGTATCTCTGCAAAAAACATTCCCCCAACCTATACCTATGTGAATCCTAACTAAACTAGAGGACGTTTCCCAAGTCCTATACCTCCATCCAAGTAATCACAAACTACTCCTGCCAATACTGATCACTCTCTTCTCAAAACAGGAACCATACAAAGAAACACAGTGAACTCTTTCTGTTGTCATGTGTATTCACTCCTTCCTCAACTAGCTAAAGAAAGAGTTCCTTGAATACAAAAACCTCACTCCATACTTAACTTAGTTGTCCCCTTTGTGCCTGGACACTGGGTTATGCTTTCAAAAAATAACTTCAGTTAAGTGTATTTTGGAAGGGAAGTGTATTAAGCATTTTTTAAAATCCTTCCCCAAATATCAACTGTTATAAAGCTTACTAAAATGAGATCTTTACCATCAATTATTTTAAAAGTATTGCTTTCATTTACTCTAAGGGCACGTGCTTTGGAGAGGTAGCCAGGTCAGAGTCCCAGCTCCATCACTTTCTAGATGTGTGACCCTGAGCAAAATTTTTCCTTATCTGGATAACAGAACCATCCTGAGAGAGTTACTGATGAGATAATGCATACAAACCTCTTAGCATCTGCCTAATAGATGGTCAACAAATGGTAGCTATTATTATTACTTTGTTAATAATAAGGAAAGAAGAGTGACACTGCATTACTGTTGGAATGCACTTTGTTTAGTTATTTACATATGCCAACACCTAGCTCTGATGAATTACATACAAACATCAAAAAATGACATCTCTAACAAAAATAAGGAGGTGCGGTCTGGAGACCTTGTGGGGAAGGGATATTTTTGGAAGAAGAAAATGATTTTTAAAATATTTTTGTTGTTAATTTAAATAAAATTCACTTTCTGTTCACTCTTCTTCAATTAAGTTAAGTCTTTAAAGATTATGAAGTGTTACAAAACAGTAACAGGGCATTATTTTTATTCTGTGTAACTAATTTTAAAAGACTGGGCTTAGAGTGGACCAGGTTAGAACCACAGGAGTGCGGAAGCAGATGAATGCGGTTTCCCCATCTATAATTAATGTGACACATCTGTTAACTTTCTGTTCAAACTGTGCTCCAGAAATTTAGTGAGAAAATCACTTACTCAATAACCAGATGGGGTTTATTGATGTGCACTGTTTCATTAATATTAGGCAGGCACAGGAAACATAAGAACACCTACCAATCTGTTCTTCAAGCTCTAGAGGAAACACAAAAACAGGCCAAAACCCCATGAACCCAAGATAATAGGACACTCGACTCTGACCACAAGATGATTCAGAAAAGTTGGAAACAAAATCTTATAACCAAGGAAGCAAGAATCTTAGGATCAAAACACAAAGACTTTAACTAATGCCCAGCCACAATGGTAGTAAATGAATATTTGTTATAAATCAGGAAATGATCTTAATTTTGAGTCCTTGGAACCTAGAACAGTGCCTGGATCAAAGAATATTGGCTAAATCAAAGAACAAATGTATTTAATGAATAGTATAAAAGAGAATCCAGAATACAGCTATTCTCCCTCCTTTAAAACATTAAAATAGATATGGGGGCTTTTAAATACTAGATATACAAAATATAAAACAGAAGAAAAAACCTAAGGCTACTTCTCCAGCTACCGTAACAAAAAAAATCACAAGCAAATGCCCCCAGTTTGTGAACCTGTGACATCTTTAGCCATTAATTCAACCTGTACGTTCTACCTATCACCAATACACTCTTATTGTCAACATCTAGAAGCACCAGAAACCTTCTATACTTGATTTATATTCCTTTCTTTTAGAATTATGGCAATCTTCACTATCAATATAATGGATGGTAAATTTTGTTTCTGCAAATTTTAAACATTACAAACAAACCAAAATTCTTGTTTCTAAATTCTATCTACATAAGGGATGACTGGCTCAGGCCTCAACCTTCTGGAATTATTTCACCAGAAATCTAACAATTCCCTCTTCACAATGGAAGTCTAAACAACTTCCTCAAAAATAACACTGCTCTAAAAATAGGTTATCAACATATTCTGACTAGCATCCAATCTAAAACTCCCTTCCACTGCAAAAGAACCTAACAACTGAAAAATGAGCCAAAGGTTAAGGACATTTTATGCATATAAAACTATTTTGTAAAATTTTAACACCTCAATTTACAACTGACTGGTTAAGATAATATTAATTTGTGCTCACATTTTGGTTTTGTTTTATTTTTAAGACATTAGTCTAAAGTTAACATTCTTCTTATAATGAGATTGTTTTGGCAAAATTCTGCAATATCCCACTCCTATCATGAGGATGGCAACAAGGAAAAGCAAGCACATACTTCTGGAGACTAGATTCGGACACATTTGATGAAAGACAGCTCCAACCTTCTCTTAAAAACAGGCCCCCCCCAAAAAAAAAAAACAGGCCCACTTTTCTGGCACACCAATTCACTTACCTCTCCCATCGCTCTTCCCTCCAGAGCAAGTGCTTGAAAATCGTGATTCAGCTCATCCATAGAACGCACCTATTGTTTAGAATAGAGGAGGGAATAATCCCAAGTTAGCATCTTGAATTTTACATACACATTAACACAACTGAAAAGCTTTTCTATGTTTACTTTCAGATATTGACAAGACAATAACAATAATCAAGTGACTGAGATTAAACATTCACTTACCTTTAACCATCAGCGTTCAGCAATGACCCCTGCTTTCTCCCCTCCCATTCCCTTTTGTTTTCAAACATGAAAAACACATAATGCAGAAAAAGAAAAAGAAAATTCCATCACACAAGAATTACAGTAAGGACTTCCCTGGTGATCCAGAGGTTAAGAATCCACCTTCCAATGCAGGGGATGCGGGTTCGATCTCTGGTTGGTGAACTAAGATCCCACATGCCATGGGGGCAACTAAGCCTGCGCGCTCTAGAGCCCACACGCCACAACTAGAGAGCCCACATGCTGCCACTACTGAGTCCGCGTGCCGCAACTAAGACCCAACGCAGCCAAATAAATAAATAAATAGATAGATAGATAGATAGATAAATAAGGAAGCAGAGTCTTTAAAAAAGAGAGAGAGAGAATTACGGTAGCTGTATTTCATACATTTTGACTTAATAAGTAAAGATCAACATGTTGAAGAGCAATAATGTATGTAGACGATTATGTGACCTAAACCTTGCTACTGACTCAAAGACCACAGTCCTTATGAAAACTGACTCACAGACCACAGTCCTTGTGAAAACAGTTAAGTACAAATTAGGGGACTCATTTGATCCAAGCCAGTATTTCTTTGATAAACCTCAGGTTGAAAGGCGCTACAAACTATATAACGGAGTGCCCCCAACATTTCTCCATATTGGAATATCTCTGGGGGCTCCTAGAATCTGAAAACCAGGAGAAATAAAAAATAGCACATATCACAAGGATCTCTTCAAACTTATCATTAAATGTGCTACCCACATCATAACAATCTTTCTAGACTTCAATTAACTCATCTCCAAGGTCATTACTACAAGGTAATATTTAAGAGCAAGAATGAAGTGTGGAATAGATTACGCAAAACAGTCATAATTCAAAAGCCCTTTACTGTCCAACAGTCTACTGGTCCTCTCAGTTATGAGCAACAAGTCACCTTTGCTGCCTGAGGCTAGAGTAATGTCCCTTGTTTATTAAAGAGGAAGGTTATTCTTTTTCTTTTTTTAACACCTTTATTAGAGTATAATGGCCTTACAATGGTGTGTTAGTTTCTGCTTTGTAACAAAGTGAATCAGCTATACATATACATATATCCCCATATCTACTCCCTCTTGCATCTCCCTCCCACACTCCCTATCCCACCCCTCTAGGTGGTCACAAAGCACAGAGCTGATCTCCCTGTGCTACATGGCTGCTTCCCACTAGCTATCTATTTTACATTTGGTAGTGTATATATGTCCATGCTACTCTCACTTCATCCCAGCTTACCCTTCCCCCTCCCCATGTCCTCAAGTCCATTCTCTACATCTGTGTCTTTATTCCTGTCCTGCCCCCAGGTTCTTCAGAACCATTTTTTTTTCTTTAGATTCCATATATATGTGTTAGCATACGGTATTTGTTTTTCTTTTTGACTTACTTCACTCTGTACGACAGACTCTAGGTCCATCCACATCACTACAAATAACTCAATTTCATTTCTTTTTATGGCTGAGTAATATAAAGAGGAAAGCTATTCTGCCTACCTGAGAAAGACTGCTGATTGTCTGAAGCAGGACTTTCTCAAACCCTCTCATCCAATCATCACTACCTCCAAATGTATGTGAACAATTTCTAGCAGTGGGTAAATGCAAAGAGAGTCAAACTAGGGACAGGCAGGGAGAGGGTAGAGTATGGAGCACGAACCTGAATACAGCTGGGGGAACCAATTTAAGGATTTTATTAACATGCTGACTGAATACCACCCCAATAATCTTAATTTGACTGAACTGTCACCACATAAAAATACAGTCGCATTGTTTTATTTTTTTTTAATTTATTTATTTTATTTTGTTCGCTGTGTTGGGTCTTCTTTGCTGTGCATGGGCTTTCTCTAGTTGTGGCGAGTGGAGGCTATTCTTCGTTGCAGCGCGGGCTTCTCATTGCAGTGGCTTCTCTTTTTGCAGAGCACGGGCTCTAGGCGCACAGGCTCAGTAGTTGTGGCGTGTGGGCTCTAGAGCACAGGCTCAGTAGCTGTGGTGCTCAGGCTTAGCTGCTCCACGGCATGTGGGATCTTCCGGGACCAGGGTTCGAATCTGCAGGCGGATTCATAATCACTGCACCACCAGGGAAGCCCGGGTCGCATTGTTTTAAATTACACATTTTCAAAACCCATAGCTGACACTATGCTACAAATGATACATCGTGTCACTAAGATGTAACAGCTTTGGGATGCTTGACAAAAATGTAAATTTATAAAATTCAAAATGACACTAAATTTAAGCCATATGAGAACAAAGACATAGAGATAAGGCTTGTTACTGTGGTAAAACAGTTTCAAAGGGCCTTGAAACAGACGCTAGGCTCACAGTACAAGGCGTTTACATTATTTCAGTAAGCACACTGAATAAGCTCCTAAACTACAGGTAGTAAAAATAAGGAGGGGAGGGGAGATGAGGACAGCATCTTAGCTAAACTCTACAAACGTCAGATAAAACCATTTTGAACTTTCAGGCCAGAGTTAACATTTACAAAGCATGTAAATTAAACACATAAAGTTCTACATCTAGCTTTTTCTGTGGAATCTAAACATGCATTTAACTAGATGCTAGGCATTTCTTGAAAATCCAAAAACCTACAAACAGTTTTAACCAAGAATGTTGGAATTCTATTTATATTTCCCAAGAAAAAAGTAGGAGTGGCTACAAAAATGAAAAAAATAAAGTAGGAATGGTAAGGGAAGGCAGAGAACATGCAATATGCATATTTATGTAATCATTACAACAATCTCACAGTAATTATTCCCATTTAAGAGATTAGAACTGAGCCTCACAGAAATGCCTTCCCCAACCACTGTTGAGTAGGGAAGAGTGTTTAGATGGCATTTCCAGGATCTAAATCCAGATGTTCCAATTCAAAGTGCAATGTCCTTTCTATGTTATCAAGCTGCCTCCAGGGCAGCCACAGGAAGTTTCCACCCCCAGATAGAACTGCCTTCACAGCTTTTGCTGTGGGCTTTGATGAGTCAGCTCTCTTGGTCTTCTTGCCTTTGCTTTCCACTGTCTCCTCCCCCTACCTTCAAAATTTGCCCATCCTTCCCTCACAGCAATTTCCATCCCTTTCTATACTGCCTTCCCACCCACCCTTCATTCTCTCTCCTACCACGTTTTATTTGCTGGCTCGCTCACCCTCTCAGGTCTCCTCACCCTCTCTTTATCTTTAGCTTTCTGTTCACCTCCTCCAGCTCTCCCTCTTCCAGGGTGTGTCTCTCTCTGCCTCACATACAAGGTGAACCACTACTCCTCCTACCTCCTGTAGACAACGAGAATGGAGCCTTTGCTAGTACAGAAACTCCATTTTAAACCATTTACCCACAGTTGAGTAGACAAGATAAACCAAGTCACTTTCACAAAAGTGTTTTTAACTAGTCAGGAACTTATTGTTTATAATGGGAGCTATACCTTATATGGTCATCAACACCAGGCAGACTCTCAACAAAATTATTCCTAGGAAACAAAACTAATGATCAGAAGAAGACGCTCAGGAATCAAGAAAAATCAAATGATGAAAACAGACGACTGTAAGAAACTTCTTGGGCAGGTAACAGAAACCTTTTCTATCATAAAGGAGAAAAGCTGGCTGTAAATTATAATCAAAGAAAATGCTCCCATCAGGACAGAACTATCTTTTCAAGTTCTTGTACTCTACACCTCCCCCTCTTTCTCTAGTATTCAATTTGAGTGAAGGGTTAATGTTAATTTCTACTACGACTTACTAATTCCATCTTCACTTTTGCTAAATGTCTGTAAGGCTTCCTACCTTCCACTAAATAACCTTATCATCTCTGGTTTCACAAAACTATTTCCTATTTTTCTCTGTGGGCTACTTGACAGCTGCCCATCTCACACCCATCCAGGACTTTCTCTACTGAGGCCCCACCCCATAAAAGCATCTCTTACTCCCTTTAATGAAGAGGCAAAGTGAGAAAACCACATTAGTGTCTGACCTACCTCATATTTCCTCACTTCATCCCACCCAAGAATATCATCTGTACAAATGACCTAGCTTCTGAGTTTCCTTTCCATTTCCCAGATACCAGAACTTCCTTTTGTAAGCCTCAACACCTGTCGTCTTCTTCTAACATGGATCTTGTCCTAACTAGAATCATAATTTTGCAAATTAAGTTGGTGTTTTACCGCATAGGAAGTTATAAAATCAAAACAGATAAACCCGGAACTATACATCACATTTGAAAAATGAAAAATTACGCAAAAGCACCACTTTACAAATCATTAAGAATGATATTCTAAAGTGCATTCCTTGAGAAGCCCTACTTACCATACCCAACATCCCATACACTTATCAGAATCAAAGAATGATATACACTTCACTATTTCCATCTGTAAAACTGAGATAACACTGGCTATTTTATACGTTTGCTATGAAGACTAAATGAGGGACTTCCCTGGTGGCACAGTAGTTAAGAATCCTCCTGCCAATGCAGGGGACACGGGCTCGAGCCCTGGTCCGGGAAGATCCCACATGCCACGGAGCAACTAAGCCGGTGCACTGCAACTACTGAGCCTGCGCTCTAGAGCCCACAAGCCACAACTACTGAAGCCCACGTGCCTAGGCCCATGCTCCGCAACAAGAGAAGCCACCGCAATGAGAAGCCCGTGCACCGCAACGAAGAGTAGCCCCCACTCACCGCAACTAGAGAAAGCCCACGTGCAGCAACGAGGACCCAATGCAGCCATAAATAAATAAATTCATTAAAAAATATATTAAGTGAGACATGTCCAATACCTAGTAGGCATTTATTCAACTATATCCATCTCACAGGTTATTCTCTTTAAGTTACTGAAATGTCCCCATACATCCATCTCTCCTTTCCCTATCCTCGGTTAGCAAAGGGTAGGTTTTGGTCATTCCAGGGAGGTGAGCCTCTCTATATATAGGTCAGCATTTTCATAATCAATATGAGAAGTACCTAGATCACACAAACATCTAACTTACTTTCTAAAACTTAGCATTTCGAAGTACAGCCATTTTTCTCTCTTCTCAATTCCCAGCTAATCCTCAATTCAGATAAACTTCCATTCTTATCCATTCAGAAACTTCCAACAAATAAAAATAAAAATCATCACTAGTTCAAGCTCATGTTTTTTCTGTTCTCATAAGAAAAAAAAAAATCTCAATAAAGTCACCTTCTCAAATTCCTTCATTCCCTGACTTCCATACCACTATGATCTCCTGGTTCTCCTCCTACTTCTCTATTCAGATTTTTGTCTTTTGGCCAGCCAACATCGCAGTCAAGGAAAAAAAAAAAAACCCACTGAAACTCAGACTTGGGTATAAAGGAATCCAAATTTAAGCAGTTAATGATCCAAATATGTAACAAATTACATTTATCAGATTTTCAAGCAGATATACATTACTGAACATTAAATCTCAAAGAACAAAGCGGTTACCATGGTGGTCCATGCAGTCCAATATAAAAGACCTAAAAAAGAAACAACTTTTGACAGCACTCTGGCTCAGTTCTTGGCCTCACTTTACTAGCATTCCTGTCCTTGGATTGCTGTCCCTTAACTGCTCAGGGTGTCTTTACAATGAATGTCCCCTCACTTGAGCTAGTTTGGCCAGTTCTCTGTTGATTGTATACAAGAACCAAACTCAAACACAATAGGTACCACTAAGTTGGAATTTATGAAATCACACTGGAAGTCTATATTTTAAAACAGTAATCAGAGCTATGTAGTGCACTTGGAAAAATAAAGTTCAACAAATCAACACTTTTTTGAATATTTTCTGTAACAGACATATTTCAAGACACCTGCCTAGAAAGGGCAACTTTGTGATTCCCACCACCTCTGGCCACAAACAACTATAACAAAAGTATTCTCCTAAATGGCCAAACCCCTAGTACCAGAAGAGAAGTGATAAACTGACCTAATCAGATACTTCTCCTTAGCATTCAGGCCAGATAGCAATGGAGAGATAAAGTGAAATTCCCTAAACACTTGGCAGTTGTAGCTGTCATTTTGGGTCAAGTATAACCCGGTGAATAAGCAGTAGATGGTCAACACAAAGAAGAGAAAGAATGTGCTGAAAAAAATCAGAGACAAGAGACTATGGAACCCCCATGGAAAGAGAAAAGCCTCCTAGTGCCCAGGAGGCCCACGTATATATTTCCCGCTCTGGGACTGAGAGAGAATCCCTGGTGTTCCTTCATTTAATGCCCTGAATTTTTGCTAAGCAGAAAAGACTTCTATACCTTGAGACTAAAAGTGCCTTTACTAGAATATTTATTTCCTCAACCACTGAATCTCAGTTATCAGGCATTTTTCTCCTCCACACCTTTGTTCCCCTGGAGGATTTTTTGCAAAGGCAAGCCTAGATCACGATGGCTCCATTTCACTAACGTAGATCCAGAACAATACAAGCAGAAGAGTTGGTGCCAAGAACCATTACAGGAAGGAGATACCAGAGAGAAAAAGGCAGCAAATGCAGGAGAAACTTGAGCAATGAGAAGAAGAAATGGAATACGAGGATTAACCTAATCTGAATTTAATCATTAATGGAAAAACATTTAATAAGTCTGTTCTACACCATCTTCTGCTTTCTTGTATCTGTATTATAAATAATAACAACAACAAATATTTACTGAGACTTACTTTGCGCCAGGTCCTGTCCTATAAAAATCTTTATATGCTGTATGATCTCTTTAATATTCGTAACAATTTGAAAATGCAGGTACTCTTATCCCCATTTTGTGAGAAAAGCAAAAAGTTATCACATTCCTCTAATAAAATATAAATAAATCAACATTCTTCTTGATTACTGGGAAAAAACAAAAACAAAAGACTACTCTTTAAGCTTAGGAGGAGGCAAACCCTCCTACGTGATCTTATTTATTCACTGTTAATAGCAACACTAAATACCAGCATTTGCTGAGTTTTCAAGGCACTGTACTGCAGAATAGACATCATTCCATTTTATAGATGAGAACCAAGGTTCAGAGGCATATCTGTCTAAAGTCATATAGCAGATAAAGATCAGAAGTGGAATTCAAATTCAGCTCTCTATCCTCTTTACTAGCACTTCTTTCTGTTCTCATCAAAGATAAGCACAAGGGCTCCAGGACACCTGGCTTAAACAGCTGTTGCTCTGGAAACTGATTACTACACTGGTTTTTTTTCTAATTCTATTTATTTATTTGTTTATTTTATTTTTGGTTGCATGTTGGGTCTTCGACACTGCTCATGGGTTCTCTCCAGTTGCGGCGAGCGGAGGCCACTCCTCGCCGTGGTGAGTGGGCTTCCCAACGTGCGGTGGCCTCTCCCGTTGCGGAGCACGGGCTCCAGGGGCGCCGGCTTCAGCAGTTGTGGCACGCGGGCTCAGCAGCTGCACCATAGGGGCTCAGCTGCTCCGCGGCACGTGGAGTCCTCCCGGACCAGGGCCCGAACCCACGTCCCCGGCATTGGCAGGCGGACTCTTAACCACTGTGCCACCAGGGAACTCCTACATTATTTTTATACAGGAGGAAAATGAAGTCACCACAGCAGCCAGGATTAGGCTGAACTTCCATTTTTTTTTATTATTTATCATTAAAAACTGCTACTACCTTGGACTTCTCTGGTGACGCAGTGATTAAGAATCCGCCTGCCGGGCTTCCCTGGTGGCGCAGTGGTTGATAGTCCGCCTGCCGATCCAGGGCACACAGGTTCGTGCCCCAGTCTGGGAAGATCCCACATGCCGCGGAACGGCTAGGCCCGTGAGCCATGGCCGCTGAGCCTGCGCGTCCGGAGCCTGTGCTCCACAACGGGAGAGGCCACAACAGTGAGAGGGCCCGCGTACCGCAAAAAAAAAAAAAAAGGAATCCGCCTGCCAATGCAGGGTACACGGGTTCAAGCCCTGGTCCGGGAAGATCCCACATGCCATGGAGCAACTAAGCCTGTGCGCCACAACTACTGAGCCTGCGCTCTAGAGCCCACTAGCCACAACTGCTGAGCCCGCATGCCACAACTACTGAAGCCTGCATGCCTTGAGACCATGCTCCGCAACAAGAGAAGCCACTGCAATGAGAAGTCCGGGCACCACAACGAGGAGGAGCCCCTGCTCGCCACAACTACAGAAAGCCTGCGAGCAGCAATTAAGACCCAACACAGCCAAAAGTAAATAAGTAAACAAATTTATTAAAAAAAAAAAAAACTGCTACTACCTTTAGCAATTATATAATGTGTTGATGGCATTCAGCTAGGACAGTTAACAGACCCAAGTGATAAACTGTAAGTTACCAAAATTGATTTGCTACCATACTACCATAATACATACACCTCATGGAAATGTCAGCACTTCATAAACATAAAAGAAAACAATTTATAAAGTAAAAAGGATAAATAATATTTTCAGAAGCAGTTAATAAAGCCTATGATACTAGTGACCTTTAACTACAAAAACCTCACAATTGCTGGTTCTGACGGTCTTCATCTTAATTTCACCAATCATGATCAAGCTGAAATCAGTAAGGAGAGCAAGGCCATTTTAACTGGAGAGAGAAACTGTCTAATTGATATGGAAGAACCTAATAAGTGTAAAACTTAAGATAATGATAAATCTTATCTCCACTTGTCTGGAAACTACTACCTGTAGCAATCTGTCTGAATGGTATACTCCTGACTTCCAAAAGAACAAATTCCAAAAGCATGAACTCCTACACAACCACTATTATAGATCACACTTACAACAAAAAATGGTTATTTGCAGATAGAGGATACATCAAGGGTCTTCATTAGCAGTAAAAGTTTCATTCTGAAATACCAATCTCAAAAGATGACATATGGAAAAAGCAAAAAAACTAAATCAAGAATGTTCACCAGAAGTTCTTAAATCGAGTTGTGGCAAATGTGTATCAGGCTCTTTTCAAACAATGAAACTAAATTTAATGTATTTGCCATCATTGGAATCTTACCAGCACAGTGTAAGAATCTATGTAAATAATGTGAAAATAACAAATATTTGTCCACAAAAAAAGACACAGAATTCGCTTTTCCAAACTTTTACTAATATTAAATTTTTTGAGATTCACTTTGTCATCCCTGTGCTCACTAATGGACATGTAATAGTAGGCATAAAAGGCTTGTAAGAATTTTTACCATAAGAACAGTCTGTGAAAGAAAACAAATTATGGGCCTCCACAGCCATTGATATAAATTTTCTACAAATTGTAAGACAGTGAATATTTTTTAATAGATGTACAACTTAGACTACCAGTGAAAACAACAATTGTGAAAAGTAAGTGGAAGAACTATCAACTACAAGGCATGCCTACAGTGGTAGTCTCTGCGGATTGATTCGGGGGTGAGAGGGCGACTACTTATATAAAGACTGCTTCTCTAGTTAATCCGTTCTCCCTTTTCGACAGACTAGGAGTGGAGAAATTTACAATGAAGTTCAAAGACCATGATACAGGTGTCTTAATGCCTTCTCAACTACTGAAATAACATCTACTAAGTAGCAAAACTGCACTTTAGCAATAGTGCCATGGCAGTTGGTCTTATCTCCCTAAAAGTAAACCCCACAGTATTAAAAACATGACAGGCCATTACATACAAATATTTGTAACGTGAGAAATTACCCTCAATCTTCGGAGTGACAAAATAGCAGAAACATGACTTCCACAGCCAGCTTCTTTAAAATGATTCTTATCTTGCTTAAAAGAACACATTGTCATGCTTTTTCGAGCTTTTCAAGAAAGAAATTTGACAATATGCATCAAGTTTTATAAACGTTCATGCCTTTTGACCCAGTAATTCTACTTCTAGGAATTTAGCCTAAGCAAATAACCAGAAATATGGGCAAAGATTTGTTATCGAATATCTTCATCATGGCACTGTGATGTGAAAAGTGGTTTGAGGGACTTCCCTGGTGGTCCAGTAGTTAAGATGCTGCGCTTCCAATGCAGGGGGCGCAGGTTTGAACTCTGGTTGGGGAACTAAGATCCCACATGCCACATGGCCAAAAAAATAAAAAAATTAGAAAAAAATAGCAAAATATTTTTTTAAAGTGCACAATAAGCACCTTTGCTTATAAAGCTTATTCTTTTTTTTTTTTGCGGTATGTGGGCCTCTCACTGTTGTGGCCTCTCCCGTTGTGGAGCACAGGCTCCGGGCGTGCAGGCTCAGCGGTCATGGCTCACAGGCCTAGCCGCTCCGCGGCATGTGGGATCTTCCCGGACCGGGGCACGAGCCCGCGTCCCCTGCATCGGCAGGCGGACTCTCAACCACTGCGCCACCAGGGAAGCCCAAGCTTATTCTTTATTTTAGTTAAGATGTTTCTAGAAGAGGATTATTGGTTTGAAAGGTAATAATATATTAAAGACTTCATAAATGTTAAATTTATTTTCAGAAGCTTCTGATTTTTTTCATTGACATTATAGAAAACGTAGAAACTACTGATGAAGTTTTAGGTTAACATTTGAGTATATTACCTTCCAGTCTTATTTTGTGTATGTCTCTATATGGAAATATACACATATCATTTTATGTATGTAGATTTGTGGCCTATTATAGAATCCTTACACATAAACGTGCTCTCTAAGACTTTAAAAAATGTTTTAAGTAGCTACATAAAATTCTGTAAATGAATATATGCTGTATTTAATAATTCCTGCTGTATTTAAACTTTTTCAAACCACTTTTTTAAAAATAAATTTTTATTTTACTTTATTTATTTTTTTATTTACTTATTTATTTGGCTGCATCGGGTCTTAGTTGTGGCATGCGGGATCTTCGTTGAGATATGTGGGATTTTTTTGTTGCGGCGCATGGGCTCTTCATTGTGGTGCGCAGGCTTCTCTCTAATTGTGGAGTGCGTGTTTTCTCTTCTCTAGTTGTGGTGCGCAGGCCGCAGGGTGTTTGGGCTCAGCAGTTGTGGCTCGCAGGCTTAGCTGCCCTGTGGCATGTGGGATCTTAGTTCCCCCACCAGGGATCGAACTCACGTCCCCTGTATTGGAAGGAAGATTCTTAACCAGTTTAATCCCTGGCTGGGGAACTAAGATCCTGCAAGCTGCCATACGAAGTACTGATACATGCTACAATGTGCATGAACCTTAAAAACATGCTAAGTGAAAGAAGCCAGACACAAAAGGCCACATATTATATGATTCCATTTATATGAAATATCCAAAACAAACAAATGTAGAGAGACAAGAATAGGTTTTTGTTTGCCAGGGACTTAGGAAAGGGGGAAATTGACAATGACTACTAATGAGTACAGGGTTTCTTTTGGGAGTACTAAAAATGTTCTAGTGTTAGAAAGCATGATGGTTGCATAGCACTATAAAAACACTAAAAACCACCAAATTGTAAACTTAAGGGTGAACTTTATGGTATGTGAATAATATCTTAATAAAGCTGTTATTTAAAAATAGGAGAGGCTTCCCTGGTGGCGCAGTGGCTAAGAATGCCTGCCAATGCAGGGGACACGGGTTCGAGCCCTGCTCTGGGAAGATCCCACATGCCGCAGAGCAACTAAGCCCGTGCACCTCAACTACTGAGCCTGCGCTCTAGAGCCCACCAGCCACAACTACTGAGCCCATGCGATGCATCTACTGAAGCCCATGCCCTAGAGCCCGTGCTCAGCAACAAGAGAAGCCCGCGCACCGCAACTAAGAGTAGCCCCCATTCCCCGCAACTAGAGAAAGCCTGCGTGCAGCAACGAAGACCAAACACAGCCAAAAATAATAAATAAAAATAAATAAAATTTTAAAAATAAAAATAAAATAAATCTTTTTTTAATAAATAAAAATAGGAGATGGCAAACACTTTCTGTAACATGTCAAATAACAAATAATACAGGCTGGGACTTCCCTGGTGGTCCGTTGTGGTGCGCAGGCTTCTCTCTAATTGTGGAGTGCGTGTTTTCTCTAATTGTGGTGCGCATGTTTTCTCTTCTCTAGTTGTGGTGCGCAGGCCCCAGGGTGTTTGGGCTCAGCAGTTGTGGGTAGCCCGCAAAGCGTCTTTGTCAGGTATTCTTTGTTTTTATTTTCAACTACACATTTAAAAATGTAAAAACCATTCTTAGCTCAAGAGCCATACATAAACAGGCAGCAAGCTAGATTTGGCAGGGAGGCCATAGTTTGCCACACCTGGTTTAAAAATAAGCCATTCCTAAAATGTTTACAAGTTAATGTGTGCTAAGTTAACGCTGATCCAAAAACTAAGCAAAGATCTCTTATCAAACTTACAAATGGAGCTTCCACAAATGTTATTGGATAAAGGGAACATAGAGAAACATATCAAACAGAATTTAGTACTTTTATTAATAATTAAGATCACATATTGGGTTGGCCAAAAGGTTCATTCGGTTTTTCTGTAAGATGGCTCTAGTAGCACTTAGCTGTCTTTAACTTCATTCGAAACAATTTTTAGATTGCATGTGACAGCTGTCATATCAGCGTGCATTTAAAAAAAGACTTATCAGGCTTCCCTGGTGGTGCAGTGGTTGAGAGTCCGCCTGCCGATGCAGGGGACAAGGGTCCGTGCCCCGGCTCGGGAAGATCCCACATGCTGCGGAGCGGCTGGGCCCGTGAGCCATGGCCGCTGAGCCTGCGGGTCTGGAGCCTGTGCTCCGCAACGGGAGAGGCCACAACAGTGAGAGGCCCGCGTACCGCAAAAAAGAAAAAAAAAAAAAAAAAAGACTTACCAAAATTGGTGAATTTTTGTGTAGCCATTTTCATACTGAAGATGGAAGAAAAAAGCAACATTTTCAGCATACTATGCTTTGTTATTTCAAGAAAGGTAAAAACGCAACTGAAACGCAAAAGAAGATCATGCAGTGTATGGAGCAAGTGCTGTGACTGATCAAAAGTGTCAAAAGTGGTTTGCGGGATTTCCCTGGTGGTCCAGTGGTTAAGAATCCGCCTTCCAATGCAGGGGACTCGGGTTCAATCCCTGGTCAGGGAACTAAGATCCCACGTGCCACGAGGCAACTAAGCCCGAGAACCACAACCACTGAGGCCGTAAGCCACAACTACCGAGCCCGTGCGCTCTGGAGCCCGCACGCACCTCAATGAAAGATCCCACATGCTTCAACAAAGATCCTGCATGCTGCAACTAAGACCCAACACAGCCAAATAATTTTTTTTTTAAAGTGGTTTGAGGGGCTTCCCTGGTGGTGCAGTGGTTAAGAATCCACCTGCCAATGCAGGGAACACGGGTTCAAGCCCTGGTTCAGGAAGATGCCACATGCCGCGGAGCAACTAAGCCCAGGTGCCACAACTACTGAGCCTGCACTCTGGAGCCCGCGAGCCACAACTACTGCGCCCGCGGGCCACAACTACTGAAACCCATGCGCTTAGAGCCCGTGCTCTGCAACAAGAGAAGCCACCGCAATGAGAAGCCCGTGCACCTTAACTAAGAGTAACCCCCACTCACCACAACTAGAGAAAGCCTGCACGCAGCAACGAAGACCCAACGCAGCCAAAACTTAATTAATTTTTAAAAAGTGGTTTGCAAAGTTTTGTGCTGGAGATTTCTTGCTGGACGATGCTCCACAGTCGGGTAGACCAGCTGAAGTTGATAGTGATCAAATCGAAACATTAACTGAGAACAATCAACAATTATACCACTCAGGAAATAGCCGACATACTCAAGATACCCAAATCAAGCGCTGAAAATTATGTGCACTACCTTGGTTATGTGAATCGCTTTGATCTTTGGGTTCCACATAAGTTAAGCCAAAGAAACCTTCTTGACCATATTTCCGCATGCAATTCTCTACTGAAACATAACGAAAACGTTCTGTTTTTAAAACAAATTGTGACGGGCAATGAAAAGTGGATACTGTACAATAATGCGGAACGGAAGAGATCACAGGGCAAGCAAAATAAACCACCACCAACCACACCAAAGGCCGGTCTTCATCCAAAGACAGTGATGTTGTGCATATGGTGGGATTGGAAGCGAGTCCTCTATTATGAGCTCCTTCCAGAAAACCAAACGATTAATTCCAACAAGTACTGCTCCCAATTAGACCAACTGAAAGCAGCACTCGATGAAAAGCATCCAGAATTAGTCAACAGAAAACGCATAATCTTCCATCAGGATAACACAAGACCGCATGTTTCTTTGATGACCAGGCAAAAACTGTTACAGCTTGGCTGGGAAGTTCTGATTCATCCGCTGTATTCACCAGACATTTCACCTCTGGATTTCCATTTATTTAGGTCTTTACAAAATCCTCTTAATGGAGCATCTGGAACAGTTCTTTGCTCAAAAAGATAAAAAGTTGTGGGAAGATGGAATTATGAAGTTGCCTGAAAAATGGCAGAAGGTAGTGGAACAAAAGGGTGAATACGTTGTTCAACAAAGTTCTTGGTGAAAATGAAAAACATGTCTTTCATTTCTACTTAAAAGCCGAAGGCACTTTTTGGCCAACCCAATAAAACTAAGACAAGAATTAAAAACCATATTAAAAAATAAAGACAGCTGCTCACATATTAGAAGAAGTTGAACACCATTAGCCATCAGGGAAATACAGATTAAAACCACAATGAGATATCATTATGTATGTACCAGAATGGCTAAAATAAAAAACAGTAATACCACCAAATGCCGTTGAGCGCACAGAAAAATTGTATTATTCAAACATTACTGGTCCAGAAAACAACTTGGCCGTTTCTTTATAAACTAGACATGCAACTACGATTACTACCTAGCAATTGGACTCCTCGGCTTTTATCTGATGTTCACACAAAAACCTGCACATGAATGTTCACAGCAGCTTCATTTATAATAACTAAAAACCGGAATCAGCCCAGATGTCCTTCAACAGGTTAAACAAACTATGGTGCATCTGCAGCATGCACACTATGCAGCAATAAAAAGGAATGGCCTCTACCACAGGCAACAACTGGGATAAGACTCCAGCAAAGTATGCATAGCGAAAAAGGCCAGTCCCCACCAAAGGCTATATGTATGGTATGACTCCATTTATATGACTTCTTTGAAATGACAAAATTGTAGAAATGGAGAATAGATTAGTGGTTGGGGGGAGGCCCCCCAACCCCTGCAAAGGGAAAGGGGGTGTGTAAAAAGGGCTACTCAAGGGTCCCTTGTTGTTTTGGAACTATTCAGTATTTTGTGGTGGTAAGTATATGAAGCTATACAGATGATAAAATTATATTGAACTTCGTACACACACACACACACACACACACACAAATGAGTACAAGTAAAACTGGAGAGATGTGAATAGGACTGGATGGATTTTAACGTCAATAACCTAGCTGTGATGCTATACTACACAATGTTACCTGCAAAGGTTATACTGTAAAATGGGGAAATAGAGGAATGTATACAAAGGATCTCTCTGTATTATTTCTTAAAACTGCAGGAATCAACAAATAACTAAATCAAAATTTTAATTTAAAGAAAGATGACTGCTATGAAGAAACAATGAAGACATGACTTAAAATGATGGTTCCCAAGCACGAAAACTAAAATAATCAAATATATAACCAAAGGAACCTTTCTCAAGCTACAAAACTATGCAGCTCTCACCCACATAGCACACAAAAATCACATCCTGACCAAACTACCCTAAATTTGGAGAATTCAAAAAAAAAAATAGAACTTACCCTTGGTTCTCTAAAACACTACCCGCCAAAGACAATAAAATGAGATCTACCATCAATGGCCCGAAGATTTTTATGTCCTGACACAATTGTCTTTCATGTATAAAGGCTATAAGAACACAATATACAAAAGAAGTAATAAAATACGCCACCCACACGTCACCTTTCAAGCAATGACTGTATCAAGCACTCCAGCCAACCAAGAGAATTAAAATTAAGCACACAAAAATGGATAAACTGTCATACAACTATTTAATGGGATACTACTAATTAAAAGGATCCATTTATTGTTATATATAACATGGATTCTCAAATGTAGTATGCTAAGTGAAAGAAACCAGATTCAAAAGCTACATACACTTACAGTACATATATGACATTTTGGAAAAGGCAAAACTATAGGGACAAAAAACGGATTAGTGGTTACCAGTTGCTGGGAATGGAGGTAAGAGCTGACTATGAAGGGGCTCCAGAGAATCTGGGGAAGCGTGAAAACTTTTGTATCTCGGCATCCGGTGGCAGGGTCTGGGGAAGGGGCAGCAGGTGCCATGTCGGGCCGCAAAGGTGGCAAGAAGCAGCCCCTGAAGCAGCCCAAGAAGCAAGCCAAGGAGATGGACAAGAAAGATAAGGCATTCAAGCAGAAACAGAAAGAGGAGCAAGCGAAGGCCACGGGAAAGGCCTCCAGGCCACAGGTGGAATTAAGAAGTCTGGCAAAAAGTAATGTTCCTTGTGCCTGAGGCAATGATGATCCTTAATTCCATTCCTGTTTAAACATCTGAATTAAACATCTGGATTCCCTGCCATCACATCTCTGCCACCTACAGCTAGAATCAAGTGTTGTCTTGGAACCCATTGTACATTTAAGAATAAACGTTTGTTAAAAAAAAAAAGTATAACTCGACTGTGGTGATTACAAGAATATACGCATTTGTCAAAATCTACAGAAGTGTATGCTAAACTATTAGTGAATTTCACTGTATGCAAAATTATATCTTAAAAATGAGGGAAAAAATAATTACACAAGAGGTAGAATATAGCATTATAAAGACTAACAGTATTATTCCCATTCTAAGAACAGAGGTGAAGAAAATAATCTAAACTACAAGTATTGATAAACAAAAATGTTCATTACAACACTACCAACATTAGTAAAAATCAGAAACCTAAATGATCAATATTAAGACATTATTACAGAAAAGAATGAGGTCACTACACAGAGTAGAATGTGGTATAACCTTAAAATTATCTATGGAAATAATCGATCATAAAAAAAATTTTGATATGTTAGACCCCCCCCAAAAAAAGATAGAAAACTATAATCACAGAAATGTTTTTATTTTATCTCAATTGTTTCACAAAATATTTCGAGTGACTTAGAAAATCATATAACTTCCACTAGTGAGAAAATTAAGGCAAAGGGAAAATGAAAAGAGCCTACTTTATAAACTGTATGCAATTAAGTCCTATATACTTATTATAAATGAGCCATAAATTTAGTTCTAACCTCTCGTTAATGGTTAACCAAAACAGAGAAATGATTAATAAAAACTCATACTTCCCATCAAACTTTTAAAAAAGCACAGCTCAAGAAATTATTATCCTTGTTATTAGAGATGCGATGATTTACATTTTTTTAAGTTTTGAATAAAAACACTAGATGGACATGTTACAAAAGGTAAACTAACAGATTCTGAAGGTTGAATTATAGTTGGGGGTTGGTTGGGTTTTCGTTTGTTTCTAGGGTGTTTTTATTTTTATAATTTTATAATTATCTATACTTTCTGAAATGTTTACAATGAGCATTTACTGATTTTTAGAATTCAAAAATACCTACAAGTCATTACTTTTAATGGAGGGAAAAAAACATTGTATTTGATTTTTAAATCACTGTTTATTAGGATACAGAGAATGGAATTAGGCCATGGAAAGAGTCCTTAGTTCACTTACAATATTAAGAAACAAAATTACATTCATCACCAATAGAAATGACTCTTGTTTTAACATACCTGCAAAAGTAGTTGATATATTTCTAGATGTAACCGAAATAAACTCTAGTGTGGTAACAAAGGTGATCTATATTATTAATCTAACATTTCTCAAGTTTGAACAGTTCATTATTACAGTTACAATGTAAATAGTTGGCATAGGAGATAGGAGCTCCCTTATCTAAAAGGTCTTCTGCCAGGGAACCTAGTAAATGTCTTCCTCCATTCAGCAGCCTTGAAGCTAACCCTCACTCCTCCTTTGTTTCAACATTCTATTGTTTGTAGTATGTAAGGGAATAGGAATTCTCAATGAGTAAGTCTATCCAGATAAATCACTGCAACATAAAGAGGGCAGCTACCAAACACATCAAATAGCTCATTCTGGACTTCATGAGCCTGAGAGAGAACATAATACATAAATCCAAAACTATATCTGTGGGAGAAAATATTTTAATAGAATTCTATCTCTTCTGAATTAAAAAAAAAAAAGCTAAAGATGTACTAATCAAGACATCAGTGATTCTTAACCAAGAGACAGAATACAAGGGAGGAGACAGAGCTTAATAAACTTTTAATATTATATACACTGGTATGTATTTTGTGTGGTTTGTTTAATTCTTTACAGAATTCCACCTAATGTTATGCAAATAGTAAACCTTCATTTGCTCTTTTTTGAGAACAGCTACTATCTTTAGTTTCTTACCCTGTTTGTATTACTGTGAGATCATGAACCATGGAAGTTTTCCCTCTTGGGGTTGAGAGGGACTTCAAGTATAACAAATTTATTAGGTTTTAACTTGGAGACTGTGGGTGCTGTAGAATAATGTCTGAAATTGGATTTTAAAAAAATCAAAACATGTTTTTATTTCCCACATTAAAAATAATGGCTTTTAGGAAATCTTGAACTCTAAAAACAATAAATCCTCACCGTAAACAGTTTGGAAAGTAGGGACAGCAAATTACAAAATGGCAAATGAAGGCTATTAAGAAAATTAAATCAGGGAAGGGAGACAGAGGTGCAATTAAAATAATGTTCACAGAAAGCCTCACTGAGAAGGTAACATTTAAGCAAAGGACTGGAAGGAGGTAAAGGAGCAACTTTCATAGACATCTGAGACAGGAGCACTCAAGCAAATGGAACTGCAAGTCAAAACCCTGGGGGATGGGGCATGCCTGTGATTCTAGAAATAACAAAAATTGCTTTAATATCATTCCAAATACCATTAAAATACAACAAATAAAAGCCCAGACCTAGGCAAAAAGCAGATCAGTGGTTGCTGCTGGGAGGAATTACAAAGGGCCAACAAAACTTGCAGAAGATGGGAACTGTCACTATCTTGATTGTAGTGATGGTTTCACAGGTGAATACTTTGATATTTCAAAACTTAACAAATTATTCATTTAAAATGGGTGCATTTTGGGCTTCCCTGGCGGCGCAGTTGTTGAGAGTCCGCCTGCCAATGCAGGGGACACGGGTTCGTGCCCCAGTCAGGGAGGATCCCACATGCCGCGGAGCGGCTGGTTCTGTGAGCCATGGCCACTGAGCCTCCGTGTCCGGAGCCTGTGCTCCGCAAGGGGAGAGGCCACAACAGTGAGAGGCCCATGTATCACAAAAAAAAAAAAAAAAAAAGAATACACATAAGGTGTTGGTGGAACTTTAAATTGCTACAATCTATCTGGAAAACAATGTGGAACTATGTATCAAAATTTTAAACACACTCTTTTGTTTGATCTGTCACTTTCACTTCTCCAAATATATTCTAATACAAAAATATAACTGCAGTATTGTTTACTACAGCATTGTTTAGAATGTCAAAAGCTGAAAACAACCTAAAAGTCCATCAAACTGGGATAAATCAGTTAAATTACTGTACTTCCATATACTATGGCCCTTAAAAATATATATATAGACGTATTTACTGACCTAAAAGGATGACCACAAAAAAAAAAAAAAAAAAAAAAAAGGATGACCACAATGTATGAAGGAGGAAAAGACTACCATGCAGCGTGTGTGTGCCTGGGCTATGTTTGCATGTAATATATTTAGAGAGAGAGCAAATGATCCCATTTAGTTTAAAACTACAATGCATTCATATATCTGTTTATATATGCACAGAAAAAGTCTGGAAGAAAATGAACCAAACTGTTAAAAGTAGTTAACTCTAAAAAACAAATTATTGACATTTTTTAGAACAATCATGTACTATCAAACAGTTTACATTTTAGACAGAAAGTAGATTATTGGGGACTTCCCTGGTGGTCCAGTGGTTAACAATCCACCTTCCAATGCAGGGGACTCAGGCTCGATCCCTGGTCAGGGAACTAAGATCCCACATGCCGCGGGGCAACTAAGCCCACGCACCACACAAAGAAGAACCGCGCAGCACAACGAAGACCCAGAGCACAGCCAATAAATAAATAAATATATTTTTTTAAGTAGATTATTGATTGCCCAGGGATGGGGGGGTAATGACAGAAGTGGAAAGTGACTAGTAATGGGTACAGGTTTTCTTTTGGGGTGATGAAAAAACGTTCCCTTTGATTGTGGTGATGACTGCACAACACTGAATATACTGAAACCCACTGATCAGTACATTAAATGGGTGAACTGTATGGTGTGTGAATGATATCTCAATAAAGCTGCTTTACTTTAGAACAAAATCCATAACCAAAATATAGAACAAAAATTTTGCAATTTAATATTCACACTGTACTTTATACTATGTCCCAACGGAAACCTTAAACCCAGACAGCAACTGTTAAAAAGCTTCAAACAGGAAAAATGAGTCACTATTCTTAAGAGCAGTTAACCATTGACAATACAGGGGTAAATTACAACCTTCATTCTATCTTCATTAGGATACTATCCTTCCTGAACTATCCTAGTAGATAATATTCCCTTCTGAGAAAAGGAACGAACTTTGAAAATGTATTAGGTTGCAACAATATGGCAGTTTCCCAATACATGATGTGACTATGAACAAAGTTTCAGTGTTTTACAAACTAAGGAAAGTAAACCTTGTTCCTACAGCCGCTTCTGTTTGCCTAACTCTGATATGGTTTCAAAAACTCTCCTCTCCCTATACCCACCCCCCACCAAAAAAAGCATAAAAGCAGAGTTGATAGGAATTACTTTAAAAGTTCCTTAATACAACTCTCCAATAAATGCTTACTGGCTCCTTATCTTCAGGCCCAAGACCCTACATTCTGTTACATCTTACACCTTAACAATTCAAAATGACTCTTCAAAATAAAATACTCTACTCAGTAAGTCTCTTCAGCAAGCCCTGATGACATAAGGTATTCATTCATCATTTATACGTACATACTATTTGCCAGGGGCTAGAGATGTAAGGCTGAAAGATTCTATAAGAAGAACCATCACAGCAGTTCTTAACCGAGGTGGACATGAAGATAACCCGGGAGTTGTTTTTAAAACATACATAAACTCCATCTCATCACTGGATATTTTGATTCAGTAGGTCTGGACTTAAGCCCAAGAATCTGTTTTGAAACAGATTACTAGCACCCAATGGTGAAGGAAAAAGTAAATATTTAACTCCAATACTGGGAGCCGAATGCTTCAATAAAGATGTGTACCAAATGATGGTAGCACCAAAAGAGGACACCCAACCTATAAGAAAAGAGGTAAGTAAAGGGGAAGGTTTATCAGAGATAAAGATACTTTAGTTGAAGATGAGGAAAGTAGCTAAGTGGATGAGGAAGGAAGGAGATTCCAAGAAGAGAAAACTACATAAATGAAAATAGCACAACTACATTAAGGAATTGCACAAACTATAAAAAATAGCATGTGTGTTCAGAAAATTAGGATACTTCAATAAAGCTGAAGTGGAGTGCCAGTAAAGACTGGAGAGGTAAGCTATCTCAGAGCACGAAGTGTGTGCACTACGCTATGCTGAGGAGATTGAAAGTTAATTATCCTAAAAGCAACCGAAAAGCCAAAAACAAAATTTAGGCAAGGATGAGACATAAGCAGATTCGTGTCTTCAGAAATAACAATTTGGCAGCAACACAGAAAATAGCCAGAAGGAAGAAAAGAGGGAGGGTGCAAAAGAACAGTCAGAAGACTACTGTAAATGTCCAAGCAAGAAATATGAGCCTATCAAATAAGGCAATACAGATATAACCTTGGAACTGTTTGAGGCAGGAGGCAGGAATCTAAGATTCCTGGGTTGCCTGCAATGGAGATGCCACACACAGAAATAGGATATAGGGAATGAAACTAATGAATTCAGTTTTGAAGGTCATCTGTTTGAACATGCCACTTATTGAGCATCTATTATGCATCAAGTACTGGGCTCCTATAATTAGATGTGCAAACTAAACTTTTACTGGTGTCCCTAAATTATAAATATATGAGCAACAAGTGCAGTTTAAAATGTGTGAAAATGTGTAAAAGAGGCCAATGTGTGTGTGTTATGGATAAGCTGACTACTCCATGATGAAGAACAGTAAGGTCTCCAAACAGATTGGTCTTGTGGAAAGAGCATGCGCTGATCACCTTAAAACACGGCATCTCATTTTTCTGACCCCGCATTTCCCCATCCATAAAATGGAAATAACAAAAAACAACACAGAGTTAATGGTGGTTCAAATCATATATAAAAAGACTGGATCAGTTCTGCCACACAGCTTACGGAGTACATGTCCATAAAACTTATAGATACAGAAACGTACTCAATACTAAAATAAAAGTACCTCTAGGGGCTTCCCTGGTGGCGCAGTGGTTGAGAGTCTGCCTGCCGATGCAGGGGACGCGGGTTCGTGTCCCGGTCCGGGAAGATCCCACATGCCGCGGAGCGGCTGGGCCCATGAGCCATGGCCACTGGGCCTGCGCGTCCGGAGCCTGTGCTCCGCAACGGGAGAGGCCACAACAGTGAGAGGCCCGCGTACCACAAAAAAAAAAAAAAAAAGTACCTCTAGATCTCATTAGATACACTCAACCCATCCTAACAACCTCAGTTCAACACACTCACTAACATTCTTTTAATTAAAACAGAGATAATTAATGTAAAGGAAACCACTGCACTGGAAAAAGAGTTAAATGATTTCTAAGATCTTTTTCTTTCATTCATTCATTTATGGCTGTGTTGGGTCTTCATTTCTGCACGCAGGCTTTCTCTAGTTGTGGGAAGCGGGGGCTACTCTGTTGCAGTTTGCGGGCTTCTCATTGCGGTGGTTTCTCTTGCTGCGGAGCACAGACTCTAGGCATGCGGGCTTCAGTAGTTGTGGCATGCAGCCTAAGTAGTTGTGGCTCGTGGGCTCTAGAGCACAGGCTCAGTAGCTGTGGCGCATGGGCTTAGTTGCTCCGCAGCATGTGGGATCATCCCGCACCAGGGCTCGAACCCGTGTCCCCTTTATCAGCAGGCAGATTCTTAACCAGTGTGCACCAAGGAAGCCCCTAAGATCTTTTCCAACACCAAAATTCCACTGGAAATGTATCAATTCACCAATTCGCTTTCATTCAATATGGTAAACCAAACTCTTAATAGAAGGTATAAAATTTGTCTTTTTTCTTTTTTTAACATATAAAAATTTCTGGGTTTAAGTTCTCTCGCAGTTCAGTGGTTAGCACCAGGCACTTTCACTGCGGTGGGCCCGAGTTCAGTCCCTAGTTAACTAAGATCCCGCAAGCCACATAGCGCAGCCAAAAAAAAAAAAAAAATTTCAGGGTTTGAAATTTGTAAAAATTCAAAATGTACAAGAAACCAAATTACCTATAATCTCCCCTCCCACATAAATAAAAGTAATATTTTGCCATATTTCCCCACAGTCCTTTTTCCACGTACATCACTCTTAATGGATACACAGAGCTTACAGCCTATTTTCTAGATAATAAGTTAATAAATAAAGGAACTGTATCTATAAAATTATTCTCACCTGATTTGTTTCTGCCACCCAAACACACGACAGCCCCATCTTAGCAGTCATTTCAATACAGACACTCACTGAAATCCTCATTTTGAAACAACTTTCTTTATAATTCCTTCCTCCCTTCATGAAACTGTAAGTTTCTCTGGAGAAAGAGCAACATATTAATTTCATTGTTTTTTATTTCACTAGGCTTCTGACCTAAATAAGCAGTAGCTCCCTAATTTGGCCAGTTGGGGGGAAAAAAGGACAATCTGAATCAATAAATTCTTAGCAAATTAAAGATTATTTTTTACTTAACAGCAGATACGGTGCTTTTAAACACATATGATAACTAGGATTAAGTTAATGAACCATTCCCTTGTTAAAGTCCTTGGGGAAACTTTCTTTAATAGAGAAAAATTATTTGTCATTAGCAGATCAACTAACTGTATATTCATGACATCTAAAGAACAGAGCTCCCTGAAAACACCTGTTCTTTATAATGTAAGCATTCCTCTTCCCGGGGTTGTAAACAAGTTTATTTATGCTGTTAACCTGAAAACACATTCTTCATAGATAGAGAAGAAAGTTGCCGTTAGGCCCAGTAAAACTTGTCACTTGGAAAAATTCCAATCCATGGTGTAAAGCTGTAGATAAAGTAACCTCCAAACTCTATTTCTAAAAAGCACCGGCATCAGTGAAGAAATCTCCATTATTTTTGTGCCTGTATATTAGACTTATGTACCTTTAAAAATCTTTACGTACCCCAAAGAAATGAAAGTATATGTCAAGACAAAAACTTGTACACGAATGTTCACAATAGTACTGTTCACAATAGCCAAAACGTAGAAACCACCCAAAGGCCCATCAACTGATAAATGGATAAATAAAATGTGCTGTATATCTATAAAACAGACTATTATTCAGAAATAAAAAGGAATGAGGTACTGATCCATGCTACAAGACAGATGAACCTTTAAAGCACTGTTAAGCGAAAGAAGCCAGTCACAAAGGACCACATACTGTATGATTCCATTTATACGAAATGCCCAGAAGAGACAAATGCATAGACACAGAAAGGAGACTGGTGGCTACCTAAGGCTGGAGAGTGACTGCTGCTGGTACAGATTGCGAGGAATAATGAAAATGTTCTAAAACTGATTGTGGTGATGGCTGCACGACTCTGCGAATATACTAAAAACCAATGAATTGTACACTTTAAGTGGATGAATTATGTATCAATAAAGCAGGTATAAAAAATCTTTAGGGACTTCCCTGGCAGCGCAGTGGTTAAGAATCCGCCTGCCAATGCAGGGGACACGGGTTCTAGCCCTGGTCCTGGAATATCCCACGTGCCATGGAGCACCTAAGCCCGTGTGCCACAACTACTGAGCCTGCGCTCTTGAGCCCACGTGCCACAACTACTGAAGCCCGCGCGCCCAGGGCCCGTGCTCTGCAACAAGAAAAGCCACCACAATGAAAAGCCTGCGCACCGTGGCGAAGGGTAGCCCCTGTTCGCCGCAACTAGAGAAAGCCTGCACACAGCAACGAAGACCAAAGGCAGCCAAAAATAAATTAATTAATAAGAATAAAATAAAATAAAAATAAAGAATTAAACAGGAAATGCTTTTAAAAAAAAATCTTTAGGGCCCCCAATTTCCACAAACCTAAGAGAGTTTTCCTAATGAGATTCATAAAAACACTAAGAAAGGTATTTTAAACATAAAAGAGCATTTACTAAAGGCAATAAATAGACAAATCCACATATACTAAATCTTCTGAAACTATTAACACGCAATTTAAAAACAATACTCAAAAAATATTACATGAAAAAAACGACGAACACTCCTCTTCAACTGCAGGTTTTACCACCAATGCCATGTACACCCTTCAGCCCGAGTTCTTCAATCAAGTTTCCAAATATTAAATTCACCCAACCTATTGCCAATCACTGACCACCACTTCTCACAATATTCGTAGCAGGGAGCAAAATGCCAGAGCATTCTACTGAGCTGAAGCCACACTCCCATTTACAGCTCTTTATTACATCTAGAAGATACAGAAAGTGAATGTAAAAATTAGGGAAGAAATTCCTCAACAACAAAAACTCTTACCCTATCCTCAGTACTTAGTACTCTCTTGGCATCGTGTTAACTGTCAGTCCTGTGTTTCTCTATGAGTGTTAAGTCATTTCCCAAGAGTGAATAGATCCTAAGCAAGGGCTAGAACATTTCTTTTTTAAGTTTTTCCACAACACCGAGAAGCGTAATTCTGTACTCAGGCTCAGCCTGTAGAAAATATTAAGCAAACGCTGTTGTCCGAGAGAAAATGGACACATGCACAAAAGATGTGTCTCGTATGCAAGTACAGAGAGTTGTGATGAAAAACAATATCATATCACTTTATGATTTACAAAGCACTTTCAACCACATCCAAACTGAAATCTGAAACACACCTCTTCCTGAGAACTACTGTGTTTTTCTCTTACTAAGAATCTCATGATTCATCCCATTTCCCTCTTTTCTTTGGCCACACCCAGAGCAGATTCTACAACCCACCACTCTGGTATGTATTTCTAAATTCTACATTTAACCCTTTCATCTTCCTAACATACCCCTATTTTCCCATTACTGCATCTCATTACCACCTATCCTATAAATTTTTTTCCTAATTCCACAGCAAAAACCTTTTGAAACAAAACAAAGTAAAGATATATCATAAACTGCCGCAAGGTGCCACCTCGGAGGCACATACAATCTAGTATCACACAGCATTAGAGAATGAATACTTTTTTTTTTACACTGCAATCTAATCCTTAACACTGGAAAATCATTCTTAAAGTTATAGTCAAAGAACACCTGCTGATGATCCTTTTGAGCAAGTATGTAACGTTTTAAGTCTCTGTGAACTCCAAATATAATGAAAAAGGCTCCAAGAGTACAAGTGAAACAGAAAACATTGAAAAACATGAAAGCATTGATTACTCAGCTTTAAACCATGTTAACTAAATGCCACTGACCCAAATGCTGAGGAATCTAAGCAATCTACCCAGAAAGAAAAGAGACGAATGGTCTAACAGAGTCAAAGAGCAGGGGCAACAGAAAAAGATCTCCAGGGAATGAGGAGATTCTCAGTATGCGAATACTTGGGTTCCCTCCCAGTTTGACATAGTATTTATTAATTATAAAGTGTAAGGATTAACTCACAGCTACCAGAGATTAAGAAGGATAGACATGTCAGGATACGACTAGAAGACAACGTTACCAAGTGGAAAAAGAAAGGGGGGGGGTGTGAGTGCAAATAATAGAGTCAAAGAATTCATCCACTGAATTCTGCCTGGCTATCTAGAATATCTCCCACCAGCTGTCAATCTATGGTGGATACTGATAACACCTAGCACCAAAAGACTACTAACAAAAGCAAGAAAACTCTGGAGTTGTCCTCTAACTTTCCTTTCTCCCAATGCAGAGTTTTTAACCTATCTCTGCCCCTTAAAATCTAGTACAGAGGCCACAGTTCAACTGATCAACCTTAAAATTTTTTC
Source organism: Delphinapterus leucas (assembly GCF_059928025.1). Taxonomy (NCBI): domain Eukaryota; kingdom Metazoa; phylum Chordata; class Mammalia; order Artiodactyla; family Monodontidae; genus Delphinapterus; species Delphinapterus leucas. Next base: position 166,037,760 of record NC_143129.1, on the reverse strand, counting down.
CCTATTTCATCACACACACTATCTCACAACAGTTTACAGAGAAAACAGATTTCACAATGAGAGAATAAAATAATCACAAGTCAAAGACCTGACCCTGGCTTTCACATGATGAAACCTTTAGAAAAGATCTGAAGTTATAAAAATTACTGTTAAAATAAATATGTAAGTTTTGTAAGCAGCATTTTTAAACAATATTATTTACTTAGGGAGACGTGTTTTCCTGTTTTTTCTTTTTTGGCCGAGCCACACAGCTTGTGGGATCTTAGTGCCCTGACCAGGGACTGAACCTGGGCCCTAGCAGTGAAAGCGCCAAGTCCTAACCGCTGTACCGCCAGGGAATTCCCTCTAGTGTTTTATACATAATATCTTGATCCACATCCATTGTCTTGTTTACTATGAGTAAATTTTACAGGCCAAAAAAGAAAAGAAAAATTCATGGTACTTCTTTCCCTCACTCCCCTCCAAAGACCTCAATCTGGCCCAAAAATGAGGACTTTAAAGATTCTAACTGTACCAAATACAATAATTTTATGTATTAAAACAAGTGATATTTAATATGTTTATATTCTTAAGGTAGAAAAGACAAATACAGAGGACTTCCCTGGTGGCTCAGTGGGTAAGACTCTGGGCTCCCAATGCAGGGGGCCCGGGTTCGATCCCTGGTCAGGGAACTAGATCCCCCATGCATGCCACAACTAAAGATCCCGCATGCTGCAACTAAACAGGGCACAACGCAGATCCCGCGTGCTGCAACTGAGACCCCTCGGCACAGTGATTCTCCACAGACAGATATGCCCCCCACTCTTCAATTATATTACACTCTCCACTGCTGCTTGAGCAAGTGGCCACTACCTATTGCCAGGACAGTATTGCCATCAAGTGGCCACTACCTATTGCCAGCAGGACAGCTGAGCTGTGATTCACTGCTTTACCTGAGTGCAAATCTGAAGAACTTCGTGGTCTTCCCTCATTCAATCAACACAAAAACTTCACACACCTCCTGGGAAAGGGGCATGAAAAACACAACAGTCTCTGCCCTAGCATAGTTCAGTCCAGGAGGTTAAGCTCAACACCAAAACCAGTAAGTTACAGTACACTCTGATGACTACAGGAGAGGTAATTTGTGGGTGGCCCACACTGCAACACAGCAACTACCCTAATCCTACCCTAAGGATGTCCATTATACCACATATCCAGACCAACAGAACTGTGTATGATGAGTGCCAATTCCAAGTTGGGTCACTGGTTTAGGCCCCCTTGGTATGAACAGGTTTTGCCATTTAACATCAACTGTGGTTTGCTAACTGACCTGGATAAAACTGGTCAAAAAGTCAGATGTGATTCCGTATGATGTGGCTCAGCACTAGAGCCCAGAGTAAGCCTTCACAGCACAGCACAGCACAGCACAACCAGATTTTAGATCTTAGAGCTCTGCTAAGGACTGACCCAGAGTCTGACTTGCCCACCTAGCGAAGAACAAGCCAAGCACCTCGATTCTCCTTTCAGCTTTTACCCATCAGCCCATCATTAGAAAAGCCAACACAAGATTTTACAGATCTATAATATCTCTAAATTTACAAATTTATCTATAAATTATAAAATATCTATAATTTTACAGATCTTTTATAAATCATAATAAAGATTTTAAAAACCAACGTTCATGATTTTTAAACAATGTTTAGCCAAATAACGCAAAAGTTACAGGCCTTCCACCTTTGCCCCCTAGACAGATACCATCCAAACCAAACACCTCCCACCTTGGTCTCACTCTACACACACAGCTGCCTACATCTCAAATTCAACATGTATTCTACCAAATTTAATTACCTTGTCCACAAACCAGATTCCCCTCTATATTCCTTTTACTCTATTACTTCATTTTCCCAGGGACCAAAACTTTCTAATTCAATCACCAATTCTGTGCATTTCTGGGTCCCATCCCATCTTTTCCACTGCTCACACCAGGGCTGTTACAGTAGTTATCCAATTAGTCTCAGCCCTCACCAACTCCAATCTCTTACTGTCAACTCAACCTTCCCAAAACACCACTGGATAAAAGCCACTCCATACATACACAATAAAAACTCCTGCTGCCTACTGAATTAAACCTTAGCCTGGCATCCAAGGCCCTTTTCTTTATGACAATGTCCTTTTCCCCCAGCTTTATTTTAAGGCCACAGGATTAGGGGCTTATGCATTCAATAACTTTCTTCTGAAGCTCTATCACATGCCAAATTCTAGGAACTGGGATACCGAAATGAATAAAATTTGATCCCCACCTCCAAGACTCCAAGCAAATAGGAAACAAATATAGTACCTTAAGTAACAGACACATAAGAAAGATAAAAAGTGCCCTAAGTACCAAAGAAGAAGCCCCCTATACCTCATATTTCTTAGTACTGCTCACCTACACATAGTAGATGCTTACGAAGTAGCACTGATGGTTGTTCCAATAAACCAAAGACCTATGATCAATATGCTCAATAAATTTCTGTTGACAAATTCCACCTCCCCATTTCTACTATGGTAAAGAACTGTGGTACACTGGCTGCCTGTCTTGGAAGGGTCAAGGGGAAGCACAACTGAGAGCACAGATTTGCAAGTGTGCGTGTGACTGACTTGTTTCTAAAGAACAGAAGCACTAGAGGCCTCATGAAAGACGTCAGTTCTTTTTGCTGGTCAGTACTCAGATACCGGCAACATAAAATAAACCTTTGCAAATTCAACCTATACCCAATTCCAAAGAATAGCGGGATGAAAACATTCTAACCGTTTCATCACCATCAGGAAGTCAGCAAACACAGCTAAACTCTCTTCTCAGTAAAATATGCTGTGATTCCAGCTTTGGTCTTGGATTAGTAAAAGCAAGCATGTTAAAATTAACCAAATAAAACAAGTGCTTAGAACAAGAGAACAAAGAGGATTAAAACCTAAAAGCTACAACCACTCCTCTCTATACAAAACATGAGATATATCAGTTCACTTGAGCAGCTGATTTTTTATCAACTTCCTACTACTTTCAACCATAACATCTTAAAAACAGAAGTCACCAACACCCAACAGGAAAAGCTCTAAAATATGTATTCGGGCTATAAACAGCTCAAACAGACCTTAAAAGATTATATGTTAAGAGCAAAAAAGTATACTCAGAAATGCAACGTGCACATTAGAACAAGCTTAAGTCTTTCTTTAAATGAATTGGTCATTTGCTCTTTAGCGCCAGAACGATAAAATGACTCGGTGACAACATTACAACAATCATCCTTTAAAACAGTGGTCCCCAACCTTTTTGGCACCAGGGACCAGTTTTATGGAAGACAATTTTTCCACGGACGGGGGCGGGGCAGGGGGTGGATGGTTCAGGTGGTAATGCGGGCGATGGGGAGCGGCAGATGCAGCTTCACTAGCTCGCACGCCGTTCACCTCCTGCTGTGCAGCCCGGCTCCTAACAGGTCACAGCCCGGTACCGGTCTGCGGACCAGGGGTTGGGGACCCCTGCTTTAAAACAAGTGACTGTTTAGTTTAGACCAAATGAAATCATTAGCAATTAAGGCTTTTAAAGACATTCACTGAAAGTAGATATCCTAAGTGGACAGTGATTATAAAGAGTTTCAAAGCTGAAATAGTGAACGTTTTTTACCTGATGTTCTGCATGAATGTTATCCCCAGTAGGCCATCGATGTTTGCTATTATTATAGCCGCCTCCACCACTTCCTCCTCCCCCAAGCTGCTCACCATGCTGCCTCTGAAAGAAGTAGTCCACCATAGCGTCGTCCTGGGAACGGCCTGCAACTCCTATGGATCCTGGGACAGGGCTGGAGTGTGTCCCAGCTGCAAGAGCCTGATTTGCAGCTGGTTGTGGCTGCGCTTGCGACCCTGTTCCAGATGTCAAAACAACAGGCATGTTGGGATTAGCTGGTTCTTGAGGGTGATGTTTCAGGTGGGGGCTGAAAGAGTCCTGCCAAAGCACTGCTTTTCTCTTCAAGACACATGCAACGCTCATTCCACCAACACCTAAGGACAAACAGGTTACAAATGTTTAAAATTTGCCTTTTTTAAAACATAACTTGATATATGCACCAAGATAAAAACATGAGACCCCTGGCTTTTGCAATATATCATCTAAAACCAGTTTCTACCAAGCAGCTAAATGTTTTGCAACACATACATAATTTTCTAAACTGAAACTTCGGGCTTCCCTGGTGGCGCAGTGGTTAAGAATCTACCTGCCAATGCAGGGGACACAGGTTCAAGCCCTGGGCCAGGAAGATCCCACAAGCCACAGAACAACTAAGCCTGTGCGCCACAACTACTGAGCCTGTGCTCTAGAGCCCAAGAGCCACAACTACTGAAGCCCACGCGCCTAGAGCCCGTGTATGGCAAGAAGAGAAGCCACCGCAATGAGAAGCCTGCGCACTGCAACGAAGAGTAGCCCCAACTCGCAGCAACTAGAGAAAGCCCGCACGCAGCAACAAAGACCCAACGTAGCCATAAATAAATAAATACATACATACATAAATAAACCAACCAAACCCCATATATAATTAGCAATGACTCAAGAGTGTCAAAAACGAAAGGATCCTTTAAAATGTCCAACGTATTCATGGGATGCTCTGAAAAAAAGCTTAAATAAGGCCCTCTGACTAAGAACAGCAACAGAATGTTCCTAGCCTGAAACTTCTTCTCAGCTGCTGTACATGCATTTTTGCCAAGAACTTACAATTATAATTGTAATCACATCATCATTCTATTAGTACTCTGACTCTTACAGAGTCAGAGATGAGACCAAACCAAATTCAAACACTCACCTTACATAAAAAGTAACACTGTAAAAAAAGAAATGCTTCAATACAATAATAATTGTATGGCAAATATATTGCAAACATTTTTTCTGATCATTCCTATTTTACAGATAAAACACTGAGGTACGGAGGAAAAGTTATGTGATGTGCCCGAGGTCATTCAGCTAGTGAGCTGTGAAGGAGGGATTCAAACCCAAATCTGTATGCACCCAAGCCTCGTTCTTCTACCAACCCCCTTGCTACCACACCCCAGTAAACCAAAACAGATACTATTTCTCTCACTTGAGTCTGCTATTCTTCTCTGGAAGGATCAACAAAGAATCTCCAAAATGTTACTATGAAACATTACTAATATGTTTCTTAAAATCAAAAACTACATTTGTAGAAAACATAGAACAGCCTATGTATGGGTGCTTAAGAAAAAAAAAAAAAAAGCTTCAAAATAACCAGTTACCAAATAGAACATACCTGTCCAGAGCCACTAGAGTCTAATTTCAAGGCTACCAACCTAAAAGTCCACTGCTACAAATGCCTTATCTCTCTTTAGCCCTACAGTGACATTTCAAAAACAGACTCAAAAGATTTATAAGAAATCTATTAAACTATTTCTCGGTATAGAATAAACATCCTGGACTTCCCTGGTGGCGCAGTGGTTAAGAATCTGCCTGTGGGCTTCCCTGGTGGCGCAGTGGTTGAGAGTCCGCCTGCCGATGCAGGGGGACACGGGTTCGTGCCCCGGGTCCGGGAAGATCCCACATGCCGCGGAGCAGCTGGGCCCATGAGCCGTGGCCGCTGAGCCTGCGCGTGCGGAGCCTGTGCTCCGCAGCGGGAGAGGCCACTACAGTGAGAGGCCCGTGTACCACTTAAAAAAAAAAAAAAAAAAAAAGAATCCGCCTGCCAATGCAGGAGACACAGGTTCGAGCCCTGGCCCGGGGAGATTCCACATGCCACGGAGCAACTAAGCCCGTGCACCACAACTATTGAGCCTGCACTCTAGAGCCTGCAAGCCACAACTACTGAGCCCGCGTGCCACAACTACTGAAGCCCACGTGCCTAGAGCCCATGCTCCACAACAAGAGAAGCCACCGCAATGAGAAGCCACCGCAATGAGAAGCACATGCGCCGCAACAAAGAGCAGCCCCCGATCGCCGCAACTAGAGAAAGTCCGTACGCAGCAACAAAGACCCAACGCAGCCAAAAATAAATAAAATTTAAAAAAAAAAAAAGAATAAACATCCTGATAAAGAAGCATTCGCTTCTCACAACTAATTCATGTTCTGAAGACAGGAGTAAGAAGATTTGTAATTTGTTCAAAGCCTAATTTGGAAATGCCTAGTTTCAGTTAACAATTCCAATCCATCTTAGAACCATACTGAAGTAGTCCATCTTTCTGGACTTCAGTTTCTGCTTTCACGAACAGAATCATGTTCATGCTTAAATACCAAAACCGGAAAGTCATAGCTGTGTTTACCATTGGTACTAGCAAAGTCCTAACCAGCCTAATGCCTTCCTGTTTGATTTTCAAAAGAACTCACTGCCCTCTTATTACCAATAGTAGCCAGTCCCATTTTCTTCCACAAGGGAGTATCAAACCATCTTTGTTGTAGAGCTAACCAGGAGTCCTAAAACTAAAGTTTTACCACTAAACTACAACCTCCCTGAACCTGTTTCCTCATCTAGAAAATTAAAGAAATTCTTTCTCTGTGACTCACAAGTTTTTTTTTTAATCAAAATAATAGATATAAAAGTTTTTGGTAAATTCAAAGTCACCATGCTGAGGCCCAAGGAATTCAGTTCCCACCAGTTAAAGCAATGGAGCTCCAGTCCCTAAGCGGATTCCTAAAAGAGCAAATGCAACCTTTTCTGAAATAAAAGATTTGCCGTAAAGATTTGCCGTAATACTTATTTAACAAAGAACTTCCGAATGAAAAAGGTATTCACCACTGAAACACACCCAACCACAACTTCATTCTATCAAGGCATGGGGGAGAGGGGGAGGCGGGGGGAGGGTTCCTATAAAAATGTTCAAACAAAACAATTGGCTTTTGTAAAGCTATCTGTATCCCCTGAGACTTCCTGCTTTACCTAATGAGGCAAGGCAGTTTCTCAAACTAGAGAAAACCTGGCAGAAGGGACATTTTGAAAGTGAGCAAATACCTAAGCAATTAACAAGTTTCTTGGGTAGTTTTGTAATATCTTGGCAACTACAACATAAAAATTAAGAAATCAGTCACTTAAATAATAGAAAACATTTAAATTGCTGATGCCTTTTAAAGAACTCTCAAACCCACTAAAAAGTTATGTGTTAGCACCTGAAATGTGACTTTTCTTTTTTACAAATGGTACATTAAAAATAAGTTTTTAAGCAACTAAAAATAAGTGCTGATTCTAGTTTTCCACAGTTTTCAAACTGTTTACACCAAAGTTGTTTTTGTTTTGTTTTAATATCACTAACAGGCTTTATTTCAAACAAAGGAACATGATCTAATCTATCTCCACTGCTCACCTTTTATTTACTAAAATTCTTTGTGGTTTAAAAGGTGTTTATTTTTACCACACTGGAAAAAAAAAAATTCTGTGGTCATAAATTTATTTTAAAGCAGTTCATCTCAAACCCAAACTAAACTTCAAACACAACTTCAAAAAGCCGTGGCCTTGAACAAAATGAATCCAATTGTGGCTAAGGCAAAATGCTCAGTTCAGAATCCAGTATTTGCCAAAAACCCAGATAAAGAATAAACAGCACCCAAGCGTGTTTTATAAAGTTAAAACTAGCAACGGGTCAAAATGTTTATTTTGCTTACTAAAACTGCATCGGGAGCCACCCACGTCTATCTTGGTGAGTTTTGATTTTTTTTCATAAAACAAACAAAAAGCTAAAACCACAAACCTATGATTTCAGCAATAACTGACTTTAAAAGAGAATCCCAAAAAAGCCTCATAAAATGCCGTTCTTAATCTCAGGCAGAGAAGGAAGTGAACGAATTGATGTAACTAAGAACAGTATTCTCTTAATTGGACAATGAAGAGTAACAACCCTTCAACTTACAGGGAGAATAAAACCTTTCCTGATAATGTGGGGGAGGGGGGAATATAGTGGCGGGGGGGTACGGGAGTGTATTCCTCACTTGACGTGGGAGTGGTACCGACAAGTATTAAACGATCTAGGTTTACCAAGGACGTCCACGAGGACTAAAAACTATCTAGTATTGTGTATCTGTTTACCTACTACGAAGGCATGAACGCTTCTTAAGAGTTAAGACAGACACGCACCAATATAGGGAGGCTCAAAGAGGAAGAACCCACCAAAAACAAGCTCTCACAGAAACAAAAGGCCACAAGTACCCAGGAGCCTAAAAAGAGATCTGAAACTTCCTGATCGCCTACTTCTCCACATTTAAGGATCGCAAAGTTCCCCCATGGTGGGTCTCGTCTGCAGACGAGGGCCACGGCTGCTTCTAAAGCGATTTATTGTTCCTCTTGCTTCGGCGCTGCCACGGGAGCTCAAGAAGTCGAAGAAATCCTGAGTGGCACAGAATTACACTTCATGGCCACACAGAAGACTCGGGGCTTCGCAAACCCATCAAAAAAGCAACCCGAATGGCAACATCAATCTTCAGTGGCTCCAACGGGGCCGAGCAGAAATGTAGAGACACGTCTATGCCCTGGGCCCGGGCCTAAAGCCCCGGCATTTTCCTCTCTTCGACCCAGCTCCCCACCCCCTCCCTCCTTTGATAACAATAGGGGCCTTGCTGCTGACTCCAAAACATGTACGAGGAACAGCGAGTGAGAAGCCTCAGCCAGGGCCCCGGCGGCTTTTCCAAAGCCCTTCTCACCCCCCCAGCCGCTCTCAAACACCAATACAAAGGGATAATCTGCTCGCTGGGGGTCCGGAGCAGCGTTTGGGGCTGGCGGGGTGCGGGTACTCACGGGCGGAGCGGTAGGATGAAGATGGATTTCAGCCCCCCGATCTTCTCTCTCCGGCGCTCTCGCTCCCCCTTACCTTTCACTCCGACAACATGGCGGCCCACTGGGGACTGGGCTGGCGCTGTGCATCATGGGATAGGCTCGGGCCCCGGCCCTGGCTTTGGCAGCGGCATGTGCGGAGAAGGCAGGCGGCTGTGGAACAGGTTGCCTGGTTGCCATGCCAACCCAGGGCCTGTGTGAACTTGGGAAACTCGCAGGCAACACTACCGCTGCGCGCGCGAGTGGCCGCCCGCGAGGGGAGCGCGCGCCGTCCCCTCGCGGGCCGCCGCGAGCAGCAGGAGGAGTCCCGCGGGCCCGCACTGGAGCGCCCGCGGTGCCCGGTTCCCGGCCCAGCACCGCACGGAGCTGGGCACGCGGTGTCAGGGTAGTGACCTTAGCCGAGACGCCACCCGCCTCCGCGCCCTGCCTATTTCACCTCCAGATTGTAACGGCCTGCAGGATTAATGGACGCTTATTCCAAGGCTCTGGCGGGACAGGAGCTGGGTTCAACCCCTTTGCTGCAACTTTCTGGCTCTGTGGACTTACTTAATCTTCCTGCTTCCATTGCCCCATTTGTAAAATGAAAAGGAAAATGAGAATTGCTACTTAACTCTGCCCTGAGGATTAAGTGGATAATATGGCTTATTATTCCATTTAATAATGTGAAATGCTTAGGACAGTGCCTGGTACTTGTAAATAGGCCCACTATAGAATTTGCGGGGTCTAGCGCAAAATGAAAGTGTGAGGGCCCCTTGTTCAAAATTGTTAATGAATTTCAAGATGGAGATAGCAGAACATTAAACCCAAATCAAAGATTCAAAGCTGTCCTTGTTTGTAAGCACTCATTCAGTGTTAGCTGTTGTCATTCTGTCCAGCTCTGAAAATGAATAGAAATAGAAAATGGCCATTTGATGAAAGTGACTTTTCAAAATCAGTAGTATTTCATAAGATATAGTTATTATATACAAAACTAAACCCAAGATGGATTGAAAACATAAGCAAACCACAACACTATAAAAGACCACAAGAGGATATGGGGGAGAAAGCTTTTTAATTAGAGAGGGGAAATGTTTATAATGAATCAAAATCAATACATCCCTTTAAAAATTGAAGGAAAATTAAACATTTATATAGTAAGAGTGCCACCATCAATGAATAAGCGAGAAAATAGCTTTAAAATATTGTAATACTCGTGGTAGACAAATGGTTAATCTTCATGATAAATGCAGAAATTCTCTAATCAGTTAAAAAAGAGCAATCCAGACATAGAAACCAAACTTATGTTTACCAAAGCGGAAGGGGGGGAAGGGATAAATTAGGAGTTTGGGATTAACACATACACACTGCTGTATATAAAATAGATAACCGGGAGTTCCCTGATGGCACAGTGGCTAAGACTCCCCACTCCCAAGGCAGGGGGCCCAGCTTCGATCTCTGGTCAGGGAACTAGATCCTACATGCCGAAACTACGAGTTCACATGCCCCATTGAAAATCCCCCACGCGGGAACGAGGACCCAGAGCAGCCAAATAAACAAATAAAATTAGATTATAATGATGGTTGCACAACTCTGACAATATGCTAAAAACCACTGAACTGTGTGCACCTTAAATGGTGAAGTTTATATTATTTGAAATATATATGGACTTTCCTGGTGGTTAAGAATCCACCTGCCAATGCAGGGGACACAGGTTCGACCCCTGGTCCCGGAAGATCCCACATGCCACAGAGCAACTAAGCCCCTGCGCCACAACTATTGAGCCCACGAGCCATAACTACTGAAGCCTGCACACCCTAGAGCCCGTGCTTGGCAACAAGAGAAGCCACTGCAATGAGAAGCCCACGCAACGCAACGAAGAGTAGCCCCCTCTCGCTGCAACTAGAGAAAGCCCGCATGCAGCAACAAAGACCCAACTCAGCCAAAAATAAATAAATAAATATTTTAAAAAAGAAATATATCTCACTAAAGCTATAAAAATGAGGAAAAGTGAATAATAAAAAGAAATGCAACTTTGAAATATATTTTCATCTATTAAATACACTGGCAAAAATTCAAATGATCATTAACACCGTGTTTTGGCAAGTTTTGTGAGAAAATCAGCACTCACATTGTTTATATTGTTTGAGGAGCTATTACTGTTTTATGTTATTTTTTATTTAAAAGATAAAAGGGTGAGATTTTTATTTCTGAAAAAGAAGATAAGACTTGGAAGTTAAAGATCTGCTACTTCCAGGCTATGTGACCTTGGACAAGTTCCTGAGTGTCAACACCCTCAGTTGCAAAATAAGGGTACATACAGGACTGTTACAACGGTTAAATAAACTAACATATATAAAGTGCCTGACAGAGAATTAGCACTCAATAAATGTAGCTGTTTTATTGTAGTTGTAGTCTTGTATTCATTTCTGAATCCCCAGAGAGCAGCTTAGTGCAAGGCACAGAGGCATTGCTCATTAAGTGTTTGTTAAATGAATGAATTCAACAGCCATTTAGAGTGATAACTCTCCAATCCAATGGTCCTAAAAGTAATATGTTGTATTCAAAGATCCCAGCTCTTAAGCCAGACCAGAAATTACTTCCTTACCTCTCTGAGCCTCCAGTTTTCTCCCACAGAACATAAGGTTAATATAACAGCACTAAATGAAATAAAGCAGATAAAGCATTTAGCCCCATGGGGCCAGGACAGTGGAATGTGCTGAGTAGTCATACTAGAAAAACATATAAGAGGAGGAAACTTAGCAGACATGAGAAAATTACAAAATTTCCAGAACTTTACCAGGCTCTGTGCTCCATGATGTCATTCTGAGATCCATGATTAGCTCAATTTTAAGCTTTAGCTTTCATTACTCAGTCTGAGATTCCATTATCAGTTTAGCCACAGTCATGTGGTACCACACCCCATCCAGGCCTCTCCTCCATCCAAAGCCCAACAGAATACCAGCCAGCCATCCCTGCTTTCCCTTAAGGAATTGCTCTCAAAAAACCTTAGGCCCCAGCCAGGCCCCCAAAATAACTCTATCACAACATCACCTGCAACAAACTCATGAGACATCCTATTATCAAATGCTTACCTGTGTGCCATGCACTGTAAGACTTTTACATACATTATTTCATTTAAAACTCCCCAAATACCTATGATATGAGCAACATTATTATTCCCATTTAAAAATGAGAGAACTGGGACATCCCTGGTGGTCCAGTGGCTAAGCCTTCGCGCTCCCAATGCAGGGGGCTTGGGTTCGATCCCTGGTCAGGGAACTAGATCCCACATGCATGCCGCAACTCAGAGTTCACATGTCCCAGCTGAAAAGATTCTGCATGTCACAGCTAATGATCCCGAATGCCACAATGAAGGAACCCAAATGCCACAACTAAGACTCAGTGCAGCCAAAATAAAAATAAACAAATAGATATTAATTTTTTAAAAATAAAAATGAGAAAACTGAGACTTGGGAGGTTATGGAACCAGGTTAGTATTTATCCAAGTGTTTTATCGAAGGCTATTTGCTGAGAGTTGTCTGTTCAGGAGGCTGTCGAAATCATCCCTAAATCTTGAAAATCTCCACAATTCAACTGATTAAACCCATGCATAACAGATAATGTAATCAATCTTTGGGAGTTTTCAAAAACCAAGAATCTAATCAAACTGACCTGGGATGAGGATTAGGGTGGATTTGGGAAGAGTGTTCTAATCTAATCAGTAATCCATTCCATTGTAACCTAATCAGACACAGAGAGATCTCAGACAGAAACATTTAGTGAAGGCCATTCAAGAATGCCTTTGTTCAAGAATTTCAAATGTTACCTCTTCCTTCGTGTGGAAGTGGTTCTCCACGTATGGTCTGAGGCTCACCAGTGAGTCAGCAAACTGGCCATGCTGACAGCTGAGAACAAATCCTGGAGTGGACAAATGCTGTTCAATTCCACAGACTTTCACTCTCTTACAGCCAACTGCTATTGGGTGGTAAATGTTGCTATAATATTGTATTTGTAAACTGAATATAAAGCATTCTCAAGCAAAGTTGGGACACCCCCAATTTTCTGGAAAGATGCTTTGTTATCAGTGTTGATTTGCTTTGCTTTTTCAACTGTGTTACACTTGTGTTTTTGTATATTTGTAGACTCTCCCTTGGGTTGCACTTCCACTCTTTGTTTTGGTACTTGGGTAATTGTTACACTGTTAACATTTCCATTGTCGTTCTGTTTTTTAGCAAATCTTGGTTATTAGAGTGCTTTTCCCATAGGAACAGAGGAGGGAGGGAGGGTTTGGGCTTCCAACATTGGTGACTAAGTAATTCCGATCAACTCTCCCACTGAGGAAAACTAGAAAACTGGAAAAATCTGAAAATCTCGTCTTGAAATCATTGGAAAGTTAACAAGTTAGTGAAGAATTACTGAGCCAGGATCTGGGAAAGGAGAGAGATTGAGGAATGTAAGCCCCATAAATAGGACTACTTTTCCAGGTGGGGCATCTCTTGAGACGTAGTTTTCCTGAGAGGTAGCTAAGAGACAGAATGATGCTTACAACAGCCTTGGGTACTTAGCAGAACAGAGATTGGAGTCCAGAACCTGCAAAGAGAGAAAGCACCTAGTAAACAGCTCTCACTTTGGATTGGAATCCCAACAGACTGTACCCTAAAAGCAAAGGTGAATAGAGTAGACAAGCTCTTACAAAGATTGAAACTCAACTTCAAAACATCTCAAACACTGAAATTGTCTTAAAGTGATCCCAGAGTGCCAGTGCCCAAGTACCTGGCAGAAAACAAAGTGAGGGACTTCTCTGGTGGTCCAGTGGTTAAGACTTCAGCTTTCAATGCAGGGGGTGCAGGTTCTATCCCTGGTCAGGGAGTTAAGATCCCACATGCCTCATGGCCAAAATACCAAAACATAAAACAGAAGCTATATTGTAACAAATTCAATAAAGTCTTAAAAAAAAAAAAGTGGTCCACATTAAAAAAGTCTTTAAAGGAAAAAAAGAAAAGGAAACAAAGTGAATCCTCTCTAAAGATATCGTTATCTAGGCCTCAAAATATTTTTATGAACACTTATGCAAATATAATATTCAGTGAACAAACAAAAATAATCATGCATACTAGGAGACAAGATAACATGAACAAAAAATAACAGCAATGAAAGACAATTGAAAAGCATGCAAAAGAACCTCATATTGAAGTCATCAAATTGTTTGTTGTGTTCAAGAAGATAATGGAAGATGGATAATTCTGACAGAAAACTGGAAAGTACAGACAAAAGCCAATTCTATGACAGAAAAATATAATAGAAATTAACAACCCAATGGATTGGGGTTAACAGCAGATTAAACACTGCTGAAGAGAGAATTAGTAAATTTAGAGGTGGGAAGAAAATATCCAGAATGAAACATAAAGAGGCAAAAACAGTAGGAAAGAGAGAAAGGATAGAGTTACAGAGGAGAGAATGAGACTGTTTAACATACAGGGCACTGGAAAACTGAAAGGACAGGAAGGAAGGAGTGGGGCAGAAGAAATACTTGACATGAAAGGGCTAATTTACCACAACTAATGAAAAAAATAAAGCCACAGAGTCAAGAAGCACTATGAATTATAAATAAGAAAAACCTGAGGAAAATTAAAACTGGTATGTAGGTGAGGGTTGAGAGGATGGTGATTGTCTTTTCACCCATCCTCCAGAGACATGGGGTCAAATCAGGGAAGTGGGAAAGCCTTAATGAAAACAAAACTGAAGCAAATTCAATACATGCGAGAAATGGAGGAAGCAAAGTATAGTTTTGACAAAAAAAAAAAGGAAAGGAAGGAAGAAAGAGAGAAAAAGAAAAGCTAATACCAAAGAAAAAGAATTAGAAAGTTTATTAATAAAATCCCAGAACTAAAGTTCTAGACAATATGTCCATAAATGACCTCACAGAGGAATCTGATGGCGTATGAAAAAGATGTAAAAGCACTGGCTTGTTAGGAGATGTCAGTATAGATAGATTTTAGAAACTGATAGGAATTAAATAAACATGAGTATGAGTTTTAAGGTTAAGGCAATTCCCAAAAAATAAAATAGCATTTATAACTTTCAAACTAGCAGAAGAAAACCTCATCATGCAAAGTACAAATATATATATATATATATATATATATATATATATATATACATTCCTATTTACTACACAGGAATTAGGAAATACAAAATAACATAGCAGGAAAAAATTCTTAAGAGTAATGAAAGATTTGGGAATTCCCTGGTGGTCCAGAGGTTAGGACTCTGCTCTTCCATTGCAGGGGGCCTGGGATTCCATCCCTTGTCGGGGAACTAAGATCCCACAAGTCAAGCACCAAGTGGCCTAAAAAAAAAAAAAAAAAAAAATCTGAACAGCACAAAAAGCTCATTTTACTGGCTATATGTAGAATTCTATTCTCAACCAACAGAAAATCATACTTTTTAAACATACATAGTAAATGTTTAAAAATAGAACATGCATAATACTATAAAGGAAGCCACAACAAATTCCAAAAAATCAATATCATATAGACCATGTTCTCCAACCATAAGATGTGAAAGTTAAAACTTTTTATTGTTGAAAACTACAAATCCTATAAGTTGGACACTATAAGATTACATTTTTAAGCAACCACTGTGTTTTTTTAAAAATATAAAGGAAATTACTTAGAAACAAATAACAAGGAAAACACTGTGTGTCAAAATTTGTGGGACAGAACAAAAACAGTATTGGAAGGAAGTATATATTGACAATTTTATTTATTTATTTTTAAAATTTATTTATTTTATTTATTTATTTTTGGCTGTGTTGGGTCTTCATTGCTGCACCCGGGCTTTCTCTAGTTGCAGCGAGCGGGAGCTACTCTACGTTGTGGTGCGTGGGCTTCTTATTGCAGTGGGTTCTCTTGTTGTGGATCATGGGCTCTAGGCACATGGGCTTCAGTAATTATGGCACTCAGGCTCAATAGTTTTGGCTCACAGGTTCTAGAGCGCAGGCTCTGTAGTTTTGGCGCACGGGCTTAGTTGCTCTGTGGCATGTGGGATCTTCCCCAACCAGGGCTCAAACCCATGTCCCCTGCATTAGCAGGCTGCTTCTTTTTTTTTATGTATTGCATTTATTTTAATTCTTTTTTTTTTAATTTATTTTATTTATTTATTTTTGGCCGTGTTGGGTCTTTGTTGCGGTGCATGGGCTTCTCACTGAGGTGGCTTCCCCTGCTGCAGAGCACAGGCTCTAGGCACACGGGCTTCAGTAGTTGTGGCACGTGGGCTCAGTAGTTGTGGCTCACGGGCTCTAGAGCGCTGGCTCAGCAGTTGTGGCGCACAGGTCTAGTTGCTCTGCGGCATGTGGGATCTTCCCGGACCAGGGCCTGAACCCGTGTCCCCTGCATTGGCATGCTGATTCTTAACCACTGCGCCAACAGGAGAGTCCCTATAACTTTTTCTTATGCTTATAGATAATTTTGTATCTAAAGATCTTATACCTTATTAGATTTACTCCTGTGTCATAGTTCTGTTGCTCTTTTAATGTTTTCTTTTTATAATTATATCATATGAAGTTACTGGTGTATAGAAGAGCAATTGGCAGTTTTGTATACAGACCTTATAATGAACTACCTTGCAATATTCTTCTATTACTCTAGTAAATTGTCTAGAGATTATTGTGTTTTTTAATGAAAATAATCATGTCATATGAGCATAATGACAATTTTATCTCTTCCTTTACAATAGTTATGCCATGAATCTCTTACTATTTTCTTATTGCACTGGCTAGGGCCTCCATCACATTGTTGAGTAGAAATAGCAATAGTTGGCATGTGTATCAGGTTTATAATTTTAAAGGGAATGCTTTTAAAGCTTCCATATTTATGATGACATTTATTGTATGTTTTTTATAGGTGCTTTCTTCGGGTTACCATTCTATTTCTAATTTATGTTCAATTTTGTCAAATACTTTTCCTGCATTTATTGAAATGTTTATATGGGTTTCTTTTTCCTCCTTAATCTGTTATTATAGTAAATGACATCTATAGATACTCTAACATGTGTATATATTATTCCTGTGATGACCCCAACCTGGTCATTGTATTTGTTTCTTTTATTCATTATCGGATATTATTCACTAATATTTTGTTTAGGATCTTTGCACCTATATTCACAAGTAAAATGTATTTGTGATATCTTTTCCCTGTTTTAACTTTATATGAATTTGGTATCAGGTTATATTGGCCTCATCGAGTTGGCAGGAGGTGGGTATTCCCTCTTTTTCTGTGCTCTGGAAGAGGTTGTATAAGATGATCTGTGTATAAGAATAATCTGTGGCTTGAAAGTTGACAGAATTTGCCTGTAAAGCCATCAGGGCCTGGTGTTTTCTTTGTTGGAAGTTGTTTACTGCTCCAATGTTTAAAAACCTTTCATTATGAAATAATGATAGATTCACAGGAAGTTGCAAAAAAATATACCGGAAGATCCTCTTGACCCTTCACACCCAGTTTTCCCTAATGGTAACATCTTGCATAACTATAGTACAATATCAAAACCAGAAGATTGGCCTTGGAGCAACCCACATGGCTTATTCATATTTCACCAGTTTTACAGGCACTCATTTCTAGGTGTATGGGTGTACACTTTTATACAATTTTATCACATGTGTGGACTGGTGTAACCACCACCACAATCAAGGTACAAAACTACTTCATCACCACAAAGATCCTCCTACTCCCCCTTTACAGCCATAACCACTCCTCCCCCCACCCCTTTTCTAACTGCTGGCTACCACTAATCTGTTCTTCGCCTCTGTAATTTTGTTATTTCAAGAATGTTATATTGCGACTTTCCTGGTGGTCCAGTGGTAAAGAATCCTCCTTACAATTCAGGGGACACAGTTTTGATCCCTGATCAGGGAACTAAGATTCCTACACCACGGGGCAACTAAGCCCACCCACCGCAAGTACTGAGCTTGTGCACCTCAACTTGAGAGCCTGCATGCCACAACTACAGAGCCCACACACCCTGGAGCCTGCACACCACAACTAGAGAAGAGAAAACCCACGCGCCAGAACTAGAGAGAAGCCTGCGTGCCGCAACTAAGACCCCATGCAGCCAAAAATAAATAAATAGATTCAATGAAGAATTTTAAATATATATATATATATTGTATTAGTGGAGTCATACAGTATGTAACCATTCGAGGTTGGCTTTTTTCACTCAGCATAATTCTCTTCGGTTCTATCCATGTTGCATGTATCAATGTTCTTTTTCATTGCTAATTTAACTAATATTCAATGGTATTGCTGAACCATTAAATTCAACCATTGAAGGACATTTTGCTTGTTTCCAGTTTTTGGCTATTACAAGCAAAACTGCTATAAACAATTGTGTACAGATGTTTTGTTTTGTGAACATAATTTTCATTTCTCTGGGATAAATTCTCAAGAGTATAATTTTAATCATTATAAGATTACTTGCCATTTGGGTTTTTCTTGAGTCAATTTTAATTGTTATATTTGCCAGGAAGTTGTTCATTTCATATAAATTTGGAAATTTATTGGCATAAGTTTACAACAGTTTTCTCTTAATATCTTTTATTTATTTATTTATTTTTTGCGGTACGCAGGCCTCTCACTGTTGTGGCCTCTCCCGTTGTGGAGCACAGGCTCCGGATGCGCAGGCCCAGCGGCCATGGCTCACGGGCCCAGCCGCTCCGCGGCATGTGGGATCCTCCCGGACCGGGGTACGAACCCATGTCCCCTGCATCGGCAGGCGGACTCTCAACCACTGCGCCACCAGGGAAGCCCCTCTTAATATCTTTTAAATCTAAGTTTTCTCTGTAGTTATAGCCCCTTTATTATTTACAATATTATTTATTTGTGCTTTTCTTTCTATTCTCATTAAATCTCACAAGAGATGTGTTTACTCTGTTAGCTTTTTAAAAAGAAAAACATTTTTTCTTCCTCTTTTCCATCTGGAACCATGGAGGGTGCAGAAAAGGAGAAAAAGCTTCCTGCTGTGTCAGAAGCCCTTAAGAGTGAAGGAATTTTACAGAGCTGCTGCTCAAGCATCTAAAAAAGAAGTTTGCCCCAAAAATGCTGTGAAATGCAAGGAGGAAGCTTACCTTACAAAAAAGCTAAGTACTATCACAAGGAATATAGGCAGACGTACAGACTGAGATTTGAATGGCTAGGATGACAGGAAAAGCTGGCAACTTCTATCTACCTGAGAAACCCAAATTGGCATTTGTCATCAGTATCAGTGGTATGAGCTCAAAGGTCTGCAAGGAGTTTCAGGTTCTTTGCCTTCGCCGGATCTTCAATAGCACCTTCTTTGAGCTCAAGTTAACACTGTGAGGATTGTGGAACCATGTATTGCCTGGGGGTACCAGAATTTGAAGTCAGTAAATGAATTGATCTACAAATGTGAGTTATGGCAAAATCAACAAGAAGTGAATTGCCCTGACATATTAACACATTGATTGCTTGATGTCTTGGTATATTTGGAATCATCTGAATGGAGGATCTGATTCATGAGATTTATACTGTTGGAAAACACTTCAAAGAAGCAAACAACTTCCTCCAGCCCTTCAAATTATCTTCTCTGACAGGCAGAATGAAGAAAAAGACCACCCATTTTGGCATGTGGAGTTGCTGGCAACAGAGAAGACCAGATGAACAGGCTTATTAGAAGGATGAACTAAGGTGTCTACCATGATTATTTTTATAATCTAGTCAGTTAATAAAAAGTGACTGATTTCAAATTGAAAAGCAAACAATTTTTTTACTTTGGGTCTTTTTCATTGATTTCTACCATTAATTACGTTGGTTATTACATCCTTATGTTTATGTTTCTAGGTTTATTCTATCAATTCTTTCTTTTACATTTAGTTCATTAATTTTATCTTTTATTATTTTCTGATACAAACATTTAAAGCCATACATTTCCCTTGAGACTCTATTTTCTCTGCATCCTACAAATGTTAAATGTAATATCTTTATAATAACTTAGTTCTATGTATTTTTCTATTTCCAATGTGATTTCTTCTTTTTTTTTTTTGCGGTACGCGGGCCTCTCACTGTTGTGGCCTCTCCCGTTGCGGAGCACAGGCTCCGGACGCGCAGGCTCAGCGGCCATGGCTCACGGGCCCAGCCGCTCTGCGGCATGTGGAATCTTCCCGGACCGGGGCACGAACCCGTGTCCCCTGCATCGGCAGGCGGACTCTCAACCACTGCGCCACCAGGGAAGCCCTGATTTCTTCTTTGACTCATGATTTATTTGTTTCTTTTTAAATTTCTAAATATATTTGTTTTAACTTTTATTTAACTTTAATTTAATTTAACTTTTATTATCTTCTAATAACTTCTAACAATAGTGTTGTGTTATTTTTTTAATGGTTTTTAATTGTGTATCACCCTTGCTGTAATTTTTTCAAAAAGAAGTTTCAACTAAACCAAATTGATAAGAACAGGTAGCATATTATCTTTCTTTTTTTTTTTATGAATTTATTTATTTATTTTTGGCTGCGATGAGTCTTTGTTGCTGTGCATGGGCTTTCTCTAGTTGCAGCCAGTCGGGGCTACTCTTCCTTGCGGTGCGCGGGCTTCTCATTGCAGTGGCTTCTCTTGTTGCGGAGCACAGGCTCGAGGTGCGCGGGCTACAGTAGTTGTGGCTCGCGGGCTCTAGAGCGCAGGCTCAGTAGTTGTGGTGCACGGGCTTAGTTGCTCCATGGCATGTGGGATCCTCCCGGACCAGGGCTCGAACCCATGTCCCCTGCATTGGCGGGCAGATTCTTAACCACTGCGCCACAAGGGAAGTCCCAGCATATTATTTCTTGATAACTTTTACCTCATTGCATCAAATTTGTGTCCTCTTGAAATGTTAATTCTCTTATTTTTGAAGTTATGTACTAAAGTTCTAAATATTATGACTGATTTATACTGTAAGATGTACAGTTTATAAAATGATACTTAATATCCACCCAATATCCAGGATCTAAGATATTGTGTAAATTAAAATAAATGACCACAAAATATATTTATTGGGGAAATAATATTAATAAAACATCCCAGTTGTGTTAACTCTGCTTTTTGTTTTGTTTTGTTTTGAATTTTATTTTATTTTTTTTTTTATATAGCAGGTTCTTAGTTATCTATTTTATACATATTAGTGTACATATGCCAATCCCAATCTCCCAATTCATCACATCACCACCACCCACCCCCGTGTCATGTTTTTATGATACTTATTTAAATCTGTTGAGACTTGCTTTATGGCTAGCTAACAGCTCTATTGAGATAAAATTCACATACCATACTTGTCAGATAAATAAAAAATCAAAAGTTTGATAATACAGTGTTGATTAAACTGCGAAAAAATCAGCACTCTCATAAACCACTGATGGAGCTATAACTTGTCACAACCTCTAATGGAATATAATTGGACAACATCTATAAGAATAACAGATTCATAACATATTCTTGGAATTAGCAATTCCAATCTAACATTTTATTCTACAGAAATATTTGCACATATGTAAAATGGTATAGGTACAGTTACTCACTGAAGCATTTTTTTGTATAGCAAAAAATTAGAAACAATCAAATAAAATATTATGTAGCTACCAAAAAAAATTCACATAACGTACAATTCACCCATTTAAAGTGTACAATTCAATGCTTTTAAGTGTATTCACTGATATCTGCAATCAACATCACAGTCAATTTTAGAGCATTTTCATTACCTCAAAAGGAACCTTGTACCATTAGCTATCATCCTCCTGACCCCCCATTTTCCTTATCCCCAGTCCTAAGCAACCACTAGTCTACTTTCTTCTCTATAGATTTCCATAGTCAGGACTTTTATATGATTGGAATCATATCATACATGGTCTTTTGTGACTGGCTTCTTTCATTTAGCAAAATGTTTTTAAGGTTCATCCAAAATGTAGTATGTATCAGTACTTTATTCCTTTTATGGCAAAATAAAGTCCTTCCATTGTATGGATATACCATATTTTGTTTACCCATTTGTCTATTAATGGGTATTTGGGTTGTTTCCACCTTTTGGCTGTTTCTGTGTGGACATACATTTTCATTTCTCTTGTGTGTATACCTAGGAGTGAAATTGGTTCGTTACATGGGAACTCTGTTTATGTTCCTTGTTTGAGAAACTGGCAGACTGTTTTCCAAAGTGTCTGAACCATTTTACATTCCCACCAGCAGTGTCTGAGAGTTCATATTTCTCCACATTCTCACCAACACTTGTGACATAATTTTTGTAAAAGTTCAAAGAACTTGAGAAAAATATATAAATTCTCTAATAGTTGAATGCATTATTCTACATATGTCCGTTAGGAAGAGTTGGTTAATCATATGGTTCAAATCTTCTTGAACTCTGCTGATTTTTTTATTTTTGTCTTCTTGACCTATCATTAATTGGGAAAGATGTATTGAAATCCTCCCATATGATGGTGAATTTAACAATTTCTCCATATAGCCTATTAATGCTGGCTGTGTGTATGTTTATGCCATCTTCTTAGGAGCATACATGTTTAAAATTTTTATATGTTATTTGTGAACTGAATTATATAGTGGTCCTCTTTATCCCCAATGATGCTTTTTGTCTTAAAGTTTATTTTTCTTCTGACATAAATATATCTTTACAAGATTACTTTGGTTAAAATTTACCTGAAATGTCTCTTTTTTCTCTTCCATGGCCTCATGAATTTTGCTTTTTTTTTTTTTAGGGTACACGGACCTCTCGCTGCTGTGGCCTCTCCTGCTGCGGAGCACAGGCTCCGGACGCACAGGCTCAGCGGCCATGGCTCACGGGCCCAGCCGCTCCGCGGCATGTGGGATCTTCCCAGACTGGGGCACGAACCCATGTCCCTTGCATCGGCAGGCGGACTCTCAACCACTGCGCCACCAGGGAAGCCCATGAATTTTGTTTTTTTAATCCAATCTGACAAACCCTGACTTTTACCTGGTGAGTTTTGTCCCTTTTTGCTTATTGCAATTATTAATATATTTAGACATTTCTACCTTCTCTTCTATTTAATTTGACCTCCAAATTAAACCTCTTTGAATTTAAACCTGATATTTATATTGTTCCTCTAACATGAGAACTTTAGCATGCTTTCATGTTCCTTTGTGTCTCTTCACCCATCATGATGATATTCTCCAAAATTCTAATAGTTGGCCATTATAAAATATGTTTTCCTTTTTGGGGGAGAGGAAGGTATTCAGTTTTTGTTTTTGTTTTGTTGTTTTAAGACTACAGCAAGGGGCTTCCCTTCCCTGGTGGCGCAGTGGTTGAGAGTCCGCCTGCCGATGCGGGGGACGCAGGTTCGTGCCCCGGTCCGGGAGGATCCCACATGCCGCAGAGCGGCTAGGGCCGTGAGCCATGGCTGCTGAGCCTGCGCGTCCGGACCCTGTGCTCTGCAACAGGAGAGGCCATAGCAGTGAGAGGCCCGCGTACCGCAAAAAAAAAAAAAAAAAAAAAAAAAGACAACAGCAAGGACTTCCCTGGTGGCGCATTGGTTAAGAATCCGCCTGCCAATGCAGGGGACACGTGTTCGATCCCTGGTCCAGGAAGATCCCACATGCCGTGGAGCAACTGAGTCCATGTGCCACAACTACTGAACCTGTGCTCTAGAGCCCGCAAGCCACAACTACTGAGCCTGCGTGCTGCAACTACTGAAGCCCATGCACCTAGAACCCATGCTCCGCAAGAGAAAAGCCACCGCGATGAGAAGCCCTCACACCGCAAGGAAGAGTAGCCCCCACTCGCCACAACTGGAGAAAGCCCACGCTCAGCAATGAAGACCCAACGCAGCCAGGAAAAAAAAAAAAAAAAAAGACTGCAGCAAACCTTTCTATAGACCTTGGTTAACCTTACTTCTTACAGTATCTCCTGGATTTGTTTCTCGAATTCTCTCCAAGAACATTTTTTTAAAATATTTATTTATTTGGTTGTAAGGGCTCCTTAGCTGCAGGTCGCCGGCTCCTTAGTTGTGGCATGCAAACTCTTAGCTGCAGCATATGGGATCTAGTTCTCAGACCAGGGATCAAACCCGTGTCCCCTGCATTGGCAGGCGGATTCTTTATTTTTTATTTATTTATTTATTTATTTTTGGCTGCGTTGGGTCTTCAGTGCTGCGTGCAAGCTTCCTCTAGTTGCAGTGAGTGGGGGCTACTCTTCATTGCAGTACATGTGCTTCTCATTTTGGTGGCTTCTCTTGTTGCGGAGCACAGGCTCTAGGTGCAAGGGCTTCAGGAGTTGTAGATCATGGGCTCTAGAGCGCAGGCTCAGTAGTTGTGGCGCACCGGCTTAGTTGCTCCGCGGCATGTGGGATCTTCCGAGATCAGGGCTCGAACCCATGTTCTCTGCATTGGCAGGCGGATTCTTAACCACTGCACCACCAGTGACGTCCTGTTTCCCACTATCTTGATTTTATCACTGTGATCCTAATCCCACAGGTCTGGGCCATGGCCCCAGATTTCTGCAACGAGTGGCCAGGGGAAAACTGAACCAAAGTGATGGTGGAGGGGAAACAAAAGCAGAATTTAAACTGCTTTTTTTTTTTTTTTTGCGGTACGCGGGCCTCTCACTGTTGTGGCCTCTCCCGTTGCGGAGCACAGGCTCCGGACGCGCAGGCTCAGCGACCATGGCTCACGGGCCTACCCGTTCTGCGGCATGTGGGACCTTCCCGGACCAGGGCACGAAGCCGTGTCCCCTGCATCGGCAGGCGGACTCTCAACCACTGCGCCACCAGGGAAGCCCTAAACTGCTTTTTACTAATTTATCCTTTCGTAGCCCTACCGGCTACCCTCTGTCTCAGGCTATACACACATGCTTGTATGTATGCACACCAATTAAAAATAGTATTTCCACAACCTACTGAATGGGAGAAAATATATGCAAATTATATGACCAATAAGGGGGTAATATCCAAAATATTTAAACAGCTCATACAACTCAGCATCAAAAAAACAAACAACCCAATTTTAAAATGGGCAGAAGACCTGAATAGACATTCTTCCAAAGAGGACATGTACATGCCACGTGAAAACATGCTCAACATCGTTAATTATCAGAAAAATTCAGGAACTTCCCTAGCGGTCCAGTGACTAAGACTCTGTGCTCCCAATGCAGGGGGCCTGGATTCGATCCCTGGTCAGGGAACTAGATCCCGCATGTTGCAACTAAAGATTCCACATGCAGCAACTAAGATCATCGGCACAGCCAAATAAATAAATAAATGAATATTTTTCTAAAAAAAGAAAAATGCAAATCAAAACCACAATGAGACATCACCTCACACCTGTTAGAATGTCATCAAAAAGAGCACAAATACCAAATGCTGGCAAGAATGTGGAGAAAAGGGAACCCTCCTACACTGTTGGCGAGAATTTAAATTGGTGCAGCCACTATGGAGAATAGTATGGAGGCTTCTCAAAGAACTAAAAATAGAACTACCATATGACCCAGCAATTCCACTCTTGGGTATATATCTGAAAACAACGAAAACACTAATTTGAAAAGATACATGCACCCCAATGTTCGTAGCAGCATTATTTACAATTGCCAAGGTATAGAAGTAACCTAACTGTCCATCAACAGATCAATGGATTATAAAAAGATGTGGTTTATATATACAATGGAATACTACTCAGCCATTAAAAAAATGAAAGTTTGCCATTTGCAACAGCATGGATGGACTTAGATGGTATTATGGTAAGTGACATAAGTCAGACAGAGAAAGACCAATACTGTATTATATCACTTATATGTGGAATCTAAAAAATACAACAAACTAGTGCATATAACAATAAAGAAACATGCTCATAGATATAGAGAACACACTAGTGGTTACGAGTGGCAGAGGGAAGTGGGAAGGGCAAGATAAGGGTAGGATTAGGGCTTCCCTGGTTGTACAGTGGTTGAGAGCTCGCCTGCCGATGCAGGGGACACGGGTTCGTGCCCTGGTCCGGGAAGATCCCACATGCCGCGGAGCGGCTGGGCCCGTGAGCCATGGCCGCTGGGTCTGCGCGTCCGGAGCCTGTGCTCTGCAACAGGAGAGGCCACAGCAGTGAGAGGCCCGTGTACCGCGAAAAAACAAAAAAAAGATGGGGTAGGATTAAGAGGTACAAAGGATTATGTATGAATAAACTACAAGGATATATTGTACAACACAGGGACTATAGCCAATATTTTATAATAACCATCAATGGAATATATAAACTTTAAACATTGTGAGTCACTATATTGTACACCTGTAACTTACATAATATTGTACATCAACTATACTTCAATAAAAGAAAAAAAACGTCTTTCCAGGGGTTTCTCCCTTTTCTCTTGGTTCCTTATCTTCTATATCTGTTTCAGCTAGAGTCTCTTCAGGTGTTGACCTGGGGGAAGAAGCAGCAGCTCATGCCATTTTGCCATTTTAGTAAGAAGTAGAAGCACATGTTTAACCTTGATTCCAAACTTGGATTAAGGTAAATTCCTCAAAATTAAACATAGCATGCCATATGACCTTCAATTCCACTGCAAGGTATATACTCAAAAGAATTGAAAACATATGTTCACACAAAAAATCATACTCAAATGTTCACAGCGATACTATTAACAGCCAAAAAGTGGTAACAGGTGTTCATTGGATGAATGAATAAACAAAATGTGGTTTACCCATACAATGGGATATGATTCAACCATAAGAATGAATGAAGTTCTGATACAATGTGGATGACCTTGAAAACATTATGCTAAATAAGAGAAGCCACAGAAAGCCATATAGTGTATGATTCCATTTATATGAAACATTGACTAGGCAAATCCATAGAAACAGAAACTAGACAAGTAGTTGCCAGGGGCTGGAGAAAGGGAGAATGGGAGTAACTCTTCATGGGTTCAAGGTTTCTCTTTGGGGTGATGGAAATCTGGAATTAAATAGTATAGTGATGGTTGCAAAACCTTGTGACTACTAAAACCCACTGAAATGCATACTTTAAAAGGGTGAATTTCACGGTATGTGAATCATGTCTCAAAAGTACAAACTATTTTCACTTATAAATGGAAACAAAAATATGTAAATAAAATATTAGTTAAGCAAATAAAAGTTAGACACTATAGTATAGCAGTTAAGAGTGTCGACTGTAGAGCCAGGCTGCCTGCTACACCCCTTGTTCCACCCCTTCCTGAGTGAACTTCAGCAAATCATTTAACTCCCCTGTGCTTCAGTTTCCCCATCTGACAAATGGGTATAATATGCCTACCTCAAAGGGTTGTCACGAGGATTAAATGCAAAAAAAAATTAAGTAGCTAAAACTGTGCTTGTCACATAGTGTTCAATAAAGTTTGCCTATAATTATAATAAAAAATAATACATCTTAGGGCTTCCCTGGTGGCGCAGTGGTTGAGAGTCTGCCTGCTGATGCAGGGGACGCAGGTTCGTGCCCCGGTCCGGGAAGATCTCACATGCCGCGGAGCGGCTGGGCCTGTGAGCCATGGCTGCTGAGCCTGCGCGTCCGGAGCCTGTGCTCCGCAATGGGAGAGGCCACAACAGTGAGAGGCCCGTGTACCGCAAAAAAAATAAAATAAATAATAATACATCTTGGGAATTCCCTGGTGGTCCAGTGGCTAGGACTCCGTACTTTCACTGCCGAAGGCCCAGGTTCAATCCCTAGTCAGGGAACTAAGATCCTGTAAGCCATGCAACACAGCCAAAAAAAATAAAACAAAACATCTTGATCAAGTAGGATTAACCCCACAGAAAAAAGCATGGGTCAATATTTTTTAAATCTATTGATGTAATTATTTATTTATTTATTTATTTATGGCTGCATTGGGTCTTGATTGCTGCGCGAGGGCTTTTCTCTAGTTGCGGTGGGGGGGGTTACTCTTCGTTGTAGTGCGAGGGTTTCTCATTGCGGTGGCTTCTCTTGTTGCAGAGCACAGGCTCTAGGCACGTGGGCTTCAGTAGTTGTGGCACGCGGGCTTAGTAGCTGTGGCTCATGGGCTCTAGAGCCCAGGCTCTGTAGTTGTGGTGCATGGGCTTAGTTGCTCCACGGCATGTGGGATCTTCCCAGACCAGGGCTCGAACCCATGTCCCCTGCATTGGCAGGCAGATTCTTAACCACTACACCACCAGGGAAGCCCTATTGATGTAATTTTATATTAATAGATTAATGCTGAAAAACACAAGATTCTTTCAATTGAATTTGGAAAAAAGGCACTTTATAAAGTTCACCTTATTATTACAATAATTTTTAAACTCAGCAACCTCAACTTGGTAAAGATTTTATACCAACAATTTACAGCAAATATTACATTTAATTGAGGCTTCTTAGTGTGTTGCTTTTAGACTCGGAACAAGACCAGGTTGCCCAATCACCACTACTGTTTAACATATTACCAGAGGTCTGGTCAATGTTGTAAGGAAAGAAAAAAGACTGAAGAGACATGTTTTAGGTGGAGTAACTCAAAATTATATAGATGTCAACTCTCCCCAATGATTTACAAATTAATTGCAATCTCAAAAATAATTCTAGATTAAAGATCTACAAGTAAAGTTCCACCTTGAAAAGGCTTTGTGAAGAAGGGAGACTAACCTTATCAGATACTAAAATACACTACAAAACCATAGGAATAAAATATATTGAACACATTTTTGTTCAAGAACAAACAGACCAATGAAATAAAATACAGGTAGATATGAGAACTTAGTATACAAGAAAGGTGGTACCACAATCAATGTGGAAGGGGTGGTTTATTTTGTACGTGGAGGTGGGAAAACTGACTCACAGTAAACGTGATATACAAAGGTAGGCTCAAAATGGTATAAAGACCTGAATGTGAAAGGCAAAAGTCTTGAGTTAAAAGGAGAATCTATTTCACCTAGGAGTCGTTACGTATTCCTTAAATAAAATTTAAATCGAAAGCACAAACTATTTTGATCACATTAAAATTAAGGATTTCTATTCAAAGCATGATATAATGGACAGAGTTTAAAGATGGAATACAGAGTGGAAGAAGATATTTGTAATAATTAAAAATGACAATGACTAAACAAACTAGAATTCCTGCAAATTAGCATTGGCAAAGGATATATGAGCAGACAATTTACAGAAAAGTTAAAGTGAAAGGCTAACAAGCAAATGAAGAGATGCTCAAGCTTATTAGTCATCAGAAAAATGCAAATTAGAACCATGGTGAGATCCCACTTCATACTATTAGAGTAGCAAAAAGTAAAGAGGCAGATAATCTGAATGTTGTCAAGGACAGAGGCATATAGGACCTCAGGTCTGCAGCCATTTTAGGGATCAAAATATCTGAACTTGATCAGATTAAAGATAAGCACACGCTACGATACATCAATTCACTTCCTATCTTATATTCCAAAGAAATGTTTACAATGGTCCTAACAGAACTTGTACAAGAATGTTCATCACGGCCTTGCTTGTGTTTTCAGAGATGATGAGGCACAAAGTGTCCATCACTGGGGGAAGGGAAGGATGAAATGGGACAGATGCACTCAAGGGAGTGTTAGGCTTTGGTACACAGAGCACTAGGAATGGATCTTTGAAGCATATTGTTATGGAAAAAAAAATTTTTTAAGTAAGAAACACAGTCCCCAAACAACCCAATCAAAAAATGGGCCGAAGGTCTAAATAGACATTTCTCCAAAGAAGAGATACAGCTGGACAAGAGGCACATGAAAAGATGCTCAACATCACTAATATTAGAGAAATGCAAATCAAAACTACTATGAGGTATCACCTCACATCTGTTAGAATGGCCATCATCAACTATAAATAGCAAATACTGGAGGGGGTGTGGAGAAAAGGGAACCTTCCTACACTGTTGGTAGCAATGTAAATTGGTGCAGCCACTATAGAGAACAGTATGGAGCTCCCTTAAAAAACTAAAAATAGAGCTACCATATGACCCAGCAGTTCCACTCCTGGGCATATATCCAGAGAAAAACGTAATTGGAAAGGATACATGCACCCCGTGTTCATTGCAGCACTATTTACAATAACCAGGACATGGAAGCAACCTAAATGTCCATTGACAGATGAATGGATAAAGAAGTTGTGGTACAGGGGCTTCCCTGGTGGCTCAGTGGTTAGGAGTCTGCCTGCCAATGCAGGGGACATGCGTTCGAGTCCTGGCCCGGGAAGATCCCACATGCTGCGGAGCAACGAAGCCCAGGTGCCACAACTAAAGCCTGCACTCTAGAGCCTGCGAGTCACAACTACTGAAGCCTGTGTGCCCTAGAGCCTGTGATCCTCAACAAGAGAAGCCACCGTAATGAGAAGCCCACGCACCGCAAGGAAGAGTAGCCCCTGCTTGCTGCAACTAGTGAAAGCCCATGCGCAGCAACGAAGACCCGATGCAGCCAAAAAAAAAAAAAAGAAAAGAAGATGTGGTTCATATATACAGTGGAATATTACTCAGCCATAAAAATGAATGAAATAATGCCATTTGTAGTGAGCGACATGATGGACTTAGAAATTGTTATATTGAGTGAAGAAAGTCAGAGAAAAACAAATATCATAGGATATCGTTTAAATGAGGAATCCAAAAATATGGTACAAATGAACTTATTTACAGAACAGAAATTGAGTCACAGATGCAGAATACAAACTTATGGTTACCAAAGGGGAAAGGGGCAGGGGAGGGATAAATTGGGAAATTGGGAATGACATATACACACTACTATATATAAAATAGATAACTAACAAGAACCTACTGTATAGCACAGGGAACTCTATTCAATACTCTGTAATGACCTATATGGGAATAAAATCTAAAAAAGAGTGGAGATATATATATGTATAACTGACACACTTTGCTGTACAGCAGAAACTAACACAACGTGGTAAATCAACTACACTCCAATAAAAAAAAATAATTAAAAATAAAGAAACACTGTCTCATAAGTTAAACTCAAACACACAAAGGTACTGTTATTAAAACATTATTGAGGGCTTCCCTGGTGGCGCAGTGGTTGGGAGTCCGCCTGCCGATGCAGGGGACACGGATTCGTGTCCCGGTCTGGGAGGATCCCACATGTCCCGGAGCGGCTGGGCCCGTGAGCCGTGGCCGCTGAGCCTGCGTGTCCGGAGCCTGTGCTCCGCAACGGGAGAGGCCACAGCAGCGAGAGGCCCGCGTACCGCAAAAAAAAAAAAAAATTATTGAAATTTATAATAATACTTAATTATAATTCCAAGGATTAACTAAATTATTGTCCTTGAGGGGAGAGGAAGGAGAATGGGATTGGAAATGAGGGAAAGAGAGATGTTATTCTGGTAGCAGTGGGACACTGTATAATAAAGGGGCAGGAATGTAAACGAGGTGAGAAGTGTGATGGGGAAAGCTCTGCTATCAATTCTGTACTTAGGTCTCTTCAACGGTTTCCAGATAGGCAAGTGAAAAATTTGACCCTGGGCTTTTGGGTAGAATGATCACATGCCAGTTTGCTGGCAAAAAATCTTGGTTTATACTCAAGATATCCCAGAAAATAATGCCTCCTTTCACTCCTGGTTGGGATGATAAATTATGGTCACCATACTTTTGGGATATATCAGTGAATAAGCAAATGTCTTTGCCCTCAGGGAGCTTACACTCTACTCTGGAGAGAAAGACAATAAACAATAGACTTAGTAAATTATGTATTTCATTAGAGAGTAAAATTGACAAGGAAAAATAAAACATAGATTAAGGTAAGAGAAAAAAAGATTTAGAGGACTCAAATGTGCTGAGGGTGGGGGTAGGGCACACAGATTGCAGCATTTAAAAAGGGTCCCAGGGCTTCCCTGGCGGCGCAGTGGTTGAGAATCCGCCTGCCAATGCAGAGGACATGGGTTCGAGCCCTGGTCCGGGAAGATCCCACATGCCGCAGAGCAACTAAGCCTGCGCACCAAAACTACTGAGCCTGCACGCCTAGAGCCCGAGCTCTGCAATAAGAGAAGCCACCGCAATGAGAAGCCCACGCACCACAATGAAAAGTAGCCTCCGCTTGCCACAACTAGAGAAAGCCCACGTGCAGCAACAAAGACCCAACAACGAAGACCCAACGCAGCCAAAAATAAATAAGTAAATATACTTAAAAAATAAATAGATAAAAATAAAAATAATAAAAAGGGTCCTCAGGGTAGATAAGCCACATTGAGAAGGCGACATGTGAACAAACACTTGAGGGAGGTCAGGGAGTTGGCCAAGCCGACACCTGGAGGGAAGAGCAATCTAGGCAATGGGGACAGCCAGCTCTCGCAAAGGCCCTGGGGTAGGAACAGAAAGAGCAAGGGATAGGGAAGAAAGAGTAGGAGAGGAGGTCTGGCCTAAGAGGCCATGGTGAACACTGAGATGAGGAGCCATTGCAGGATATTGAGCAGGGCCTCCACATGATGTGACTTATGTTTCTATAAAAGATCACTCTGGCTGTTGCCTCAGGAATAGACTGAGCGGGGGCAAGGATAGAAGCACAGAGACCTACTTGGAGGCTGTTTACAGTGAACCTAAAAAAGAGATGATGGCAGCTCAGACAAAAGTGGCATCAGTGGAAGTGCTAAGAAGAGGCTGGCTTCTGGCTCCTTCTTGAAGGTAGAGTTAATAGGATTTCCTAAATAAAGGAATGAGGCAGGGGAGGGTGAAAGAAAAGAGAGGAATTAAAGAAGGTAGCATAGCAAGGGGGGTGGTCATGGTGATGAGACGGTTCTCCCTGGATTTAGGCAATAAGGAATAAAGGTGTGCATTTTCTGTAGAGAATATAAAATAATAAAATGGGCTAGATGTTGGTCTGCTGTTTGTTATCATCATGCACCAGCAATTTTAAGCAATGTCTATAAAGTTATAAAATACTCCCTCTCCACCACAGCACACCACTGCATTGCCTGTCCCACTCTCCATCCCCACCTTTTGTATACCACTAAGATCACTTGAGGATTTGGAGGCCTGAGTACTGGAAAAGTGCCCTCAATTTTGCAGGGGAAGGCTATGGAATGAGGAATTTGGGGGAGCAGAGGGAGAGATTAGGAGTTCAGTTCTGAACAGTTAAAAAAAATATTTATTTGGCTGCATTGGGTCTTAGTTGCGGCATGCGGGATCTTTGTTGCAACACATGGGCTTCTCTCTAGTTGTGGCACCTGGGCTTAGCTGACCCTGCCATATGGGATCTTAATTCCCTGAGCAGGATGGAACCCGCATCCTCTGCATTGGAAGGCGGATTCTTAACTACTGGACCACCAGGGAAGTCCCAGTTTTGAACATTTTAAATTTGAGATATCTATTCAACTTTCAAGCAGATTCAAGCAGTATGTGACTAGACAGATGAATAAATTTGGAGTTCAGGAAAGAGGTCTGGGCTAGAAATATAAATTTGGAAGTTGCTGGCATACAAATGGAATTTAAACTATGAAACTGGACGAGATTGGCAAGGGGGTGCAAGTAGGGAGAGAAGAGAATAGGATCAAATTTTGAGATGCAGAGCACTCCTACATTAAGAGGTCTGGGAGAAGGGGAGGGATCCACAAGGAGACAGAGAAGAGATGGGAGGTAGATGATGTGGAGTCCTGGAAACCAAGACAAATAAGCGTATCGAGGAGGAGGAGGGAATTTAACAAAATGGAGGTCATTGGTGACCTTGGCCAAGCAGTTTCAGTGGAATCCTGGGGCCAAAACCAGATTGGAGTAGGATTAAAAGAGAACGAGAGGAGAGGAATTAAAGATTGTGAAGAGACAAGACATAACTCTTTGGAGGACATTGGCAGGAAGGTAGAGTGAAGAGAAGCTTCTTTTAAGATGGTAGGAGTAGAATGTTTGTAAACTGATGGGAATGATCCAGTAGAGAGCAAAAGTGGGTGATGTAGAGAAAGAGGAAGATCAATGGAGCAATGTCCTCAAGACTAGTGACTCGGGTGATTGGCTTTAGGTGGGAACACGAAAGTTCATCTATTGTAGCTAATAGGAAGCATGTATGTAGGTTTAGAGTTTGAAATTGCCATTGTTTCTAGACCATTTCTTTAACTAAATCTGCACCATGAAGTCAAAACACATGGGCCAAAATTTTATATTCAAACATAGAAAAATGTCATCAGGCACCTAGTAAGTACTCAGGGAATGATAGATATAATAATATTATTATTCCTAGCTCTTTATTTTCAGCAGACTCAAGTCTCTCCCCACTGGCTCAACTCAATCTCTCTCTTCCCCTTCGTAGCCAAAATACTTGAAACAGTTGTCGACATAAAGATTCTACTTCTTTGCCTTTCCTTCATCCTTCAACCATCGAAATCTTGCTTCACTCTCACCACTCCAACTAAAATCTCTGAATGCTAAATCCAGTAAATACGGCTCATTCCTCATTCTCTCTGATCTCTCATTTGACCCTGATGACTATGCCCTACTTGAAACTTTCTCTTTTCTTGCTTCCAGTAATACCACCCTCTTCTGGGGTGCACCTTCTACCCTTAGACCCACTACTTTTCACTTCCTTCCTGGGTTCATATCCCTTGCTATGTAATGGGCATTGGTGGCTTGTGTATACACAGGCTCCACTTCCCCTTCGACTGAGAAGAATAGATCCATTTTCCTGTGGGGAACCATCCTTCCACCTATCTTGGCTCAAGGGACACCAATCCCACCCCCAAGACAAGAGAAAGCTTATGACCTAGGCCTAGCCAATTCATTATGGCTCAAGAAATGTCTAATGACTCAATACGGACCATTGAGAATCATTCCCAGGACTTTTGCTAGAACTATTAAGAAAGCACTATGTTCTTCCTATGGACTTTAGTTGTTATCTTTTTGTTTTTGTTTTGTTTTTGTTTTTGCGATACGCGGGCCTCTCACTGTTGTGGCCTCTCCCGTTGCGGAGCACAGGCTCCGGATGCGCAGGCTCAGCAGCCATGGCTCACCGGCCTAGCCGCTCTGCGGCATGTGGGATCTTCCCGGACCGGGGCACAAACCTGTGTTCCCTGCATCGGCAGGCGGACTCTCAACCACTGCGCCACCAGGGAAGCCCTGTTGTTATCTTTTTTATAGAAAGAGCTTGCCTGAGAAAAAAGCTAACCCAGAGGACAAATGCCATGGATCTAGCCATACCCCAAAGCTAGTTCTCTTTTCTGAGTCAAGAAACTCTTTTTTGTTTTGTTTTTGCTTAAGTCAGTTTTATTTGGGTTTCTATTATTTACAACAGAAGAATCTTGCAAGATATAGCCTGCATATTTTATGTTGCTGTTTCTCATGCTTTTAATCCTGGATTCTCTTTTTTTAATTGGTCTTTCCTTGGGTGATTCTATTCATGCAGCTGCAATTTATATACTAATTATGCTCAGATTTAAGTGTTCAGTACTGACTTTTATCATAGCCATCAACAGTTTACTAGACTCTTCCACATGGATGTCCCACAAATATTGAAAACCCAGTTTGTCTAGACCTTCACTCACCATCTTACTCCTCTTCCCCAAACCTACTGTTTATTCCTAATTCTGTAAGTGACGCCACCATTCACCCAGCTGCCAAGAAAAATTATACTAGACTTTTCTGTGTTTCAGCCAATCAGCCCAGAAATCTCAGGTCATGGCACCTTCTTTATCCACACTCTTTCATCCAATCCACCACTGAGTGTGTGGCAAGGACTGAATGAGATAACCCATGTAAACTATTTAAAATAGGGTCTGAGGGACTTCCCTTGTGGAGCAGTGGATAAGACTCTATGCTCCCAATGCAGGGGGCTGGGGTTCGATCCCTGGTCAGGGAATTAGATCCCAAGTGCATGCCACAACTAAGAGTTCTCATGCCACAGCTGAGAAGCCTGCCTGCCACAACTGAGACCCGGTGCAACCAAATAAATATATATATATATATATTTTTTTTTTTTTTCTTAAAAAAAGGGTCTGAAACATAGTAAGTCTACCTGCCTGTCTTCCATTAGTCCCAGAGGCCAGGGACTATGACTGGTCCATTTTCAAACATCCTGAGTCTAGCAGGGGCCTGATATGCTTATTGAAAGAATGAATGAAATGAATGATTGACAAGATGATATAGGGAGAAGCCTAGAGAAGCAATCTAAGGATATATCATCATGTACTTGAGGAATGTAGGAAGAACCAATTAAAAAGTTTTGAGAGGGACTAGGTAAACCAAGATGGTGCTACACTTCAGAAAGCTAAAGCAGAGTAAGCTTGAGTAAGGACTAGCTTGCTGATAGGTCCCAGGTTTTTTTTTTGTTTTTTTTTGTTTTTTTTGTTTTTTGCGGTACGCGGGCCTCTCACTGTTGTGGCCTCTCCCGTTGCGGAGCACAGGCTCCGGACGCGCAGGCTCAGCGGCCACGGCTCACGGGCCCAGCCGCTCCGCGGCATGTGGGATCTTCCCGGACCGGAGCACGAACCCGTGTCCCCTGCATCGACAGGCGGACTCTCAACCACTGCGCTACCAGGGAAGCCCAAGATCCGCTTTTTTGACTGCAGTATTGACCAGTTATCATCTAAAAAAGAAAAGAAAAGAAAAATATCCTATTGGTATCTATGGCCTGGCCAAATGTGATATATTTTATCTTATAGTTCACACCATCTGCTTCTATGTGTCTGTACTATGAGGTTACTGTTATTATTAGTAGTAAATTAAATTTACTAATACTTTCATAATGACACAAATTATTATGTAATAACTATCATGAGTCCACCATTAAAAATCTACAGGGCTTCCCTGGTGGCGCAGTGGTTGAGAGTCTGCCTGCCAATGCAGGGGACACGGGTTCGTGCCCCGGTCCGGGAAGACCCCACATGCCGCGGAGCGGCTGGGCCCGTGAGCCGTGGCCGCTGAGCCTGCGCGTCCAGAGCCTGTGCTCCGCAACGGGAGACGCCACAACAGTGAGAGGCCCGCGTACCGCAAAAAAAGAAAAAAAAAAAAAATCTACAAAGAATTACATAGATAAAATTAAAGATTATTATATAATGACCTGCCAATTATATCAATTGTTTATTTACTGTTATAGAAATTTCATTACTACAAATATTATATACTGTTAAAGTTTATTAGTACATAGCACTGATAATATTTTAAAGTGTTATGAATAATAAGATAAAATACTAAATTATAATATTATTTCTCCTCAGATAAAAAAAATTTCTTTTCTTAAAGCACCATGAGATCCAGGGACCTCCCTGGTGGTCCAGTGGTTAAGACTCTGCACTTCCACTGCAGGGGGCACAGGTTCGATATGTGGTTGGGGAACTATGATCTCTCATACTGGGCAGTGTGGCCAAAAGTAAATAAATAAACAAACAAATATTTAAAAAATAAACTTAAAAAATTAATCATGAGATCCAGAAAAAGAAATCGGAAAGCTGTTAAATAAATTGTATTTATTTTAAAAATATGTATGTAGTTGCTTACAATGATCTAGGCACTGTCTTCAGCATTCTGCTTCCATTAACCATACTTAGCAATGCCTCTAGATGACTAGATTCCTGGAAAAATTAAATGGATTGCCAGAAGAAAGGGAAACAGTTCAGAGGTACTAGTTTTAGCAAAACACAGCACTAACACATTGCTGGTGGGGCAGGTTGGGAGTTTACTTTGGTCTTCCACACTCTCATAACTGATGGAATTCAAGAAAAACTAGAAGAGAGAAAAAAAACAAAAACTAAGAATCCATTAAACCAAATGTACTTGCTGCCTGTCAGGTACCTGACCACAGAACCACAGAACTTTGCATATGAAACAGGCAACTCTGGTTGAAATGATGTATCTCAGGTAAGAAATGTTAAGTTTCCACAGAACAACATTGGTAGGAAGTTTTGGAAAATTAATACTCTCAATTCTTCTAAAAAAAAAAATCACTAAATCCTGGTTATTTTATTCTACCTCAAAGGATTCTTTATTTTGTCTACATTGTAAAGTCTTTGGGGATGGGAAAAAAAACACACACACAAAAAACAAATCAACACTAGAATGAAAATGAAAGCAAAGATTGGCAGCATTTACTGCATATTCCTAATAAACATGAAGAAAGTTAAATGCACACCCACCAAATTGAAATCTGATTCCAAAAATATATCCGGTGAAAAATGAGAAAAAATGGGTGCTGTTTTGAACATATGATGGTTATGATTCACTTTTTGATGAAGGAATATCCAAGCTCATCCAAGAAGTTTGAATGTGGGAAATGTTCTTAATTTGGCAGTAATCATAGCAGAATTTGATACAGTTATGTCAGAATATTTATGCAAAATATAAACACTGACACAAAGTAATATTACACATTGTTTAGGGAATAAAAGACAAAACAAAATAATTAAATATATGTAGATATAGATGCAGTGAATAAGAACATGTTGAATAAAGTAAGAAATGTTAGACATTACTCAGTTATTTTAAATACAGTTCTAGGAACAAGTTATGTAGAATACATAACAATTATTTCAGATTTGTTGATTTCCAAAATACAAAAATACCTATACGTGAACATCTTGGGGAATTTTGTTTAGCAGGTGAATTGACTAGAGAAGGACTTTACATTCTCAGTAGACCACTTACAAAAACTGAATCTAGACAAAAATAACCCAAGAAGCCAGGAATATGACAATGCAGCAAAAATGCATGGAAAACCATAATAGATTGTAACAAAAGATTCTTGAAAAATAATTCTGGGAAATCTGTTTTCTTTGTTTTCTGTATTCTTTAAAATTAATAGTGAATGATGTGGTAAAATATTCTTTTGACATCACTGAATTTTTAAATATTGTCCAGGAAAAATCCAGCAAAATTTCAGTTTTGATGAAATGCTGGAGTGTTTTTCTGTTTTGTTTTTCGGGGGGGTACACGGGCCTTTCACTGTTGTGGCCTCTCCCGTTGCAGAGCACAGGCTCCGGACGCGCAGGCTCAGCGGTCATGGCTCATGGGCCCAGCCGCTCCGCGGCATGTGGGATCTTCCCGGACCGGGACACGAACCCGTGTCCCCTGCATCGGCAGGCGGACTCTCAACCACTGCGCCGCCGGGGAAGACCGCTGGAGTGTTTTAAACATGTATGTTCAAACATAAATTTCCCAACACTGAATGTCAATGTTGAATTCACAATGAGAAAGTTAAGTGAATGCCATAATGTCACTAAAAACTCAAGAGGCAGGATGCAAAGCCCTTTTTAGGAACTGTTAATTATATTATCAATAATAATGATATAGATTCTAGAATGCAAAGTATATGCTAGCACATTTCAACTTTTAAATGTATTTGCTCAGGGCTAATATGAAATGGTGTTTAGGTAAAATCTTTTAAATAAATCTTACAGGAACCAAAAGCTGGTATACATAATGCCCTTGAAAGCGCTGAAAACGTTATGTTCTTTGTCTAAAACAGGAAGCAAGATTTATGAAAAATAGGTTATTGATATCAAGTTACAGAATTTCAACATTGATGCCATTCCCATGCAGAAAATGCTAAGAAAAAGAAGGAAGACTCATTTTATTATGATTTCCAAGAACTAAAATTCAATTTCAAAATTATTTCAATTTATTTTGCTATACCCGACCCACTAATAACATCCTTAAAAGAAAGATTTATGATACTGAAAGAATATGATGACCTTTTAAAAATGTTCTAATCCAGACAACATATATAACTTGAAGAATATGGACTACTGCAACTCTGTATAAAATTTACAATTGAAATAAACTTTATACATAAAAGAAGATTTTGATGGGACATTAATGTATTAAGAACCAAACATCTTGTTATTTTCTGAACTCCAGTATGACTACTATTGAAGAATTGTAATACATTTGCAACAATGATAATTTTCTATTATTTTACATTCAATATTTGTGTAACTTACACAGAATGCCTTAATGTTTGTCATAATTGTAATATTGAGAAATAATAAACTAACTTATAAAATGTCTTACTGGAGAACAGGGTGACTTTTTCTAATTCTTTAAAACAGGGATCAGCGAATTCCCTGGCGGGGCAGTGGTTGGGACTCTGTGCTCTCACTGCCAAGGGCCTGGGTTCGATCCCTGGCCTGGTCGGGGGAATAAGATCCCGCAAGCTGCGAGGCACAGCCAAACATTAAAAAAACAGACAGAAAACAACAACAAAAGAAAACAACAACAAAACCCGAGGATCAGGCTTCCCTGGTGACGCAGTGGTTAAGAATCCGCCTGCCAATGCAGGGGACACGGGTTCGAGCCCTGATCCGGGAAGATCCCACATGCCGCGGAGCAACTAAGCCCGTGTGCCACAACTACTGAGCCCACATGTCACAACTACTGAAGCCTGCACGCCTAGAGCCGGTGCTCCACAGCAAGAGAAGCCACTGCAATGAGAAGCCCACGCACCACAACCAAGAGTAGCCCCTGCTCAATGCAACTAGAGAAAGCCTGTGCGCAGCAACGAAGACCCAACGCAGCCAAAAATAAATAAATAAGGCTTCCCTGGTGGCGCAGTGGTTGAGAGTCCGCCTGCCGATGCAGGGGACACGGGTTCGTGCCCCGGCCTGGGAAGATCCCACGTGCCGCGAAGCGGCTGGTCCCGTGAGCCATGGCCGCTGAGCCTGCGCGTCTGGAGCCTGTGCTCCGCAACGGGAGAGGCCACAACAGTGAGAGGCCTGTGTACCGCAAAAAAAAAAAAAAAAAATTAGGGCTTCCCTGGTGGCGCAGTGGTTGAGAGTCCGCCTGCCGGTGCAAGGGACACGGGTTCATGCCCCGGTCAGGGAGGATCCCACATGCCGCGGAGCGGCTGGGCCCGTGAGCCATGGCCACCGAGCCTGCGCGTCCGGAGCCTGGGCTCCGCAACGGGAGAGGCCACAACAGTGAGAGGCCCGCGTACCGCGAAAAAACAAACAAACAAAATTAATTAATTAATTAATTAAAAAAAAAAGAGGATCAGCAAAGCACAGCCTGCATGTTGAATTCTCAACCTGCTCCCTGTTTTTATATAATCCCTACAAGCTAAGAATGGTTTTAACATTTGTCGATGGTTGAAAAAAAATTCAGAAGAATACTATTTCTTGACATGTAAAAATGATATGAAATTCAAATTTCAGTGTCCATACATAAAGTTTTGTTGGAACACAGTCGTGCACATTTGTTTAAGCATTGTCTGTGACTGCTTTCATGCTCCAACAGCAGAGCTGAGTACTTTCGACTGAAACCATATGATCCACAAAGCCTAAAATATGCACTATCTGGCCCTTTACAGAAAAAATTTGCCAACCCATGTTCTAAAAGGTACCCTATGAGCTTGGTGCGGACCTGCAGAGCCGTCAATCCAAGCAAAGTTCCCTACAGATCTCCCCATCACCTAGCTGCCCCTTGAGCATCTCACCTTGATGGGTCACAGACATCTTGAATTTATCCTGGCCCATACCTCCCCACACCTGCTTCTTCTGGCACCTCTATCAACCCAATGGTTCAAGCCAGAGCTTTAGAGGTATTCTTGAATCCTCTCCACTTGAACTTCCTGCTCCTCCATCATTAATACCTCCTCTGCATCTTGCAAGCCCATACCCTTCTCCGTATACTTCCGGCCACCCTGGCTGAATTCATTAGTATTTCCTGCAGGATGACTAGACCAATGTCCTCAGTGGGGAGCCTGGCCCCTACTCTTGGGCCCTCTAATCCATCCTCCACCAGGGAGCCAGAATGGTCTTCCTAGAATACAAATGTGACTTCATCATTTCCCTCCTTCCATCACCTCCATGGTAGAGAGGTAGACCATTTGTCTATCCACGATCTCTTCCAGTTATGGCACCATCTTTCCTCTGGCCTCTTTGCTGGATTGACAATCCCAGCATCTGGCCAATGGGCCACCCCAGGTGGGCAAGAGTCCCACACTGGGCCAATCAGGCTCTCATTCCCGGGATTTTTTTTTGGCCACACCTCGGAGCTTGCAGGATCTTAGTTCCCCAACCAGGGATTAAACCTGTGACCCCTGCAGTGGAAGCGTGGAGTCCTAACCACTGGACCGCCAGGGAATTCCTTCTTTCCTGGGAATTTTCATCTTGAGTGAAGATACATAGAAATGTTAAATCTATTGATATGAGAGGCAGCTTTATGGGGTGGGGTTTTGGGTGTGGGCT
Organism: Delphinapterus leucas; assembly: GCF_059928025.1. Taxonomy (NCBI): domain Eukaryota; kingdom Metazoa; phylum Chordata; class Mammalia; order Artiodactyla; family Monodontidae; genus Delphinapterus; species Delphinapterus leucas. Next base: position 165,995,930 of record NC_143129.1, on the reverse strand, counting down.
CTGGAGCCATATGGCTTAGATTTGAATTTCAGCTCCACCATTCACTGAACTGTATGACTTTGAGCAAGTCACATAACTGTCCCATGCCTCAGTGTCCTCACCTACGCAGTGGGGAATCAGAACAACTGGTCACACTTATGGAGGCTTGGCCACTTGAGGATTAAATAGGCTCATGCATGTGAAGGGCTGAGAGCAACACTTGGCACATGGTGGGAGCCTAGTAAAGGAAGCTCTCCTTACTACCTAGAGAGTTAGCACACAAGTTCCTGTAGCTGGGACCCCCCGCTTCCTCTTCCCTGGGCCTGCCTGCTTGTTCTTTCAGCTCTCTTTAAGAAAGCCTTCGTCTTTCTTTCTTTTTTTTCTTTTAAAGAAGATGTTGGAGGTAGGAGTTTATTAATTAATTTATTTATTTTTGCTGTGTTGGGTCTTCGTTTCTGTGTGAGGGCTTTCTCTAGTTGTGACAAGAGGGGGCCACTCTTCATCGCGGTGCGCGGGCCTCTCACTACCGCGGCCTCTCTTATTGCGGAGCACAGGCTCCAGACGCGCAGGCTCAGTGGTTGTGGCTCACGGGCCCAGTTGCTCTGTGGCATGTGGGATCTTCCCAGACCAGGGCTCGAACCCGTGTCCCCTGCATTAGCAGGCAGATTCTCAACCAATGTGCCACCAGGGAAGCCCTGTCTTTCTTAAAATAGTTCAAGTGGAATTTTGTTCATTTTAAACAAGGAACTCTAGCCAACACTCTGTGGTTTCTCACCACCCCAGGGGACACAGGTCAGAAACCTCCACAAGGGCTCGAGTTCCTGGGTGCCCCAGCCCTGTCAACCTCCCTTTCCACTGCCTCTCTTCACCACCTCCCTCTCCAGCTCCTTGTGTGTCCCTGAATTTGCCAAGCTCTCCCTTTGAACCCAGGCTTCAGATTCTCTGCTTCCTAATCAGAAGTGCTCTCTCCTGGCTTCCACACACCTACCCCCTTCACCGCTTCAGGTAGCAATCTTTTTTTTTTTTTAATTTATTTATTTATGGCTGCATTGGGTCTTTGTTGCAGTGCGTGGGCTTCTCATTGCAGTGGCTTCTCTTGTTGCGGAGCACGGGCTCTCGGCGCGCGGGCTTCAGTAGTTGTGGCGCGTGGGCTCTAGAGCGCAGACTCGTAGTTGTGGAGCACAGGCTGAGCTGCTCCACGGCATGTGGGATCCTCCTGGACCAGGGCTCGAGCCGTGTCCCCTGCATTGGCAGGCGGATTCTTAACCACTGCACCACCAGGGAAGTCCCAGGTAACAACATTTTAAACTCCTTCCCATTCTGGTAAATAAAAACAGGTCACATCCACCCACTCCTGATAGGCCTCTGGAAAGGGACAAGGCCCTGCCCCACCCCACCAGGTTTGGGATCACTGATAAGAGACTTGTGACAACCCCTTTGACCGGATTTCTTGACCAGAGTTCCTTCCATTTTACTTTTTATAGTCTGCATTAAGAAAAATAAATCCGGGGTACTTCCCTGGCTGTCCAGTGGTTAGGGCTTGGTGCTTCCAATGCAGGGGACACGGGCTCAATCCCAGGTCAGGGAACTATTGATAAGATCTCACATGCTGCACGGCGCGGCCAAAAAATTTTTAAAAATTAAAAATTAAGGCTTCCCTGGTGGCACAGTGGTTGAGAATCCGCCTCCAATGTAGGGAACATAGGTTCGATCCCTGGTCCAGGAAGATCCCACATGCCGCAGAGCAACTAAGCCCGAGCGCCACAACTACTGAGCCTGAGCTCCAGAGCCCATAGGCCACAACTACTGAGCCTGCGCGCTGCAACTACTGAAGCCCACATGTCTAGAGCCCGTGGTCCGCACCAAGAGAAGCCACCACAATAAGCCCACGCACCGCAAGGAAGAGTAGCCCCCGCTCACCACAACTATAGAAAGCCCGCACGCAGCAACAAAGACCCAATGCAGCCAAAAATAAATAAATAAAAAATAAAAAAATTTATAAAAATTTAAAAAAATCAAGGGTTGGGGGAGGGATAAATTAGGAGTTTGTGATTAGCAGATACAACCTACTATATAAAATAAAGAGCAAGGTGCTACTGTATAGCATAGGGAACTTAGGGAACTATATTCAATATCTTGTAAAAAACCATAATGGAAAAGAATATGAAAAAGAATGTATATGTATGTATATATGGGTGCACATATATGTATTATACACCAGAAACTAACACAACATTGCAAATCAACTATACTTCAATAAAGAAATAAAAGCTAAGAGTTTTGTTTTGCACTTCCAAATAAAAGTGCTGTTGTAATATATTAATATAATATTCTTTTTTTTTTTTTTTTTTGCGGTACACGGGCCTCTCACCGCTGTGGCCTCTCCAGTTGCAGAGCACAGGCTCCGGTTGCGCAGGCTCAGCGGCCCAGCCGCTCCGCAGCACGTGGGATCCTCCCGGACCAGGGCACGAACCCATGTCCCCTGCATCGGCAGGCAGACTCCCAACCACTGCGCCACCAGGGAAGCCCTATAATATTCTTTTTTAAATGGGGATTCTGCTACATGCCCTTCCTTCCCCTCTCCTTTCCCACCTCTCTCCCCTACTTTCCTGGGGACCCCCACATTCAGTACCTCTTGTCCCTTGTCCCTAGGCTGAGAGCTCTTGGAAGGCCAGGTCCTCAGCTTCCCCACCTCGGAGGCCCCACGGCCTGCCCAGGGAAGGGGTCGGTTAATGTTTAATGAGAGAGTGAATGGATACATTTTAAAGGGAGAGATAAAGGAGAGAGGGGTTTACCCTCTGCCCTCTGGGGCCCTTTCCGCTGGTCATCTTATTGTTCACAGAACCCTCTCCCCCTTGCAGCAGCAGAACAAATTGTTGCCACTCCCCGCCCAATCCTCCACTCCAGACCCTGCTTCCAGGTAAACCTCTCCCAGAGCTGCGCCTTTGACTCCGCCCTCTCCGCGCCGGAGGCGGGCAGGGAGTGAGCGGGCCCCGACTCTTCGTGGACCCAGGAGGGCTGTAACAGGTGAGGGCGGGGTGTCTCCGTCCCAGCCCGACGGGTAAATAAACGTCACAGATGTCCTGTAACCCAAAGAGAAGAAACAAACTGTTAACAGAAAGGTTAGCTAGCACCTGATGCCGGGAGTCGCTGTGTTTTCGTGTTTTCCATTTCGTGCTGTCTGGAACATGTATTACCTTTTAAAAGGAAAGCAAAACCAGAATAAATATTGCTTTCCAAGTTGTCTTTTTGTATATGTGTCTTGATTTCTTGGTTTACTATTCTTTATTTTCAGTTGTGTAAAGCCAGCCTTCTCTCCCCAGGGCACACACAGACTCTGCACACATACAAAACCCAGGGATGAAGCCGCTCTACGAAATTATAAGTGGGAAGAAAGGGCTGGGAGAGGAGCCAGGCCCTGGAGAGGTCCGGGTGTGGAAAGGGCATTGAGTACGAACAGGAGAAGACGCTTACACCCGCTGCCCTCTGGACTGTGGCCCCGCTGCAGGCTCTACGCCACCTTACCCACCCCCCAGCTTGGCCACACTCAGTCGGGGGAGGAAGGGGGTAGGGAGAGGAGGAGGGGGAGGGGGAGGGGGGGCACAGGTGCGGACAGCCTTGAGGAAACTTTAGATTTTTGCCACAATCCCTCTGTGACCTGTCTTTTCATAAAAAAGAATGATTTCGCATCTGCTCTTTTCCTGTAAACATCTAAAACTTTTCAAAACCAAACAGTTAAGATATTTTTAAAATGTGATTTTCAAAGCAACTGTTGGGATGGAGCTCTCTTTTTCTTCTTTCACCCTTCCTCTGTCCCTACAGCGTCCCCAGGGGTGGGGGAGGGGTGCATCCGGCTGGACCCTTGAAGTTCCCGCCAGGCCTGCCTCCACCACCACCACCCCCAGCTGGAATCTTAGAGGGAAGCAGTTCCCTCGGGCCTAGAAGGAAATGAGTCCCCACAAGATGGCTGACCCCGGAGACCCTCCCAGGGACTTGCACAAATTCGTTTTACAACCGGCCTAAAAATTCTGGGGACCTTGGAGTGCGAAGGGCTTTGCTTCTGGCTTTCTTAAGGCTGTCTCCTGCTTAATTAAGGAAATCACTGCTGTGCTCAACAGTTGAAGACACACGAGAAGGATCTAGAAAGGAACTTCTCCCAACTCCACCTCCCCATTCTGCCTCAGAGTCCATGCGAAAGCTTGGCTCCATGAGTAGGGCTGACGGAAGGACCAACAGGCTCAGCTGCAGAGCCAGGCCATTGGATGTGGACTAGAACCCTGCTGAACTACCTCAGTTTCTTCATCCAGGCACTGCCCTACAGGCTTGATCCGTATCGATTCATCCTGACCACAACCCTATGAGGTGCGTGCTATTATTATTATCTTCATTGTCTGGACAAAACCAAAGTGGAGGAAGTTGCTAAGGTCACACAGCTAGAAAATGGCATAGCTGGGATTTGAACCCAAACAGTTTGGCATCACTAAACTTCACTGCTGCCCTTTGTGGAACACATTTTCATCTCAGAGAATCTCTTAGAGTTAAAGGAAATAGGAATGTAAAATGCTTCCCTGAGACTTCGTGAACTCTCAGTCAACAGCCCATCATCATGGATTGTCTTATCCGGTCTGTTCGGAGGCAGCCACAGCCTTGGCCCTGACTGCACAAACGTGGCAGTGTCCTTAGGTGCTTAAAAAAAAAAAAAATCACACTGAATTTAAAAGAAGGAAGGGCTTCCCTGGTGGCGCAGTGGTTGAGAGTCCGCCTGCCGATTCAGGGGACGTGGGTTCGTGCCCCGGTCCGGGAAGATCCCACATGCCGCGGAGCAGCTGGGCCCGTGAGCCATGGCCGCTGAGCCTGCACGTCCGGAGCCTGTGCTCTGCAACGGAGAGGCCACAACAGTGAGAGGCCCACGTACTGCAAAAAAAAAAAAAAAAAAAGAAAGCAGGAAGAGGAGGAGGAGGAAGAAGTGGAGAAGAACTAGGAAAGAAGGAGAGAAGGGAGAAGAGGGGGAAAAAACCAAAAACCAGACCCTGGTGATTTAGGCAGACCACTGGATTTTTCTCTTTAGTGCTTTTGCTTTAAAAGAGCACTTAGGTTTCATTAATTTCTTTATTGTTTAAAAAGTTATAATTCTCATATGTGCTCTTTATAAACATCTCAAATATAACACAAAAAAGTCACAGCCATTATGGCAAACAGTATGGAGATTCCTCAAAAAATTAAAAATAGAACTACCATATGATCCAGCAATCCCACTCCTGGGTGTATATCCAAATGAAATGAAATCAGGATCTTGAAGAGATATCCGTACTCTCATGTTTACTGCAGTGTTATTTACAACAGCCAAGATACGGAAGCAACCCAAGTGTCCGTTGCCAGATGACTGGATAAAGAAGATGCTGTATATATACAATAGAATATTATTCAACAGTGAGAGTAAAGGAAATCCTGCCATTTGCTACAAGCTGGGTGAAGCTGGAGGATGTTATGCTAAGTGAAATAAGCCAGACAGAGGAAGATAAATACTATAGGATCTCACTTATATATGGACTCTTAAAAAAAAAAAAAAGGAACTCATAGAAGCAGAATAGTGGTTACCAGGGGCTAGAGGGGTGAGGGAAATGGGGAGATGTTGGTCAAAGGGTACACAGCTGCGTTAGGTAGGATGAATGAATCTAGAGATGCAATGTACAGGCAGGATAACCACATTTAATACTGCTGTACTGAGCACTGGAAATACACTAAGAGAGTAGGTTCCAGGTGCCTTCATTACACGTACAAAAAAGGTAACTATATGAGGAGATGATATGTTAATTAGCTTGACCATGTATATGTAGTAATCATTTCACTATGTATATGTGTATCAAATCATCACATTGTATGCCTTAAATATATATATAAAACTTTTATTCTTAAATATATAAATAAATTTAAAAGAAAACCCCCAAAGTCAAACATGGATGTCTTCTCTCAGCCCACATCTGTTGCTGTACAACTTATTTTTCTCCTTCAGTGAAATATCACAAACGGGGACTTCCATGCTGGTGCAGTGGTTAAGAATCTGCCTGCCAATGTGGGGGTTCAATCTCTGGGCCAGGAAGATCCTATATGATGCGGAGCAAGTAAGCCCGTGCACCACAACTACTGAGCCCAAGCACCAAGAGCCCATGCTCTGCAACAAGAGAAGCCACTACAATGAGAAGCCCACACACCACAATGAAGAGTAGCCCCCGCTTGCCACAACTAGAGAAAGACCTAGCGCAGCAACGAAGACCCAATGCAGCCAAAAATAAATAAACAAAAATTATTTTTAAAAAATCACAAACTATACCTTCAGCTCTACTGCATCTATTTTACCAGCTGCATAGTATTTCATAATGTAATTTATTTTCATGCATCCCCCTTATTAGGGAATATTTATTTTGTTTGTAATTTTCTTTTCACTATTTCATATAATACTTCAATAAATATTTTTATAGAAATGTCTTTGTCCCCTTATGAAAGTATTTTTCTTTCTTTTTTTTTTTAAAAAATTATTTATTTATTTTGGCTGCACTGGGCCTTATTTGCGGCACTCAGGATCTTAGTTGCAGCATGCGGGCTTCTTAGTTGCGGCATGCGAACTCTTAGTTGCTGCATGCATACGGGATCTAGTTCCCCGACCAGGGAACGAACCCAGACCCCCAGCATTGGGAGCATGGAGTCTTACCCAATGGACCAACAGGGAAGTCCCCATGAAAGTATTTTTCAATGATAGATTCCCCGGCATAGAATTTCTGCACCTAAAGAAATATAAATGTTAAATTCATGCATTTCTTTAGTAAGTTAAATATTTATCAAAGGCTTATAATGCTATGTATTCTTACTGGTGCTGAGAGCACAACAGTGGGTATGACAGATGAGGTCCTTGCCATCATAGAGGTTACATTCTTGGGGATGGGGAGGGGAAGGCGAGAAAGCAAATAATTCAAGTGTTAAGACACACAAATTGCTCTCCAAAATGGTTGCCCAATTTCAAATCCATTAGTAAAATATAAGGGTATACAAACACACACAAACACTTCATCACCAACACAGGCCATCATGAACCTTTTTTAATTTTGTCAATCTGATAGATGAGAAAATTGTATTCTTTTGTTGGATTTTTGTAACTTTGCATAGTAGGGATTTTAAAGCTCTCTTTATCTTTCTCAGCCATTTCTTTTGTGAATTACCTATTTGTATTCTTTATTTTTCTATTAAGTTGTTTATTTATAGGTGCTCTGTGCTTACACTATGTTTATCAGTTATATATGTTATAAATATTTTCTCCCAATCTAACATTTGTCTTTTAACTTAGTTTTGGACTCTTTTGCGGTACATAACTTTAGATTTTTTTCTCATCAAATTCATTGATTTTTTTACATCATGGCTTCTGTTTTTTTGTCTGTTAGGAACACCTTCCTCAACCCCACATTATAAACTTATTCACCCATTTTTTTTTCCTGGGTTTTAATGGTTTTAGGTTTAACATTTAAATCTTCAAGGGAGCTGGACTCCATCTGGATGAGAATCCATCATCCCTCTGAGAACTGTCACTCCTCAGTCATGAGCAACATGGTGGGGGGAGTCCTTAAATCTGATGGCCCTGTGTTCCCTGTTACAGAGGTTGATACATACTAAGCCATCCTTAAACAAAGAACTCTTTTCCAAATAATCCTGCAAAAAAATCACTGCAAACTCCAAAAATGGACTGCCTTGGTTCAAATTCCAGCTCCACTACTTAATAATTGTGTGAATCGGGGCAAATTACTTAACCTCTCTGGGGTTCTCTTGGTGCCCTCATCTGCAAAACAAGGATAAAGACAGCACGTAACTCACCCTGTTGGTGTGAAGATTAATTGAGCCATTGCGCATGAAGTGTTCAGAACAACAGTCAACCAACTACAACTCATGGGCTACCCATTTTTATAGACCTCACTATCTGGGGCTTCCCTGGTGGCTCAGTGGTTAAGAATCCGCCTGCCAACACAGGGAACGTGGGTTCGAGCCCTGGCCGGGGAAGATCCCACATGCCGCGAAGCAAGTAAACCTGTGCACCACAACTACTGAGCCTGTGCTCTAGAGCCCGCGAGCCACAACTACTGAGCCTGCATGCCGCAACTACTGAAGCCCGCGTGCCTAGAACCCATGCTCCGCAACAAGAGAAGCCACAGCAATGAGAAGCCCACGCACCACAACGAAGAGTAGCCCCCGCTCGCCCCAACTAGAGAAAGCCAGTGCACAGCAACGAAGACCTAATGCAGCCAAAAATAAATAAATTAAATAACTTAAAAAAAAAAAAAACAGAACTCACCAGCTGAAAGTGGTTTTTACATTATTTAAAAAAATTTTTATTGGAGTATAGTTGATTTACAATGCTGTGTTAGTTTCTGCTGAACAGCAAAGTGAATCATACATATACATATACCCACTCTTTTTTTAGATTCTTTTCCTATATAGGTCATTATAGAGGTTTTTACATTTATAATTTTATAAAAAATTAATGGAAACTTGTTTTCTGTCCTGTTACATACATCCTTATTTGATAGTGTCAATTTTGGCTCTTGACCTGCAAATATTAAAACATTTACTGTCTGGCTTTTTACAGAAAAATTTGCCAACCCCTGGTTCAGTCTGATCCCTGACCCCTATCAAGAGCTCAGTGAATGTTAAGTATTTATTACATGGGAAGAGATAAGTATTTTTGTGTTTTTACAGATGGTGAACTTGATGTTTAGAGATGGAAGTAACCCTGGCCACGGCTATGATTCTTGCAGTATTGCTCTGGGATGTTTGAGATGCTGTGAGAGTGCCCTCGGGACCACCCATACAGATGCCTCTTTAATCATCACTTAGTCATTGGGAGTCATGTTGGAAAAGACTTAGAGACTTCCTGGCCTCAGCACAGGAGGTGAGGTACAAATTCCCTTCACTTGTAGATCTCTCCTCAAACTGTCTGGGGATTCTAGCAGCCCTGCATCATCCACCCATCACACATTCGTAAAATAATATTTATGGAGAAACTCGGGACTTCACTGCTTCCCTGCTGGGGCTGCGGGTGGAACAGCTAGGCAGCTGGTGGGCTCCTGCCCACGGCCTCGCTGCTGCAGCTCAGAATGGGACAGAAAGCTCTGCTGGAAGATGATGGATGGTGGGTGCTGAGAACAACTGGAGAGACAAGAGACCTGGCCACATGCTGACCCCCGAACGGAGGTTTGTGTGCCCGTGAAGCTGAAGGCTGTCTCCCTGTGAACTGGGCATCGTAAATCTGTGCTGGTTTAAAAGTTCAGGGTTTGGAGTCAGGCGACCTGGATTTGAATCCCAGCTCTAGCTGCTATATATGTGGCCTTGGGCCAACTGCTTCCTCCCCCGGGCATGGAAGCAGAAGTGACCTTAACAACCATCCAGGCTGAAGCCTTCATTTGCAGTTGAGAAACTGTTATGAAACTATGTCCCCCTAAAATTCATATGTTGAAGTCCTAACCCCCAATACCTCAAAATGTGGCCTTATTTGGACATCGAGCCTTACAGAGGTAATCAAGTTAAAATGAGGTCATTAGTGTGGGCCCCAATCCAATATGACGAGAGGAAGAAATTTGGAGACAGACATGCACACAGAGAGAACACCAACTGAAGATGAAGGAAGAAATTGGATGATGATTCTATATGCCAAGTACCCCCAAGGTTGCCTGCAAACCACCAGAAGCTGGGGGGAGAGACATGGAACGGATTTTTCCTCACAGTCCTAAGAAGGAACCAACACTGTCGACACTTTGATCTCAGACTTCTGGCCTCCAAAACTGTAAGAAAATAAATGTCTGTTCTTTAAACCAACCTGTCTGGGACTTCCCTAGCAGTCCAGTGGTTAAGACTCTGCATTTCCAATGCAGGGGGTGCAGGTTCGATCCCTGGTTGGGGAACTAAGATCCTACATGCTGCACGGTGCGGCCAAAAAATAATAATAATAAATAAATTAAAAAAAATAAACCAACCGGTCTGTGGTACTTTGTTATGGCAGCCTTAGTAAACTGCTACACAAACTGAAGCCAGGTGACCTGTGTTCTGTAGACCTGTAGAATTAGCTGTGTAACAACACTGAATCCTGTCTTAAGCTCAATTTCCTCATTTATAAATTGAGATCAGGATCCTACCAATTCAACAAATATTTCTGTCTCCTCTTGTGTTCCAGGTTCTGGGAACTCAGAAGTAAATAAAACCCTGTTCCTGCCCCTGGAGAAAGCACAATGGGGGCACAACTCTGCAAATTTGTTGCAATTTATAATGTAGTAAAAGATTATCAGCAGGTTGATAGAAATCAGTATAGAGTACAGTGGGAGCAGGGAGGAAGGAAAGGTTGATCTGCCCTGGGAGGTACTAGGTGACATGTGTGCTGGGTATTGAAAAATGGGTTGGTGTTCACCAGGCTGGCAAGGCAAGGCAGGAGGGGTAGGTGAGGCATTCTAGGCAGAAGGAGCAGCTTGGGCAAAAACCCAAAGGCATGAAACAGCAAGATGAGTTTGGGAAATTGCAAGTCATTCAGTAGTGTCAGTCCTCCAGCAAAGTAGACAGATGGGAAGTAAGACTGCCCCTGAGTGTTAGCCTGGTCAGAGGAGTAGGCCTGGAGTCACATTGCCTCCTATCAGGCATCCAGTGTGAACATGGGCAGGTTAATCAACTGCTCTGGACCTCAGTTTCCTCATTTATTCATTCATCTGACTATTAAACACATACTCTGTGCTGGGCACTGTGTTGGATGTTCATAATACAATGGCAAACAGGGTAGTCAGGGCTGATGGGTCCTTGCCATCATGGAGCTTCAAGTCTATTGGGAAAGAGACTAGAAAACAAATAGTGTGGGGTTTTTTTTCCTTTGAGGTTAAACTTTTTTTTTTTAACTGATGTATAGTTTATTTACAATGTCGTGTTAGTCACAGGTGTACAGCACAGTGATTCAGGTATATATATTCTTTTCCCTTATAGGTTATTACAATATATTGAATATAGTTCCCTGTGCTATACAGTAGGTCCTTGTTGGTTATCTAAAAACAAATAATGTTTATTAGGGTTAGGTTTAGCTGCAAATGCAATTAAGCCCAAACTAACTGTGTCTGGGTGGTGGTTCAGAATTTGTATGTCATTCTATTGCCAAGATATGTTTCCTCTATTTTTGTGGCTCCACCATACTTGGTCTATAACTTCATGGTGCAAGAAGCCAGATCTACACTCCAGGAAGGAATTAAAAAGAAGTGAAAGAGGCATGAGCCATCACACAAAGTTCCTTAATAAGAGTTTATGCTTAGGACTCTTAAGAAGAGTCTCTTAAGAATAGAGTACTTCCATCTCCATCTCGTTGGCCAGAGCACTGTCATATGGCCACACTAGATAGACGCAAGGAAGTCTGGGAAACGCAGTCTTTATTCTAGGTGGCTTTGTGCCCGTTGAATACTGGGAATTCTATTATCAGAGAAGAAGAGGAGAAAACTAACAGGCTCTGCCATGCAAACATAACAGGAAATTGTGTTGAAATTTTTTTGTTGACCAGATTTGGGGATTTGGCCCCAAAGGGGGACAAAGGTGCTAAGTGCCTCAAATTCTGAAAAGAACCACAATAACTGGGGAACCTCCAGATAGGGCCGACTTCAGGCATGTGAACTCTGCAATCTCAAGGGCCCCATCCTCCCCAGGGCCTCAGGCTTGGTTAATGCTCTGCTGTCGCCATCCTGACGTTCTTAATCATTCCGTCTTTGGACTTGTGTTTTGTATGAGAAATCTGAGGGAACGATGAAGCACGCTCAAGAGCAGAATAAATAAGCACAATGTGTGTCTGCCATTCCTCGCCGCCTCCATTTGCACATAGTGTTCACGAGGCCCCATGAGCACAGGTGTCCAATGGACCCGTCATGTGCAGGAATTCAGCAGGATTCAGTGAGTGCAAAGTAAGGGGGTTACATCTAATGGTTGAGTAAGCAGGAGCTTTGATAGTCCCAACTGGTCATGGTTCCTGTTCAAACCAGAACTTGATTGGAATGAAGAAAGAAGGTGATGGCATTCTAAGAAACACAAATGACCAGGGCAACCTTCCATATCCTTTCTTATCCATGTTATTTCCCTGTATTAGCCAATCACCCTGAGAAGGACTACAAGAAGGAAGGGGAAAGATAGGCAACTCATAGGTCATTTCATACCTTATTTATCAGTATTTCATATGATTATTAGTAGTAGTGCTTATTATTTAGATTAACATTATTATTATATATAATATGTATTATTAGTATATTTCATTTCTTTCCTTATTCATCAGTAAGTCAAAGGTAGACGGTGTTGATAGAATCTGTGCACATCCAGAAGTGAAATAAAAGCAGCTGAGTTAGTTCAATACAGTGTTTCCATTATTCTGGTAAAATCAAAATACATACACATGTACAAATTATGAAATACAAATTGTGTAAGTTTGGTGAGTTAACTGCTCTTGTATCTGCATTTAAAAGCAGAATTTTAGGGAATTCCCTGGCTGTCCAGTGGTTAGAACTCCTCACTTCCACTGCAGGGGGAACAGGTTTGATCCCTGGTCGGGGAATTAAGATCCTTCAAGCTATGTGGCACGGCCACAAAATAAATTTTAAAATATATAAGAGCAGAATTTTATATAAAATGTAAAAATATAACGTATAAAAGTAAATAAACATAGGGACTTCCTGGTGGTCCAGTGGGTAAGACTCCGCGTTCCCACTGCAGGGGGCCTGGGTTCCATCCCTGATCGGGGAACTAGATCCCGCATGCATGTCGCAACTAAGAAGGCTGAAAAAAAAAAAAAAAAAAAAAAAAGAAGGCTGCATGCCACAACTAAGACCTGACGCAGCCAAAATAAATTAAAAAAAAAAAAAGAGCTGTTTATTTTTTTTAAGTACATAAATATATAAAATATAAAGAATGGCAAATTTAATTTAATAATTTATCATTTTAATTTTTTTACTTAAATGACATTAAAAAGCAAACGAAAAACACCATGACAAGTCAAGAGCAAGACCACACATTATTAGCATTATGTTTTCAAGGTTCATTTAAGCTGTAGCCTGTATCAGTACTTCATTCCTTTTCATTGCAGAATAAAATTCCATCGTGTGAATATACATTTTATTTATCCATTTATCAGTTGATGGAGATTTGGGTTGTTTGCACTTTTTGGATGTTATGAGTAATGCTTCATTTATAAACATTTGTGTACAACTTTTTGTGTGGATATAATGTTTTCAATTCTTTTGTGTATATACCTAGGAGTGGAATTGCTGGGTCATATGGTAACTTTAACATTTTGAGTAACTGCCGAACTCTTTTCCAAAGCAGCTGTACCATTTCACATTCCTACTAGCAGTGCATGAGAGTCCTAATTTCTCAACATCCTAGCCAACACTTATTATTTACCCTTGTGATTATCGCCATCCTAGTGGGATTGGCTAATTTTTTCTGTAGAGGGCAGGCAGTTACTCAAATATGATGACGTAGTGTACAAGCGGCCATAGACAATACAGAATGAATGGGTGTGACTGTTTCCAAAAAAAGCTTTATTTACAAAAACGGGGCTGGGAAATTTGGCCCAGAGGCCATAGTTTGCTGATCCCTGTTGTAGATTATTGTAATGTGTGAAATCCAACACATATTTAATATCTGAAAGTGACTGAGGATTTGTGGACTCTGACCTAGAAGTCATATCATTAAGGGTTTTATTACTCGGCTGGGGGTAAAGATGGAAGAAATAAGGAACTATCATGTTTGTTACACCAGCAATAACAATGAAATGGTATAACTGCTATGGAAACTCGTTGTATGAGTGCCTAACCTAATTCAAGATGAGGAAGAAAATATGGGGGCAGGGGGAAGCGATCTGGAGGCTGAAGCCTGAAGAGTGAACAGCATGTGGTTGCAGGAAGAGAAGTAGAAGAGTGCCCAGGTGGAGAAAACCCAGTAGCAAGAACAAGATTACTATGTTTGAAGGAAAAGAGAAAAGTTCAGAGTTGCTGGAACCCAGTGTGCAAGGCAAGGTGAGAGCGCTGTAGGGGGCTGGGTGTTAAAGTCCCTTATTAATATTATTTTTTAATAAATTTATTTATTTTTATTTTTGGCTGTGTTGGGTCTTCGTTACTGCATGGGGGCTTTCTCTAGTTGCACTGTGCAGGGGCTACTCTTCGTTGCAGTGTGCGGGCTTCTCATTGTTGCAGAGCATGGGCTCTAGGCGCGCGGGCTTCAGTAGTTGTGGAACGCAGGCTCGGTAGCTGGGGCTCGTGGGCTCTAGAGTGCAGGCTCAGTAGTTGTGGCGCACGGGCTTAGTTGCTCCACAGCAAGCGGGATTTTCCCAGACCAGTGCTCGAACCCATGTCCCCTGCATTGGCAGGCGGATTCTTAACCACTGTGCCACCAGGGAAGTCCTAAAGTCCCTTATAAACCGAGATAAGGAAACTTGAGTCTGAGGGTAACAGGAAGCTGTGAAAAGATTTAAGATTTAGGAGCTGTGTTTCAAAAAGTCTTGCTGCACAGACGCCTTCACTATAAAATGGAAAAGTTAATATCTACTTCCTAGTGTTGCTGTGGCAATGAAATACAATTATGTTCCTAAACTACTTAGCACAATGCCTAATAGGAAATACACAAAAAAACTGTCATCAGTAGCAGAAGTAATAAAAGTGCCCCATAAATCATATGTGATTAGATACCTAAGGGAGTAAATCAGAAGTAACAGATGTGGCCTTATAGCATGTTTTCTTTTGGCAGAACTGTATTTTACGAGTTTAAAATTTAGTTGCTAACATTTAAAAATCTGGAATTTTTACATACATTTTAGATTCCCAGTTTCTCTTAAAATCAGAAGACCTGGCAACTTTGGTCACATAACCAGACGGCAGAGATGTGAAGAGTTGTCTGGTGGCAGCTCTCCCACTAAGAGGCACAAACTCTTAATTTTCCCCAGTCCCCACCTGGCCCACTTCATTCATTGATGATATCTGCCTAAATCCTCCAGGCATTTGAATTTGAGAATCAGGGAGGAAATTAACTGTGTGACCGAGGATTTAGGAAGCAACCAAAACTCTGATGCTGGGTACCTGGGAGTGATCTCAAGCAACAAGCCAGGACCCTGATCAGTTGCATTGTAGTGTCTTTGCAAAAAGGCTGAGGGAATGGTGGGGGGCCTAAGCCGAGAGTAGAGAGATAGAAATTGACGATGTCCCTCTATCTTAGAAATGTTTTGGTTACTGGTAGCACAGGCAAGTTTCAGCTAGCTTAAGCAGAAAAGGGAATTCTATGAAAAGGTGACCAGAGAGGCTGTGGTTCAAGATGGCAACCTGACCCTTGAATTACATTCTGTCTGGAAACCCAATTAAAATGATAGAAAGTGACTTCCCTGGTGGCGCACTGGTTAAGAGTCCGCCTGCCAATGCAGGGGAAACGGTTCAAGCCCTGGTCCGGGAAGATCCCACATGCCGCGGAGCAACCAAGCTCGTGTGCCACAACAACTGAGCCTGTGCTCTAGAGCCCGTGAGCCACAACTACTGAGCCCTTGTGCCTGTGTGCCTAGAGCCCATGCTCCGCAACAAGAGAAGCCACCGCAATGAGAAGCCCCGCGCACCGCAACGAAGAGTAGCCCCCGCCCACTGCAACTAGAGAAAGCCCGCGCACAGCAATGAAGACCCGCTGCAGCCAAAAATAAATAAATAAAATAAATAAATTTATAAAAATAAATAAATAAAATAGAAAAATATTTAGAAGTTATGTATCTGCACCTTTAGAAAAAAGGAGATTCATTCAATAGTGTACTGGAAGTTTCAACAAATTTCAGGATGATGGCAAATGGATGGCAAAGAGTTGACTGAGGAAGCATAAGCCAGAAAGCAGCAAATCAGAAGATGTGGACAGAGGACTGTAGGAAGAGAGAATCAATAATCCTGGCAGAATTCTAGAAAGGTTCCTGACTGGGAAGTGAGAATTGGGATAAAGGGTTGGCATTGGAAATGGGCTGTAAATGTAGGTACTAATTGAATGTCCCACCCAAAGGCTCTCCCACCCCCCAGAACGGAAGGCTATAATGGAGGGCTTCTCTCTAAAGCAATTGAACAGTCTCTGCAGACTATGAAGACAGCTGGAGTGGGAGCTACTGCTCCAGTAAATCTCTCCTTTAGAGGCCCTCCGGCACCACGACGGCCCCTCGCACTCCTCCAGAAAGGAGGTCTTCAGTCAGAAAGCCTCTGGCAAGTCCTTGCGTTGGGTCTTCGTTGCTGCGTGCTGGGTTTCTCTAGTTGCAGCGAGTGGGGGCTACTCTTCGTTGAGGTGCACAGGCTTCTCTTCGCGGTGGCTTTTCTTGTTGCGGAGCACGGGCTCTAGGCTCACAGGGTTTCAGTAGTTGTGGCGCACGGGCTTAGCTGCTCCGCGGCATGTGGGAATCTTCCTAGACCAGGGATTGAACCCGTGTCCCCTGCATTGTCAGGCGGATTCTTAACCACTGCGCCACCAGGGAAGTCCCTCCATTGCCTCTTTCTTAGAACTGTACACCACACAAGGCTTCCCAAGGCTTCTCTCTTTCATTTGATGAAAGCCTGCTGCGTGCAAGCGTGAAAGAGGAAGGCCAAGATAAACAAGTAGAAAAAAAGATCACAGAGGCAGCAAAGATAATTTAGCCACCCTAGTTAGTATCCTTGGAAAAATTCGAAGTTATTGTAAGCTGTGAAACAGCAACAGCATGCTGTTTTAAAATGAACTGAATAAGACTCCTTGGAATTAATAATATGCTTGGTTTTCAAAAAACAGTGCAGTTGAAGAATTTTAAATAAAAGTTCTCAGAATGTAGAACTGAGAAGACAGGCAGAACATTTGAGAGCTGACCCAAGAATGAAGAGAAAGCTTGAATCACGGATCATCAAGAAGACATCGGAAAGTGACTAAAGCTCTATTATTTTTTTAAAAAGGTATGAGGTCAGATGTTCAATGAGGAACAGGTTACTTAAATGATCTCAAAGTAATGCCCCATAAATATTTATTAATTTCAAAGAGAAAAAATTGTAACTTTGCAGTGAAGAAACTTGGAGGACACCAACTTAATCAAATGGTCAAAGTTAACATCACCATGATTGGGACAAGCTGATTTTATCAGGGTACTATGCATTGAAAAGGACACAGCTCATTTCTGTGATATTCCTGCTGAAAAGGCATAACCTGAATCCAATCATGGGGAAACATTAGACAAAACCATCTGAAGGATATTCTACAAGATAACTGACCTGGACTCTTCCAAAATGCCAAGGTCAAAAAAAACAAATAAAGGCTGAGGAACTATTTCAGATGAAAAGAGATTAAAGACAGGACAATTAAATGCAACTCATGCTCTTGGATTAGATCTTGCACCTGAGGAAAAATAGCTCCTAGGGCATTATTGCAACAATTTATGAAATTTGAATATGGATTATATATTAGGTAGTAGTCATGCACTAATATTAAATTTCCTGATTTTTACAATTGTACTGTGGTTATATAAGAGAATGTCCTTGTTTTACATGTGGGAAGGTGGGAAAGAGAGAGAGAGAAAGGATGAGAGAATTATGTAGGGCAAAATGTAAACAATTATTGAATCTGAAATTCCTTGTTCTTTTTTTTTATAAAATTAATTTATTTACATATTTATTTTGGGGGGCGTTGGGTCTTCGTTGCTGCACGCAGGCTTTCTCTAGTTGTGGTGCGCAGGCTTCTCACTGCAGTGGCTTCTTTTGTTGCGGAGCATGGACTCTAGGCGCACAGGCTTCAGTAGTTGTGGCATGTGGGCTCAGTAGTTGTGGCTCGCAAGCTCTAGAGTGCAGGCTCAGTAGCTGTGGCGCAAGGGCTTAGTTGCTCCGCAGCATGTGGGATCTTCCCAGACCAGGGCTCGAACCGTGTCCCCCACATTGGCAGGCGGATTCTTAACCACTGCGCCACCAGGGAAGTCCTGAAATTCCTTGTTCTTATGACTCTTCTCTAAGTATAAGATAATATCAAAATAAATAAAAAATCATTTTGAAAGATGCCAGATTATTTCACAGCTGAATTCTCTCTACTCATTAAAAATCAAGTATATCTAAGATTATTTTAGATCATAAAATTGAAAGCCTCACAATTTATTTATATGAAACTAGAATAACCTTACTATGTAGACTTGATAAAGAAGCATACAAAACTACATACCAAATCACATTATATAGATGTAAAAGTTCTTAATAAAACTTTGGCAATTCAAATTCAGCAACATATTAAGAAAATAATACACTATGGCCAAAGAGACTTAGTCCTAGGTATATGAATGCATTAACTATGAGAAACTATATTGACATAACTTAAAGAAAACCCATAAGATTATATGAATTGAGGCTGAAAAGGCATTAGCAATTGTTCCTAATAAAAACTCTTAAGTAAAGTATGAATAAATGAAGACAGTAGCAGTTGTACTAATAATGGCCAAATATTCATCAACAGGAGATGTGAAAAATGAATATCTTATATTTAAATAGTGGAATATCATAGAGCAATGAAAAAGAATCAGCTCTCACTCTACACAATAACATAGGTGAATTTCATGGACACAATATTGAGTGAAAGAAGCCAGATGTCAAAGAGTACATGCCATATGGTTACATTTATATGAAATTTAAAAATAGGCATAATTGCTCTATCATGATAGAAAGTTGAGGGGTATTGCTGGGAGGGGCAAGAGAGAAGCTTCTGGGGTGCTGGAAATGTTCTCTATTTTGATCTAAGAGTCAGTTCCATGGGTATGTTCATTTCTAATATTTAAGGAGATATACATTTAAGTTTGTGCACTGTATTGTATCTATGTTATTCCTCGTTAATTCCTTTAAATATGGATAAATTAAAACTACTTAAATATGATTTTTTTAAAAGCCCAACAACTTATTAATCAAACATTAACAGCAAGCATCATTCTAAATGGTTGAACCCTGGGACTTCCCTGGTGGTCCGGTGGCTAAGACTCCGTGCTCCCAATGCAGGGGGCCCGGGTTCGATTCCTGGTCAGAGAACTAGATCCCACATGCTGCAACTAAGAGTTCGCATGCCGCAACTAAAGATCCTGCATGCTGCAACTAAGACCTTGTACAGCCAAATAAATAAATGTTAAAAAAGAAAAGGGCTTCCCTGGTGGCGCAGTGGTTGAGAGTCCGCCTGCCGGTGCAGGGTATGCGGGTTCGTGCCCCGGTCTGGGAGGATCCCACATGCCGCGGAGCAGCTGGACCCGTGAGCCATGGCCGCTGAGTCTGCGCGTCCGGAGCCTGCGCTCCGCAGCGGGAGAGGGCAAAGCTGTGAGAGGCCCGCGTACCGCAAAAAAAAAAAAAAAAAAGTTTGAACCCTAAAACCATTTTCATCAAAATTGGCAAAAGATTGGGATATCAACTTAAATGTTATTACTCAACATTGTTTTCAGAGGTTTTATCAAATTAGACAAGAAAATGAAGTAACTAATATAAATATTGGAAAACAAAGGATAAAATTGTTATTTCCAGATTCCTTGAAGCCTCCACCCCACTTCTTTGGTTCCCTTACTGCAAAATATCTCAAAATAATAATCTAGTCTTATTG
Source organism: Delphinapterus leucas (assembly GCF_059928025.1). Taxonomy (NCBI): domain Eukaryota; kingdom Metazoa; phylum Chordata; class Mammalia; order Artiodactyla; family Monodontidae; genus Delphinapterus; species Delphinapterus leucas. The sequence goes on along the minus strand of NC_143129.1, from coordinate 165,976,325 downwards.
CCTACACTTTTTCTCCCATTTTCTCTTAAATGTACTCTAATCAGGCTTTTGTCCCCATTCCTCCACTGAAACAAGGTCACTGATGACCTTCATGTTGTCAAATCGAATAGTCAAATTTCAGCCCCCTTTACCTGCCAGATGAGCCGTTTCTGACCCAGTTGATGACTTCCTTCTCCCAGAATCCCTTTCTTCACTTGGCAGGTGGGGCACCACACTCCTGGTCCTCCTACCTCTTTGCCTTCTCTTCCTCTGTATTCTTTGCCAGATCTTCCTCACTTTTCCAACCTCTAAGTGTTAAAATTCCCCAAGACACAGTCCTTGGATCCCTTCTTATCTACATTCTCTTCCTGGGTTATTTCATCCAATTCCATGGCTTCAAATTCTGTTTCTATTCTAACAATCCCAGATTTGTATCACCAGCTCTGACTTTTCCCCTGACCTCCAGACAAGGAATTCCACTGCCACCTAAACTTTTCCACTCCGCAGTCCAAATAGGCACTTCAAACTTAACCTAATCAAAATGGAATCTTGAGGGACTTCCCTGACTGTCCAGCGGTTAGGACTCGACGCTTTCACTGTGGTGGCCCGGGTTCAATCCCTGGTCAGGGAACTAAGATACCGCAAGCCTCCCAGTGTGTCCAAACAAAAAAAAGGAATCTTGATTTTCCCTGCAAAGCCGGGTCCTCTCCCAATCTTCCCAATCTCATTAGTGACAGCTCCATTCACTGAGTTGTTCAGGCCAAAAATATAGTGACCTTCTTGATTCTTCTCCTTCTCTTATGTCTCCCCTTTCCAATCCATTAGCAACGCTGTCAGCTCTGTCTTCAAAATATACCCCTAACTGGGACACATCTTACACCCGTACGATCACTGGGAGAGCTGCCATCATCTCTCTACTGAATTATTTAATTTGACTCCTAATTGCTTCCACCTTTGCCCCCATAGTCTATACTCAGCAGCCAGAGTGATACTTTTAAAACTGGTCACTTCTCTACTTAACCCTTTATCCCCCAAACACATCAAGCACATGCTCACCTAAGACCTTTACCTCTGCCAAGAATATTCTTCCAGTAATTTACATGATTCGAGTCACTGCTAAAATGTCACCTGATCACAGTGGTCCTCCGTGATCATTGTATCTAAAATAGCCCTTCTGGTGACTCCCTACCTCTAAGCCTGCTTTATATTTCTTATGGCAGTTTATAGTCCCCTGATAGATATCGTCCCCTGATAGATTATTTATGCCTGATTATCTATCTCTCCCCACTAGATTGTAAGCTCTGTAAGGACAAGGAGTTTCCTATGTTTCACTTATTAATGGTATCCCAACACCTAGAACCTTTGGCCCATAGTAGTCCTTGCCTGATTGGTGTTCAGTAAATATCCTCTGAGTTAATGAATGCTGAATGATATTTTTATTTACTTAGGAAAACCCAGTAAACTCTAGTTAGAAAAACAAATAACAAAAAACACCAAATTAGCTATGGTAGGTTGAATGGTGGCTCCTCCCAAACGATATGTTTACCTCCTGGGTCCTGTGAATGTGACCTTATTTGGGGAAAGAGTCTGCAGATGTAATTAAGCTAAGAATGTTGAGACAATCCTGAATTATCTGGGTGGGCCCTGAATCCAATGACAAGTGTCCTTATAAAAGAACACACAGAGCAGAGATGGACAGAGTAGAAAAGAGACCATGTGAGACAGAGACAGAGATTACAGTTATTCAGCCACAAGGCAAGGAACACCTGGAGCCACCAGGAGCTGGAAGAGGCAAGGAAGGGTCCTTCCTCAAACAGCATGCCCCTGCCACATTGATTTTGGACTTCCAGGCCCCAGAACTGTGAGAGAGAAAAACTTCTGTTGTTTTAAGCCACCAAGTGTGTCATAATTTGTTATGGCAGGCCTAGGAAACAAATACACTACCAGACTATTAAGGGAATTTGGCAAGAAGGATGACTACAAGATAATGACAACGGATGACAAAATCAATAGTTTGTCTTTGTACTCTCATCAAGCAATCAGAAAAAATTAGGAGAGCCACACACACACAAAGTTACTGCACCTGGGCTTCCCTGGTGGCACAGTGGTTGAGAGTCTGCCTGCCGATGCAGGGGACACGGGTTCGTGCCCCGGTCCGGGAAGATCCCACATGGCCCGTGAGTCATGGCCGCTGAGCCTGCGCGTTCGGAGCCTGTGCTCCGCAACGGGATAGGCCACAACAGTGAGAGGCCCGCATACCGCATAAACAAAACAAAACAAAACAAAAAAGTTACCACACCTACTTGTAGAAAAGTATAAAATTTTGTAGAACAATATAAAACAGGACCTAAATAAATGGAAAAAATATACAATTACTTCAGGCTTCATGCAGAAGAGTAACATTTTGAACCAGCCAAGAAAATGATAAAAAAAGAATAAGGATGGGGTCTTGCCATACCAGCTAATAAAACTTGCAGTAAAGAAGTTTGACAAATATTATAACTTAATACATATATTAAATACTATAAAATTAAAAAAAAATACTATAAAATTAAAAGAACCAAGAGGAATCCAGAAATAGATTTATGTATACACACACACACACACACACACATTTATGTATGTGTACATATGGCAAGGGTAGCATTTCATTTCAGATAAAAAATATGGTCATTTACGGGCTTCCCTGGTGGTGCAGTGGTTGAGAGTCCGCCTGGCGATGCAGGGGACGCGGGTTCGTGCCCCGGTCCGGGAAGATCCCACATGCCACGGAGCGGCTGGGCCTGTGAGCCATGGCCACTGAGCTTGCGCGTCCGGAGCCTGTGCTCTGCAGCGGGAGTGGCCACAACAGTGAGGGGCCCGCGTACTGCAAAAAACACAAAAAAACACAAAGATATGGTCATTTATGAAATGATGCTAGCACAAGTGGTATTAACCTGTTCTAGCAGATAACAAAGCTGGGTTTTTCCCCCTCTCATTATAGCAGAAGTTAATTCCTGGGGCTTCCCTGGTGGCGCAGTGGTTGGGAGTCTGCCTGCCAGTGCAGGGGACACGGGTTCGAGCCCTGGTCTGGGAAGATCCCACATGCTGCGGAGCGACTGGACCCCCGAGCCATGGCTGCTGGGCCTGTGTGTCCGGAGCCTGTGCTCCGCGACGGGAGAGGCCACAGCAGTGAGGGGTCCGTGTACTGCAAAAAAAAAAAAAAAAAAAAGTTAATTCCTGTTGGACTAAAGATTTAAATATGAAAATAAAACACAAAAATTTAACAGAAAAATTAGAAGGGTATGTATATAACCTAGATTCTAGAGTTCAGGGTGATTCTTTTACACAAAATAGGAAATAAAGAAGCTTTAAATAAAAGATAAGATCTATTTATCCCATAAACATTTTAAAAGAAAGCAAAAACAAAGTCAGAGGACAAATGTTTGATCAATAAACTACCTTTAACACAGGTGGCAGATACAAGTGTTCCTATAAGTTGATCACATAAAGAGTTCTTGTGATAAAACCTAATGGAAAAGAATTTTAAAAAGGATATATAGGGCTTCCCTGGCGATCTAGTGGTTAAGACTTTGTGCTTCCAATGCAGGGGCACGGTTTCGATCCCTGGCCGGGGAATTAAGATCCCACAGGTTGTGTGGCATGGCCAAAAAAAAAAAAAAAAAAGATATATATATGTATAGCTGAATCACTTTGCTGTACAGCAGAAATTAACAAAACGTAAATCAACTATTCTTCAATAAAAAAGAAGCAAGTAAATGAAAGTGATAAGAAAAAAAAAAAGTTCTTATAAACTGATAAGAAAAAGGCAAATGAGAATGTGAACAGCTTACAAAAGAGGAACTCCGAATGGCCAATAAGCCTATAAAAAGACGTTCATCCTTCTTACTAATCAAACATATGAACAGTTAAATAACGATAAGACGAGCGAGAGCCTTGGTTCTTAGCAAGCCTATGAGAATGAATTTTAAATTTAAATTTGCAATGTAAAGTACAGAAACCCTTTTGTCCACCTGGCAATGCATCCAACAGAAATACAGGCACAATTAAGGGACAGATACAAAAGAAGGTTAATTAAAATATTGTTTGTAAAGTCAAAAACAAAACAAACACAACAAAACCTGAAAACAACCTGCATCCCACTGATAGGAGTATGCTTGAATAAGCTGTGGCATGTGGCATATCACCAGCATGGAATATTTTGCACCTAAAAGAAAAAAGTGAGTTAATTCCATTCATTGACAAGAAAGATCCCCAAGCTGAATTGCCAGGTAAAAAAAAAGAAATTAAATGGAAATGTACATAATATGATCCTACTGTTGATTTTAAAAAAATGACAAAAAAGGGTATATATACTATATATATATAAAATAATTGTGTGAGCATGAGGAAAGACATGGAAGGATATACATTATAACGTTCAGAATGTTGTAATTGATTACCTTTGAAAAGAGAGGGGGAAAGAAGAGGCAAGAAAAGTTTTTAATTGTTCAAACAAGGACAATAATATAATTGTTTTTAAACAAGTATGAGAAATACATTCATAACAAAAATGAGGGAACAATCTAATTGTTTGCTTCAGGGGTTTGGTTAAATTAATAACAGAATAGAAATCCCTCCAGAAAAATAAAGGATAGCTATTAGGAAACAGTGCTGTACATGTATATTTCCATGCTGAACGTGTCAAGTGAAAATAACAGGCTACATAGGGCACATACACATTAAGATCTCTTCTATTTATGTATGTGTATGTAAATGAAAGGTAGCCTGAATGGATAAGGGCAAGAAAGTTTATGGTAGTACCTGTGCTTTGGTATTCAGGGTTATCATCCCACCTCCCCATACCTGCCTTAATTTTGTTTACCTGTATTTTCTATTTTTTCTAAATTAACTTCAAATCTAAAAGAAAAAAGACAGGAAGGTGAATTCAGAAGGAAGAAGAATATCTGACTACTAGGAATTACAGGAAGAGAAGAGAGAAGACATGTTAGTCCTTCAGACATGGTCTAATAACACTGACCCTTGAAGAGAAGGGTCGGTGTTTCAATCTGATCATTCCCAGATTGCAAATTTCCTTCCCTCCTCCTGTTTCCATCCAGATACCAAATTGGAGAGGCAGCCCTTGTTAGGCCACAAAGGGCACCTTCACACACACACACACACACACACACACAAACACACACACACACACACACACACAAATACATAACTAATAAGGATCACTCCAGGAATCCTTTTCTGGACAGTTCAGTCCCTAGGTAACTGTCCTTCCAGGCTGAGAAGCAAGCAGCAACTTTAAAACAGCAGCTTCTCTTGCTAAACCAAAAATTAACATCTATCTCACCAGGCAGGCTTCTACATTATTAACAGCTAACAGACCATTAAAACCTGCCCTATCATGTCCTTCCCTGACCCCGCCCCAGGCCTAGAAGAATCAGAAAGCCCGAGCTAGATGTGCTAGCAAGACCCTAATTTCATATGACTGGGCTTGCCCCTCCTCTTATTTACAGAGGATCAACCTAAATTTCCAGTCTGGGCAGCAAGTTCAAGGTGGCTCATCTCAAGGGCTACCAAACTCAGATCAGACCTGGTCTCCTGTGCCTTTTCCACTCCACTCTTTAGAAAGACTTATGTGGGAATTCCCGGGCGGTCCAGTGGTTAGGACTCCGCGCTTCCACTGCAGGGGGCCCAGGTTTCGATCTCTAATGGGGAACTAAGATCCTGCAAGCCGTGTGGTACGGCCAAAAATAAAAATAAAATAAAAGGCTTATATGACCACAGGTGATTCTGCGCAGAAAAGGGTGACCAGCGTGTTGGAGGCTACCTGTGGTGTGCTGGTCAGTGCCCAACGACGGGCTCTCTGGGGAGAAAAGACAGCTCTGGTTTGCGGCATTTGCCAATTTCCTTGGTGTAAATCCTCTCACTGTGGCTGATTTCAAGCTGATTTCCAACTTGACGTCCACCTGAAAATTGAACAGTCTGCTCTTGGACTCTAGCACACCACAGTAAACTCAGAGCCCTTCGCAGGGGACATACAGACCCAGGGTTCTGACACCTTCTAGGTCAAGTCTTTCCCTCATCCCACCTCAGCAGGGCCCTGTTATTTAAAAAAAAAAAAAAAAAAAAGTCATTTATAAGGATTTACGTTGAGGCAACGTGAGCAGAACGGGACAGAAACTTAAGGAGTCCAGTAGCCTTAATTTCCTACCAATTAAGCAGCTTCACCTCACTGGACCTGAGTTGCCTCACCTATAAAATCAGGATAATGATTCTTGAAAAGTTTATTGTGAAAAATGAATGAGATAATAGTCACGAAGTACTTGACAGTCAATATGACTTCCTTCTATATATTACCATGAACAATTGCTTATGACATGACACTACATGCAGAAATCAGAACACCAAATTCCTCCTAAGTTTTATTATCAGGGATGCACTGGTTGCCTGGGATGAGGGTGAGGAGACTAACAGAGAAGGGCATGAAGAACCTTTTTAGGTGGTGAAAATATTCTTTATCTTGAGAAGCCTGTGGGCTACAGGGGTGTATGCCTTTGTCAAACCTCATCTAACGGTACACTTACAATCTGAGGATATCATTCTATGGAAATTATACCTCTATTAAAGAATGAAAAAAAAGTGGGTAAGGGGATATGATTATAGATTCCAAGTGACTTTTAAAAGCATACAAATTAGCAAATGGATGAGAAAGAGCTGGGTGGGCAGGCTTATCATCAGGAAAGGCCAAAACCCTCCACCTGGCTTTGCCGAGGATGGCCCGGCCCGAACTCTCTCAGCAGCGTGGAGACAGCTGCAAATCACAGCTCTGGGGATTCTGGATTTAGACAAGGGCACTGTGTGTCAGGCATCATCACACACCAGCTAACATCTCTCCAGCAAGCCACTGCTCTAAGACCAAGTGCTAAAGGAAGCAGAAGTTAAGAAGTTAGTTAAGGCTTTGCCTGGGCGAGGGATGCTCAACCCAGGCAACAGGATTCAGCTGAAAAGTCTCACCCAGCCAGAGTTGGCTGTTGAACCAAGTTTATTGGACAGACACAGTCATTGACCCCAGCATACCTTTGAAGTCTATTGAGCAACACCTTCCTGCTTCCTAGATTCCTACAGCCAGTGCCTCTTGTACTGTGCTGAATTCAACCCTCGCCAACCTGCTGGCATCTGTGATCTGACCGGAGACTATTGCCAAGAAAGAAAAGGCTTAGGGAGCCCAAAGGAAACCTGTCCTGCAATATTTACAAAAAAAAAAAAAGAAAAGGTTGTCAGAAACATTCTCCCGAACAGAAATCAATAAGAGCTTGTCTATTTGTACTCTTTCCTAAAAAAAGAAAAGAAGAGAAAAGAAGAAAAGAGAGAAGAGAAAAAAGAAAAAGTGCCACAAATAAGCGAGGAAACAGCAGTTACTTCAAAACGAAAACCGAGTAATTAGTAAGAAGAACAGAACTTCCCTTTTCTATCATTCAGAAGGTAGATACTTGGCCTGAGACCCTAGCAGATATACATTTCTTCATGGTGTGTTCCCATTTCGTTTCCACTGATTGTAAGCTGGCTACCAAAAGACTGCAAAAGAGTTCAATATTAAGATTCAGCTTTTACAGCACTATTTACAATAGCCAAGACATGGAAGCAACCTAAATGTTCATCAACAGACAAACAGATGAAGAAGATGTGGTATATATACAATAGAATATTACTCAGCCATAAAAAAGAATGAAATATTGCCCTTTGCAGCAACATGGATGGACCTAGAGATTATCATACTAAGTGAAGTAAATCAGAGAAAAACAAATATCAAATGATATCACTTATATGTGGACTCTAAAAAATGATACAAATAAACTTATTTACAAAACAGAAACAGACTGACAGACACAGAAAACAAATTTATGGTTACCAAAGGGGAAAGGAGGAGGGAGGGTAAATTAGTAGCTTGGGATTACTATATATAAAATAGATAAATAACAAGGACCTACTGTATAGCATAGGGAACTATATTCAATATCTTGTTATAGCCTATAATAGGAAAGAATCTGAAAAAAATATATATATATAAAACTGAATCACTTTGCTGTACACCAGAAACTAACATTGTAAATCAACTATACTTCAAGTTAAAAAAAAAAAGATTCAGCTTTCACAACTTAAATGCCCATCAACAGATGAATGGATAAGAAGATGTGGTATATATATACAATGGAATACTATTCAACCATAAAAAGAATGAAACTTTTGCCATTTGCAGCAGCATGAATGGACTTGGAGGGCATTATGCTAAGTGAAATAAGTTAGAGAAAGACAAATACTGCATGATATCACTTATATGTGGAATCTAAAAAATACAACAAACTAGTGAATATAACAAAAAAGAAGCAGGTTCACAGACAGAGAACAAACTAGTGGTTACCAGTGGGAAGAGGGAAGTGGGAGGGGCAAAATCAGGGGTAGGGAATTAAAAAGTACAAACTATTATGTATAAAATAAGCTACAAGGATATATTGTACAACACAGGGTATATACCCAATATTTTGTAATAACTATAAATGCAGTACAGCATTTAAAAATTGTGAATCACTATATTGTACACCTGTAACTTATATAATATTGTACATCAACTATATTTCAATTTAAAAAAAAAGATTCAGCTTTTAAAAGAGTCTAGGACTTCCCTGATGGCCCAGTGGTTAAGAATCTGCCTGCTAATGAAGGGGACACGGATTCAAGCCCCGGTCTGGGAAGATCCCACATGCCGCGGAGCAACTAAGCCCGTGTGCCACAACTACTGAGCCTGAGCTCTAGAGCCCGCAAGCCACAACTACTGAAGCCCATGTGCCTCGAGCCCATGCTCTGCAACAAGAGAAGCCACTGCAAAGAGAATCCTGAGCACCGCAATGAAGAGTAGCCCCCGCTCACTGCAACTAGACAGAGCCGGCACGCAGCAACGAAGACTAACGCAGCCAAAAATAAATAAATAAATAAATTTATTTTTAAAAAAAGAGTCTAATGTGGTTTACTTAGTTTTATCCTCTGGGTGGCCAATTAATACAGAAACATCTAAACATCTAATTAGGGACTTCCCTGGTGGTTAAGACTTTGCCCTCCAACGCAGGGGGTGTGGGTTCGATCCCTGGTTGGGGAGCTAAGATCCCACATGCCTTGTGGCCAAAAAACCAAAACATAAAGCAGAAGCAACATTGTAACAAATTCAATAAAGACTTTAAAAAGTGTTCACATCGGGTTTCCATGGTGGCGCAGTGGTTGAGAGTCCGCCTGCCGGTTCAGGGGACACGGGTTCGTGCCCTGGTCCGGGAAGATCCCACATGCCGCGGAGCGGCTGGGCCCGTGAGCCATGGCCGCTGAGCCTGCGCGTCTGGAGCCTGTGCTCCGCAACGGGAGAGGCTACAACAGTGAGAGGCCCGCGTACCGCAAAAAAAAAAAAAAAATGGTTCACATAAAAAAAAAAGTGGTTCACATCAACAAAAAAAATACTTTGAACATCTAATTATACTGAACGTAAAATTTTTTTTACAATAAAGAATAAAGGAGCACTTGGTTGTTGTCTCTTTTTATCCATAAGAGTAATGTATTTATAGTGTTTCCCTATTTTTCTGGGAAAATAATTTTTTAAATTACATAATACTGATTTGGGGGAAAGTACCTCAACAGGGGTTTTTGTACGCACTGATGCCAAAAAAACCTCCCACATTTTTTACTCTAGGACACAGTTTGTGATGCTCTATAACTATAAAATGGAATTCTGAATAAAAACAATTTGACTTACAAATTAGGAATTTCAGAGTATAAATTCACTACTGCCTTTAAAATAAGACACTTGTAAACAAGTTGTCTACATATACTGAATTTATTTTGTTGGTGAATATATTTCAGTTTATCTATTTCAAAATAACCCAGGTAGAATATTCAATAGTCAATCTGCTATAGAAAAATCCGTCAAGTGACACTGAGGACAATATTTGTAAATAACTTACTTTTATTTTTCTTTTGAAAGAACATGTGTGTTGAGAGTTATGATTTATGCTAGAAATTGACACCACGATATGAACGCTTGAATAAACACCAAAGTTGCTTGAATTTTCTCCAGGGGCAAGCTAAATTAAATCTTGCGTTATCAGAGGTTACTCAGCTAAAGAAATGTGTGTGTTGCAATCCACTTCCCAGTTTTTCTTTCTGTCCAAATATGCCTTGATGAGTAATAAACCAAAGTACAACAAAAGGAACAAAAGATGACCCGTGGCACTGTGTACAGCAAGCATTCTCTGTCACTAGGAAATAGAAATATAACAAGCGTATCTGAAAAAAAAAATCCCTGGACACAAATGGCAGTCATAATTAGTAAACAGGAATAGCAATAAAAAGACTTTACAGGGTTAGGGTCACAGGTTAAGGGCATCTTGGAAAGTAATTTACTTTGCTGCAGAAGGATCTTTGTCTCTGGTGAAAGCAGTTGGTACTGGCTGGCTTTCAGGGCCGTCTGACCTTAGGGGTATTGAGTATAATCTGAGTGGCCATTTTGTCATCATTATGGTACTAGATTTCTAAGTGAGGCAGAGGGGTTGCACGCTTATGCACGGTGGCCAGGCATGTGGTGGGGCAGAATGTGGAGCAGCATACCAGAGACAGAGTGGTTACTTCCTTATGTATTGATACAAAATGTCCCATTTCACCCTTACTTCACTTGGGCTAAATCAAATTAACATTCACAAGCTGAATGTTAGTCCCTGCCTTTGAATAATTGTTCCCCTTCCTAATATTTTACAAATGCTAGCAATGTTTAAAATACGAATGCTAGGGCTTCCCTGGTGGCACAGTGGTTAAGAATCCTCCTGCCGATGCAGGGGACACGGGTTCGGTACCTGTTCCGGGAAGATCCCACATGCCGCGGAGCAACGAAGCTCACGTGCCACAACTACTGAGCCTACGCTCTAGAGCCTGCTAGCCACAACTACTGAGCCTGCGTGCCACAACTACTGAAGCCCGCGCGCCTAGAGCCCATGCTCTGCAACAAGAGAAACCACCGCAATGAGAAACCTGCACACCACAACAAAGAGTAACCCCAGCTCACCACCACTAGAGAAAGCCTGCGCACAGCAAAGAAGACCAAACATAGCCAAAAATTAAATTAAAAAAAACAAAACAAATGCTAGCAAGTGATTTTTGTAATTTTTTGGTGAAAAACATTTTTCCTATACTTAAAAAATTTTAATTCACTGTCAGTCTCTCAAAATGGACAAGACTTTTACAAGGATTGCAGCTACATTTTTCTTTTAACATTCATTTCTTTATGAAACTTTCTATATCGCCACATTTTAATATTAATATCACGTGCTTTCCAAAACTGTTGTAGACGTTTGAACCATCACTACATTCTAAAGCATGCTTTATTGATCTATTATAACACAATCAAAGTTCAGGAAAAAAAAATTAAAGATAATACTAAGAACTTGACCCAGGAAAAAAAAGAGATGAAGGAAAAGAGAGAGAAATTAAGAGACGTGGAGGCCAGATTGAGAGCATCTAACAGGCAATCCAGGAGTTGAGAATGGGGCGGTTGGCAAAGAGGCAATACTGGAAGAAATAAGGGCTGAAGATTTTTCCAGAATAGAAGAAAGACATAAGTCTTCAGATTGGAAGTGCCCAAGTACTGAGCAGCTTCAATAAAAATAAGTCAGCCAACTGATAGCAGTGGTTACCTCTGAAAGGGTTGGGATTGGCACGATGCTCAAAGCAGATTTTAGCCTTAGCTGTAACGCATGCATTTTTTATAAGGAGACTGCATCTGTGTATTTCATATGCAACCGGGAGCTCTTTTTTTTTTTTTTTTTCGGGAGCTCTTTTTAAAAGAACCTAACCAGACTGAAATGTTGAGTTTCTTACTGGGAGACCAATCAGTTGGGAGCCGGGGAGAGGAGTCTTGAGTGAGCAGCCACTTGGATGACCACCTGGGGTGTCTGCCCTGGAGATGCCGGTGCCTAGCGGGAGACAGAGCCATGGAAAAGTACACTGTGGAAACTCTCAAAATAGATGGAGACATCAAGTACTGGCGGCAGCAGCTCCTGTTCATCATCACGCGGAGATAATGCCAGGTGGTTAACAAGCAGTAGCTGATCCGAATCTCACTACACTCCAGCAAGGCTGGGCTCTCGTGATTTTCATGTTAGAGATAAGGAATCTAAGGCTTAGAAAGATTAAGGTACTTGCTCGAGGATAAAGTTATACATTAGCAGTCACCATAGCCAACACTGAACTGAATGCTCACTACAAAGCAGGCACTGAGAACTTGTTATATGCATGTATTAACTCATTTAATCCTCACAACAACCCTGTAAGACAGTACTAGGTTATCCCATTTTACAGATGAAAAAACTGAAGCCCAGATGTGTTAAGACCCTTATCGAAGCAAGTAGGTGGTACAGCTAGGATTTGAACTTCAGCTGAACAGAGCCTATGCCCTTAATTTCATAATATTTTGTATATGTGCTGAGGACACAGAAGAGGCTAGGAAATAATCTGCACTTGAGGATGAGGGGTTCAGGTTGGAGCAAGGCAGGATACTTTTGAGTGGGTATTAAAGGGTGAATAGGATTTTGCCAGGGAGAACTGAGGAGGAGATAAAGCCTGAGCACGGTGGCCGGGGTGGGGGTGGTGGTGGGGTGTGGGCAGGAAGAGAGTGTCCCATTGAGGGGAGGGCCTCTGATGTATTGTACTTGAGTTTTAGTCTCAGACGGCAAGGAAAAAGAAACCCACCTGTTTCTTTATCTGTTTTATGGAGAAGATAAAGGGACCTACCTTAAGGGTCTATTGGGAAGATTAAATGAGATTATACACTGAACACATTTTCACAGTGCCTGGTACATCATAAATCTCAACACACATCAGTTATAATTATTAATTATTACATAAGTAAGTGTAGTTGCCCTCATACATTTCTATATTAGGCACAGATCTTTATTTCAAATGATGGAAACCCAGATCAGACAAACGTTTTTGGTTTTGTTTTGGAAGACTCACTTGGCCATGGAAAGTACAGGGGTCCAGGGACTTCCCTGGTGGCACAGTGGTTAAGAATCCGCCTGCCAATGCAAGGGACATGTGTTCGATCCCTGGTCCAGGAAGATCCCACATCCCGTGGAGCAACTAAGCCCGCGTGCCACAGCTACCAAGCCCTCATGCTGCAACTACTGAAGCCTGCACGCCTAGAGCCTGTGCTCCACAACAAGAGAAGCCACCGCAATGAGAAGCCCACGCACCGCAACGAAGAGTAGCCCCCGCTTTCCACAGCTAGAGAAAGCCCATGCGCAGCAAAGAAGACCCAAGACAGCCAAAAGTAAATTATAACAAAAAAGAAACAGACTCCACGATTCCAATGCAGGGGGGAGTGGGTTTAATCCCTGGTCAGGGAAAAAGATCCTACATGCCGCACGGTGCAGCCAAAAGATTAAAAAAAAAAGTACAGGGGTCCAGCTTGCACTGGATTCAGGGACAGCCGACTCACAGGGCTCAGACACTGCCAAGTCTCTCATCTCTGCCTCTCTTTGCCTGAACGCTACTGTTTCAAACACATGTTGGGATCACGGTGGCCAGCAGCTATAGAATCCCCCATCTTTACCATCCAGGAGAAAGTTAGAGTTGTTCTTTCTAGCTCTGCATCTAAACAATCTTGCGGAGGCTCTGATATAACATGGCCAGGGAGTTGGGGGCCTGTAAGACTGGGGACCCCCCATTTGAAACACATGGTTTATGTGGGGGACAGAGATAGGACCATTTCCCAGAAGAGTGAGATGTAGTTCTGAAACAGGAGGGAAGGGGGGCAGGGCACAACCTTTAAAAGAATGACATAGCCATAGAACGTGACAAAAACTGGTCAGAACCAACTAGGTCCAAGACAGTGGAAGATTTGACTTCCAGTGGACCTTGAGCCTCATTATACACTCATTGTTATACATTAGCATAAGCTAAGTGACATACCCGCCAGCGCCATGACAGTTCAGAGGCTGATCATCAAAGATCAAAAAGTGGGTGGTGGCCCAATTCCTGGAAATCCCCAGCCCTTCCCCTAAATAGTTGGAATAATCCTCCCACTCATTAGCCTGATAAATTACCCAGCCCATAAAAACTAACCACATATTTCAGGGTCTCTTGCCTTCTGAGATGGCCCACACTTGTCTGTGGAGTGTGTTTCTCCCATGGCCCCTCTCACTTTCCGAGACGTCCCCATGCCCTGGGGCTGCTGTTGCCTTTTGAGACAGACTTTATTCCATCTATGGAATGTACATCTCTCCAAATTAATCCACTTCTTACCTATCACGTTGTCTCTCACTAAATTCTTTCTGCAACAAGACATAAAGAGCCTGAATTTCATTAAGTCCTGAGACCAGGTGTGTGATCTCAATTAAAAGACAGCAGGTTCAGGGGACTTCCCTGGTGGTCCAGTGGTTAAGACTCCATGCTTCCAAAGCAGGGGGCCCAGATTCAATCCCTGGTCAGGGAACTAGATCCCGCATGCTGCAAGTAAAGATCCTGAATGCCACAACGGAGATCCCATGTGTCGCAACTAGGACCTGGCGCAGCCAAATAAATATTAAAAAAAAAAAAAGGAAAGTGGGTTCAAGTCCCATTCTGGGCTCTGGCTGGGCTCGAGTCCTGGCCCGTGGGTTCAAGCCCCAATATGAGTTGTACAGTTTCACTTGTACATCATGCTTTTTGTGTAGTAACAAAGTCAACGTCCTTTGCTTACCAAGATTTAACATCACAACCAGACTCTGTGTGTGCATGCCTGTGGAAAACTTGTTTTTCTCTCTGGAATCTTGTAACATCTTTTTTTTCCTATTGTTCTGAAATTTCCTGCCGATGTAACGTGGCATGGAGTGATTTTCATCTAATTTTCTGGGAACTCAGTGGACCTCACTATGGTAACTAGTGTTCTCCAGAGTTCCTGAATTGTTTCTTTGAGGATTTCCTCTGCTCTGATTTCCTCTCTTCTTTCCGGAACTCCTGAAACTCAGACCTTCTAGGGTGGCCCTCTAATTTTCTGATAATTCCTCTCTTATTTTCCATCTCTGATGTTTAGCTCTACTTTCTGTGACATTCCCATAACAACGTTCTTTCCAACTCTTCTGTTCTCGTTTTCATTGCTATTATCATCATTTTCATTCCAAAAGCTGTTTTACATGTGTGTACAACATCATTTGACACAGGGGAAAGAAAGGTTTGAATTTTTTTTTTTTGGCCATGCCACACAGCTTGCAGGAACTAAGGTTCCCTGACCAGGGATAAAACCTGGGCCCCTGCAGTGAGAGTTCTGTATCTTAACCACTGGACTGCCAGGGAATTCCCAAAAAGGTTTGAATTTTTAAAAGCATCTCCACATGCAAAATAAAGAACAAAGTTCTTTTTATGAGACTGGTTTTCAGAGTATCAGGTCCAGCTCATGAAGGTAGTTTCAACTTCACACAATTAATGGCTGAAAGCAAGATGCCTTTGTGCAATGGCCCAAGTGCTGATTTTACTGGCTTGCATGGAATTAGTGAAAATTGCATTTTGGACCAAGAGAAACACCATGTTTTTGTTTGTTTGTTTTTTATAAATTTATGTATTTTATTTATTTATTTTTGGTTGCTTTGGTTCTTCGTTGCTGCACGCGGCTTTCTCCAGTTGCGGCGAGCAGGGGCTGCTCCTCGTTGCAGTGTGCGGGCTTCCCATTGTGGTGGCTTCTATTTTTGCGGAGCAGGGGCTCTAGGCGCACGGACCTCAGTAGATGTGGCACGTGGGCTCAGTAGTTGTGGCTCGCGGGCTCTAGAGCACAGGCTCGGCAGTTATGGCGCACGGGGTAGTCGCTCTGCGGCATGTGGGATCTTCCCAGGCCAGGGTTCGAACCCGTGTCCCCTGCATTGACAGGCAGATTCCTAACCACTGTGCCACCAGGGAAGCCCTGAAACACCATGTTTAGAAGCAAAATGAAACGGGAAAGGTGTCACTTTAGACTAATACCGTGCCATTAGCTGGACATTGACAACATGTCAGATGATTTAGCATTAGTCCAGAAAAATGTTAAATACAATAAAGTTTTCATTGTAGATTGATGATCCTACAGACTGTAGTTATTGTTGTATGTATGTGGTACCAGTTAGAATCCCAAAAGAGTAAAGTCTGGAAGAACTTCTGAAGTTCCAAGACAATCTGCTGGAGATGAAATATTCAAAATGGTAATAAAGACTTTGAAACACATGAGCTATTTGGAAACACTGGGTGAGTCTGGGTACTGATGGCCAGGCAGGAAGCAGGCAGCTCTACATCAGGAATTTCTTCTGGGAAACCTGCAAGTCAGGTAATGCTTGTCTTATTTGTAAGGAAGCTTTTCTGTATGAGCTTGCAGAAGTTTGCCTATAGATCTGAATTCCACATTAAATGAGGTTAGCAGAAATGATGAATCTAAGTAATACAAACTGCTGCGATCTCTTCTGCTTAGGCTCGGGATACCACTTCTGAGGTTTCATATCAGAGTACGCGGCTTCCAGGGACAAGTTTATAGCTCAAAGAAAGACTTTGTTTTTTGTTTTTTTTTTTGCGTTATGCGGGCCTCTCACTGTTGTGGCCTCTCCCGTTGCGGAGCACAGGCTCCGGACGCGCAGGCTTAGCGGCCATGGCTCACGGGCCCAGCCGCTCCGCGGCATGTGGGATCCTCCTGGACCGGGGCATGAACCTGTGTCCCCTGCATCGGCAGGCGGACTCTCAACCATTGCGCCACCAGGGAAGCCCCTCAAAGAAAGACTTTTTTTTGTGAATAATTCTTACTTTTCAGATTTGTCAAAGGTTATTATTATCTTTGAGAAGGTTTTATTCATTTGACTTTTTTTTTTTGAAAACCTGGTTGATCTTAATTAAAAATTGCAAAAATGGCATGAAACTAGTTAACCAGTATTGACGAAAATGTTCATAAAGTTAAGGCAAAATTGAACTTCGGGAAACAGATTGAAAATGGTACGTTGGTGGTATGTGAAATAGAAGAGTCTGAGGGTCCTACTCTTCTCAAAGAGCATTTCAACAAGTCTCCAGTTCCTAGCCCCACCCTCGCTCCTAAGCCAGAGACACCTGGTTCTACCATTTCCTGAGCTTTGGGGGTATGCTGCAGTGAAATTAGGTGGCTTCTCAGCTGTGCCCTGGCTGGTTTAGATTCAGCTCAATCACCTTTCTTCTCATTTTAGTTAGAAGAAACACATATTGAAGTGTGTGTACATTCTGCCATATTTAACTAGAAATAGTGATTTTTCAAACTCTTTTTTTTTTTAACAAGAGAACCTTTTTTTTTTTTTTTTCAGAGGGAAGTCACTTCAAAGTACAATTTATGAAAGAGAAAAATTGGAGTTGCTTTGGTTGGGGTAGGAATGAGGCTGTTTCCACATGGGATATTTTCTATTTCTGAGTCCCTTAATCCCTGACCAAGGATTCATTTGACTCAGTTTGACTCAATTAATTGGCAGCAATAATGTGATTTTTCTGAGCCAGGCCTTGTGCTAATTCCTGAGGATACAGACGTGGACAACAAAGTCCTTGCCTCAGGGAGCTTATGGTCTAGTGGCAGAGACAGATGGATAATAAAGAATGACGAGGTTGCAGCTTCCTGAAATGAGACGTGGAGTGGGCATTCATTTTTTTCCTAATGGAAACCCAGTCAAACTAGCTTA
This sequence comes from Delphinapterus leucas, assembly GCF_059928025.1. NCBI lineage: Eukaryota > Metazoa > Chordata > Mammalia > Artiodactyla > Monodontidae > Delphinapterus > Delphinapterus leucas. The sequence goes on along the minus strand of NC_143129.1, from coordinate 165,958,635 downwards.
AGCAGAAAGGGTGGGAGTGGGTGAACCTGAACTGGTGTTCATTGGAATGACACAAGTGCATGTGATGGTTTCCCAGGGCAAGACGTGGGGCTGGAGACCCTGGACCCAGAAACCGGCAAAGCTGTCTCTGGCAGTCACGTGGGCTTTCTGGTTTCTGGTTTCTCTTTCTCTGCTAGTCATCCTTGGAGTCATCCTTTTTTTGGATGCACTGCAAGGCTTGCAGGATCTTAGTTCCCTGACCAGGAATTGAACCTGGGACCTCACAGAGAAAGCGTAAATCTGAACATGTCACTCCTCTGTTCCAAACTTCCCAGTGGCATTTCTCATTCATAAGGCCCTACAGATGCAGCCCCGATGGCTTATCCAGCTCACTCCCACCCCGGGCCTCTGCCTGGACTGTTCTTCTCCCAAGGACCACTGGGCTGGCTTCCTATCTTCTTTCAGAGCTCTAGTCAAACATCACCTTCTTGCTGAAGACTTTCCTGGACGCCTTAACCAACATTTCAGTTCTTGCCCCAATACTTCTTTCTACCCCACTTCCCAGCTTTATTATTTTTTCTTCTTAGCTCTGAACATCATCTAACTTTTATTTTTCTTATTCATCTTGCTTACTGTCTCTCCCCCACTCACCAAGAGAGCACGGATTTTTGCTTTCATGGTTCACTTATGTATCTCCAGCACAGGGAATCATGCCTGACACACTGTTGCTGCTCAATAAATATTTATAAGATCAAAGGAAGTCTGGTCCCTCTTTACTCTCAGTAGCTTCTCTTCTCCCCTGTCCCTTCCTCTTCTTCCTCCTCCTTCTCTTCCTTTCCTCCTCCTCTTCTGCCTTCTTGCTTCTGGAGGTAAACTGCTGGGTCAGTTCTGGAGCTCTATGATAAATGCCAGCTTCTCAGCTCAAGGACTCTGCCTGACCCAGTTTGAGTCAGCTGTTGTGCCCTGGACCAATCAGCTATGGTCACTGGGGTGGGATCATATACACACCCTGCTCTGTGGTGGGGGTCAGTTCTCAGAGAATCCAGGCTGGACACATGGCCCCAAATGTCTCTATGAATGGGAAGAAGCAACAGAAAATTTATCTAGAAAACAGAAGCTGCCATATCCATTTTCTTAAAGCAGGAAAAAAAAAAATTAAAACCCCCCAAAAAACCAACTTTGTGTTTTTGGTTCCTTTTACATTTGTGGCAAAAATGCAAGTCAAGTCTCCTGTCACATTCAACTTCCCCACTGACTTAAGCTGCCCTGGTTCCCACAGTCCTTCGGAGGCTGTCCTGGCCAGAGAGGAATGGCAGGGATGGTTCCCTGGCCCCAGGGAAACCAATCCTTTTGTTGGGTTGAAACAAAGGAGACTCTTTCCCAGGAACTTGAGCAAAGAGACCCACAAACTACGACGGTCAGTAGGTGCTGGGCTCCAGGAAAGGTCCTGATGTGGAGGCAAGACCTTGATGGGTCCAGGGGCACCTGAACTGGGGTGGGGGTGAGGGGGCAAAGTGATGGGAGGGCAGCAACTAGCTGTGAGTTGTTGTCGTTGATGTGTAGAGAGGAGTGGCCCGGTGTGGAGGGGAGGCCCAAGAGCAAAGCAGAGACAGGAGACAGCCTTGCCTCAGAGAGAGGGAGACGGAGACAAGCTGCCTGCTGACGTCCAGTTCCTCCTCACCATCACTCGGCAGCCAGTTGTTGAGCATCTCTTCCTTGCCCTGGGCTGCGCTAGTCACTAGGGATGCGAGTGAACAAGACAGAAGGGGCCTGTCCTTGTGGAGCTTGCACTCCAGTGGGAGATAAAAATATGAAACAGAGAGTCACGGGATAATCAATTCATTAATTAGAAGCATAATCACCAATGTGAATTAATGACAAGACAAACTATTTATGAGTGCTCCAAAGGTAAAACACAGAGTGCTATAAAGACAGAGGACATGGGATGTCACTCAGCCTGGGACCCCAGGGGAGGCTTTTCTGCTGGGACCTCATAGATAAGTAGGAGTTAGCTAGGCAAAGAGGTAAGGGGAAGAATATTCTAGAAAGAAGAGATGGGCTGTGCAAAGGCACTGAGGCAATAAAGGGTATGGCACATTCTAGCAACTGACTAGAGTCCAGTGTGGCTGGAGTGTCATGCACAAGTGGAGGAGAGCGTGAAATGAGATGGAAGTGGTAGGCGAGGCTATATGAGGCCACCTCTGTAGCCGAGGAAGGAGTTGGGATTTTATTCCTCCAAGTGCAGTGGGAAGCATTACTTCAAGGGCTGTATCAGGGGAGCAGCATGTCACAGGCAGTTTAGGAAGGTCACCCTGGAGGCAGATCTAGATGTGCTGACATGGACATTCAAGACAGATCTTTAAAGAAAAAAGGCAGGTTGCCAAATGTAACACACAGAGTGATCCCAGTTACGAAAAACAAGCAAACAAAATACAAGTCTGAGTGAAAACACATAGTCGAAGGTCTGAAAGGACACACATATAATCAACAGCACCGTTTGCCCTCTCAGGGAGCAGTGGACTTGGGACTTAGGAAATTAATCATTGCTCTGTGCCCAGTTTTGTTTGAATTTTACAGGGATACTAAAGTAAATGTCTGGGGCTTCCCTGGTGACGCAGTGGTTGGGGGTCCGCCTGCCGATGCGGGGGATGCGGGTTCGTGCCCCGGTCCGGGAGGATCCCGCGTGCCGCGGGGCGGCTGGGCCCGTGAGCCATGGCTGTTGAGCCTGCGCGTCCGGAGCCTGTGCTCCGCGACGGGAGAGGCCGCAGCGGTGAGAGGCCCGCGTATGGCAAAAAAAAAAAAAAAAAAAGTAAATGTCTATTACTTGTTTAATTCAATAAATAAATAAATGAATTCTGTTTTAATAAAAGCAAAGAAACAAATAGGTGGGTTTTTCCAGAAGCAGATCCCAAGATAAAGATTCTTCTACAAGTGATTTACTACCAGGAGAAACTGGTTAAGGGAGCATGGGAAGCAGGTCAAGGAAGGGGAAGAGGGCAAACAAGGATGTGATTTCAGACAAAATCCTGAGGTGGCTGTAGCATCTGCTTGGCCCTGGAGGGAATTCTGGAGTGGAAGTACAGCCTCTAAGTTGTCTGGGCCTGAGGCGAGGGAGCTGGGCTGCCATTTCCGTTCTGATCAGTCCTGCCCACATAGGGTAGGGGTGTGGGATATGAAGCCAGGGCTGGAACTTAAGCTTCCAGGTACTTCTAGCTCTCTGGAAGGCAAAGCAGCCCCAGCAGCTGCATCCAATCTTCCAGAGCAGGCTCTCAGGGATGGGCCATTGGAAACTATCACCAGCACCCAAACCAGGGGAGATGCACACAGAAAAAGATAAATGGGAGTCTAGATTTAACATCAACAGTGTCCACTACAACGTTAAAAAAGTTTTTTTTAATAGGTAATATGTACAGCGCAGAGCAACTAAGCCCATGCTCCACAACTCCTGACCCTGCGCTCTAGAGCCCACGAGCCACAACTACTGAGCCCACGTGCCGCAACTACTGAAGCCCACATGCCTAGAATCCATGCTCCGCAACAAGAGAAGCCACCGCAATGAGAAGCCCGTGCACCACAACGAAAAGTAGCCCCCACTCGCCGCAACTAGAGAAAGCCCGTGTGCAGCAACGAAGACCCAATGCAGCCAAAAATAAATAAATAAATTTATTTTTTTTTTAAAAAAGGTAATATGTATACACGGTATGTTCCCAGAACTATTCTGTACATGTACAAGCTTGTATGTACGTATTTCCTACCCTCTTTAAAAAGAAAAGAAAACAAATAGTAGCATACACTACATATTGTTTCTTTCTTTCGTTATTTCCCATCTTGGAGATGGCACATGGCAGTACATTTAGATACATCTCATCCATTTCAGTGACATAGTATTATATTATATGAGCAGACTTTAAGTATTTGAGGGCTTAACATTTTGATTATACCTGGCCTTTACTATAACAAAAAAACTGCAATGAATCTTCCTTGTATATGTCTTTATGTACATGTAGATCTGTAAGTCAGATGTATAGATGTAGACTTTTTTTTAAAATAAATTTATTTATTTATTTATTTATTTTTGGCTGCATTGGTTCTTAGTTGCTGCATGCAGGCTTTCTCTATTTGCAGCGAGTGGGGGCTACTCTTTGTTGCAGTGCGTAGGCTTCTCATTGTGGTGGCTTCTCTTGTTGTGGAGCACGGGCTCTAGGCACGCAGGCTTCAGTAGTTGTGGCACGTGGGCTTCAGTAATTGTGGCACGTAGTAGTTGTGGCTTGCGGGTCCTATAGTGCAGGCTCAGTAGTTGTGGCGCACGGGCTTAGTTCCTTTGCGGCATGTGGGATTTTCCCGGACCAGGGATCAAACCCGTGTCCCCTGCATTAGCAGGCGGATTCTTAACCACTGCGCAACCAGGGAAGTCCCTTTTAACATCTTTATTATAGTTGCTTTACAATGTTGTGTTAGTTTCTGCTGTATAACAAAGTGAATCAGTTATACATATACATATGTCCCCATATCTCTTCCCTCTTGCATCTCCCTCCCACCCTCCCTATCCCACCCCTCTAGGTGGTCACAGAGCACCCAGCTGATCTCCCTGTGCTTTGCGGCTGCTTCCCACTAGCTATCTATTTTACATTTAGTAGTGTATATATGTCCATGCCACTCTCTCACTTCGTCCCAGCTTACCCTTCCCCCTCCCCATATCCTCAAGTCCATTCTCTAGTAGGTCTGTGTCTTTATTCCCCTCTTGCCCCTAGGTTCTTCATGACTTTTTTTTTTTTTTTAGATTCCATATATATGTGTTAGCATACAGTATTTGTTTTTCTCTTTCTGACTTACTTCACTCTGTATGACAGTCTCTAGGTCCATCCACCTTGCTACAAATAACTCAATTTCGTTTCTTTTTATGGCTGAGCAATATTCCATTGTATATATGTGCCACATCTTCTTTATCCATTCATCTGTTCATGGACACTTAGGTTGCTTCCATGTCCTGGCTATTGTAAATAGAGCTGCAATGAACATTTGGTACATGACTCTTTTTGAGTTATGGTTTTCTCAGGGTATATGCCCAGTAGTGAGATTGCTGGGTCGTATGGTAGTTCTATTTTTAGTTTTTTAAGGAACCTCCATACTGTTCTCCACAGTGGCTATATCAGTTTACATTCCCACCAACAGTGCAAGAGGGTCCCCTTTTCTCCACACCCTCTCCAGCATTTACTGTTTGTAGATTTTTTGATGATAGCCATTCCGACCGGTATGAGATGATATCTCATTGCAGTTTTGATTTGCATTTCTCTAACGATTAATGATATTGAGCATCCTTTCATGTGTTTGTTGGCCATCTGTATGTCTTCTTTGGAGAAATGTCTATTTAGGTCTTCTGCCCACTTTTGGATTGGGTTGTTTGTTTTTTTGATATTGAGCTGCATGAGCTGCTTGTAAATTTTGAGATTAATCCTTTGTCAGTTGTTTCATTTGTAAATATTTTCTCCCATTCTGAGGGTTGTCTTTTCGTCTTGTTTAGGGTTTCCTTTGCTGTGCAAAAGCTGTTAAGTTTCATTGTCCCATTTGTTTATTTTTGTTTTTATTTCCATTTCTCTAGGAGGTGGGTCAAAAAGGATCTTGCTGTGGTTTATGTCATAGAGTGTTCTGCCTATGTTTTCCTCTAAGAGTTTGATAGTGTCTGGCCTTACCTTCAGGACTTTGATCGATTTTGAGTTTATTTTTGTGTATGGTGTTAGGGAGTGTTCTAATTTCATTCTTTTACATGCAGCTGTCCAGTTTTCCCAGCACAACTTATTGAAGAGGCTGTCTTTTCTCCAGTGTATATTCTTGCCTCCTTTATCAAAGATAAGGTGACCATATGTGCGTGGGTTTATCTCTGGGCTTTCTATCCTGTTCCATTGATCTATATTTCTGTTTTTGTGCCAGTACCATACTGTGTTGATGACTGTAGATTTGTAGTATAGTCTGAAGTCAGGGAGCCTGATCCCTCCAGCTCCATTTTTCTTTCTCAAGATTGCTTTGGCTATTCGGGGTCTTTTGTGTCTCCATACAAATTGTGAAGTTTTTTGTTCTAGTTCTGTGAAAAATGCCAGTGGTAGTTTGACAGGGATTGCATTGAATCTGTAGATTGCTTTTGGTAGTAGAGTCATTTTCACAATGTTGATTCTTCCAATCCAAGAACATGGTATTTCTCTCCATCTATTTGTATCATCTTTAATTTCTTTCATCAGTGTCTTATAATTTTTTGCATATAGGTCTTTTGTCTCCTTGGGTAGGTTTATTCCTAGATATTTTATTCCTTCTGTTGCAATGGTAAATGTGAGTGTTTTCTTAATTTCACTTTCAGATTTTTCATCATGTGTATAGAAATGCAAGAGATTCCTGTGCATTAATTTTGTATCCTGCTACCTTACCAAATTCATTGATTAGCTCTAGTAGTTTTCTGGTAGCATCTTTAGGATTCTCTATGTTTAGTATCATGTCATCGGCAAACAATGACAGCTTTACTTCTTCTTTTCTGACTTGGATTCCTTTTATTTCTTTTTCTTCTCTGATTGCTGTGGCTAAAACTTCCAAAACCTTGTTGAATAATAGTGGTGAGAGTGGGCAACCTTGTCTTGTTCCTGATCTTAGTGGAAATGGTTTCAGCTTTTCACCACTGAGGACGATGTTGGCTGTGGGTTTGTCATATATGGCCTTTATTATGTTGAGGAAAGTTCCCTCTATGCCTACTTTCTGGAGGGTTTTTATCATAAATGGGTGTTGAATTTTGTCAAAAGCTTTTTCTGCATCTATTGAGATGATCATATGGTTTTTCTCCTTCAATTTGTTAATATGATGTGTCACATTGGTTGATTTGCATATATTGAAGAATCCTTGCATCCCTGGGATAAATCCCACTTGATCATGGTGTATGATCCTTTTAATGTGCTGTTGGGTTCTGTTTCCTAGTATTTTGTTGAGGATTTTTGCATCTATGTTCATCAGTGATATTGGCCTGTAGTTTTCTTTTTTTGTGACATCTTTGTCTGGTTTTGGTATCAGGGTGATGGTGGCCTCGTAGAATGAGTTTGGGAGTGTTCCTCCCTCTGCTATATTTTGGAAGAGTTTGAGAAGGATAGGTGTTAGCTCTTCTCTAAATGTTTGATAGAATTCGCCTGTGAAGCCATCTGGTCCTGGGCTTTTGTTTGTTGGAAGATTTTTAATCACAGTTTCAATTTCAGTGCTTGTGATTGGTCTGTTCATATTTTCTATTTCTTCCTGGTTCAGTCTCAGAAGCTTCTGCATTTCTAAGAATTTGTCCATTTCTTCCAGGTTGACATTGACTTTTGACACATCATCTCATCATGGTATCTTTCCCAGACAGGAAAGGAAGGGAACTATTTGTAGTTGAGTACCTACTAGGCCCTTGACATCTATTATCTAAATTGGTCCATGGTGTTGTGGTTACTCCCCACCTCTCACATCCATTCCACATCCAGGTGATGCAGCCGAGCTGGTCATGATAATTCTATCCCCCTTGACCATGATGGCTCAAGAATGATCATGGGAACAAATTCTGTCCTGACAGGGCTCTGCTGGTGGGCTTCTGGGTAATGTTTTCCCTGAAGAGAGACTCACAAGATGATATGGATCCCCTCTCCCCCTGAGCACTGTGGTGCTTGGACGTAAGGGCTGGAACTGTAGCTCCATCTTTCAACTGGTCTGAGGATGAAGCCAACACTAAGATTGGCAGATCAGAGAGATGGGCAGAACTTGGGACCTGGATGGCATTGTGGAGTCATCAGCCAACCTGGAAGCCCTCCCAAGTCTGGGCCTTGTTTAATGTGAAGTAATAAACATCCTTATCCTTTAAGCCAGTTTGAGTTGGGTTATCTGTTCTGTGCAACAGAATGCAGTGCAACTGATTCATACCAATATTGTCAACAGCCCTTCATCACACAGGTAGGCTGCTGAATTTGGATCAAAACGTAAAATGCTTTTACTATGCTTTACCTGAGGATACATACTGTTACCATGATGTCTGGCAGACAGATGGCTGAGAGGTGTAACAACTTCAGCTGATGCCCAGGAGAGATCCTGTCTGGACTGTAACATGCAAGATGTTAGCCTTCTGAGTATGAGAGAACACGGTGAAAGCGGGAATTGTTCTTCTCCAACAGTAAAACAGTTCTAAAGGCACCTGACCCAGCATGATACCTGTGAGTGTTTTGTAGACATCATGCAATGTCAAGGTTCTGTGGTCATATTGCACTGTAATTACCTCTAATTTGCATGGTGTGATCATCAGTCTTTACATTCTTTCAAGGTTGCTACCAAAAGTTCTTTAAATTTAAAATGTGAAGGGACTTCCCTGGTGGTGCAGTGGTTAAGAATCCGCCTGCCAATGCCGGGGACACGTGTTTGAGCCCTGGGCAGGGAAGATCCCACATGCCACAGAGCAACTAAGCCCGTGTGCCACAACTACTGAGCCTGAGCTCTGGAGCACACGAGCCACAACTACTGAGCCCACGTGCCACAACAACTGAAGCCCGTGCGCCTAGAGCCCATGCTCCTCAACAAGAGAAGCCACCGCAATGAGAAGCCCATGCACCCCAACGAAGAGTAGCCCCCGCTCGCCGCAACTAGAGAAAGCCTGCGTGCAACAACGAAGACCCAACACGACCAAAAATAAATAAATAAAATAAATTTTTTTAAAATGTGAAATAAACATAAAAAGGTCAAGACTGAACCACTGCTATATAACAATGCTGTGAGTTAGCAATAGAGGCTCAAAGAGCTCAGTGTCAGACCCTGGGCTTGACCTCAGACCTGTTTGCCTCCAAAATCTTTCCTCTTTCCAGTACAAACTGTAGGCACAATTTTCCAGGTTTAACTACATAAAGTCATAATGGAATGGCCAGAATTTTTTGAAGAAGACTTGTTGCACTGGCCTGCCCAATACTCCTTCCCTATCCTTTTGGGGATAAAAACCTTTTTTTTATAAGGATCTATTCTATGTGGTTTGACTGATTCTAACTCACCTATTCCTGCATGATAGGGGTGGGCACATGACCATGCCTTGCCCAACGGAGTATCCTATTGGCCTAACCTCAGTAATTGGATCAGGGAAAGAATGGGCTCTTGCCTCTAGGTGAGTCAAATGAGTGTTCCTGAGAGATTTTCTCCCAGAACTTTTTTTTTTTTTTAACATTTGAATTGTGTCATATTTAATTCTGCATGCTCTTGTAAGTCAGCAAAATATTCCATATATCATTTAAGTTGTCACTTACTTTTTTTTTTTACATCTTTATTAGAGTATAATTGCTTTACAATGGTGTGTTAGTTTCTGCTTTATAACAAAGTGAATCAGTTATACATATACATATGTTCCCATATCTCTTCCCTCTTGCGTCTCCCTCCCTCTCACCCTCCCTATCCCACCCTCTCCCAGAAATTTTGGAGAAAATTACCTCTTTTCCTTAAAGTTGCTAAGCTAAATCTTGGACTGCTGGAGGCCGTCATACTTCCCACTTAGACATCCTGTAAGACAAGAGGAATGGAAGGTATCATTTGAGCTCCTGGATCCAGCCATACCTGAAGCCAATAGTGTCATATTTCTAGTGTTCTAATCTCATTTTTCTTCAACTTATTTGATCTGAGTTTCTGCTCCTTTCAAGAGAATCAGTCCTATCATACATCACAACCTACAATACTGACACATGTGCTCCTTGAGTCTCTCAAGTATATGAAGAGATTTTTACGTGTAACTCAGGGTCAATACTAAGAACTTGCTTGAGAACATTTGGATGTCATTCATTTTGCATAGGTAACTTTTGGGGGTGATGTAAATAGGTGGATGGGATTCTGACCCCTTGAAGGTTCCTTTGGAGTATAAGGCCTCACCCTGATCCATGGAACTAAAAAGGCCTTGGATCCTCCTTTATGGTAGAGCAAAAAGAATTGAGTGCCAGCCAGGAATGTGATATTAGGCAGAAGGGAGGGGGGAAGGGCATAGTTTACAATCAGTGTCCTGTAGGGTTAATTGCACAAGCTTCAGGGTTAGTGACTCTGTCTGAATCCCATCTCTACCTCTTAATCTCTGTATGGCCCTGGGAAGTTCACTTTCCCTCTCTAAACCTCAGTTTTCTCAACTGCAAAATTGGGTTAATTATAGTGGCAATCCCATAGATTTTTTTTTAAGGATTAATGAAATAAGGCACATAAGCTAAGACTCACTTCATTTCCAAGTGATAGAACCCCAAATCAAACTCTCTTTAATCATAAAAAAGAATTCATTGGCTCATATAACTGAAAAGTCCAGGAGGGACAGCGTCAGGCATAGCTGGATCTAGGGGCTCAAATGATGTCATCAAAAGCAACTCTCTAGTCTCTGCTTTCTTTCTTGTATTTTATTTTATTTATTTGGCCACGCCACACAGCATGTGGGATCTTAGTTCCCTCACCAGGTATTGAACCCGCACCCCCTGCATTGGAAGGGCAGAGTCTTAACCACTGGACCACCAGGGAAGTCCCTCTGCTTTCTTTTGCTCGGCTCCATTCCGAAATGAGCCATGCCAAATCACTCTATTTTTCACCACAGCTACTACCCTAGTCCAAAGCACCATTGTTTCTACCCTGATGACTATAACAGCCTCCCAACTGGTCACCCTTCTTCGTACACCCCTACCCCTCACTCCAGTCTCAACTCCACAGAGTGCTCTTTAAAGAGCATGAGTCATTACATGACTCCCCTGCCCAAAACCTTCCAAAGATCCTTGGGGTAAAATCCATATCCCTCTCTAAGGCCCACCCGGCCCTTCAAGACTGGCCTCTGCCTGACCCCCTGACCTCATCTCCTGCTTCCCTTCTCTCTCACTCTACTGTACTGGCCTTCTTCCCATTTTTCCTCATGCTGGGGGTGTTCCCTCTGCCAGGAACTTACCCCTGTACCTTGTTCCCTAACTTAATTCAAAGCTCAGCTTCCTTGATCTCATCCCTCCAGTCTTCCTTCCTCACAATTCCAAGTCCGGTAAGAAAAAGAGAGCTCTCTTGCCCGACAGTTTATACACAAGTCCGGGGCTAGCTTTCATTGGCCCAAATTGCACTCTGGGCACATCCCTGAACCAATCACTGTTGCCAAGGGACTGAGATGACCTGATTGGTTAGGCTCGAGTCACATGTCCACCTGGACCTAATGCAAGTGTGGCCTGCCCATGGAGGAAGGCAATTCCCCAGAGAAAATTTGAGGCCATGTTACCAGATGGGTGAAGTAATGCTAGGCAGCCGAAATAACAGATGTCTATTTTTTGTGTTTTCATAAGTGCTTGACAAATAAGTGTTTGGGGAAAAGGAAAGAAAAAAACAAAAAGGGAAAAGAAAAAAGCTAGCAGGCATTGCCTGCAAACGTCCCCTGGGATCTTCAACAACATTCATTCATTTAACAAATTTTTATTGAATCACTCAATTCCAGGCTCTGTCCTAAGGGACTCTGCTACTCTCTTAAATCAAAATGTGATAATATAATAGATTATATGACTTGTCTAGAACAGTGCTGCGCATTCATTCAACAATATTTATTGGGCTTTTATTAGCATTGGGGAGGAGCTCAGATCACAGCGGTGAACACCATAGGTGGTCCCTCTCCTCCTGGGGCTTATATTCTAGTGAAAAAAACACAGATAGCCAAAAAGAACATTTAATCTTAAAGGAAGCACACGACATCCTTAATTAAGTCTGATACTTTCTAGAGAGAAAAAAGGAGTGGCCTGGGCCTCTTCTTCTTTTTTTTTTTTTAAATTAATTTAATTATGTATTTATTTTTTGGTTGCATGGGTCTTCGTTGCTGTACGCGGGCTTTCTCTAGTTGCATTGACCGGGGGCTACTCTCCGTTGTGGTGCGCTGGCCTCTCACTGCAGTGGCTTCTCTTGCTGTGGAGCACAGGCTCCAGGCATGCGGGCTTCGGTAGTTGTGGCACGTGGGCTCAGTAGTTGTGGCTCACGGGCTCTAGAGCGCAGGCTCAGTAGTTGTGGCGCACGGGCTTAGTTGCTCCGTGGCATGTGGGATCTTCCTGGACCAGGGTTCGAACCTGTGTCCCCTGCACTGGCAGGCGGATTCCTAACCACTGCACCACCAGGGAAGTCCCTGGGCCTCTTCTTTACTGATGAGCCTTTTGAACCTTTGGAATTGTGTACTCGTATTAATCATTTAAAAAATATTGATTCATTATTTTAAAAAGTAATGCCATAAGGAGATACATTGCACCCGCTAGAATGGCTAAAGTGAAAAGATTGGCAATGCCAAACGCTCAGGAGCACGTGGAAGAACTGGAACTCTCTTACATCGCTGATGAGAATGTAAAATGGTACAACCACTGCAGAGAACTATTTGGCAGTGTCTTATCAAATTAAACCTACAACAACCCTATAACCCAGAATTCCACTCCTTTACCTAAGAGAAATAAAAACTCAGGTCCACAAAAAAAAATTGAGACGTTCATAGCTTAATACTAGCCCCAAATTGAAAACAACCCAAATGTCCATCAACAGAAAAATGAATAAAGAAATTATGGTATGGCTATATAATGAAATACTACTCATCAATGAAAAGAAACAAATTACTTATCATACGATATGTATGAAATCTCAAGAAGAATATGCTGAATGAAAGAAAGCAGACTCAGAAAAGTCATACTGTATGCTTTAATTTATATGACGTTCTAGAAATGGCAAAACGTATCCAGGGTGATAGAAATGGGAACAGTGGTTGCCTGGGGTGGGAGGTGGGATTCATTGGGAAGGGAACTTTCTGTGGGGCTGGCAATGTTCTCTGTTTTGATAGAAGTTTAAGTTACAGGGATATTTTCCTTTTTCGGTTTTTGGTTTGTTGCTGTTGTTGTTTGGCCACGCAGTATGCAGGAATCCTACTTCCCCCACCAGGGATCTAACCCGTGTCCCCTGCAGTGGAAGCGCAGAGTCTTAACCACTGGACAGCCGGGAAAGTCCAGGGATGTTTTCAGTTTCTCAAAACTCGTGGAACTGCATGTTTAAGTTCTGTTTGTGCATTTCATTGAACGTAAATTATACCTCAATTAAAAAAAAAAAAAGTAGTTGCAAGTATTTGAATCGGGGAAGTTACTGCCTACTAGGAAATGTGTGACAGGATGACTCCAGGAGCCTGTAGGTGCGGGGGAGATCAGGGAAAGCCCTTACTGAGAAAGTGCGATTTCAAAATCCTGAGGATGGCCAAGAATTGTCCGTGCAAAATGGGATGAAAGGAAGGAGGTGAACTCAACACATAAGTGTTAGCTCTTTATCAGTGGCGACCTTCCAAAGCCAGGTATCTAGCGTTCACTTTGGGCCTGCAGCTTTCATAGCTGTGTTTTCGCAGTTAATCTCCCAGATGACGCTTCGATAGCAGCATTTTGGTTCCCATTTTACAAGTGAGCAAACTGAGGTTCAGGAAGGTCAAAAGACTTACTCAACGACTAGGACGTGGCAGGAGCCAAGTTTTAGGGCTGCATATTTGGTGTCACTGTCCCGAAACGTAACCTGAAACAGTAACCACAGACTCCAGGTTGGGAATGCTGGAGCAAAGGAACGTTCTCTGAACAAAAGAAGGGCGGGGCCGGCGCGGTCGCACCTCCCACCTCCCCAGGCGCCAACCTCCAGTTCTCTTGGGAGAGTGGGGTAGGGGTGGGGCGCCAAGGTCTGGTTTCATTCCGCTGAGTCAGCAGCTCCCAACACCCGGGAGCCTTGGCTCTGGAACAAAGGAGTCCATGGGGCTGAGGGGCGGGGCCCGAGCCGGGGAAGGAAGGGGTGGAGGCCGGGGCGGGGCTCAACTCTGGGGAGAGGGGGCGGGGAGCGGCGGGGTAAAGTGCGGAGTGGGCGGGGCCCGAGCTGGGGGAGATGGGCGGGGCTCAGAGGGGCCCGGAGCCTGGGAGACGCGCTCCACGGGGGTGGGGTTGGAGGCGGGGCCCGAGCTTCGGGAGCTGAGGGCCGGGAAGGACAGTAGTGGGGGAAGGCGTGAGGTTGGAGGGGCGCAGTGGGCGGGACCCGAGGGCCGGACGCCGAGTCTGAGCGCCTGGGGGGGTGGGCCCAGACGTTTCCAGGAAGCAGCTCGCTCCGCAGCTCCACCTGCTGGTCCCGCCAGATCCGCCCGTCCTGAGGACCAGAGGTCCGATTCTCTGCTAAGTCCTGGAGCAAGTCCTCCCCCTGCGCGGGTCCTGCTCCTCTACTTGTGGTCACAGGTACAGTGACCACGACCTGTCTTGTTTCGCAGGGTCGTTGGAGAGTGGATTGGGAGAATGGAAGTGAAGAAGACGCCTTGTTGTCAGCCCCGTAACCAACATGCATTTTATATACTTGCTAGGAAGAATTGTATTAATAGCTGTACTAATACTTCACACAATTTCCATTTTTCCCACACGACAATCAGTAGAATAGGTAATATTATCATCCTGTTTTACACTGAGAAAACTGAGGCTCAGAAGCGTTTATGTGGCATGCCCACGTTAACACAGCCAGTAGGTGGCAGAAGCACTTAAACCTGGGGTCTGACTTAGCATTTTTGGAGTCTTTCTTACCCTAAAGCCCATGCTCTTAACCACCATGTAATTACTGCCTAATTATTTATTCACTGATTCATTCATTTAAAAAATATTTATTGATCACCTACTCTGTGTTTGGTCATATAATGGGTGGAAGGTATGTAGTGAAGAGTTTCTACACAAATAAGGCTTACAGTCTAATTGGAAGACAGTGAAAAATTAATGACAAGAATAATTACTCAATTAAAATCGTGACATGTACTTTGGTGGAAAAGTATAGGGAACTATAAAAATGGTGTTTTCTGGGCGATGCGTGCCTATTATGTGCCAGGTTCATGCTAAACCTTTTATGAGTTCACTTGGGTCTCCTGCCCACTTAAGATCTAGATTAGACTTGTTTGAACATTGTGGTAACCAGGATTCTAGCAGTTGCAAGTGGCAGAAACCTACCACAAACTAAAGCCAAAAAGCGTTGGTGGTGGGCGGGGAATTACTGACAAGCTCTACAAGTATACTAGTTTGAGGTATGGCTCCATCTCTCTCATCATCCCTCAATTCTCTTTTCCATGCAGCCAAGCAAGGTGATTACAAACAGCCCTAGGCTTTCATTGAGTTTACAGCTCTCAGTCCCAGAAGAGAGAGCCTACTTCCGCCCAGCTTCAGCATAAGAAAAGAAGTCTTGGGACTGTTTCCCCTAAACTCCCTGAAGTTGTCCTAAAACCTTGCAAAAGCTGAATCCCAAAGCCAGGTCTGTCTGAGCTCCTCACTGTCTCCTATCTAAGGTTACAGCATTAACTGTTTTTCTTTTATAACAAGTATTGAACTTAATGCCTGTACCATTTGGCTTTAAATTAAGCATTGTTTTGTCACATTCTGGATTACGACCACATTAACAGGTTTTGATTCAGCTCCTCCCCCTTGTGTGTTGGGGGATAGGCACATGGATGTACAATTTATTCATTCGGCAAATATTTGCTGAGCTTTTGTTATGTGCTAGGTAAAAATCTTCTGGTGAGGAGAACAGACCCCAATCTTGCCCTCATGGGAATTTATTGTCTGGTGGCGAGACTGATAACAGACACTAAACACAAATGAGTATATAACTATTCTTGTGAGTAGTGCTAGGAAGAAGGGTAGGATGCTCTAAAAGCTTCTAAGCAGGGACACTGGCCTGGTCTGAAAGGTCAGGGAAGACACCCCCCCTCCCCCGCCAGAGGAATGTTTGATGTGACATCTGAAGGATTGATAGGTTAATTAGGCAAAATAGGAGAAAGAGCATTTTAGACAGAGGAACCTGTATGTGCAAAGGTCCTGGAGTAAAAGGGAGCATGGTAATGTCAAGAACTTGAAGGAAGATCAGCGTGGTGCATGCAAACAAGAATGAGGACTGGCATGAGATGAGGAGGAAGGGGTGATCAGAAGCTGGTGGATTTTCTCAAAGCTTACAGTCTGAGGAGACAGGGGCTGTGCACAGAGGCTAGTAAGGATAGTGGCTACCATTTGTGTGTGTGTGTGTAAATCAAATGAGGTGATGTGTGAAAAGGCATAACAGTGCCTGGCATTCAGACAATAAATGGTAGCTTCTAATATTGTCCACTGAACTGTGAATTCCTAGAGGTCAGGGATTGTATCCAATCCATTTCTTCTCTGTGTCTACAGGCCCTCTATGGAGGGAGAAGACTCAGCAAATATTTGTGAACCAAGCTGGAAAGGGTGGCATTTAATCTATGTCTCAGAAAACGAGGAAAAGAAAGAGCACTTCTAGCCAGGGGAGGGTATAGGCCACGGCCTGGAGGCAGGAATAGACTTTATTTGTTTGGGGAAGGGGGAAGAGACTTTGAGGTTGGTGGAAAGTGGAGGGGGTTTGTACCATAATGGGCATTGGTGGATTGCCTCCCAAGCAACCATTCCCTCTGATTATTTTTTTAATATAAATTTATTTTTTTTATTGTTTTTGGCTGCGTTGGGTCTTTGTTGCTGCGCGCGGTCTTTCTCTAGTTGCAGTGAGCGGGGGCTACTTTTCGTTGCGGTGCGCGGGCTTCTCATTGCGGTGGCTTCTCTTTGTTGCCAAGCACGGGCTCTAGGCACGCAGGCTTCAGTAGCTGTGGCTTGCGGGCTCTAGAGTGCAGGCTCAGTAGTTGTGGTGCTTAGTTGCTAAGTGCAGGCTTAGTTGTTCTGTAGCCTGTGGGATCTTTTTTTTTTTTCAGCCTGTGGGATCTTCCCGAACCAGGGCTTGAACCCGTGTCCCCTGCATTGGCAGGCAGATTCTTAAGAGGGAAGTCCCCCTCTGATTTTTATTTGGAGATCTACCAGTTCCCCTGCACTTAGACAGGTAAGGATGGAGCTACATCCTCAGCATCAGAGCACATGAGGTGGCTTGGCCAATCTTTTTTTTTTTTTTTTTTGCGGTACACGGGCCTCTCACTGTTGTGGCCTCTCCCGTGGCGGAGCACAGGCTCCGGATGCGCAGGCTCAGCGGCCATGGCTCACGGGCCTAGCCGCTCTGCGGCATGTGGGATCTTCCCGGACCGGGGCACGAACCCGTGTCCCCTGCATCGGCAGGCGGACTCTCAACCACTGCGCCGCCAGGGAAGCCCTTGGCCAATCTTTATATCCATTTTCTTGGCTGTGGTGATTGGCTCATGTGTGGGCACATGACCTACACAGGTCCAATCAGAATGGGTTTCAGGCAATGGCCTGGTGAGGATGGGGGCTGGAGCATCTCCCTACCATGAGGGCCTGTCTGAGATTTGGGCCAATCCAGAAGCCTTGTCACCGAGAGATGAAGAGGGAAAAACCAGTCTTTGGGGACATTATTCGAGAGCCTGCAGCCAGGCCTATACCTGGGCTGTTCAGCTGTGGGACCAATAACTTTGTGCTTCCCCTGGTGGGCATTAGGCTTTCTGTCACTTGGCTCCTGAGGTTAAAAAGTTGGTGAAACCAGTCTGGGAAGAGCCTGGATGTGGGTCCAACCTGACTTCAATGAGGAGACAAGTCAGCCCCATGCTATGTCTTTTTTGACCCACAGCACAGGAACATGGTGGAGACAAGGGTTCCCAGTGCAGAGTGAGCAGCAGGAGAGGAGCAGGCAGTGGAGGTGTGTGAGCTGAGACAACTGCAGAGACCTTGATGATGACAATTTTGTAGAGAATGGCCTGGGTCCTTGAGTAACTGCAAGGAACAGAGCTGGCCACCCCCCTGGATGATTAACAAACTAATTCATTCTGGCTTGACACAAGCTAATTCATTCTCCCTGTTGCCCAGCAAGCTCCTTCTCATCCTTTGAGGCACAGCTCAAATGTCCCCTCCTCCAGGAAGTCTTCTCTGAACTCACCCAGAGGAATAATCAGTTCTCCCTGCTCTGTGTTTCAAGGTTGTGCTCCTAAGTCCCTCCTTCAGGCCTCCGTCACCGGCCACATCTGATTCCGATGTGCTCCAGTTTTGTAGAGGGTGCTTCCCCTGTTGGATTGTGACACACTCCCCCACCAAGGGCAGGAATCGTGAACCCAGATTGTGATGGATCATTTGATTCCTCCATTCATATACTCTGCAGAGGTCCCTACACTTGCAAGATGTCTGCAAAATCCTGGAAATGCAGTGTGGGGATGGAGCTAGGGATTTGAGCCCCTGTTCGTGCTTAATTAGTTCAGCTCATGGAAGTATCTCCATCCTGTTCTCCTGTCTTCTGGTACTAATTTTTTAAACCAGATCTAGAACTCAGCCTCTTTCTCTGATTCCCACAAATCCCCCTCACACAGGCCTTTGTGTGGGTAGCAGACTACTGAAGTAGTTGTGGCACGCGGGTTCTAGAGCGCAGGCTCAGTAGTTGTGGCGCACGGGCTTAGTTGCTCCACGGCATGTGGGATCTTCCCAGACCAGGGCTCGAATCCATGTCCCCTGCATTGGCAGGTGGATTCTTAACCACTGTGCCACCAGGGAAGTCCTGCAATTTGTAATTATTATGTTTTTTAAAATATTTTATTTATTTATTTAGGCTGCGTCAGGTCTTTTTTTAAATTTATTTATTTATTTTTGGCTGCCTTGGGTCTTCGTTACTACACGCGGGCTTTCTCTAGTTGCGGCAAGCGGGGGCTACTCTTCGTTGCAGTGCTTGGACTTCTCCTAGTGGTGGCTTCTCTTGTTGTGGAGAACGGGCTCTAGGCACACGGACTTCAGTAGTTGTGGCACACAGGCTCAGTAGTTGTGGCTCACAGGCTCTAGAGTGCAGGCTTAGTAGCTGTGACGCATGGGCTTAGTTGCTCCACAGCATGTGGGATCTTCCCGGGCCAGGGCTCGAACCCGTGTCCCCTGCACTGGCAGGCAGATTCTTAACCACTGTGCCACCGGGGAAGCCCTGCGTCGGGTCTTAGTTGCAGCACACGGGATCTTTCATTGTGGCACGGGCTCTTTGTTGTGGCATGGGGGCTTCTCTCTAGTTGTGGCATGCGTATTTTCTCTCTCTAGTTGAGGCACTGCGGCATGTGGGATCTTAGTTACCTGACCAGGGATTGGACCAGCGTCCCCTGCGTTGTAAGGTGGATGCTTTACTGCTAGACCACCAGGGAAGCCCTGTAATTACTATGCTTATCTGTCTTTTTACTTTTTGTTTGTTTGTTTGCGTCCTCCACGAGACTGTAAGTAGGGACCTATCTTGCTCATCATCATGTTCACAGTGCTCAGCACTGGTGGACAGGAGATAGACATCAGCTGAATGAATGAATGAGAATATTAGACATCTGTCTGAAAAGTTCTTCTTCCATCGGAAGATCTTCATCCAGCTCACCCCCTGCAGGTTTCCCAGACCTTTTCCCCTTTCTCCCCTTCTTCCCAGTTTGTTCCACAGGGCCTCCAACTTTCTTCTCTCCCTGTACGTGGAAGATGTTCCATTCTCTCTAGCCCCTACTCCCCTGCAAATCCACCCCCTTAGGAATTCAGAAGAAACAAGACGCCTTCTGTACGAGAGAATCTTCACTCCTTAGGACACAGCCGTAGCTTTAACCGTCCCCTCTCCTCCGCCATTACCATTTCATCTTTAGTACCCTGTACATTGGCACAGCTGGAGCTGAGACTACCTATGTTGTATTAAATTCAGGGGAATGGAGAGACTTTAGATGGTGTGACAGATTGAAGGTGACCACAGATTCTTTGCCAACCCTCTCATTAACAGGTAGGGTCAGGAATTGCCTGGCGGTCCAGTGGTTAGGACGCCGCACTCTCACTGCCGAGAGCCTAGGTTCAATCCCTGGTCAGAGAACTGAGATCCCACCAGCCGCGTGGTGCGGCCAGAAAAACAAAAGAGGTAGGGTCAGTGGTTCCCTCTCTTGAATCTGGGCTGGCCGGTGGCTGCTTTGACCAATGGACTATGGTGGGGGTGATACTGTGCCAGTTCCAAACCTAGCTTTTCTGAGTACTCGCAGTTACCACCTTGGTTTCTTGGAGCTCTGAATCACCATGTGAAACTCCAACCATTCTGCTGGGGAGACCACGTGGGAAGACCCTGAGACGACACGGAGAGGGGCCCAGTTGAGCTCAGTCTTATTGCTGTTGCCACCAAGATGCCAGGCATGTGAGGGCAGCCTCGTGGGTGCCTTGGATCCTAAGACCAGACTAACCTGACCACTCACTAAATATTGCCCAGTGGCCTGGGTTGATGCCATGGAGCAGAATAGCCCAGCCGAAACCTTCCCAAGTCCTGGCCCCCCAGATTGTGAGATATATTAAAATGTTTTAAGCCACTACATTTTGTGTTGATTTGTTAGGCAGCAATAGATCATTGGAACAGAGGGAGCAAGCCCTTTGGGGAGCCGGACCAAGGATGCTGGCTGGGCCAACACCAGGACTCAGGAGGGCAGGCGAGTGACACTCTGGTGGGAAAAGAGAAGCAAAGAGAGCTTCATTTGCACCCTGATAGGGCTGTGGCTGGAGGCACAGGCAGTCACCGGCCACCCCGTCTCTCCCTGGCTGGCCTAAGCTGAAAGACTCCTTGGCGGTCCATGGCATTGGCTTCACAATGGAGGTGCTGATGTACCTTGTACTGATGACATGGGACAGAAAAGGCACATGTATATTGAGTTCCTACCGTGTGCCAGGCACAGTGATGCATGGCTCCTTACAAACCCAGTACACCCCAGAGACAGACAGAGGAAGAGGGAGAGAGGTGTGCAAATAACAGGTCTGTATAAGTAAAACAGAGGCTTGCAGAGGGAAAGTGATTTGCCCTGGGGCGGAGCTGGGATTGGAGCCTGTGCTGCCTCTTCCAAAGCTCCAGCTCCGGAACTGTGGCCTGGCCACATCAGAGGGGTCAGAGGGCCTTGAAGACTTCATGGTGGCAGTGGTGGTGACCGCAGATCCCAGTGGGGCCGACCCGTGCATTCACCCAGGGAATTAGGTCAGTTCTTGCCAAGCCCTCGGAGAGCAGGAAATGCTGCAGGACCCAGGCAAAGGGGCAGAATCTCCACCCAGAGAACAGTGGGTTTAGAGTCGGAGACCAGGAGACCGGCCACGGCTGCGTGGCCTGGCGAGGGAAAGGGCCCTTTGCCTCACCAAGCCTCAATTTCCTCATTTGTAAAAGGGAATAACCATACTAGCCGCCCTGCTGTTCTTTCACACATTCGTTTAGTCATTCATTCATTCTCTTACTTACTCAACAAACACCTACTGGGCACCGACACGACCAGGCTGGACACCTAAGGTGCGGCCCCAGCAGCAGTGTGCCCGTGACATCCAGACCCCCGGCCAGTCCTTGCAGGCATGGAGTGGGGAGGCATGATGTTCCCCAGACCTGGAACAGTTCCTTTCCCTTCCAGGGGCTCTGTTTTCACTTCTGGGCAATGGGAGTACTTATCACAGTGAAGGCTCAGGACACTTCCTGGGGCCTCTGGACAAAGGCTGCAGGGAGGTGAACAGATCATGGGGTGGAGAGAAGGCAAAAGGAGATGGTGGCTGGTTCTCAGGGCCAAGGCCTGTGACAGTGAGATGGGTCCTTTGCCCATTGCCATCCCAGGAGGGCAGACTGGGCCTGCAGAGGCAGATGGAGGAGGCCTCTGTGAGCCCCACGGTAGGTCCGAGCTGAGACTCAGGTGCCACCAGACTGCTCCAGAGTGTGGGGTCTGCCAAGGAGGCCTCAGGCCACTCCCAAATATAATGAGTTCTTTCCCTGTGTACAGCTTTTACAATTTCCAAAGCCCTTACCCTATAGGGCCTGAAGATATAAATTATTAGGGTCATTTTACAGATGAATCTTGAGGCTCAGAACAGCAGCTGACTTGTCTAAAGTGACCCATTAAACTGAGAAAAGAACTCACCTTCCTGGTCGCTCCCAGTGCTGTATGTCACCGTGACTCCTCCCATCTCCCCATTGACCTTCTCCCAATGGGGTCCCATTGACCCCAGCTCCCCATCTGCCTTCTCCTTGGGCCCCTGAAACCTCCCTGTCCCCATCCATGGTAATTCATGAGATGTTATCTTTCAGGAAGAGGGGAGATGCCAGGGAAGGGCAGGGATCCAGAGGGCACAGGCTGGAGTCCAGGCAGGCAGAGAGGACACCTTCTGTGCCTGGAGGCCAAGGGAAGGGAACTCACACTTCATATGTTACATTCAGTACCACCTGTGATCCTCAGAGAACTCTGCCCAGTGAGGGATTTTACAAGTGACACAATGAGCTCCTGAGAAATGTTAAGACTTTGGCCAAGATTACCCAGTTAGTAAGTACCAGAGCCAGGACACAAACCCTGGTCAAACTCCAGGGCCCATGATCTTTCTGAAGCCGAGAACAAGAAAGGAGAGGGAGAAGGAGGACACTGGCTAGGCCGCAGGATGGCCAGGCATTCAGGAGGACATGGACCCAAGGGTGGGCTGGGCGGTCCCCTCCCAGTCCAGATGTCTGGAGGCAGCACAGATGCAGCGCCAGCCAGCAGATGTCGCTGTGACAGCCGCGCTCCCCAGTTTTCTTATGGAAGGTGGCAGAGGGAGATAATGCGAGAGCAAGATTAAGATTGTGAAAGCAAGCGAGAGACAGCAAGGGTAAAGCAGGGGCTGTACCTCTGCTGGAGATGGTGGGGAGGATGAACGATATCATTTATGAAGAGGGCCCAGCCTGGCGCTCAACAAACAGGCGTCTTCCCCCTTCACCACCTGTGAAATCTTAATTTCTCTATGCCTCAGTTTCCTCATCCATAAAATGGGAATTACAGCAGCAGCTTCACAGGGTCTCTGTGAGGATTAAGGGAGTTAATGTAAGTCTGGAACGTTGAGAGGACTCGGTGAGTATTTAATATTGATTATTTTCCTCCTGTCAGTAGCATCCTACCCTGTTGGGTCCCAGGCCTTTAGTTCCCACCACCCTCACAAACCCCACCAGTCACACTGAGGACCCTCGCTAGACAGAAGAGCAAGAGGCCAAGAATGTGGACAGAAATGCATATAGGGTGTGTTCACCTGGAGAGTGAGAGAGTTTGGAAGTCAGTGTCCTTGGCAGGTGTTCACCTGGAGAGTGAGAGAGTTTGGAAGTCAGTGTCCTTGGCAGGTGACATGACACGATACTATATATAGAAAACCCTAAAGACTCGACACAAAAACTACTAGAACTGATAAATGAGTTCAGCAAGGTAGCAGGATACAAGATTAACATACAAAAAATTGTTGCATTTCTTTACAATAAAAATGAAATATCAAAAAGGGAAAGTAAAAAAAAAAAATCCCATAAAAAAAAAAAACTTCAGAATAAACCTGACCAAGGAGGTGAAAGACTTATATGCTGAGAACTATAGGACATTGATAAAGGAAACTGACAATGATTCAAAGAAATGGAAAGATATCCCACGTTCTTAAACTGGTAGAATTAATGTTGTTAAAATGGCCATAGTACCCAAAGCAATCTACCAATTTAATGCAATTCTTATCAGTGTCCTTAACTACGAAATGGACACGATATCACTGAATGAGGCAGCGGCGCAAGTGAAACCCCAAGCCCCGTGCCTGGCACAGTAGCTGCAGGACTTGGTGTTGGTGCTGGGGGCTTGGGAGTCCCTGCTCTCATATGATCATTAACCGATTTGTGATTCTTTTTTTTTTTTTTTTTTTTTGGCAGTACGCTGGCCTCTCACTGTTGTGGCCTCTCCCGTTGCAGAGCACAGGCTCCGGATGCGCAGGCTCAGTGGCCATGGCTCACGCGCCCAGCCGCTCCGCGGCATGTGGGATATTCCCGGACTGGGGCACGAACCCGTGTCCCCTGCATCGGCAGGCGGACTCTCAACCACTGCGCCACCAGGGAAGCTCACCGATTTGTGATTCTTAATCTGCTATTCGGAAGCCTCTGGTGACAGAATGGGGTCCTTGTGCTCTCGTGGTATTTCTGAATCCAGAGGACCATCCCATATTGATGTGGGAAGAGGTTGTCAAGCCAAGATGGGAATCTGTTCTGGGCTGGGATCACCAACTCTCTAGCAAGTCATGTGGTGAGTCCTGCCCCACAGAGCTGGGACAGCTGCCTTGGGCAACTGGGAAATAAATTAATCATTAATCAATGCTCTCTTTTTAAAAATGGGACCAGGATGAGGGTGGTAACTTAAAAAGTTGGGAGTCATTGATCTAGCTTCATTCCTCTCTTCACCCCAGTGCCATTGTGTGGGCAGAGACACCGAGGCACTAGTTTGGAGCCTAAGGATCACAGTCTCAAAAGCCGCCCGTGGTTTGACGAGACTGGGGTCAGGGGTTGTCATTTTTGTCTTACAATGGAAAGGAACTAACATTTATTGGGGGCCTTCTATGTGTCAAGTGCTTTATAGGTATTCTCATTAGTTACCACAATAACCCTTTCAAATATTGTGCCATTTTACAGATGAGAAAAAGGAGGCTCAAGTTAAGTGTTTTACCCGAAGTCTCACTCACCCCTCCTTGATGACTTAACACACTTTATTTCCTCTGTCTAGAGAGGTAATTCTCCACCAGGGGCAATATTTCCCCTCAGGGATATTTGGCAGTGTCCGGGGACACTTTTGGTTGTCACTGCTGAGGGTGGGGTTACATCTTGTGGGCAGAGCATGGGGTGCTGTTAACCATCCTCCAGTGTACGGGACAGCTTCCCGCAGCAAGGAATTATATGGCCCCAGATTGGAATAACACTGAGTTGGAGAAACTCTGATCTAGAGAAATCCATGCCCTTCCCTCTGGGTCACTCCAGGAGGCCCTCCCTGAGTCCCCTGGGAGAGGTTGCACCTCCTTGTAGCCCCTGCAGCCATCACCTTCCCTAATAGGTGCTGATCGTGCTGCCTCGAACCAGCTCTTTGGGTAAATGGAATTGGATTGATAATCAGTAAATGCTTCCTGCCTTGACACACAAGGTAGTGCCTGTCTTTCTTTTCTTTTTTTAAAAAAGTTTATTTATTATTTTTGGCTGCGTTGGGTCTTTGTTGCTGCGCGCGGGCTTTTCTCTAGTTGTGGCAAATGGGGGCTCCTCTTCGTTGCGGTGTGTGGGCTTCTCATTGCGGTGGCTTCTCTTGTTGTGGAGCACGGGCTCTAGGTGCACGGGCATCAGTAGTTATGGCACGCGGGCTCAGTAGTTGTGGCTCGCGGGCTCAGTAGTTGTGGCTCACGGGCTTAGTTGCTCCGCGGCATGTGGGATCTTCCTGGACTAGGGCTCGAACCCATGTCGCCTGCATTGGCAGGCGGATTCTTAACCACTGCACCACCAGGGAAGCCGGTGCCTGTCTTTCTATTAAGGCTTTGCTTCAATTAGGCTGGTGATTCCTAGCATTTCAGGACTGGAATGAAAGACCTCCACGGCCTCTTTGTCCTGGCCGGAGAGATGGTGAGCTTCCCGTCACTCCAAGTGTGCAAGTTGAGGCTACGAGACCACTTAACAATGCAGATGTAGTGCAATGCAGAGGTTAAAAACACAGGCTTGTATGTCAGAAAGATCCTGGTTCAAGTTCCAGCTCTGCCACTTACTCACCGTGCAGCCCTGGCCATGGTACTTAACCTCTCTGAGTCTCGGTTTCCTCAATTATGAACTGGAGATAATCATAATAGGCACCTTATAGGGTTGTTGTGAGGTTCAAATCAGACAGTCCGTCCACAGTGCTTAGCACGGTGCCTGGCGGGTGGCAGTCATCTGAGAATGTTGGCTATTACTATTATGAGGAGAGGCAAGGAGCACTGGGGTTTCCGCTAAATAATACCAAGGTTCCTTCTAACTCTGAAACTCCCCAAACATGCTAGGTTCTCTCACACCTCTACGTCTTTGAACAAGCTGTTCTTTTGGCCTGAAATGCCATTTCTCTCCACACAAGTCTTCCAAACACACTCCTCTTCATTCTTCAAGTCTCAGGTCAAAGTGCCACCTCTTCTATTAAGCCTCCCTTGATTGCCCTCTTCTTCTGTGCTTCCACCATGATTCTCCACTGCATCCCCAGATCATACTGCCACTTATAGCATCTATTTTGCTTTTTGTTTTTTGTATTAAATTTCCCCCCCTCCAGTCTGAGGGCTCCCTCTGGGGACAGGGACTAGGTCAGCTGTATCTTTGCACCTTAGCACCAGAACAGACATGTGGAGGCAGTTTATGAACCCATGGGTTCATAAACCCATGGAATGAACCCATATGTCTGATTATAGGAGGTCCTCCAGCAGGTGTCTTCCATAAATATTTATCAAGTGTCTACCATGTCCCAGGCACCATGCACTCTCCACCAATGAACAGATCAGATCCCCTTTTCCCTAGTGCTCAAAGTTTTGAGTTTTTGAATCCAGGTCACAGGGAAGAGTGGAGGAAAGGAGACCGACAGTCCATTTCTTCTATGCACCTGTTTGGTTTCTTAAAAATATTGGGTTGGCCAACAATTTGTTTGGGTTTTCCCATAAGATGTTACAGAAAAAGCCAAACGAGCTTTTTGGCCAACCCAATAATGTAAACGTATTATAACAACAATCAGAGTCGCTTTTAAAGTATGTCTACAAATTCTTTGACAATCTTTCCCTCAAAAGGTGAAGACTAATTGCTTACTCATTCATGTGGATTGGACTTAGTGAGTCAGTTCCAACCAACAGAATGTGGTGGCAGTGATGGTGTGTGACTTCTGAGACTAGGTCTTCCTAGCCTCCTTGCTCTCTCTTTCTCTCAGATCACTTGCTCTGGATCCACTTTTTATGTGGCTCACTTCCTCCATGTGAAAGGGAACTGACGCCTTCTATCAACAGCCGCGTGATTATGCAATCTTGGAGGTGGACCCTCCAGCCCAGCCAAGCCTTCACACATCTGCAGCCCTGACCTAACTCTAAACTGCAAGTTCATGAGAGACCCTGGTCAGCACCACCCAGCTAAGCTGCTCCCAAATTTCTGACCCATAAACTTTAAGACAGTGTTTGTTGACTTAAGCTGCTAAGTTCTGGGGTAATTTGCTATACAGCAGTAGAAAGCTAAGAGTACCCTAGAGCAGTGGTTCTCAGCCCTGCCTGGGCACTGGAATTCCCCATGAGGCAGTATGTGTTCAGTGGTTAGATAATGAGTCAGGGGTCAGAGTGGCTGGATTTAAATGCTGATTCTGCCACTTACTAGCTGGGTGACTTTGAATAGGTGACTTAATCTCTCCCAGCTTTAGTGACTCCATCTATAAGGTGGTGGTAATGGAAATTCTTAGGATTGTTAGCAAGACTAAACAAGAAAATATATGTCATTTCTGCCTAGAAGCTAAATTGTAAGAGAGAAGGCTAAAGCGTTGTCTGCGTTGTTCATTGCTGTAGCCTCGGTGTCTGGAACAGTGCCTGAAATATAAGAGGTGCTCAGTAAATATTTCTTGATAGAGAGTGAAATCAGTAAACTGAGTGAACTCAAAATGCTAGTTTGTATCAGCTCCCTGGTTTGCCTACCTCAGCCTTCTCTGCTGGTTCCTCCTAATGTTCTCCAGCTCCAAATGTACAAGTGCCCCAGGACTGTCTTCAACCCTCTTCCCTGTCTACATTCACTCTCTTGGTGATTTTATCTATTGTCGACTTGAAACACCATCTCAACATCAATGATTCCAAACTTCCTACTTCAGCCCAGAACTCTCTTTTATACCCAACTGCCTCCTTGACATCTCCACTTGAATGCCTAACAGGCATCTCAAACTTTAGGTGTCCAAAACCAGAACACGGGAGTCTGTCCCCAAACTTTCTCCTCCTGATGTCATCCCATCGCAAGGGCAACTCCATCCTTCTGCTCACTCAGGCTGAAAACCTTGGGGTCCTGTGTGACTCTGCTCTTTCATTCACATCCCACAGCCAACCCCCCAGCAAATCTTCTTGGTCCTACACTCAAAATATATTGGAATCCAGCCATGTCTCATCTCCTCCACTGCTGCCACTCTGACCAAGCACCACCATCCCACACCTGGATTATCTTGATAGTATCTGACCTGGTCTCTGTGTTTCAGCCCTTGACCCCTTACAGTGTATTCTCCACACAGTATGCAAAGGGATTCTTCCCAGCTCTGTGTTTTCCCAGCTCAGATTAAAAACTGAAGCCCTTATGGTGTTCTTCAAGCCAATACAGCACCTGACACTCCCCCCACCCCTTCATCTCTCGGACTTCATCTCCTACCACTCTCTCATTTCCTTGCTTTGAACCACCCTGGCCTCCTTGCTTCCCTCCAGTATTCAGGCTCTGACTCAGAACCTTTGCACTTGCTGTTCCCTTTGTCTTCTTCTTCAGGTATTTTATCAAAACTTTTCCTCAGTGAGACCTTCCTGACTAACTTGATGTCCAATTTAAAACCAGAATCAATCCCTATCCTGTGTTCCCTTCCCTGCCCTGTTTTGCTCCATGACACTTATCTGACACACCATATACTTTACTGGTTTACCCATGTATGTCTGCTTCCATAGATATCCCCTACGAGAGCAGGGATTACGTTCTGTTTTGTTCACTGCTGTATCCTCAGTGCCTGGCACATAGTAAGTTCTTAATAAATATTTGAAGGATGAATTCAGATGCTTTGGGTCCAATGAATTAGAATCTGGTACATGAGTGGAGCCCAGAAATCTGTTTTTTAAAAAGACATCCCAAGTACAGTTAGGATGGAGAAGCCCTGTTCCAGGTCAGCAGAAAAGAAGCCCAGGAACATTCTGCAAAGTCCAGCCCTCTCGTTTCACTGAAGTCACCAAGACCGGAGGCGGGAGGAGTGGCCTCAGGTCCCAGGATGAGAAAGGGGCAGAGGGAGAACTCAAACTTCGGTTTTGGAGTATTTCAGTATTGGATGCCCAGCACAGGGCTCTCTCTGCAGCCCCAGTCGGCCTGGGCCTGAGCAGTCTGGTTGAATCGCTGAATCCCTGGAAGCAAGGCTCAGGGTGGGGTGTGGTCCCCGGCACAGGTGGTGGCAGGCAAACTCAGACCTGCCTTTGCTCAAACTAACCAAGTGGTAAAGTTGTCAATGTTTAAGTTCAAGAGTTGATCCTAGACTTTGAAATTATTAACCCATTTTTTAAAAATTTAAGACTGTAACAATTATTAACAAATGCAATTAAACTTGGGGGAGAGAGTCTTAGAGTCGAGTTCTGATGTGAGGGAGCTGGCAGGCATAATTTGGTACGCCTTCCATGACACTGGAGGAGAGGAAGTTTCAAAAATGTTTGAATGCCTCTTTACCTGGGTCTAGGATTTCCCAAACCTGGATCTCCTGGGGCACTAGTGAAAAACACAAGTTCCTTCCACTGCCCAGATGTTGGGTTCAGTGTGGCTCAGATCAGACTCAGGAATTTGGATTTTTAAGAGATGCTTATGCTCTGCAAGTTTGAGAAACCCTGTCCAGGGCCATGCCTGTGGAGTACTGAATCTTATAAGGCAATAAGGTCTTGCTTGGTGTCAGGCCCTCCCTCATGCCTATAGTCTGTTTAGAAACAGCAAGACCCAATTCCAACGCATTCAAGCAAACACTAGTCTGTCTACAAATCCCAGGAGACTCTTATGCTTGTCAAATGCACCTTGGGGAATTTGTATTCTAGTGCTTCAAAGAATGGCTTGGGGGGACTTCCTTGGCGGTCCAGTGGTTAAGACTTCGCCTTCCAATGCAGGGGGTGTGGGTTCGATCCCTAGTCAGGAGCTAAGATCCCACGTGCCTTGGGGCCAAAAAAACAAAAACATATAACAGACCAATATTGTAACAAATTCAATAAAGACTTTAAAAGTGGTCCACATCAAAAAAAAAAAAAAAAAAAAAAAAAGAATGACTTGGGCACCGTTATGACCCAGCAGTTATTGGAAGGTATGTCCTACCTGGATTATTCGAACGTGCAGAGGTTGCCGGGAGATGGCCCCAGGATGGCAGGAGCCCCACGGGGCTTTGTGGGAAGGCCAGCTTGACTGGTTCCAGAGTGATGAACGGGGACCCAGGGATGTCTGACACCTGAAGTTCATGCTGACATTTACCTCCCAAGTTTACACACATACCCACAAGAACATACATACATTTACACAGGGAAGTAAGAAACCCTAGGCCTCTTCCAGACAAAACACTGCTTCCTGCTTCCTTTCTCCAACCCACCCTTCCAGCCCTGCCAGTTCTCTCTACAGAACAGTTCTAATTGAGTAGCTTCTGCTCAAAATCCTTCAATAGTTCCCCCTGCCATCACACCAGGCCGATGCACTCTGGTTTGACATTCAGGGCTTCTGGATACGACTCCTTCCCTGGGAAGGCAGAATAATGGCCCCGCAAAGAGGTTCACATTCTAATTCCTGGAACCTGTGAATGCATTACATGGCAAAAGGGACTTTTTGCAGATGGAATTAAGGACTTTGAGAGGAAGAAATTATCCTGGATTATTCGAGTGGGCCCAATCCAATGACACGAATCCTTATAAGTGGAGAACCTTTCCTGGCTGTGGTTAGAGAGATGTGATGGAAAAAGGGTCAGAGGTTGGGACTTCCCTAGTGGTCCAATGGTTAAGACTCCACGCTTCCACTGCAAGGGGGCGTGGGTTCGATCCCTGGTCAGGGAACTAGGATCCCACATGCTGCACGGCCAGGGAAAAATCAAAAAGGTCAGAGGGCTGTGATGTTGCTAACTTTGAAGATGGAGGAAAGGGGCCACGAGCCAAGAAATGCACATAACCTCTAGAAGCTAGAAAAGGAAACGGATTCTCCCCTAGAGACTCCAGAAAGAAGTGCAACCCTCCAGACATCTTGATTTTACCCCAGTGAGACCCATGTTGGACTTCTACTGAACTGTAAGATAACAAATCTATACTGCTTTAAGAGACTAAAGTTGTGATAACTTATGACAGCGATAGAAAACGAATACATTCCCCACTGAGGCTCCCTCCAGCTAGTTCGTCTCTGGCCGTTTTTACCCCAGACACTACGGGTTTTCCTCCCTCCACACCTCTGTTCATGCTGTTGGTCCATCCAGGATGTTCAGATCACCTCTCTCCCGAGCTCCTATTAACCACCCTTCACGCTAAGCTGTCCTCAGCATCGACCACCTGCTATCAGCGTCAACTTCTGCCTGCTCACCCCCTGGGCTCCCCACTAGACCATAAACTCCTTATTTCCCTCTGACTCCACGACCAGGAATGGTCCACAGAGGTTTGAATAGCGGACCTGGGCATCCTTATGTAGAACCTCTGGCTCTTGGCCCCTAACTGCATCAAGGTCACCTGGGGATCTTAAAAATCTCAATTCTACCAAATCATTGTGGAAGAATGGGAGGTAGCGCCACATGTGTTATGGGGAGAAGATTTCCAAGATTCAGGGTTAGGTGAAAGAAGCAGGGAGTTGAAGAGTGAGTAAAATATGTTACCATTTGTGTGAAAAAGGGGAAAAAAATTATATAATTAAAAAATTTTTGACTATCTGCGGAAAGATATGAAAAATAAGTAAGAGTACATAGCCCCCTGGAACTTTCTGAATCCTGTACCACATATACTTATTACCTATTCACACACAAAAGTAAAATTTTAAAATTCAAAATACTGATTCTTCTTGTACAGTCAGAAAAGGAGCCAGGATGTCCCAGTTGGGATGCAGGAATCTGTGTCTAAAGTACTGTCTGCCAGCTTATTCCAAGTCAGGGACTGAATTTTTAGGAAGAGGACAGAGCCAGGATGCAAAGGATATTAGAAAGCATAACCTTAAAAGGTACTTAATCGGAAAATAGAAAGCTCTCCAAGGGATTGCAAAGCCAGGTTTGGGAACCCACTGATTTAATCCCTTCTCTGCATTTTATGGATGAGGAAAGAGAGGGAGTGTGACTTGCCCAAAGCTACACAGCCAGCCAGAGGGACAGGCCAGTGCCCCAGCAATGTCTGATAATGACAATGACAGATTCCCAACCTCTGCCCACCCTCCATGCAAAGACTTCTCCCTTAGAAGACCCTGCCGACTCACAGGGCAGGAGGACAGAAAGAGAAGAAAACACCATCTTTTTTTTTTTTTTAATTAATTTATTTATTTTTTGGCTGTGTTGGGTCTTTGTTGCTGTGCACGGGCTTTCTCTAGTTGCAGCGAGGGCTACTCTTTGTTGCGGTGCATGGGCTTCTCATTGTGGTGGCTTCTCTTTGTTGCAGAGCACAGGCTCTAGGCACGAGGGCTGCAGTAGTTGTGGCACGTGGGCTCCGTAGTTGTGGCTCACGGGCTCTAGAGTGCAGGCTCGGTAGTTGTGGCACACGGGCTTAGTTGCTCCGTGGCATGTGGGATCTTCCCGGACCAGGGCTCAAACCCATGTCCCCTGCATTGGCAGGCAGATTCTTAACCACTGCGCCACCAGGGAAGTCGGAAAACACCATCTTTAATCAACCCACCTGCACAGAAACCAGGGCAACACTCCCTGCCTTGCAAGGTCCCAGTGAGAAGAAAACAGTCTCCTTGAAAAAACCATCTTACAAAAACAAAAGGCTTCAAAGCACCAGTGGCTCAAGTCGTTGAGTAGAAAGGGGCTTGGGGGTGAGATGACAGCTGGCTGGGGGTGGCTCTGAGAAGAGAGGGCTGGAGGCAGGACTTGGTCCAGGAGCAGACCAGCAGCCAGGCCTGAAGGGAACTGTTGCCCTCCTGAGCTGTACCCATAGCTAACCAGGCTCACCATTTGGGACCTTGGGCCCTGTAGTGACCAGAGGGACTCCTGGGTTAGGCTCTTTGGCACAGACCTGCAGATGGAATGGTGGGGTGGGGTCCAAGTTCAGGATATTTTGGCCTTAGATGGGAGGGAATGCTAGATCAGAGGGTGGAGAGCAAGGAATGGTCCACATGGATGGGCTCAGGTGTGCAACCGTCTGTATTTCCATCGGGTTCCCCCGTGCCTCCCACCCTCCTTCCTAAGCCAGGACCACTCCTACTTCACAAACTGGAAGCTGAGGCCTGATCCTCCTGCCCTGAGATTCACCAGCCAGCGCACAGGATGCAGGGTCCTCAGAAGGGTCTGTGGAGGGAGGCGAGGAGAATGGGCCCTCATCTCTACTTGCTCTTAAGGAAGGGTGCTGGCCCTCCAGACCACCCACTATGACCCCCACCCTGCCTCTTCAGAACAACTTCTGGATTTGTTAGAGGTTGCTTCTGCACACCGGCGTGATCATCAACACTGGTGATCTTTGAACACTGTTGACCAGGCAGCACAGATGAGCCCTTTTCCACTCCGGAACCACAGGTCTTCCAACTGGTGAGGTGGATAGAGCCACCAGTGGTTGGCAGAGTTGCTGAAGGGGTGGGGGATCATGGGTGCAGCAGGCTCAGGGATGTGGAAGGGGGTGGGGCGACTGAGTCGTGTCCCCCCTTTGCTAGAGAGAGCTTGAAAGCTTTGCCAAGGGTGGACAGAGGCCGAGTCTAAGAAGGCTTCCCTGTGGGTCAGGCTGAATTCAGGGCTCTGGGATCCGTCCATCCTGTTCCCAACAAGAGAACGAATATATTGCTTTAAGAGAGGAGTTAGCAAGTGGTGGTGGTGGTATGTGAGTGTGGTGTATATCACATGGGTTCTAGAGTGTCCAAGCTGGAAGGGGGCTTGGAAATGGGTTTTGGAGTCTGAAACTACAGATCATATTCAAGGCCTGCCGCCACCAAAAGCCCAGCTGTGTGGCCTCAAGCAAATTGCTTTACATCTCTGGGCCTCAGTTTCCATATCTGCAAAATGGGGATTATGTAAAATCCCAGTATAGTCCAGGGAATTGAGAGTCAAATGAAAAGGCTAGAAAGAGCTCCATTTACAAAGGGATTATTTTAATTATTTGAGGTCGGAAACTGAGGCCCAGAGAGGGCAAGGGCTTTGCCAGATGTCACATAGAGAGTTAGTGATGGAGCTGCGATTAGAACCCAGAACTCCTGCTGGTAAGAAGTTCAGGGTAACTTTCCCCAGGGCTGGTGAATGAATGTGGTGAGATGGGGGTGAGTCTGTCTGTCCTGTCCTTTCTCTCTGGACGGGGGACAGGATGCTGGGTGAAGAAGGGTGAAAGGGAGAGGCTGGAGAAGGGCGGGAGGCTCCGGCACACGCCAAGGTGGAGATAAAAAAATACAAACCCCGCGAACCCCCTCCCCCGCCCCACCCCTTAAGTCCAGGCGGCTAAGCGCCAAGTCCATGTCCGCTTCGGACCCATGTCAAGACGACCCAGGCTGCAGTCCGGTCAGCGAGCCGCCAGGGGGCACGCCTGCCATCTTGGCCAGAGCTCGCGGCTGCGGCGGTCAGTCTAGCCGCCGCGGGGGTGGTCCTGGGGCAGAAGCTACTACCCCGCCCTGCAGGAAACAAAGGCAGGTTAGGGAAGTGGACCCCTAAGTAGGGAGGCGGAGAGATCCGGCTGCCCTCTCCGCTCCTCCCTCCCCTTCTTTCTCCTACACTAACGCCCGCGCCGGGGTCCCTCCACCCCACCCTGCTCCGCGCCATGACCCACGTGTACAGAGGCTGCAGTTGTAAATGCGACGTCTTCTGAGGCGCCTGGTATCCATAGGAGTCAAAACCGCCGATGAAATCAACTGCGGAAGGGCAGATGGCACGTGGTTAGAGATGGGCCTGTGAAGGGGGCAAGTTATGGGAGGCTGGGTCCTGAAAGGGAGGAATCTGAGGCCAGACCCTGTACAGGGCCTTAGGGGTTGGGCTTTGTTCCAGTGTCCTGATGGATGGGCCAAGGCCCAAGAGGATAGAGAGCTGGGGGGTGGATGGGGAGGGTGGCCCTTTAAGGGAGAAGGGTGCGGGGAGGCAAGACCTGTTGGGGGTGGGAGTGGGACGAACTGGGAATGGGCGGTGCTTGACAGGAGTGGGGCTGTGGAGCCCCTCAGAGCGACAGGAAGGGGCCTAAGAGGGGCAGGTAGGGGGGCAGTGCTGGAGCCTTGGATTGGGCACCTGGACGTCTGGGCCTCAGCCCAGAATGGGCTGGCTATGCCATCCCCACTCACCCTGCTGCCTCTTCTTCCCCAGCCCCCAGAGGGGCCCCTTAAATCAGGGATCCCCAACCCCCAGGCCACAGACCGGTACTGGTGTTAGGAACTGGGCCGCACAGCAGGTGAGCGGCAGGCAAGCAAGCGAAGCTTCATCTGTATTTACAGCCGCTCCCCATTGCTCCCATTACCGCCTGAGCTCCGCCTCCTGTCAGATCAGCGGTGGCATTAGATTCTCATAGGAGCATGAGCCCTACTGTGAACTGCGCATGTGAGGGATCTAGGTTGCACGCTTCTTATGAGAATCTAATGCCTGATGATCTGAGGTGGAGCTGAGGCCGTGATGCTAGTGCTGGGGAGCGGCTGCAAATACAGATTATCATTAGCAGAGAGGTTTGACTGCACGGAGGGCATAATAAATCAATGCACTTGAATCATCCTGAAAGCACCCCCCCACCCCCCGTCCACGGAAAAAATTGTCTTCCATGAAACCGGTCCCTGGAGCCAGAAAGGTTGGGGACCGCTGCCTTAAATAACCCAGGGCTCCCTCCTGCTCTGGCCCCTGTCCAGGGTGCTGACTGCGTGGGGTGGCACGCGGCCGGGTTTCCCCAGTTCCCTAGGGGCTCCGCACTCACAGCTGTCCTCCTCCTCCAGGAATACTTTGCTCACGTAGCAGGCGAACACGAAGCCGAACAGCTGGGGGAGGACACAGCGCGTCAGGGAGGGAGGGAGGGAGGAGAGGGAAGCTCTTCCTTCACCCCCTGCCTGGCCCTGCCCACCCCCGCTGGGGGGGCCATGTGTGCTAAGAGGAAGGCAAACCCATAACAACTCCAAGTCAAATGACTGCGCCTTAAACTTAATATACCTGGTTCTATTCTTCATTCTGGGAGTATGATTTTGGACAAGTAATTATTTTACCTCTTTGAGCCTCAGTTTCCCCAGTTGGACCTGGGCAATACCTTACTGGCTTGTTAAGAGGAAAGAGGATCATGTAACTGTGTGTGTAAAGTGCCTAGGGCAGGGCTGGGACAGGCAGGGGGACAGGAGAACTCACAGCCAGGAAGATCTGCAGGGCACTGCTGAGTGCTTCAATGTAGGGATAGTCAAGCAGGCAGCCGGTGACCGAGATGACATGGTGGTCCTCCAGGGCCAGGCGGGAGTTCAGGACAGGTGTCACCAGGCAGCCTGGACCGTTCTCCATCCACCAGGAGCGGTGCAGGGATGTGTTGAAGGTCATGATGAAGTCCCGGTCCTAGGGGCAGAGGGGCCTAGGATACTGAGCTTGGGCCGGAGGCGGTTGGGGGGGGGGAGGGGCAGAAATCCTCCCTAGGCTCCAGGAGACTTCTTTTTTTTTTTTTTTTTTGGCAGCACCGCACTTCTTGTGGGATCCTAGTTCCCTGACCAGGGATCGAACCCGGGCCCCGGCAGTGAAAGTGCCGAGTCCTAACCACTGGACCGCCAGGGAATTCCCTCCAGAAGACTTTATATAAGGTCGGCTTCACACCTGGGTTGTAACAGCTTCCTTTCCTGGCTTGATTTGCGAAAGGTATGGAGAAAGTCTGTATCTGCAAGTCTATATTTGGCCAGTAGGTGGCGCTTGATGACCATGCAGGCCTCACCCCTCTATCAGAGATGGAAGGGGCTGGTTCAAACCCACAGGAGTCTCAGAATTTCAGGGCTGGAAGGGACATTAATGGTGATCGGGTCCAATTATCCAGCTGTTGGTGAAATCCTCAATACAGACCCCTTCACAGCCCATTCAGCCTCTCCACTGCTCCCTGTGTGTGACCCTGGGCAAACCTCTTTAGACCTTGGTCTCCCCTTTTGAAATGGAGAAGGGGCTGGCCTACATCAGAAGTTCTTACCCACGTGTGCATCTGTTTTCCTCAGTCCATTCACTCAGGCAGTCTGTTAACTGTGAAATATTCACTGCATGCTGACTTGGTGCCAAGCACTGAGATGTTCGATCTCCTTTCATCCCCTCAGCAACCACATGAAATTGGGGTTTCTATTAACTATACTTACTAGATGACGAAATTGAAGCTCAGAGAGGGTAAGCCACCCTCTGGACCGCGAGGGAATTCCCCATCATTTGTTTTTAAGAAGTACGGAGGATGCCAGAAATGAAAACGTAGGGGTGGGGGACAGGGAGCACAGATTACTCGAATGTGTAGAGGGCGGTCTCTCCCTGAGACCCACACCACAGGAGCCCTTGGGGCAGGGGATGGGGAAGGTCAGTCTCTGCTCTCTGGCACTGCCAGGCCTGAGGCTTACCTGGGACAGCTGTCCAACCTCCAAGTAGAAACAGATGATAAACGCATTCCAGCCAACCCAAAGCACCAGCCAGGCTGCATACTGGGGAAAGCAGAGGTGGGATCAGGGTGGGGCCTGGAGGAGTGGGGATGGGGCGGGTCAATGGACGGAGGAGACCTTTGCAGGGGAAACTATGACAATGCCTCACTCAGAAAGCAATATAGTTTACACATCATTTTACAACCATCCAGTCCTTACCAGAGCCCTGCAGGGAAGGCGCTGTCTTTCTCTTTAAAGATAACTAAGTTAAGGCTCAGAGAGGTTGACATTTTCCAAGATCACACAGCTAGGAAGAGGTAGGGCTGGCATGCAAACCTAAGTCCTCTGGTAGCTCATCCTATCCACTCTGCAGAGAACCACAGACACCAGACGGCATCCTACCCATGGCAAAGAACTAGAGAGGAGCTGGATATTTCCACCCAAATCCTATGCCTAAACCAGCGGCAGCCGCCTGGCAGACAGTGCCATTTACAGTGGTGCCGGGAGCTTTCCTGAGAACTGGAGAGAAGGGTCCTCTTATCTCAGGTGAGGGAGAGCTTCGGAAGGGCCCTGTTCACCTGGCTTCTGGAACTGAGCCTGTGGGAGGTGTGGAGAAGCCCTAGAATGAGCGTGAGTGGGCTCTGGGGGTGGGGCATGACATTACACGGCATTGTTACTTTGGGTGTCAAGCATTTCTGTCGTAAATCTATTGGAAAGCCTTTTCCCTCAAGAGAGGTGTATAAATGAGTCACTGAGGAAGAGCAAGGGACAAGGATGAGACTAGTTGAAAACAGGAGTTTGATAATCAAGGACCAGAGCTTGGAAAGAGGAAGTAGGAGGAAGGAGCCAGGGACATAATGCACTCCTGGGATTGGGGCACGGGAGGCACTGGCCTCAAGGCCACACTAGCCACACTAGACCACATTTTTGATGAACATCAAGGGACAGAAGCCAAGCCTTCCTGAAGCAACTTGAGAAACCAAACAAGACAAAGTCCATCCCTCGCACGGGCTTACTGGGCAGCGTGGTGATGCGGCAGGAGCCTTCGCTCTGGACAGGATGCTCTAACCCTGCCACTTATTAGCTGTGTGACTTTAGGAAGCCTTGTCACCTTTCTGAGCCTCATTTCCGCATCTGGAAAATGGAGATAAGATATACTTCGAAGGGCTGTCGTAAAGATAAGTAAAGCAGGTGAAACTCTTAGCACGTGCCTGGAATATGGTAGGCACTCACTAAATGATATACCTTGTTAATATGTGGAATTTTCTGTAGAAAATTCTTTAGGAAAAATACTAATTTTGTCTCCACTGAGCAAAGAAGCATTGGGATTTGAACATCCACATCACCAGCTGGGCTGGAGCCCAGCCAGAGGCAGGGGTCTAGGTGCCCAGGGTGGAGGGCAGCTTTGGCTGGAGAACAAGGTGGGAACGGATGGGGATGAGAAGAGGGGGTTGGCTTGTGGAGAGGCCAAGTGAGCCATACCAGAATGAGGTACCGGGAGCGGTACTGCACGGTACCAAAGATGCCCAGGATAACTGCCATGATGTGCAGGAAGTTGGCTAGGATAGGAGCCCACTGGTAGCCCAGGAAGTCAAAGATCTGCCGCTCCAACGCAGCCACCTGTGGGAAAGAGCAGGCTGAGGCCACAGTCACCACCTAAAAAAGGACAGGTACTCCTTTTCAACCCTGTGGAGCAGGTGACACCAGTTACCATGGTGATGAGGAACCATGACCTGATTATACACAAGTCTCAGCGCCATCCCAGCCCCGCAGTACCAAAGGGATGCTGGGAGGTGAGGACAGGTCGGTGAGGATGAGCGGGACAGAGCCCTGTTCATCAGTTTGGGGTGGGCGAAAGGGAGACGGGAGCCGGGGTTCAGAACGCCTTCCTCCCTGCCAAGAAGCTTCCCCATTGGCACCTGGGGGGCGGGTCTCTGCCCGTGGTCAGGATCCAGACTGCCTGCCCCTAGCTCTGGCCTAGGGCTGAGCCAGGGCCCTGGAGACCCCGGGGAAGCCCGGGGGCTCGGTCACGTTCTTCCAACGACCCCTATCTGGAGGTTGCCCTGGTCCATGGGATCCATGGGCTACAAAGAAAAGGGATTTTTTTCACTCCCTGTCCCTGAGGGAGCTGTAGTACGTTGCACAATTGGCCTCAAATTCTTTCTCTTCCTACTTCCATGCTCTTTAGCAGTGCCCTCCCACACTAATTTTGTGCTTGGTCATGTGACTTGCTTTGTTCAAGGGGACTTTAGCAAAGAGGAAGCAAGTGAAGGCTTGAAAAACGCCGGTGCATTGGAGCTTGCCCACTTGTTATACTTGTAACACAGAGAACACCTTGTGAAAGAGCTCAAGCCGACCTGCTGGAGGAAGAGAGGCCACAGGGAAAAGAACCAAGGCACCCCAGCTGACAGACAGTCAACCATCAACACACACGAGTGAGGCCATCCTAGATCATTCAGATGCTAGCCAACAGGTCGCCAGACCAAAAAATCTCCCAGCTGACCCACAGAATCGTGAGCTAAATAAAATGGTTGTTTTATTTTTTATTATTATTTTTCTTCAATTTTTGGCTGTGCCACGCGGCTTTCACGATCTTAGTTCCCTGACCAGGGATCGAACCCAGGACCATGGCAGTGAGAGTGCTGAGTCCTAACCACTGGACCACCGGGGAATTCCCTAAAATGGCTGTTTTAAAAACCACTACATTTTGGAGGGATTTGTTACGCAGCAAAAGGTAACTGATATAGGACTCAATCAACACTCCCTTTCCAGAAGCCCCTGGTTCAACCTTTCAGCTGATACATTTAGGAACAAAGGTACCAAGGATACCAGTTGTTATTGACTGTCCCATATTTCTTCTTCTGTTGACAGAACTTATCTCTTTGTTTTGGAAACTGCCTCCCAGACCCTCAGTCCATGTGGCTTGGGTGGGGCTGAGCCCACTTCTAATTTCTTTTTTTTTTTAAATAAATTTATTTATTTTATTTATTTATTTTTGTGTTGGGTCTTCGTTCCTGTGTGCAGGCTTTCTCTAGTTGCGGCGAGTGGGGGCTACCCTTTGTTGCGGTACGCGGGCTTCTCATTGCAGTGGTTTCGCTTGTTGCAGAGCACAGGCTCTAGGCACGTGAGCTTCAGTAGTTGTGGTATGCGGGCTCAGTTGTTGGGGCTCATGGGCTCTAGAGTGCAGGCTCGGTAGTTGTGGCACACGGGCTTAGTTGCTCCACGGCATGTGGGATCTTCCTGGACCAGGGCTTGAACCCGTGTCCCCTGCATTGGCAGGCGGATTCCTAACCACTGCGCCACCAGGGAAGTCCCCCCACTTCTAATTTCTGCAGTGGGCTAGTGACCCAAGTCTAAGCAAATAGGCAACACACAGTGATCTGTCCAGGGATGGGCACTCAGCCTGCGCCCTGAGAGTTATCCTGGATACTTGCTGGGGCATCAGGACAGAGATGCCACCTGCCAAGATACCTGGATGGGCATAGTGTCAGCTAAGAGCTGTTGGTGGCTGTCTTTGCCACCACTTGGGGGACAGCCGGCTTGAGGAGGAAGCCAAAGCTAAAGGAAAGAGAGT
The DNA here is from genome assembly GCF_059928025.1 of Delphinapterus leucas. NCBI lineage: Eukaryota > Metazoa > Chordata > Mammalia > Artiodactyla > Monodontidae > Delphinapterus > Delphinapterus leucas. The sequence goes on along the minus strand of NC_143129.1, from coordinate 165,917,936 downwards.
GAGGAAGGAAGAGTGAACAAACAAGGGGAGTGTCTGGGAGACATCGTTTTAGGTCTGAGGATCTAGCCATGCCTAAACAAATTCTCCCTCCTTGTACTTCTGATTCTGTCACTTGCACCCAAGAGTCCTGACTACATAGAAGGAGAGAGAAGAGGGTCTGCCTAGGGAGGAAGAAAGAAGATCCTGATAAAGTAAGAAGATCCCAGAAGGCTTTTTCCTGGCAGGGAGGCAAGAGGAGATGGAGCTGATGGTACCACACAGATGGCAAAGCTTGGGCAGAGACCCAGGAAGCTGCAGGCCCAACCCTGGCACCCACCCACCTGGCACCAGCCTGCCTCTTGCTGGTGACTCCCCTCCCAGAGCTCTGCAGATTGTAAACAGCCTTCCAAGCTCATCTCTCACTGGATACTTCTTGGCAGAAAGGCACTGCTGAGATCATTAACTCAGAAGAAAGAAACCACGAGGCTCAGAGAAGGGAAGTGACTTGCCCAAGGTCACACAGCAGGTTGGTGGCAGAGCCAGACAGCCATTCTACCTTTGTCTGCCTCCTGTCCCACCTTGGCACCAACACACCACCTTTCCCAGTTGGCACTGGCTCGGGAGTTAAGACATGTGGTTTCTGGTTGAGAGTCTGACACTGATTCCTGGCTTACTTGGGCAGGCTACCTTCTCTGTGGGTCTTGAGATCCTCTTACATAGAGGCTGCCAGACTAAATGACCTCTAAGGGCCCTTCTGGTTTTGAATCCAGTGGCCCGCCAACCTTGGGGGAGAAACTCCCCAGGCTGCTTCCCCTCCCCAAAGCTCCTGCCCCACTTCTCTTCTCCTTTCTACCCTGACTCTGTTAGGCCTTAGGGAGTCCTGGTGGTTTGCGGTCCAGCTGGATGCTCTCGATTCAGCTGGCACAGGGTCCTGGCAAGGAGGGTGAGACAGAGTTGCCCAGGCTCATAGTGTAGTTGGGGAGACACCCTGCCTGGATACAACTACCTAAACCTGACATCACCCCTACCCCCACTCTGGCCCTAGCTCAAAACTCCTGTGTTCTCAGGGACCTCATTGATAAAGTGAGCAGCACTGGAGTCACTAAAACTCAAGTTCAAACTGCAGTTCTGCTGTGTGACTTAGGGCAAATTACTTTCCCTCTCTAAGCCTATTTCTTTAACTATAAATGGGGAAGATAATCCCTCCCCTAAGAAGTTGTTGTGAGGATATGGAGACATCACATAAACTAATAATTAGACTTAATATATGGTGGTTAATTAGTAGGAGACCTAACAGTCAAAGCTTCTTAGTTGGGCTTTGAAGGCTGCTAGGATCTGGCTCAATTCTTTATTCCCAGCCAGTTCCTGCCCCCAAGCAGCTGAAATAACAGTTGAGGATCCACCATCATTTCCCTTTCCTTATATCCAAGTCCTCCTTGGTTTTCAAAACATAGCACAATTTTCTCCGTTCCTAGGAAGACGTCCTGACTGGCCCAAAGGGATCTCTCTTTCCACTGAATATGGAGCACTGGCTGTTCTTGTCACTCTGAGCCATCCCTCCAGCCTCCCTCCAGCCTCCCTCCAGCAACTGCCCACTCATTCATCAAAACACCATCCACATCCATTTACTCCTCCATCTGACATCTGACATGCCCTCATCCATCCAGGGTACATCATTTATTTATTCACAGAACGTTTAGTCTGTTTCAGACCCTGTGCTGGCGCGGGGATGCTGAAATGAATACGTTGCAGTCCCTGGCCTTTGGGAACTCACAGCCTAGGAGGGGAGACGGATGGAAAACTGTACAGTTAAAAACCACTGTGATCAGCGGGATAACCCAGGCCCGAACGATGCTGCCTCTCCCTCCAATGGTGAGTGCAGAAATCGATGTAAATAAATAAATAGTTTAATTGAGATTCAGTGTCTTATAAATAACCCCAATTCTAAAGTTGTTATCTTTTATTCAAAAACCAAGGCAAATATTCCAGAACTCCTGCTTCTGCAGCAGTGACCTGCAGGTAATTAACAAATAAAGATAAGAACAAAAAACAGGAGGAATATCTTCCCCATCTGGTTGCAATGGCTTAGGAACAATAATCTCAGGGCTGCAGTGGTGGTAAATCATAACTGGCCTTGGAGTGTCTCTTTTTTTCTTCTTCCTTCTGGCCGCACTGCTCTGCATGTGGGATCTTACTTCCCCAACCAGGGGTCAAACCTGTGCCCCTTGCACTGGAAGTGCGGAGTCTTAACCACTGGACCACCAGGGAAGTGCCTAGTGTGTCTTTTTTACTTTGATGGGAGGACCTGTGTGGAGACAATAGCAACCTACTCTGTTGCAAAAAGTTCAAGTACATGTGCACTGAGAGGGAAAAAGTGACTTCGGGGGGCTTCCCCTGGTGGTGCAGTGGTTAAGAATCCCCTGGCCAACGCAGGGGACACAGGTTCGAGCCCTGGTCCGGGAAGATTCCACATGCCACAGAGCAACTAAGCCCGTGCTCCACAACTACTGAGCCTGTGCTTTAGAGCCCACGAGCCACAACTACTGAAGCCCACGTGCCTAGAGCCCGTACTCCCCGACAAGACAAGCCACCGCAATGAGAAGCCCACGCACTGCAACAAAGAGTAGCCCCTGCTCGCCACAACTAGAGAAAGCCCACACACAGCAACAAAGACCCAACGCAGCCTAATTAATTAATTAATTATTTTTTTAAAGAAGTGACTTCAGGGATATTTTTTCCTGGTTAGCCTACAAGTTAGGTGAGGCTGGCTTCTTGGGTCTCTCTCCTAAGTGGGCCAGCACAGAAGCTTCTGTGGGCAACTGCTGTAGCCTCCCGCCTCATCTCCTGGCAGAAGGAGGCTGCCTACCAACCTACCGAATGCTTTTTCTAAAGCACAAATCTGGTCGAATCACTCTTGTCATCAATGCAGCCCAGAGAGCCTGGGGTAATCCTTATGGCCTCTGGGCCAGCCAATCCCCCAGTCACAAGGACCCCAGATAAGCGGGATGAGTCCCCTGACTGTAGTCCCAGAAAGACAGATGAGATCCAGTGCCCCCAGCCTCACAGCCCTGTCTGGATCTGTCAATGCCCACAGAGTAAGTCCCACTTTCCTGCCCATTGGTCCTCTCTGCCCTTGATCTCCACAACGCTCTATGCCGCTTCCTCTGACCCAGCCCTCCCCTGGCCCCCGGCCCCCTTTCATGACCCCTTCCACACCAGCAAGTGTCTCTACGGCCTCGGCGCCTTCCCTAAGGGGTCCCCCCACCCCTTAAACGTTGCACCCAAGGACGCTGTTTTCCCTGTAGTCTTCTCAGTGACTCTGTTCCTCTTCTCTCATCCCATGCTCCTCAGGCCCAAAGGTGGGGTTGGTATCCTCTGGGGTCCCCAAACTGCCTGCAGGACTGTGCGACCCAGTGGCTACCACCCTCACCCGCTGCTGGACTCACCACCCACTGGCCTCCGGGTCCCGTCCCTTCCTTGAAACGATCCCACGACCACGGCATCATCCTGGTCGACTCTGACATCTGGGGCCACCCCCTCCAGCACCCTAACCTCTCAAGTCCTCTCCCATGACCTTTGCTTCCATTCTTCCTCGTCCATGGCCACTTCTTGGAATGTGTCATCACCCATAACTGCCCTGCCTCCAAAGTCGCCAATTTGAGAGCCCCTCTCAGACACCCCAGCTTCTTCCCAACACCCTTCACGATGACGGGCCCATCAGCCTGCTGGGATCACATGATCCCTCACTTCACCATCAGCTTTGCCTGTAACCCGAACTGCCATACTCCTCCGCCTTTTCATCGCGCCTGTGAGGAAAAGCCCACACCTGGATAAGCCCGATTAAGAGCTTCCTCAGCTCCCGCAAAGCAGCCAAGCACTTCTGGAGAAAGTCACTCCACGGGGCAGACTGGGGCCACTGGAGATCCGGAATAATCGACTACAAGAAGCTCCCCGATGCTGTCCCACAACCCAACTAGGCTTCTCTGAGGAACTCACTCCTAATATTTCAGATCTTCTTGCTGTCCTCAACCCTCCTGGGTCCCCTTCGCCCCCACCCTGGTAAAGACCTGGTCTCCCCCCACCCCCTATACTTGACGCTCTGTCCCTCCCCGCACTGAAAGTCAATGCCTCCTCCTGCATTCTGAACCCCGTCTCCTACCTACTCGGGAACCCACATCATCCACGATCTCTTCTCTTGTAAACCCAACCTCTTTCCCTGCCCAGAATCCTTCCCACTGGCTCCTAAACATGCTTAAGCCTCTTAAAAAAAATAAATAAATAGAAAGTCCCCTTTTCCCCCTCCAACTAGTGCCTTATCTAGCCCAATGCTCTCACATCCAAAACTGTTTAAAGGTCTCCACGCCCTCCCTGCTACTCACCCCTCCACCCACTTGCTACAATTTGGTCCAGGGGTTAGGAGCAGAGCTGGGTTAGAATCCTGGTGCCGCTGGTTTTTCTACAACTCTGGGAAGTCACTTAACCTCTCTGTGCCTCAGTTTTCTCACCAACAAAATGGGTATGATTCATAGTACTTCCTTCATCTGGTCGTGAGGAGAGTCAGCATTATTTAAAATTATATTCCGCTGCAGAGCTCCCTGCCTCCCCCGCCTCCCCCCTTGCTTTATTTTCTCCACGGCACTTATCATTGACTAACATACTATTCACTCCTTATTTACTGCCTCCTGCATTAGAAGGCAAACTCCAGGAGAGTGGGGATGTTCACTGCTGCATTTCCAGCGGCGAGAGCCGTGCCTGGCGCACACATTCTCCACCTCCTTGGCCTGATTCCGGTGCAGCCTATCCTCCTGTGCAGTCAGGCCCCCAAGTATCAGAGCACCTCAGGGCCACAGCCCAGCCCCTCTTCACACTCCACGTGTCCCAGCAAATGCATGTCCCCCCCCCCAGCTTCAGTTCCTTCAGCCTCCAGCCCCTTTATAACCAAGTACCCATTGGATGGTTCATCATGAACTTAATACATCCAAACCTAGTCCATTTGCAGTGATGTGGGCCCCATGATGTGTCCGGCTGCATGACCAAGAACGGTAAGCTGTAGGCCCTGGTCTTCCTGCTGCTCACCTGCGTTCCCAGTCTGTCATCAACTGGCTCTCTACTCTTCTGAATCTCTCTCACATCTGGCCACCTTCCTCCCTCTACCTTCTCTCACCTGGCCAACTGCAATACCAGCCCCCAGTCTACTTCAAGCCTAACCCACCCCTGTTTCCGGAGTGAAGCTTCCACGAGGCTCCCCTGCTGCCCCTCCCCCTGCCCTTAGCTCCCCACCCCCATCGCTGATTATTTATTTATTGGGTAGCTGCCAGCTGAGGAGGATGCAGTTGCCATGGGAACTTTCAGTCAGGGCTGCCTCTGCTCTCAGTAGGATGCTCTTGTCTGTCTAGACGCCAACCCCAGGAGCCCAACACCAGGTGGGGGGTTGGGGAAAGGGAGTGAGAAATGAATAATGCAGGTGGGCCCACCCCGGCCCCCAGGAAGCCGGCTGGGAGAGAGGGCGGGCAGAGGGCTGGGCTTGGGGCCACAGAACCCGTTAGAAGCCTCTTGTGCCCAAGCCCTTGCCAGCCAGTTCCGCAAGTCAACTACTTTCCTGTCCAAAATTCCAGCCATATCGCCAGGGGACTTAGATACAGAAGTCAGGCTGTCTGGGGAATGATGAGGAAGGGGCTCCTGACGTTTCTGGAGAATAGTTTGGTCGCGCCTGGTCTCCTTTACTGACTTTAGTTCACATAGATGCTGAGGTGGGAAGAACCCGCCATTGGGGGTCAGGCACACCTGAGTTCCATTCCCAGCTCAGTCCCTGACTCACTGTGTGACCTCAGGCAAGTTACTCCCCCTTTCTGAACCACCTGTTTCCTCACTGGGAAAACGTCCTGAGGATTTGGACAGTGCATGTAAAGCTCTCATCCCGGTACTTGGTACACAGTTGGTGCTCAGGATATGACTACAGCCTTTGCTGCATCCCCAAACTCAAGCCCCCCTTTTCCCAATGGATTTCTGAGGCAGCTGACAAAATTAAACTTGACTCAGCCCCTCATCCGTGAAATGAGGTAGTGGGACTGAAGCTGCAGATGGCAGAACTGGAAGGACCCCTGGAGATCTGTTGGTCCAACCCCCTCATTAGAGAGGTGAGCAAACTGACAGCAGAGAGGGGCAGTGACTCGTCTAAGGAGAGGGTCTTCTCTCTTTCTCTGAGCTCTGTCCCCATCTCCAGGGTCCATCTGGCGTCCATGCCATTTGAGTATGAGTTGAAATAAACACCCAGCAAGAGATTAAAAGGAGTACAGTCATGGAGACCAGGTAGTCTCTGGCAGGGTCAGGGAAGATGGGCCTAAAAGGGACTCAATTCAGCGAACAAATATTTCTTGAGCACCTACAGGGTATACAGCAATGAGCAAGCTGGTGTGGTTTCGGCTCCATAGAGTTCTAGTCTAAAGACAGATACCACAGTCCTCTGGGAGCTGATGAAGGGGGCTTCTCTGCCTGGTTTCCCACCCACTGTGCATAGTGACCTGTGGGGAGTTCTTTCTACCCCCAACACACGCACACATTCTCTCTCTCTCTTTCTTTTCCAGGGCTCCCACAGCCGTTCTGCCTCTCTCTGTCACAGCCTGGATCCTGCTGGAAAATGGCCAAGGCTATCAGAGTTAAGTGAAAAAAAAAACAAAACAAAACAAGCTGCAGAACAATGAGATTCCATTTATGTAAAAAAAACAAAAGCAAAAAAAAAAAAAAAAGACATGAAATGTGTGTGATTGTAAATGCAGAATCAAGAGCCTGGGAAACATAACAAATGGTTATGAGAACTTCTCTCTAGGGAGCGGGAAACTTTTACTTTTAAATACATAAACTTTGGTATTTCTAAGATGTTTTAAAACAAAGCTATAATTTTTAAAAAGTTAAGAGAAATGTTGTAAGATGTTGTTGACTCATTGTTAGACTGTGTGAAAGAGCACTCGGGTGGCTCAGAGGATCTGAGGTCTCCTTCTGTGATGTGAATGTGCTTTGGGACCCAGGGCAAGGCTCCTCTGGGCCTCAGTGTTCTCATCTGTACAATGGGGGCCTCTGCCGCTCCAAGTCGCTATCTAGGCCTGGTGTTGCTGCAGCCCGCCTGCCTTCAGGGGGACTGCCACTGGGGTCCTGTGACCTCTGCTGAGAGCCTAATGGCCCATCTTCACCAGAAGGTGGTTCTGCCAGTCCCTGGTACAGCCTGCCTCTAGGTTCTGCCTGGGTTATCAGAGCCCTGCCTCTCCCTGACTACACACAGATCCACCATCACCCCTCCTCCAGGTGCCATCAGCCCTCTCCCCACAGCCCTAGTGTGGCCACCTTGATATGAGGAGGCTCAGTGTGGTCACTTGAGTCTCCTGAAGTCACTCAGACAGGATGTGGCAGAGCTAAGGTCTGAGCCCTGTCTCTACACCCACTGCTCTTCCCACTCACCAGACACCTCTCCAGAGACAGTCACGGGCATACGAAGGGACAGAGTGGAGGCGGGGGCAGAACCTGCTCTGCATCAAAGGGCCTCTCATGAGCCACCCAGCCCAGCCTCCCATGGGCAGTGAAGTAACAGCTAATGTTTATTAACCTATTAGTGCCAGGCACTGTCCTAAGTACTTCACACCTGTTCATTCATTCATTCTACCAATTCATTCATTCATTCTACCAATTCATTCATTCGTTCTACCAACAGTTCTTGAGCGTCTTTTCTAGGCTTAGTGCTGAGAACTCAGTGGTGAATACAGAGGGCCCAGCTCCTGTCCTCACGGGATGACAGTCCTGCCCGTAGCCTCCTCAGTGCAGTCATCAGAACACCTGCCCCAGGCCAGAGAGCAGGGGAAGTGGGAAAGGGGCAAGAAGAGAGGAAGCTCTTTCCCACTAGAAAACTAGGGAATTCCCTGGCAGTCCAGTAGTTAGGACTCCGTGCTTTCATCGCCGAGGGCCTGGGTTCAATCCCTGGTTGAACTAAGATCCTGCAAGCCGCGCGATGCGGCCAAACAACAAAACTAAACTAACCTCTCCCAATGGGTCTTAGAATTGTAGTCATTTATTGAGTACCTACTGTATACTACCCCTCATACTCGGGTCACATTTCTCTTTTTTTTTTTTGGCCTGTGCTGAGTGGCTTGCAGGCCCAGGCCCCCGGCAGTGGAAGTGCAGAGTCCTAACCACTGGACCACCAGGGAATTCCTGGGTCACATCTCTTAATCTTCCCCCTACTGATAGATGAGGAAACTGAGGCTCAGGAAAGTCAAGGGGCTTGCCCACGGGCACACGGAAGAGCTGGGTCTGCAACCGGTCTGCTGGGGCAGAGCCCTTGGTTCCCCACCAAGTGGTTCTCTGAGACTAGGCTACTCTCACCCCTACAGCCCTGCTCCATGGCACCTTCTGCTCTCAAGGGTAACCTTCCTCCGCTCAGTGCTGCGCCCTCCTCCTCGGACAGCTCCCCAGCCCCCAAGTCTTCAGACTGCCATCTGTCTGTCCTCACACCCTCCCACTATGGCCCAGCCCCCTACCTCAGTTGGGCCTGGGGGAGCCAGGGAGCAGCTGGTCACTACCTTCCACGTAATTAGCCCTCAGAGACCATGCCTGGAGCTGTTAGAGAGGCCCAGGACTGTCTCAATGGGCTAGTCTGGCCAGCCCTGAACCTGTCAGGAGGCAGCGGCTGGGGCTTGGCCTGTCTCCATGGCAACCCCATCCCCTCATCCCAGTGATTACTGACCCGTCCACAGCTGGGGGGCTCCTCAGGCCCCTTCTGGGCAGACCTATCCCACTATACCTCTGAGCTGGCAGCTCCATTAGAACAACAGGTCTGGTAGAGGTCTAATTAGCATATATCTACATTAATTTGCATAACTCCTGGGCCTAGCAGCCCAGGGTGATATCAAGGTCAGTCTAAAATCAAAGGGTCCCTCTAATCTCATGGGGTGCCTAGCTCCTCATCGACCATCTGGTCCAAACTCACAGGCGCCAGACTAGGAGGTGGTGTGGGCAGTGCAGAGAAGGGCCTTCAGGCCAGTGACTCTCTGTGACTCAGTCTCCTACTCTGTAGAATGGGCACAAGGTGCCTACTTCACAGCGGTGTTGAGAAGATCAACACCAGGACTTCCCTGGTGGTCCGGTGGTTAAGACTCTGAGCTCCCAATGCAGGGGGCCCGGGTTCCATCCCTGGTCAGGGAACTAGATCCTATATGCCGCAACTAAAAGATCCTGCATGCCGCAACGAAGACCTGGCGCAGCCAAATAAATAAATAAATTTTTTTTTTTAAAAAATGATCACGGGGTCTTCTAGATTCATTCCCAAGTCCAGGCCTCACCCCACTCCTCCAACCCCCAATCTCCACTCCTGGAGCGCTCTGCTTCCTGCCTGTGGGGCAGGCCCTTCTTACAGGCCCATAAAAGCCTGCAGGAACCTGCTCTCCCCCAGGAGGCTCCTCCAACCAGGCCCTCCCTCAACCTTAATTTCTGGGTCCTGGCTGGAAGTGGATTAGAAGCTGCAGGCTACCAGCTTTGGCCTTTCATCAACAACGCTGGGCTTTGACCTGGTTGGTGCACAGCTGAGAAGCAGGGGAACAGAGGGCATCTGGCCTCACCCTGGCCCCCAGCACCACCCACTCCAGCGCACCCTTTGGAAAACCATGTGAGGCAGTTTAGGGCATGCTCTGGAGTCACACTGCTTGGGTTTATCTTCCAAATGAGCCTCAGTGCCTCCATCTGTAAAATGGGGATAACAAGCCACACTTCTTGGAGTCATGAAAATTAAATGAGATTATGTATGTCAAGTGCCTGACATAGTAAGCACTCCATAAATGTTAACTGTTATTATTAAAATAATGACAGTAATAAGAAAGAAACCTGAGACCACCTTGAGGGTCAAAGAAGGGTTTACAGAGGAGGTGATATTTAAATTTGGCCTTGAACTGACTATAAAAAAAAAAAACCAACAACACTGCAAACACTCTGGATGTCCATCAGAAGGACACACAGTAAATTATGGCATCTCCCTGTGATGAAACCAATACAGCCATTACAATGGTGAGGAAAGAGGGCCAACCTGCGTGGTGTGAAAAGGCTACAGGGCCACTTGAGATGTATGATCTTATTTTTGTGTAGAAGAAAGAAAAAGAGGCTTCCCTGGTGGCGCAGTGGTTGAGAGTCCGCCTGCTGATGCAGGGGACACGGGTTCGTGCCCCGGTCCGGGAGGATCCCACATGCCGCGGAGCGGCTGGGCCGTGAGCCATGGCCGCTGCGCCTGCGCGTCCGGAGCCTGTGCTCCGCAACGGGAGAGGCCACAACAGTGAGAGGCCCACGTATCACAAAAAAAAAAAAGAAAGAAAAAGAATCATCAAACTGATAACTCTGGAGAGTGAAATTGAAAGGGGTCTTTGAGAGTCAACTAGAGATATTTCTGTAAGGTTGTTACATTGATGAGTAATACTTTTATAAGAAAACAAAATAAAGAAGAAATTACTAGGGGATGAATGAGCATGGGCAAAACCCCTGAGGTGTGGGCGGGGTGACCAACTGTCCTGGTTGGCCTGGGGCAGTGGAGTTTCTTGAGGTGCAGCACTTGAGTGGATAAACCCCAAAGTCCCAGGCAAACTGGGACAAGCTGGTCACCCCAGATGTGGAAGGGTATGGACCACTTATGGGCCTGGGGACAGCTCTGGATGGATGAAATGAGGGGTGGCAGGGTGGGAACACTGGGCTGGGCCTCAGACCTAGAGCTTTATCCTGCTGGCCCCAGGAGCCAGGGAAGGTTTGAGCAGAGGGACATGGAAGCTGGATGCTTCAAAGCACGGGGCTCTCTGGCTGGGGAGGAGGCTGGAGGTGGGCGATCAGGTGGAGACGCAGAGGCCTTCCTTGGATGGCTGAGGGCAGGGCCCAGAATCCCTCTCCATGCTCGCGGTCCCACTCTCCTAGAAATCCCACCTTCTTAGAGATGCCCTCTCTACCTCTGCCCCTGTCCCCGTGTCCAAACTGTTGGCACAGCCCCAGTGCCAATCCTCCAACAGGCTCCGGAGCGGGCAGTGAAGGCCTGGGAGGAGGGCGCCCTCCAGAGAGAAGCACTTCAGACAGGGTGGAGGGGAAGACAACCCAGATGGAGAAAACCCACCAAAAACCAGGCTCTCCCAGGAGATGCCAGCTGCAGACAAATGGACATTTGGATAAATATAAAGGTGATTAACCAGATCTCCCCATTAAGTATAATGAATGACACCACATAATTAAGTCAAAAACTCATGGCAGAAAGCACCTTAATGGAGCAGGCACTTAGGCAGGGAGAATTCATTAAGGAGGTGTGGAGAATTTCAGGAGTGGCTATGAGGATGGAGGCAGATGGCAAAGACCAGAAGGTTGACAAAAACAATCGGGAGTTAACATCTGTCCAGAATGGGACTGAGAACAGAGCCCAGGAGTTATCAGCTCAGGCTCTGGAGTCAGGCAGACCTGGGATGGAGTCCCAGCTCTCACTTACAAGCTGTGGGACCTGGGAAAGTCATTTCTTGGAGCCTCAGTTTCCTTACCTGCAAAATGGGAATACTACTATTACTAATACCCACTTCCTGGGGTTGTGAGGATTCAGTGAGGTAATGTGAGTAAAGGACTTTGCATATAGTAAGTGCTCAGTAAATTATCATTAATTGGACAAGTCACTTTCCCTATTGGGATCTTAATTTCTCACTGACAAAAAGAGGATAATGTCCTATCTTCTTCCCAGAGAAACTGGAGGATGAAGTAAGATCACAACCGTGAAAGCAATTGCTTTACTATAATATGCTTTTTAAACTGTGAAGTGCTCTACCCACATCTGTCATTATTAGGATAATTATTAAGTCCTTGGTTTCATCCCAAGGCCAGATTCTTGCTGTTTCTTCCCAAAGAAGCTATACAGTGTAGTGGTTAAAAGTGTGGCCCAGAAGCCAGACTGTCTGGGTTTGAACTTGACCTTTAACGCTTACTAGCTGTGTGACCATCAGCAAGTCACTTAACCTCTCTGTGCTTTAATGTCTCCATCTGTAAAATGAGGATGATGATAATAGTACCTACCTCATGGGGGTGTCGTGAGGCCTAAATGACGGAAGATGTGTAAAGCATTCAGAACATTTCCTGGCCGACGGCTATAGGTAAAGCCAGGTTAACTGCGATGATTGTTACCCATCGTGTAGACTCCGGGCCTGAGTCCCTCACAGGTTCAGAGGACTCCTGTTCTGAAGGAGACGAGACCACAGTCGTCCTGGTATGCAGGCCCCTTTGGGGCCAGGTATTACTCCATGCCCCCCCCAAACCCCCACCTCACTCCATCCAGTCCAGCAGCTGCCTGGCCCAGCCTGGCCCCTTGCTCCACCCTTGCTCTTCTCACTCACCCACCGAGTATTCGTGGACTGGCTCTGCGCCAGGCCTGCACTGGCTGCACAGACGACCAACTCCAAGTGTCTGTGTAGTGAGAGCAGAGAAGACAGCCAGGCCTCCACTCTGGGCACCTGCCCTGTACACGTGGCTTCATGTCCATTTCACTGACTCCTTTCACTCTTGAGAAGTGTCATTTTACACATGTGGAAACTGTGGAGCAGGGAGTAAAGTCACAGACCCCAGGTCACAGAGCAGGATTCAGACACACAGCTGTGGGCTCCAGAGCCTGCACACCGCCCCACGTTTCCCTATTAGCTCCTCTGGTCCATGCACAGCATCGCTGCCACCGTGGCCTGACCACCTCCACCCCGCCACCACTGCTGAAACCGGTGCCCTCTCAAAGGATCCGTGACAGCCACGGAGAATGCTGAGATGTGTTCTGTTCGAGCCCATCATTTGGGGACCTCCCTGGCGAGGCAGTGGTTAAGAATCCGCCTGCCAATGCAGCGGACACGGGTTCGAGCCCTGGTCCACGAAGATCTCACATGTCGCGGAGCAGCTAAGCCCGTGTGCCACAACTTCTGAGCCCGCGCCTACAGCCCGTGCCCCGCAAAAAGAGAAGCTACCGAAGCCCGTGCACCACAACCAAGAGTAGCCCCTGCTTGCCACAACTAGAGAAAGCCCACATGTAGCAATGAAGACCCAACGCAGCCAAAAATAAGTAAATAAATTTATAAAAAAACAAAAAAGCCCATCATTTGCGAGCAGTGTGAAGTCCAACAAGTCTAAACCTCCTAAGCCTCGGTTTCCTCGTCTATAAACAGGAAAGAATTAAATCTACCTTTCGGAGTTGACATTAAAGGATGTAAAGCAGGGTACCTGGCACAGAAGGCGCACCCAACAGATGCCATTCTTTGGTCCCTCTGGGTCCAATCCTTCCGCCCACCCCCATCCCCACTTTTATAGATGGTGTTCTGAAGTTTTCTCATTCCTTCAGTGAAGGTTTCTTTCATTCTTTCTGGAGGCCTTTCTTCTAATAAGACAAGGCCTTCCTGCAGCCATTCTGCTATCACCTCAAGCAGGGCGGCCTGCCTGCCTTCACAGCACCCCTGCAAACCTTCAGTGTTAAGTGTGCTATTCGCTGGGTCCCAGGGCTTCCTCAAAAAAGCTCCCTTGAAGCTGACCTGGCGCTCCCTCTGAGCCAGCCTGGCTAAGCCAGTCTTTTTTTTTTTTTCTTTTGCGGTACGCGGGCCTCTCGCTGTTGTGGCCTCTCCCGTTGCGGAGCACAGGCTCCGGACGCGCAGACTCAGCGGCCATGGCTCACGGGCCCAGCCGCTCTGCGGCATGTGGGATCTTCCCGGACCGGGGCACGAAGCCGTGTCCCCTGCATCGGCAGGCGGACTCTCAACCACTGCGCCACCAGGGAAGCCCTGAGCCAGCCTTTGAGAGCGGTCAGCCCTTGCCTGTAGCAGAGGCGCTCTGACAAACACCGGACAAGATGCCTCTGTACAAAAACCTCCTGACTTTCCGTGCCTCCTCCCGACTCTGCCTTCTCCTTCCTGGACTCTGGTGTGAGTCTATGACATCCTGTCTGACTCAGAAAATGATGATGCTGAGACCTTGAGCAAATCATTTGACCTTTCAGGGCCTCAGTTTTCTCATCTGTAAAATGGGACTTGTAACCCCTACCCTTCTTGCCTCCCAGGTTGAGGGGTGGATTCAGTGGGATAACTGACACCTGGGAACCATCAAGCTCCCCCCCTTGCTGGGGAGACCTCCAGGGCTCGCACTTTCTGTTCCAACTGGGTCAAGAGAAGCAGTGCAGTAAAGCCCAGGCTCTTCCTTCCCACCTGAGCACCCCCAACAGCAGAATTGACCTCCACGGAGTCTGGTGCAAGAGAGGAATCTCCTGGAAGTCTGTTTTATCTTAAAAGAATATGCACCTAATATTCTGCTCTGACATAGAGCCTTCTCCTTCGATCATTTCCCACCAGATCAGGATAGAATGGATGCTCTGCAAAGATGCAGATCTTTATCCTGTGGCTCAGCCTCCTCCTGCCCCCAACCAGGCAGGTACAGGAACCGCAATCTAAGGAGCCAGCCAGACCGGGTGCAAATCCTGCCTCCACACTTACCCACAGGCCACACAGCTAGTAAGCCATTCAGCATGGCTGAGGCTGTTTCCTCATCTGAAATGGAGATAACTGATCCCAGGGCCCACGTCTGTGGGTCAGACCAGGGTAAGGCTGAGGGGAATGAGTGAAGAGAAAGGGTCCAAACCTGAGGTCAGGGACATGGAAGCTGAGTCACTGTAGGAAGGGTCTTGAGAAGATTGGGCTCTTTAGGCCATTATGAGACCTTTTCATTCTCCTTTCATTTGCTCAACCATTACATCGTTACTGAATGTCAGTCCCAATACTAGACATTGGAGATACAGTGGTGAACAAAAGCAAAAATAGACACAGCCGCTGACTCAACCAAACACTCAACTAAATGGGAGCAGAAGGGAACGTCCTCAGCCTGGTAAAAGGCATCTATGAAAACCCCCACAGCTAATACCATACTTAATGGTGAGAAACTGAACGTGTTTCTCCAAAGATCAGGGATGAGACAACGATGTCGACTCTCCTCACTTCTATTCAACATTGTATTGGAGGTTCTAGCCAGGACAATTAGGCAAGAAAAAGAAAGCAAAGGCATCTGGATTGCAAAGAAAGAAGTAAAACTATCTCTATTTCCAGATGGCATGATCTTTTTTTTTTTTTAATTGAATGAAAGATTCTTTAAATTCTATAGTGCTTTACAATTTTCAAAAGTTTTACCATAATGGAAAAGAATATGAAGAAGAATATGTAAATATATGTATAACTGAATCACTTTGCTGTACACCAGAAACTAACACAACATTGTAAATCAATTATACTTCAATTTTTAAAAAAGTTTCACACAACTAATTTCATATAATAACCCTTTTTTTCCCCATCCCTATATTGCCCCTCCCCCTTCCCTCTCCCTACTCTAACCACTAGTTTGTTCTCTGTATCTGTGAGGCAGATGACATGATGTTGTATATAGAAAGCCCTAAAGAATCCACAAAAAACTTAGAGCTACTAAATCAGATCAGCAAAATTGCAACATCCAAGATCAACATACAAAAATCAGTTGTTTTTCTTTCTTAAAAATTTTTAAAATTTAATTCAATTTATTATTTGTTTATTTATTTTTGGCCATGCCATGCGGCATGTGGGAGCTCAGTTCCCCAACCAGGGATAGAACCCACACCCCCTGCAGTGGAAGCACAGTCTTAACCACAGACTGCCAGGGAAGTCCCTCAGTTGTTTTTCTATACACTAGCAATGAACAACCCAAACTTAAATTAAGAAAATTCCCTTTACAATAGTATTGAAAAGAATAAAGTAAACTTAACCAAGGAGGTGCAAGACTCATACACTAAAAACTACAAAATATTACTGAAAGAAATTAAAGAGCTAAATAAATGAGAAGAATCCAGTGTTCATAGACTGGAAGACTTAATGTTGTTAAGACTGGCAATACTTCCAAATTGATCTACAGATTCGATGCAATCTCTATCAAAATTCCAAGTACTATTTTGGCAGAAATGGATAAGCTGGTCCTAAAATTCGTATGGAAATGCAAGGGACCCAGAAGAGCCAAAATAATCTTGAAAAAGAACAAAGTTGAAGGACTTACACTTGTTGATTTCAAAACTTACCAACACACTACAGTAATCAAGACAGCGTGGTAGTGAGATAAGGTTAGACATATAGACCAATGGAATAGAATCGCGAGTCTGAAAATAAACCCATATATTTACGATAAACTGATTTCCAACAAGGGTGCCAAGACTATTGAATAGAGAAAGCATACTGTTTTCAACAAACGGTGCTGGGACAAATAGATATCCATATGCAAAAGAATGAAGTTGGACTCCTACCTCGCACCATATATAAAAACTACTCAAAATGAATCACAGACCTAAATGTAAGAGCTAAAACTATAAAACTCTTAGAAGAAACCACAGGTATCAATCTGAGTGACCTTAGAAAAGGCAACAGTTCTTAGATATAACACCAAAGCACAAGCAGCCATAGGAAAACTAGATAAATTGGACATCATCAAGATAAAAAACTTTTGAACATCAAAGCACATTATCAAGAAAGTGAAAAATCAACCCACAGAATAGGAGAAAATATTGGTAAATCATAGATGTGATAAGGGTCTAGAATCCAGAATATACGGAGAACTCTTACCAATCAACAATAAAACGATAAATAACCCAATAAAAAATGGGCAAAGGATTTGAACAGAAATTTTCCCAAAGAAGATACACAACTGGCCAATAAGCACATGAAAAGATGCTCAACATCATTAGTCATTAATGAAATGCAAATCAAAACCACAATGAGATGCTACTTTACACCCACTGGGACAGCTATAATAAAAAATACAGATAATAGTAAGTGTTGGTGTGGTGAGGATGTAGACAAACTGGAACCCTCATATATTGCTAGTGGGAATGTAAAATGGTGCAGCCACTATGGAAAACAGTTTGACAGCTCCTCATAAAATTATATAGTTATCACATGGCCCAGCTATTCCATGCCAAGGCATATACCTGAAAATTAAAACAAGGTTCACACAAAACTTGTATAGGAATCTTCACGGCAGCATTATTCATAGCAGCCAAAAAGTGGAAACCCAAATATTCATCAAATGATTAATGGATAAACAAAATGTGATACGTCCATTCAATGGAATATTATTAAGCCACAGAAAGGAATGAAGTACTGACCCATGCCACAACATGCACGAACCTTAAAAACATTATGCTACGTGAAAGAAGACAGTCACAAAGGACCATGTATTGTATGATCCTATTATACCAAGTATCCAGAGTAGGCAAATCCAGAGAGACAGAAAGTAGATTAGTGGTAGGCAGCCAGGGGCCAGAGGGAGGGGGGGATGAGTTTGAGGTTTCTTTTTTGGGGCAATGAAAAATGTTCTGGAGTTAGCTAGTGGCCATGGCTGCAGAACTCTGTGAACATATTAAGAACCATTGAATTGTTAAAATGGTGAATTTTATGGTATGTGAGTTTTATCTCAATAAAAAAAGGAGAAAAAAAACCTCCAGACACTTTTGCCCTCCTTGTCCTTATGGAGGTTCCATTCAGTGGCGGGTAGTGGGAGAGGGAACCCCAGGGAACCCCCCCCCCACCTCCCCACACCACACACACACACGTGTGCACAGAGACAAACTGAAATTACTTTTGTGCTAAGTGCTCTCAAGAATGACAGCTATGGGCTTCCCTGGTGGCGCAGTGGTTGAGAGTCCGCCTGCCGATGCAGGGGACACGGGTTCGTGCCCCGGTCCGGGAAGATCCCACATGCCCCAGAGCAACTAAGCCTGTGCGCCACAACTACTGAGCCTACGCTCTAGAGCCCACGTGCCGCAGCTACCGAAGCCCGCGCGCCTAGAGCCCGTGCTCCGCAACAACAGAAGCCACCGCAGTGAGAAGCCGGCGCACTGCAACGAAGAGTAGCCCCCGCTCACCGCAACTAGAGAAAGCCGGTGTGCAGCAACAAAGACCCAATGCGGCCAAAAATGAATAAATTAAAAAAAAAAAAAGAATGACAGCTATAATGGAAGTAGTTGAGGAAGACTTCCGGGAGGAAGTGATCTGAAGGAAGAGAGATTAGCAACAAGAGGAAGGGAGGGAAGAAGTTTCAGGCAGAGGGAAGTGCAAGGATCCTGTATGGGAGGGAGCTCGGCAAGTAGAAGGGTCCAAGACCCCTGTGTCTAGAGTAGCGGGGAATGAGAGGGCGCAGGGCACCAGAGAGAAGGGCTGGGAGGCCCACTGTGGCTGGGGAGGGGCCCCAAGCCCTCTGAGTGCTCTGGGTCAAGATTCATGGGGCGGGGGCGGGGGCGGGGAGGAATATGCACCTACTGCAGGGGTCAAGTGCTCCCAGTCAACATCTGGAATGAGTTGGGAGGTCATTTCTCCCGACTGAATCACTCCTCATGTGACCTGATGGAAGGAGGAAAAAATCCAATTCCTTGACTTATTTAGTGGCACCTCTTGTACTGATGCTCCCAGGGAGGAAATACTGATGAAAACCAGCCTCACTGCTATGGCAACAGCAACCACTTCTCACTTTCCGACCCGATTAAAGGCCAGGTGGGAAGTCTGCCTAGCAGCAGTGCTAGGCGACAGAAGCCCCTCCCAGGGGCTTCAGGATCCCCTCCCATCACCGTCCAGGCTTTGCTCGGGTCCCAGCTTCTCCTTCCAATGGAGAATCACAGCAGCTGCCAACACCTGAGCAACGCTTCCCAGCTCAGGGCGTGACTTATGCCACCACCCTGTAATGTGGAATCGTTAGCCCCACTGGACAGATGCAGACACCGAGGCTCAGAGAGGTGAAGGGTGCTTCCAGCATCCTTCCCTCTGTGCTGCCTTTACTCCCCCATATGGTAAAGGTCTGTTTATCTGTGCAGGTCTCCTGCTCTGATTCATCTGTGGCATGAAGGAATAAGTGAGTGGAGTGAGTATCACCCCCCCACTCTCCTGTCACCCTCTTCCTTCCTTGGTGATCTACAAGTTCCGGGGGACCCCACCCCGCAGTGTTCTGTTCTGGCCAGGGGAGAGGGTCATGTGGGGCCTGTGAGAGCCAGGGCGGTAAGGAGAGATGGCAGGAGAGGGCCTGCATGGGAGGGGGTACCCCTCCACCCCCCTGCCAGGGGACAGGGCTGAAGTGTTTCCCTTCAAAATGCCTGGCTCGGAACTTCAACACGAGCATTAATATCGATGGCTAATATTTTGGGTGCACTTACTGTGCACCAGGCTTTGTGGCAAGTGCTTTGCGCGCGCCCTCTCATTTGAGTGAGGGATGGGTTATCACCCCTGCTCCATGGAGGGCAGTGCAGCCTGAGATCTGAGCTGGAGAGGCGGCAGAGCCGTGGCAAACCTGGTGGTTCTGGAGCCAAAGCCTGGCTCTTAACCAGATACCTGCAGCCCCGAGGAGACCATCTCGTCCTCACCTCCCCATCCCCCATCCCAGGGGCTGGCTGGGAAGATGAAAAAGAAGGGCAAAGGAGCTGAGGAGTGAGAGCAGCCTCCTGCAATCGTCTCCTGGCCCCAGGCCAGAAGGCTGCTGGTGGGCCTGTTGCAGAAGAGGTGCGCTGTCTGTGTAGCAGCAAGAGTGGAGGGAGGGCCCCTCCGGAGGACTAGGTCCTGCCTGATCTTCAGGCCTGGTTTACAGGAGGAAGGAACGGGAACGCATAGTTCTCAAGTGCCTACTATGTGCATATGCTGAGCATCGCCCTTTACAGGTGGCATTTCACTTTACCCCCAGAATGACACTAAGAGAGACTAACAGCTAACGCTTATGATACGTCAAGCATCTCGGATGCTCACCATGCTTCGATTCATTTAATCCTCACAGAAACATGACAGCTACAGACACTCTGCACATGGGAAAACTGAACCATGAAGAAGAAAAGTATCTTGCCCAAGGTCACACGGCTGGTAAAGCTTTGATCCAGGTCCTCTGGCCCTAGAGTCTATGAGTAACACACTTTGTATCCTGCTAGGGGAGTGTCGTCCCCATTGTCCACAGCGGGAGAGTGAGGCCCTTTCTTGAGGTCACCAGGGGTCGGAGTGGGGTTTGAGCTCCGTCTCCTGGGAATGTCTGTGGCATTTTGACTTCGTGGCACCCTGCCCCTGCTCCCCACCAACTCCTGCCCAGAAACACTGAGACCACAGGAATGGTTCTAGCTGTAGCTGCTGGCCCATGGCTGCCCAGAACTGAGCAAAGAGCAGCCCCCCTCCACCCACCTGGAAAGCTTATTTTTGTTCACGGTTTCTTTGTCTGGAATCACACATCCAACCGCCATCCTTCCCAGAAATGGCGCCAGCCTGCTTCCTGGAACAGTCCACGAAGGGCCCCGATGCCAGGCTCCCTGACTTTCTTTGGGGCGGCAAGGGAAGGAGACAGGGATTAAACCCCTCGGGCCTTACCGCCTCCCTGGGCCTCTGTGGACCCATCCATACAAAAGGTTGGCACGATGTCTCTGGGGACCTTCAGGCTCCTGCATTCCAGGATTCTCTGCCAGGAGCTTCCCACTCAGCAAACAGTCATAACTGTGCGCCTTACAGACGCACCACCTCCCAGAGCCTCAATGCCATTCCCATTGGCTGTAATTACAGCAGCTCCCATCTCCTACGTGTTGACTGAGTGCCAGGTGCTGTGCCAAGTGACTTTCGTGGATTCTCTCACTGAATTTGCTGGACAGCCCTAAGAGGCAGGGCCAGTGACCTCCACTTTACAGATGAAGAAGCTCGGCTCAGGGAGGCTGAGCACCTTGCCTGCGTGCACACTCCCTGGGAGCAGCAGAAGCAGGACATCTCACCGTTGCCTCATGCAGCTGGGAGGGGGAGAGCCGATCGCGTATGTCAAGGATTTGGCCACGGGCCTTGATAAACCACGTCCCCACACCCTCCATCCTGCCCCATCAGGCCTGGGCGCCCACCAGCCCAGCCTGTCACAGCTGACAAGCATGGTGTGATTCCCAGACAGCCTCTCACTTCAGTGGAGGATCCCTGTGTCCCTGGCAACCTATCATGAGAATGACAGCTAGTGGCAGCTTGGGGACAGCAGCCCACTCAGATGGCTCATGGGGCTGCTGACCGGCAGACAGACAGTGCCAGGCTGGAGCAGCTGGCATCGCCGGAGGCAGGTGAGGCACCTGGGAGCTTCTCATGGCACCCACCCCCAAGTCCAGACCCTTCGCTAACATTTGGGGGCCTTCAGGACTGAGGCAAGAGTACCAACAGCGCACCATGTGTCCAAATATTTAAGTTACAAATCAAGCTAACTCTTAAATAAAATATGTTATATCTTCCCACCCAGACATAATGGTCTGGAAGGCCAGCCTGTGCGCTGAAATTTCTCAGACTCCCGACTTCCATGCCAGAAGACAGCAGTGCCTTCTGGGTTCCTTCTGTGCAGGGGCCTCATACACAGGTCTGGACACCCTGGGACACACATGTAGGCAACATCCACACCTGTCCCTCC
Organism: Delphinapterus leucas; assembly: GCF_059928025.1. Classification (NCBI taxonomy): domain Eukaryota; kingdom Metazoa; phylum Chordata; class Mammalia; order Artiodactyla; family Monodontidae; genus Delphinapterus; species Delphinapterus leucas. The sequence continues at coordinate 165,896,501 of NC_143129.1, read as the reverse complement.
CCCAGGCAGCTGGCCTTTGTCTATCCCGGGGGCTCGGGGGGCGCACACACCAGCTGCACAGGCTCCCTCTGGAGATGCCCTGGCAGGTCCTGAAAGTGGGCTTGGAGCTGACCTAACAGGGGACCCTGGGGTCTGTCATGAGCAAACTGGTAAACCCTCACTTGGAGACACGTTCCGAAGAAAGAGTCTCGGACCACACAGGTGCCTGGACTCCGGGCGGCCCAGGGGGAGGGAGAGAGCTTAGGATTGAGCACAGGAAATCCAGGCAGACACCAGCTCTGCCATGTGCGTGCTGTGACTTGTGGCCCGTGAATCCCCCTCCTGGGTCCCATTTGCTCATCTGTAAAACAGGGACGACAGTTCCTGCCTGGTGGGGCCGTAGTCAGGAGTAAATGCAGTAAGTCCATGAAAAGGTTCCTGCCTTGCTTTCAGACTGTTCAACTCCACTGAAGACTGTCTCTAAGAAACCCTCCCTTTAACACTGGACTCCTTTACCGTCTGCTTTTCCGTATGTCCCTGGCCACACCGCAACATGAACACTGACAGCATCTGAGCCCACACTGGCCGGGTGCCTCCCACACCACAGAATCCCCGGCACCTAGCACAGGGCCAGACACAGAGTAAGCAGAAGCTCTGTGATTATTCACCCGGCCTTTCCACCTGCTTATGGGGTTCACCCAAGCATCGCCATCACTGAGGGCCTTCTGAGGGCCAGACTCACCACCAGGCTCTGAGGACCAGATGGCTCAGGCACCTCTCCAGGCCACACGGAGCTCGCAGTCTAGAGAGAGCGATTTGACGTGGAAATGAGAACAGGTGACAACAGAGGGATGCCTGCCGTAATGCAGGCAGGAGGGGCAAGGTGTTCCCAGAGGCCAGAGGAAGACGGGTGCAGGAGCCCCAAAGAGGAAATGATGGGTGAGCTGGCCTTAAGGAGATTAAGAGCGGAGGGGACTTCCAGAGACAGGAACAGCAGGTGCAAAGGCACAGAGGTGTGAGGTACAGCTGGTGTGCTCACCTCAACGTGGCCAGAGCTCAGTCTCTTAGGAAGTGGTGAGTGTCAGGGTTGGCGGGGCCGCCAGGGCCACCTGGTGTCCCACTAGCTAGCCCAGTAATTCTCAATGTGTGACTAGCAGCATTAGCAGCACCTTGGAACTTGTTAGAAATGCAAATTCTCAGGCCCCACCTCAGACCTACTAAATCGGAAACTCGGGGCAGGATGCAGAAATCTGTATCTGAACGAGCTCTCTAGGTGTCTGTGATGCACGCTAGTTTGAGAACCACTGGACTTCCTCTTGAAGGCAACAAGGAGCCATGTTATAAAGCGGCCCACATCTGAAAGTTGGCCTCACGTGAGCCCTCACCTCCAGCGGGACAGCTGTGTGTGGCAGAATAATCTATCTTCACCTGTGAGGGAGGGGGCCACTGGGAAGTCAGTGCCCTGGTGGGCACAGGGCCCGTTACCAGGGTGACCACCTGTCACTGGGAGAAAGGGGGCAGCGCCCTACAGAGAGTCAAAGGCTTCCTCCCCTCGGGTGGGACAGGGTAAGGGAAGAGGGGAGCCTGCGGTGTCAGGGATCCACCCCCATCCCCAGGTGGGAGCACCACGGCCCTAGGCTCCTCTTCTGACTGAATCTAGCCCACCATCCCCTTCTCTGTCCATCTGGGCCCCAGGTGGCAATTTTCTCCCCTCCCCATCACGAAGCCACACCCTCCTGTCACAGCCTAAGGGCTGTGGGGCTGCCTCCTTGGTTACAGCCTGGGCTCCTTTATCCACGGTGAGCCTCTCTCAAGAGGCCCCACACCCTCATCTGCTAGGCCTTCACTTTCCTTGCCAAGGCTGGCTCTAGGGGCCGTGACCCAGATCAGTAGCAGGGCTCTCCCACTCTCTCTTTAGCTGTTGGCACACAGTGAGAAAAAGAGGAACCAGAGGATTCAACACGTTACCTTCGACCAGGAGACGGACACAGGGGGTGCGTCAAATAGCTTTACAAGGTGCAACTTGATGTTCAAGAGAGAGCAAACTGCACCCTCAAGCCTAGTCAAGTACAAAGCATGAGAAGGGAGGGTTCTCGAGCCCGAAAGCCCTGGGTGTGAGTCTGCACCAACCCTGTGTTATCTTGGGCAGGCTTTGTTACTTCCCGAGCCTCAGTTTCCTCACCTGTATATTGGAGATAATATTAATATCTACCCACTAGGGTCTCTGCAAGATTAAGTAAGAAAATGCATCTGAAGTGAGAAACATAGCACCTGGCACCTCACTGCATCTTACCTTCCTGCTCCTCAGAGAGGGGGAGGAACGCCTGTTCCCGGGTGACCTCTCTCTGCTGGTGGGACACCTGGTGGGGAAGAGCAGTGGCTCTGGGGTTAGACACAATCCATAAACATCCACTGCTGGTACCATTATGATTACTATTAATCATGGGCAATGAATGGAGCCCGGCCTGGTAAATTGCTTCCTCCAGGTCATTTACATTTCCTATTGTCATTGTAGCCTTCATTCAACGCAATCTGATACAGGGATGTTTTCTAGAAAGCAGAAGCCATGTTGTGCTTCTTAGTTATCCTGCAGTGCCTGGCCCCTGGCCCTGGCAGGGAGCACCCAAGCAGCTCAGCGTGGAAGGGACTTGGAAATCACCCACTCTAACTTAGTATGCAAGGCAGAAAGCTCTCCTCCCTGGCTTTATCAAGTGCTTGGATGCCTCCAGGGATGAAGTCCTTATTCTCTGCTGAAGATGGACTAGTGCCTGGGACTCCAGGGAGGCTGAGCCCTGCTAGGTGAGCAGGAGCTGAATGGGCAGCCGCAGGAGTTGGGGCGATGGGAACTCCTAGGGCCACCCCTACACCCTAGCAGCCCTCCTTCCTCTCCCGCTGAGGGTTGATAATAGGAATGGTTCTAATTATGCTCTAATTGCTTGCTTCCAGGCAGTTTCTCTGGAGCCAAGGAGTTCAGAGTTCATGAATAAATGAAGAGGGAGGAAGCGGGAGGGGATGTTTATTGATCCACAAATCTCCACGTGCCAATGTCTGCCCCACAAATGCTTGGGCGTGCAGCTGCGTGCAATTTTGCATACATACATACGTACAAACACACAGATATACACACCACAGTCCCCCAGACGCCTCTCTCCAAAGGACTGGTGGGGGGTAAAAGGAAGGTAACAAGAAGTGTCCTAAACTGGTTTTGGGTCCCAGTCTCAACTCTGCCACTGACTTGCATTGTGGTCTTGGGAAAATCCTAGTTTTCCCAGCTGTAGAGTACGGAGGTGAAGTGATGTCTGATACCCTCCTCCCAGAAAACCCAGCCTTTAGGATTTCAATGGGGTATCATCCAGTTAGACAGAACCCTGGGCAGTGCCAGGTGGGCACTGTCACCCTCAGATTGCCCTTTCACCTGGATGCCTCATTCCCTAAGAACTGGCCAAGCAGCTGGGGGCTTCAGGGAAGTGGCAGGAGGAACACACACATCTCCATCCTGGTGGGACACTTAGTAAAGATGAGTAGAGGCTCTGGACTCGGGGCTGTGGGGGCCCTGGGCAAGGCACTTGAACTTCTTGAACTTCAGTTGCTTTGTCTGTTAAACGGGAATGAGAGACTCTGTGTTATGAAGGTTCACCCAGGGCATATAGAGGCCTCAGTCGAGCGCCTGGCACACAGTGAGCATCTGGTAAGTGGTAGTTGTTATTGCTAATACTGTCAACACCCTGCAAGGTATAGACTGGTGCCTCATAACAGAGGAAGAAACTAAGGCACAGAACGGCCAAGCAACTTGCCCCAGGTCATGCATTAAGTGGCAGGATTTTAACCCAAGCCCATCTGACGCTGAAACTTCTGTGTTCCAGTCTTGTTTCTCCACTTTGTCTGATCCATCTGGTCCCCAAGAACTGGCACACAGTAGGTATCCATACTATGCTGAATGACAGAGAAATGTCGAAAAGAAAAAAAGCATAAAAATACGCTCTGTTTCCAGTGACCAAGGTGGGGGTAGACAGATGAGAGAACTAGACCAAGACTCCCTCCAAGATCAAATCGAAGCGTTGGGTCTGGGCGGACCGCAGGCCTCCCTGCCTCATGGCTGGGGCTAGTCCAGGTGGGGATCAAGGGGGTCCTTGGTATGTGCTTGAGGAAGTAAATCTTTTCACTCTTTATGATTTGCACTAAGAAGCCAAAGCTAGCAATCCTGGCTTTTGGCATCAGCCAGAACCTGCTATGTCACTGCCTTGCTGTGTGACGCTGGGCAATCAACTGCAGCTCTCTGAGCCTCAGAGCCCTCATCTAGGAAATGGGGATAACAGTGGTCCAGCCCTGGGGCTGCTGGGAGGGTGATAAGGGATGACACATGTGAGGTCATACGCTAGAGGTTAAGAGTAGGGCCTGGAGTCCGGCTGCCTGGGTTGGTATCCCACCTCCTCCACTGCCTGACGTAACCGCTCGCAGCCTCAGATTCTGCTTCTGCAAAACGGGGATCATAACAGTCTACCACAAAAGGGTGCAGTGAGGGTGAATGAGCTGCCACAGGTAGAGTGGTTGCGACGTTGGCAGTGCTTTGAAATGCTCAGTAAATCTTCTTTATTGGACATTGCACATATGGGGAAACCGAGCCCCTGAGCGGGCAAGGACTTGTCCAAAGTCACAGAGCCAGTTCAGGGCACAGCCAGTCCTCTGTGGGAGCTGGCTGTCTGCAGGGCCCCTTGTCCAGACCACGGCTTGAATGGGTAACCACAGACCTTTCACAGCACCTGGGCTATCCTGCTCCAGCCTTGAGGACTCTGGGGGACCGAACCCCCCCCCTTCCTGTCCTTCCCGGTGCCTCTGAGGCTGGCTCAAACCAGTGGGGTATGTCAGAGGGCAGGGAGGGCTGACCTGCCTTCCTGGCCCACCTGGCCGGCCCCTCCACACCAGGACTGGCTGCAGAGGCCTCAGAAACAAGCCAGGAGTCCAGGACCAGAACACCATTTGTCAGCCCTGCATGGTAGTGGCAGGCTCATCTCCATGGCAACAGTGCAGTGTGAAGGCATCCTAGCATCATTAGGGAGAGAGAGCTCTGAGTAGTATAAACAGAGGCTGCAGTAGATTACATGCCTATTATGAGCAGTCTCAGGCTCTGAGCACTGGTAATTATGCCTAATTGTGCATTTAATTCTGTAATTGAAAACCCACATCTCTGGTTCAGGCTGGGGCTGCAGAACCTACCCCCCAACCTCAAAAGAAAGAGGCATAGGAGCCACCCCTACCCTAATAATCCCAGGGCTGCCTCTCCTTCTAGGGCAAGGGGTAGCCAGAGTGGGCACGGAAGTAAAGCACCTACAGACTCCCATTTCCCCCACTTCCTGTGCCAGGAGCTCTGCCACGCTCTGTGATTTGGGGTAGGGGGGACCATGCTTAAGGCAAAGGGACATCGTAAAAGCACAAAAATGCTCACAATTTTCATTATTCATAATAGAAACCATTTTGCACTATTGCCACTGTCCTCTCAGGACCCAGAATCAGCCTCTGGTGGTTCCAAGGAACTTGGATCATCACTAGATCCATTACACATCCAAGTCATCCAACCTACATATAAATTCTTAATCACTGCCAGAGACAGGGAACTCACCACCTGATTGTCAGTCCACCACTGCAGAGCCTCTGTAGATAGTTTGAAGACCGCTGATGGAGTTCAACACTCTCTCCTCCATCCCCTGGTTTCACAGACTGGAGAAAATGAGACCCAGAGAGGGGCAGGGCCAGCTCAAAGTTGCACAGGAAGTGAGTACCAGAACCCTGGGATTCTGACTTGCAGCTCAGGGTATATTTTGTACCCTAAAGTCACTCAGCACCAAGAATCGTGCCCAGCACTTTGTAGGTGCTTCATAAATACTTGCTGAATGCAACTCAGGATAGGGTTAGTTGATGGCAAAGCTTACTCTCTTACCCAACAATATTTTGCCTTTCTAGGGGTCAGGAAGTTCCCCTGTAGTGGCTCAGGGGTTAATGATGGGCTAGAACCTCCTGCTCTGAACCTCTGGGGTCTGAGACTTGATCTTACAACCAAATATGCCATGTAGGCATTTGGGATGGGGATAGTACCGACACTCATTCAAACAGACAGAGGAAAGAACAGGTCACCTGAGTCCCTGACAGCCTGACACCCAGGTGTCAAGCCTCAGGCACGCCATTGGAAGCAGGAGTCTCCTCCTCTCCCCAGAGCCTGATACTCCCATCTGTCATCGCTGCCTGCAGCAACGTGGGATGATGTGGCTGCGGCTCCGATCTCCACCTGGGAAAGGGCGGAATTCACTGATAAGTCAGAGCTGGAGGAGTCCTTTGAGATGGTGAGTCCAACCATCTCCCTTTACAGAGGGGGACACAGAGAGCCAAGATTCCTCTCTGATTCCCTCTGAATGAGCACTGGACTCTGTGCCCAGAGCTCTCCCTGCCTTATCTCAGGTCACCCTTACTATAGTCCCATGAGGATGTGCAATTATTATTCCCATTTTACAGAAGAGAAGATAGAGGGACAGTAAGGCCGAGGCCACAGAGGTTTAGCAGAACCTCTGCTTCAACTTGGGCCTTCAACTGGTTGAAAAAAAGGACATGTCCATTTCCCATCCCACAATATTCATGTTCATAGAACCTGCTGTCTCACTTCCAGGGCATTGAAGAGTGTGAACCCTTTGTGAACTCCTACTCAGTATATCTTACCTACGGGAAGGACAATTCTCTGAGGACGATTACTAGTATCCTGATTTAGAGAAATGCAGGTGGAAGCTCAGAGAGGTTAAGTGTCTTGCCCAAGGTCACTCAGCTATAAAGAAGCAGAGATGGAACTCAAACCCCAGCCTGACTGCACAGCTCAAGCTCTTCCCAGTTGAACTCCCTGCCTCTGGATGTACCAGCTGCTCTGAAAGGCAGGGGCCAGGAGGCCAGAGTATCCCATTAAAACCTGCAACCACAGTAACTGCTCTTCCAAAACCCTGGTACTTGCTGGCAGGAGCACATGTCCCAGAGAGGCGTGCTTTGCTGCCTGAGTCTCTCCCTCAGTCTCCGAATCACCATCCCTCTCCCTCTCCAGGACCAGCAGGGAGACCAAGAGCATTGGGACTGGCGTTCCCCAGACCAAAGCCAGCTCCATCTGCTGTGGCCAGGAGTTAGCTTTTAAAAACACATCTCTGGTCTCATCTTGCTCTCCTATCACCTACTCCTCCCTGAAACTAGATGAGAAAAGAGACTTCAACCATTAGAACTGACCATCTCCACTTGGTCTAGATTTTGCAATTGTTCTCAAACCCTTTCCCTGTGATCATTTATGTGAAGCCTAGACTGTATCTTTTGTTTCCTTGGTAACAAGTCACTTCATTCTTCTGACCTCAGTATGCCCATCAGTAAATGGGTATAAAGACCATCCCTATCTCATAGAGTTGTTATGAGGGCTGATAACTCTTCAATACAGGTTAATTTCTTTCCCATATAACTTGTTCTTAACCTGCATCACAGTTCCCTTAAACCGAACACAGGGCTTGGGGTGAGGAGAAATGGGGACGGGGGATGGGGTTAGCATTTGAATAAGCAGCTCAGAAGGTCTGGCATCTAGTAACAACCCTTTATGGATGAAGAAAGATTTAGATCTCTCCATCGGTTTCCACATCCAGCATTGCCACAATCCTACGGGGGAGCAATAAGGCATGCAAGGTAGAAGCTGTGGAGTCCTGATGTGTGAGTGCTCATTCTGTCCCTACTATTTATGTGGCCATGGATAAGCCAGATAGTAACAAGGGACAAGGTATATAGAGCACTTAAGCACAGTGCCTGGTTCATAGCAGACACCAAATACAAGGAAGTTGTTATTATTTCCCACAGAACTATTCATTTTCCATATAAAGAAACTAAGACTTGAAGAGTTTATGGGTATGAGTCCGGTCACTAAAATCTCTAATCCAGGCAGAGATGGGGGCTGAAGTGACTTATCCAAACTGCAAGGCAAGTAACAGCCAGCCGCAGGGAGCACTGCCTGGGCCAGTGCTGTCTGGGCACCATCTCAGGGAACCCTCCCAAAATACCACGGGGTAGGAGCTGTTGTCCTGACTACTTTACAGGAAAGAGGCAGAGGCTCAGAGAAGGTAAGGGACTTTCTGGAAATCACAAAGCAAGGCAGCAATGTCTGCCTGATCCCAGAGGTCCTTCACCCCTCTGTGCCAGATGTCAGAGCAGCTGCCATTTATGGGGCACTTATGTCAAAATCCCCCAGCAACCACCCCTGCAAAGGAGCAGAACCAGGGCCATCCACTGCACCTCCCCCCCGGGTGGGGGAGGGCCCTGCTCCATTCCACCTTGCCCACCTCATAAGGGTTTTGAGGGCAGTTTGGCCTCAGTCTGTCCATCTGCAAAAGGGACTTGATCACCCCAGCCTCTACCCTGTCAAAGAGGTATAAAGAACAAAGAGGGTCAGTGGCCCGGACGATTTCGTGCTCTGACTCTGAAGCCCGGCCCAAGGACCTGAAGCACCCAGAGCAGAGCCAGCCCCTCCCCAGGAAGCCATGAGCTTGCAGATGCGGCTGCTTCTGAACGCAGGCCCCTGCAGAGCCTAGCTCCCTCCGGTCTTCACGTCTTCACCATCCGCTGCTAATAACGACATCAATCAGGCTGACCACGTTTCACACCATTACTCGCAGCTCAGCAGGAAGCAACATATTTCCCCCCTTACCCACCATCTTCCAGAAAGCAAAGAGCTTTCCAGAGGGGAAAAGAATGAAACCGATATGTTTTCTGAGTACCTACTGTGTGCATGGCAGCTGCCTAAGCCCTTTTTCTAACTCTGAGAGGTAAGGAAGACTCTTTTTCTTTGACAGGGAACGACACTGGGGTCCAGAGGAGCGAATGCATGTGTCCAAGGTCACACACAGCCGGGACAAGTACAATCGTGGCAGTGATGTATTACTGGCCACTCACTGGCTCATGGTGCCAGGCACGTGCGTGATCCTATTGAAACAGTATCATTTTCGTTTTCAGATAAGGAGACTGAGGCCTGAAGCAGTGAAGAGACCTGTCTGAGGTCACGGGCTGCTTAAACGTGAGGAGCAGAGTGACATAGGGCGGAGAGGGTGGCTCTCTGCTCCGGCAAAAGAGCGCATGAATCTTGGTGCTGTCACTGACCAGCTTAGAGACCTCTCTGAGCCTCAGTTTCCTCATCAGAAAAAGGGGCTCATAAAAACATCTATCCCATTTTGTAGGATAAAAATAAGAAGGATAAAAACCGTAAAACAGCTAACGGTTATCGATCGCTGAACACGCACCAGGCAACTTTGCCAAGCACTTGACATATGTAAGCTCGCTGGGTTTAATGAGGTTATGCATATAAACTGCTCAGCACAGAACTCCAGAAAGGGGACTCATCATGGTGACGATGAAGAAGTCTCCCTGGTTCATCCTCTTACTGGAAGAATAGAGTAGCCTGTAAGCTTTCAGGAAGGAGGTGGACCAGGAAGGAAGGGCAGGGTCTGGACAGGGGAGGGAAAAGAGAAACACATAAAAATTAGGGTGTGAATAGCATTAGTAATGTTAAGATGATATGCCAAGTAGGGAGAAAGCAAGGCACCCAAGACGTTCTACAGAGTGGAACTAGACTGAGACACACGGAAACCTCCAGGCCAGTCCAGACATCCTCCCAGGGTCCCAGATGGGCAGAACTGGCAGGACCCTAGAGACACAGACCAATGGTTCTTCCCATTTTACAGATGGGGAAAAACCAAGGCTTGCAGTAGGGAAAAGAGTTGTCCAAGTTCACAGGATGTCAGTGGCAGAGGCAGGCTTGAATCCAGGCCTCCTGACTCTTAGCTCCATGCCCAACTACCTGCTGCTTCCCACAAAGGAAGAGTGCAGGAGGGCATTTGGATATGTCTGGGTCACAATTCCAGGGAAGCATACCAGGGTACACATCATTAAGATAATCAAAATCAAAAACTATAGTTTATTGAATGCTCACCCTGTGCCTGGCACAGTGCTAAGCTCATCTGCATTAAGCTACATGCATTTCATCCTCACAACAACCCTAAGACTTGGGAACTGTTTCTATCATCTCTATTTAACAGATGACAAAACTGTGGCTCAGAGAGGCTAAGCAACTTGCTTAAGATCACACAGCTAGGAAGTGACAGAGCCGGGGCTCAAACCCACGTCTGTCCTGTCAAACCCCAGAGCCTTGTCTCCTTTACTTGTCCACCTGAACGGTCCAGCCCCCACCTGCTTCTCCCACCCTCCAGTGCACCCTCACATCCTACTCCCTCACCCAAAGCAGGTCTACCCCAACTACAGAACAGTGTTCAGAACTGGCCTGTTATCTTGTAATCATCAAGCCCCACACAAGAAAGAAAAACGACATAGTTCCTCTTCTAAAGTTTTCAGCTGAGAAACATTTAACAGTCTCTTCCTTCTCTGCGCCTGTCCACCGGATGAGAAAACAGGCTCCCTTCTCCCTGGAATGATGTCAGGCTGGTGAATTCCAGCAGCCGGGAGCACATTACCAAAGCTGCCAGGCAGCGAAGGCTCCTGGGGGTTAGCGACAGCTGAAGGGACCCACTCTGCAATCGGACCAGACAGAGCAACAGACTCAAGAGACCAATTTTCAAGTCCCTCCTCAGAGCACCTCCCCAAGTTATGTCATGTAACCCTCACAAGCTGCCCAAAGGCACCCAGCCAGGATGTAGAAGGATCAGAATCCCACCCAGGTCTTGTCTAATTCCAGAGCCCCTTGTGCTGGTGAGCCCTCTAAGTGGAAGCGTGGCTTTAGCTGAGCTGGGGAGAGCTATGGAGGCAGGTAAGTGAGAGGCAGGGACACTGTCTCGCCACCTTCATCTCTCTAGAGTAGGAAGCACCTCCCAAGGGACCCCTGAGTCACCAGAGCCAGAACTACTTTTACAGTTAAGAAGGTAACAGAGGACGCTGGTCAGCTGTCTGGCTTCACAGCCTGGCCCCTAACTGTAGAACTTTGGGCAAGCTACTTCATAGGGTCGTTAGGATTAAATGAGTTAATTCATGGAAAAGTGCTTACAGAGTACCTAGCACCTAGTAAATGCTCCCCAAAGCTAACCACTGTTATTATCATCAACAGAGAATGACCGTGGGCCAAACTGTTAATAGTGCTTACCTTTGGGGTATGGGACTGGGCATAGAAGGAAACGTCTTTAACTTCTGCTCTGTTTGGTTATTTATTGATTTAATCGTTTTATAATATGTGTGTGTTACTTTTCTAATTAAAAAAAAAGTCCTAGTTTAAAATTTTAAAATTAACACAGAAAAAAAAATTCCTCAGAAAATTTCAGCACTTCTTGGCATTTTATGTTCCTCAAAGGAGATAAAGAGGAACTGGGAGCCTGGAGTTGCCAAATAACTGATTCACTCATTTATTTTACAAATATTAATGGAGTGCCAGGCACTGTTCCAGCTGCCGGGGATTTAGGGGGAACAAGGAAGATAATCTCTGCCCTTCTGGAGTTTCCATTCTACCTGATCTTAATTAATCCCCTGTGCCACACTCAAGGACGAGGAATTCACCGAGAGGCCGACCAAGATGGCCCAGCCCGGGGAAGTCACTTGCCCTGCAGCCCACAGCTGGGAGCAGGGCTACAATCTTCAGGGCCCAGCTGTTTCAACCGCTGCCCAAGAGGGCAGGTCTGTGGATGCAAGTTTGGGGCTGGGATCCACAAGAGGAGAGAAAAAAGATGAACGAGGAGGTCTGTATAGCCACACTCAAAGCTTCATTCTGCATTACTGTACACACCTGTGGTGGAGGACGGGCAATGGATGCAGGCGAACGTGGAGACCCAGACCACGGAGTCAGGCAGTAGTGAGGCTCAGGTTCCCCCAACTCAGCCTCAGACCTGAGTTCCGTCCATGGAGGTCCCCATGCACCTCTGCCCCCAAAGTCCCCAGTTGTTGGGCCTCAGCTCTAGGGTAGGCAGGAGATCCTGGCCTCTCCTTAAACACCTTCCCAAATTCACCTGCCAGAGTCTGAATTGAAGGGCAGAGCTGGTCCCCTTCGGCCCCCAAATTCACTCCACTGGCCTCCCTGACACAAGAACCTGAGTTCCCTGGGCTGGGATTAGGTATAGTGTCCCCAGATGCTCCCCTCCTCCCCAGGGCACCCAAGTATCCCACCCCTATCAGTGCCAGCCCAGGCAGGGGAGCCTGCCTCCCCCCACCCCCACTCTGGTGGCAATGGTGACTGACAGAATGCCTGTGGCCTCAGCCAAAGCAGGGAGGGCGATCCCCACCTGGTTGGTCAGACTGGCCCAGGACCTGGTAGCTCCTTGTGACCCTCTCCAGGGAGGGGCTCTCCATTCCCAGGCCTGCCCAGTCAGGAGGATAGAGGGAGGCAGGAAGAGCACAAAGGAGTGAACGGTTCCTGGAGTCTATGATCCCGACACACACAAATGAACATGGACCAGAAATGGTCAGAGATCTAGAGACATACCAAGGAGAAACCAGGAGAGAGACACACACAGGAGCAGAGACTTTGTGAGAAACACTGAGGCGGAGACCAGAGGCTGAGACCCACGCAAACGAGTGATCTAGAGGAAAACACACGGCAGTGACCTCAACGGATCCACACACCAGCCTCGGAAACACCCCCAAACCCCGGCGAGCCACAGTCCCACAGCGCATCTCCCCAACAGAAGGCCGCTCGTACAGTGCGGGCGAGACGCGCCGAGCCCCAGGCGCGGAGCGGGCCGGGGGGACTCGCGCACAGGACGCACTCGGGGACTGGGGAGCGCCGGGCGAGAAGCGCACACAAAGAGACAGCCGGGCCAGCCCGAGCAGGCTCCGCCCGTCCGCTTCGTGACTCCAGACCACCCCCCAACCCGGGCGCTCGCCCCAGACCCACACACAGAGACACACACCCCACCCGCACGCCCCGGGACCCCGCCCCGCCGCACCCCACCCGGCCCGGCCGCCCGGGCGCGCGGCGCTCACCAGCTGCAGGCAGCAGAAGGCGACCAGCGTGCAGCGCCCGCTGCACTTGCCCATGGCTCTGGGGGCCGCGCGCGCCGTTCGCCGCGGCGCCCCTCTAGCTCGGCGGCCGCCGCCTCCTCCGCGCCGCGCGGGCTCCGCGTCCTCCCAGCTGGGCGCCCCGGGCGGCGGGGCCGGGCGCCTAGGGCCGGGACCGGGAGCGCCGGGTCCTCAGGGCTGCGGCCGGCCGCTCGCGCTCGGAGTCCATGGTCAGTCCGCCCGCGCGCCGGCTCTGCCGCGCCTCCTTTGTCTGGCCGGCCGGCCGCCAGGCGCGCCTCCCGCCCCGGGGCGGCTGGCGGGGAGCGCGGAGCGGGGAGCGCAGGCACCGAGAGCGGCGCAGCGCAGAGCAGCACTGCCCAGCAGGGGCAGCCGCCCGGGCGCTCGGCGGCCGCGGCTTCCCGGCCCCACCACGTGGCTCCGCCGCCGAGAGGTAGGGAAGGAGGGAAAGACGGGAGGGAAGAGGAGGGGAGGAGAGGGGTGGGGCGGGGCGGCAGAGCAAGCGGAGGGAGGGGAGAAGGGGGAGGGAAGCGCAGAGCAGAGGCGAGAGGCAGGAGTGAAGTGGGAAGAGTGCAGGCTTGGGGACTGATGGCCCTGGGTCAAACGCAGCTTCACTGCTCACTCGCTGTGTGACCTTGGGCAAATCACGTCACCTCTCTGGGCCTCCGTTTTCCTAACAAAATAGGAATAATAATGACTGCTTCAGTGTTGCCACAAAGATGAAATGCAGTTAGGTGAATAAAAGCACTTAGCTCTGTGCCTGGCCTCCCGAGGGTGCTGGAGCATTCCTCTGTCCACCTTGTCTCTAGGGCCCGGCGGCTCCAACCTTGGCCCTCTATTTCCACTCCACTTCCCAGATCTGCTCCCCATCCCAGCCTGCCTCCTGAGTTCTTCCTTCCCTCTTTTCTTCTACTGGCATTTATTGAGCCCGACTGACTACATACACACCCCTGGGAGCCCTATGATCCAGAGATGAGCCCTGCAGCACTGTTCCAGAACCCACTGAGCTTCCCAGGCCAGGGAACAGGCAACCCCCAGGGGCATAAGCAGGAGATGCCTGATGGCAGCCGTCTGCCCAGGGGGCTGAGGTCAGCCCCTCACCCAGGCTGCAGTGGGGAGTCAGGAAGGGCTTGCCAGTAGAAGACTGCCTTCTTCAAGGCGCCCCCTCCAAAAGCACTCAAGCTCTCAAACACATCCCCAGTCCACTGAATCATCCCAGCCCCACTCCTAACTTCTTATATAGGGATTAGCATCACTCAGGTGGGAATCCCTGCGGCATCCTCCCCGCTCCTCTATCCCATCTGACCTGTCATTACGTTCTGTGAACTTACCTTCCAGCTGTTATCTATGAAATACCTACTACCTACCAGGCTCTCCACTGGGGATTAAGGGGATGAACCAGTCCTGCACTCACTGAGAGAACAGTCTAGTGAGGAATTATCATTAAAACCAGAAAACATGCAAATAAATAATGAAATATTCTGATGAGTACCTTAAAGGATAACAAAAAGTGAAAGAATAAGGGGGCCATAACTCAGGTCCGGAGACCAGGAAAGGCCTCCTTGAGGACATGGCATTGATACTGAGAAGACAGTAGGAGGGAAGGAGAGGCCAAGGCCTGGAGAATAGTGTTCTGGCAGAAGAAACAATGTTTCTTTTCTTTTCCTTCCTCTCAGCTCTCACTGGCCCTCTGGACTCAGAAAACAGTATGACACAGATTAAGACCCATGGTTCTGGACCCAAGCAGCTTGGGTTCCAGTTCCAGCACTGCCACTTATGCGCTGTTTACAGAGTAAGCACTCAAATGCATGATTTCTCCTAGGACTGGTGACATAATTTGTGGGGGCCAGTGCAAAATGAAAACGCAAGACTCCTTAAGGCTCATTAGGAAGGAAGACACAGCAGACCATAAAACCAAGCACAGGGAGGGTCCTGTGTGACTGCAGAGGACACATGCCCCTGAAGCCAGTCGTGTTTTCTCCCTGGACTGTCAGAATGGTCTCTTCACTGGTCTCCCTCCTCCACCCACTTGTCAGCCACCACTTTTATTTTATTTATTTTATTTTTTGCCACTTAGTTGTGCTTTTTTTTTTCTTCTTTAACTGCGTCGTGCGGCATGTGGGATCCTAGTTCCCCAGCCAGGGATCAAACCCGTGCCCCCCGCATTTGAAGCTCTGAGTCTTAACCACTGGACCGCCAGGGAAGTCCCAACCACTTAGTATTTTAAAACACACAGAATATTCGTAGAGTTGAAATTATGGGGGGTGGGATGAATTGGGAGATTGGGATTGACAATATATACACTACTATGTGTAAACTAGATAACTAATGAGAACCTGCTGTATAGCACAGGGAACTCAGTGCTCTGTAGTAACCTAAGTGGGAAGGAAATCTAAAAAAGAGTGGAGATATATATACGTATAACTGACTCACTTTGCTGCACAGCAGAAACTAACACAACATTGTAAAGCAACTATACTCCAATAAAAATTAATTAAAAAATTAAAAAAAAAGAAATTATATGAGCTGAGGTTTTCACCTGGAATAATAAGCCGAGATAACAGTGGGAACATTTCTCAGCCATGCTTGGCGAGTAACAGCTGTGTCCAACCAGTTTCCATGACTAGACAGGCCTCCAGGAGTCTGTGAAGTCCCTGAAATAATATGCAAATCTTCATCTGAGCAGATGTGTCATTTTCTGGGGAGAGGGTCCACAGGTTTCATCAGATTCTCCAAAGTATATTTCCCACAAAAGAATAAGAACCAGCCCCACAAAGTCTCAGCCCAGATGTAACAGTTCTCTAGGAGATCCTCTTTAGGCCTTTTCCACACAGAGCGTCTGCCAGTTCCCTCTGTGACACTAACAATGCAATTCAGTAATAATAACCATCATGGCTCCCATTTATTGAGTGCTTACTCTGAGCCAGGTACTTGGCATACACTATCTCATTTAATCCTAAAAACAGTGGATTCCCCTGGAGCTGTGACCTGCGTTTGCCAGGCTGTTGGCTGTCAGCCATCATGCCTGTGACACCCTGTTCCAGGGCCAGGCTGACTCACTCTTAAGTTTGTCCTATGGGACCAGGGATGATGGCCTGACATCAGCAGAACTAGCCTCTGCCCCTGGGTCATTCCGTTTAGTCCAAGTCTTGCCCACACCACACACACACACAGCATGCCATCTCTCACTTCCATGATCTGCACATGTAGTTCTGTCTAGAATGCATCTCCCATCCAAATTTTCAGCCTGGAGGCCTCCTATTCAAATTTCAAATCTCAGCTCACCTGTCACTTCCCCCACCCAACCCAGACCTTCCTTAACACTCTGTGACCTCAGCACCCTCCTCTGGGATCACATGTGGTCTGTGTTATCTCCATGAGAGATTTTACTGGGATTTACTGTCCTTGTCTGATTTTGTTGCCCCAATAGACTGAGCTCTATGAAGACAGTGACTGTGTCATAAATTATCTCTATATCCCACAGGACTTGGATCACGTCAGGAGTCAACAAATACGCGGTGAATGAATGATCTTCCTGCCTTGGGCCCTAGCATACCTTGTGCTCTCTTTACCACGGGGAGGTCCAGGATGCTAAGGGGGAAGGCAATCTAACTATAGGAAGAGATAGAAACATCTTTGGCAAGAAATTGGGAATGTTAGGAGCTGAGGATGATGGCAGGAGGGGCTTGTAGTAGTCAACACAAAAGATGACTAACCCTTGGACTAGGGAAAGGATGTGGGGGAATGAAGCAGGATTTAGAAATAAAGGACAGAGATGATTCAGAACATTCCCACGCTTCCTGAGTAAGAAGGCAGGATCGTGGTCAGCCCTAGAGAGAGGCACATTCGGAGCTGCTGAAGTGAGGAAATTTCTGAGCTGTTACGTCCTTCCCTCGCCCTAAGCCAAGCCTAGTCACCATGTCTGAATCTTCCACCATTTAGTCCCTCTCTGGGTTAAAACACTAAAAGCTTCTGAGAAAGTTCACTCATAAGATAGCAGAAATGTTAAACCTATTAATTTCTCCTTCCAAGTTAGAGGACTGAACGTGCTCCCTAATTATAGTTTGTGGGGTGTTTTCTGACACCAACCAATTCTCCAACACCAGCTGGTTGTCCAACAATTCAATTCAATTCAATGCGGACACTACCCAGAGTTGGCGCAGACCCACAGCTTAAAGGTTCAGTTCCACAAGGCTGCCTCTCCTTCAGATGCTAGTTGCAAATCTCCAGCCAGCCCTACTTTTGACCAACCAGCTATAAATCAGGGGTCCCCATGACCTCCTCCTCAGGTTGGATAATTTGTTTGTGAACAGCTCACAGAACCCAGGAAGGTAGGTTACTTACATTTACTGGCTTATTATAAAGGATACAAATGAATAGCCAGACAAAGAGGTCTGTAGGGTGAGGTCTGGGCACTTCTGTCTCTGTGGAGTAGGGGTGTACAACCCTCCCAGCTGGTTCACCTACCTGGAAGCTGCTCTGGATCTCATTGTTCTAGAGCTGTTAAAAAGCTTGGTCACCAGCTACCACCCCTCCTCCCTGGAGCTCAGTAGGAGGGGCTAAAAGGTTCGTCTCTAATCACTTGGTCTTTCTGGTGACCAGTCCCATCCTGAGTCTGTTGAGGGGTCTCGTCCTAAGTCATCTCATTAGAATAAACTCAGGTGTGATCAAAAGGGACGCATGAATAACAAGAGACACGCCTGTCACTGAGGACACTCCCAGAGTTTTAGGAGCTCTGTGCCAAGACTAGGGACAAAGACCTCATTATATCACAGTAGCTAACACCTCTGAAGCATTCTGTGCCAGGCACCGTTCTGAGCAACTTCTACGCATTAACGCGTTAAATCTCACAGGAGCCCGCTGAGGTGGGTACTGTTATCACCACCGGCAGTTTCTAGGAGACGGAACTGAGGCTCAGAGAGGTTAGATCATGTGCCTGGGGTCATACAACAAGGAAGTAGCAGAATCAGGATTTGAATCCAGGCAGAACTACCTATACCATTCCTACTGCATTCCTTACGGTTTTTGAACTTTAATTTTTTTAGCAGCAAACGCTTCTCTTCAAAAGAAATCATATATTTCTAAAACTGAAAAAATGTTGGACCACTCTGGTTTTGTGGAGCAAGAGGACTGGGAACCTGCTGTCTCAGTCTGCCCCTGCATCCTGTGAAGATCAGCCCCTCAAGCCAAAGTCCCTCAGGAACAAAGTGAAAAAGCCACTGGCCTAGATGATCTGCAAAGTGCCTTTTCTGAAGAGGCGCGAGATAAAGAAAGGGAGAACCTGAATGGCAGAGAGGTTGAGTGAGTTCTGTAATGTCACACAGCACGTTAGGGCAGAGCTGGTTCTCAAGACCTCCGGGTAAATTCCATTACTGTGTCAGGCACTGAGCTAGGAGCTTTGGAACCAAAGATGGAAAGGATAGGTGCCCCTGACAATCCTTGGGCTAAAAGCCTGAGGGTTAGCATACTGGCCAGCAATGTGACACCGTCCACTGCTTGTTTCCCTAAACCCAGCAACTTCACCCATTTGCTTTTCCTCTCTGGGCCATGATGGCATCTGAGTTCGTGACTCTTGGGCCTGTGGGAGAGGCAGACATGTAAACAGACAGTTATGAGTGATACACAGAAGGGCATAGTGCCTATGAGGTACAGAAATCAAATGGTGGAAAGAATGGCTAACTCTGCTTGGGAATAGGCAGTGATGGAAAACTTCAGAGAAAGGATGATGCCTGAAATATAGGCTGCCATACAGAAAAAGAAGTGCAAGAAAAATTAAAAATAAATAAAAGAAGAAGAAGTGCAGACACAGAAGTATTTAACAGCAAGCTGTGTTCAGGAGCTATGACCCCTTCTCTTTAATTTCTGCGCATACTTTTTACTGCTTGTCACCTTCCTGCCACCACCCCTGTCCAACCAACTTCCTTCAAATCTTAAAAGGAAAAAAATTTCTAAGAAAGAATGGTTGAGGGACTTCCCTGGTGGTCCAGTGGTAAAGAATCCTCCTTACAATGCAGGGACACGGGTTCGATCCCTGGACAGGGAACTAAGATCCCACATGCCGTGGGGCAACCAAGCCCACACGCCACAACTACCGAGCTCGTGCGCCTCAACTAGAGACCCTGAGTGCCGCAACTACAGAGCCCACGCACCCTGGAGCCTGCGCGCCACAACTAGAGAGAAAACCCGCACGGCACTAGAAAGAAGCCCACGCGCTGCAACGAAAGATCCTGCATGCCTCAACAAAGATCCCTCAACAAAGATCCCACATGCCGCAATTAAGACCCGATGCAGCCAAAAATAAATAAATAAATCTTTTAAAAAAATGATTGCGAATAAAGGAATAGGAAGAACAGGGTGTATGTGAATGGGCAGGGTCTAGGTCAGGAAGCCCTAAACAGCTCTGATGGCAGGCAGTAAAGCTTGTAGAAAGTTGACTTTCCTTGTCTCATTCCAGAATCCCTAGCACAGAATCTGCTGACAGCCAAGACAAATCTCCCTTTTCACTAGCCCTTAGCAGCTGCCTGGGCTTTCAGTTAAAGTCTGCCCTAAGGCCAGCTGAGCTGGGGACTTTGAGAGATGGCAGGAGGCCCTCTCCAATCGGCCCCATACTTCGCTGGGCCTTTATTATGCTGCACTGGGCTTGCCCAAGGGCCAGCTGGGGATAGGAAGACAGGTGGGGTCAGCTCAGGCCTGGCCACTCCAGCAGGTCCCAAATGCCCTGATAGGATTCTCAACCCCCTGCTGGCTCCCCACCCCGTTATCATTTTCCATAAGCCCTGACTGACCCAGACATCCTTTCACAGCCAACAATACACTGAATCCTAAAATTACCATCTTAGAGTCTGAGGTAAATGGCATGTAAAATCATAGAACAATGGTGTTGGAAAAGACCACAGAGGTCCTCTGATTGAGTGGCTCCCAAATATTAGTGTGCAGACCACTTGCATCTGAATCAGGGCCCCACACCAGTTCAACTCCAGCAAAATCTCTGGAGGTGGGACCTGGTTACAGGTATTTAAAAAATATACTCCCCAGGGATTCTGCTGAGCAGCTCTAACCCTCTAAATCAATTATAACACAGGCATTCCTGTCAAATGGTCACCCAGCTTCTGCTTGTACATTCCAGAGAGGAGCACCTCTTGACCATTCTGTGTTTGGACAGCTCTGACTCAGCTGCTTTCTTTGTTGAGTGTTAAGTCTGTCTTCTTATAATCCACTTGTCTTGGCTTTGCACTTTGAGGCTTCCCAGAATAAGAGCGTTTTCTCTTTTCCAAGGTAGTCTTTTGATGTTTGAAGATACTGATCTCATCTATCTCCCCTGGTTCCCACAACAGTTCCCTATAATGATTTTCTGAGAGGGTACCCAGACTCAAAAGCATCCTCAGGTGTGGTTGAGCTCCTGGGCAGAGTACTGAGAGAACTTTGCTGGCTTCCTTCCCATGGAACAAAGCCCAGAGCTGCCCCACCTGGCTTTTAGACTCTTTGCAATCTGGCTCCAACACTTTCCAAGGTTCCTGCTCATCTGTCACTCCCCCAGCATGCTGTTACCACCACCATGTGCTGTGTGTCATTTTTGATCGCACCAGGAGTTCTGGTGATCTGTGAAGTTGTCCACTATTCAGACTGTACTTACTCCCCTCCCAGATCCCTCTGCTCCCCAATTTCCAATCTTCCTTTAAGATTCACTTAAAGTGTCATTTCCTCAGTAAAACTTTTTCTAATTTCTCCTGAGGCACTTTCTCCTAGTTTGTAGGTATACCTCGGACAGTATATATTGGATTGCATTTGAATTGCTTATTCATATCTGTTTCTAAAACAAGGACATAAGAAGACACAGAGCACAGATAACTAAGGTACATCTTCCTGGAGTGTCAGTTTTACTTGGTGCTCAGTCATTTAAAACATTTATTAATGTAAAACAAGCACAGCTATATTATGAAACAGCATACAAAACCACATACATTTAAGTAGTCAATTTCACTGGGGAAGAAGGTATGGGGGAATGTTCTAGATTAAGAGACACTAGAGAGAATACCCCAAAGCATAAAACTTGAATCTAGATTGAAAAATTAGCTATAAAAGACATTTTTAATACTGGGGAAATTTTAATATCATAAGATGGTATTATGGAATTGCTGTTAATTTTCTTAGATGCGGTAATGGATTGTGGCTATGAAAGAGAATGTTCTTAGGAGATAGATACCTGCTGGAGTATTTAGGAATATTTGGGAGTAAGGAATTATGATGTCTGCATCTTACTTTCAATAGTCATTGAAAGTTGTACATATACAATGTGTGTGTGAGAGAGACAGGAGAGATTATTGAATCTAGATGGAACATATACAGATATCCGCTATGTTAATCTTTCAATTTTTATGTTTGAAACTTTTCAGAAAGTTGAGAGGGGGGAATCATACATTTTATAGATTCAAGGTGAGATTTCAAAGTTATTAATTTCAGGAGTCCCTCCTGCTCCAGTTCATTCTCCTCTGCCATTAAGGCACTTACGGGGAAGTTTGAGAAGCCCTGATTCTTGTTTCCCTCCGCACTATTCTGCCCTGTGAGCCTTCAAAGATGAGGCTATGGGCTTCCCTGGTGGCGCAGTGGTTGAGAGTCCACCTGCCGATGCAGGGGACGCGGGTTCGTGCCCGGGTCCGGGAAGATCCCATATGCCGTGGAGCGGCTAGGCCCGTGAGCCATGGCCTCTGAGCCTGCGCGTCCGCAGCCTGTGCTCCGCAACGGGAGAGGCCACAACAGTGAGAGGCCCGCGTACCACAAAAAAAATAGATAAGGCTATTGTATATGTCATTTCTGTATTCTCGGAGCACAGCACAGGGAGCACAGCACAGGGCCCACCACAGAGGCCTGTTGAATTAATGTTTCCTGAATGAGCAAAACCTCTAACTTAATATGCATGTGACCTTGGTTAAACAGTATCTCTTTTCAGTTTCCCCTTCTGTAAAATGAGGTTGGACTAGATGACCTAAGTACCTGTAAGGTCCTTTCTGGCTCTAGTATCTTTGGATGCTATACTTTGAAGGAAGATCAGAGGTCATTTTTCTGCACAAAGCCCCACAGTCAGTCAGGCAGAGATGACCACAGTAGATCAACCTCTGCTTCCTGGCCAAACTCCTAAGTTTCAGCTCAGCCATGGGCACTGGGAGAAGTGTTCTTAAGTTCACACAGACCACACGTCAGAGCAGTGGCTTCCCTGAGATCCAAGGGGTGCCAGGAGAAGTCAACTTGGCTTTATGCTACCCTCCTGTCTATAGTTATAGCCATGGCTAACACTAGTGTCAACTTTAAACTGCACATTGCAATAAAAAAAGAAAGCTTTAAAAAATACTGATGTTTGCCCTGGAGATTCTGATTTAATTGGTTTGGGGTATGATCTAAGCATCTGGATTTTTAAAGGCTCCTCAGGTGCTTCTAATGTGCATTCAAGGTTAAAAGTCACGAAGGCCTACACTGTGGTGATGGGGTGAGATCTCTAGCTGGGTTTTATGTCCTGGCTTTGCCACTTACTAGCTGGTTGATCTTAGATATTACATCTCTTTGGACATGTTGCCCCAAATGTGACAAGTGAGATAAAGCATGTAAGCCAAAAAGAACAGTTAAATAGTTAAGGACAACTATCACTGAATAAACAGGAGAAGCCTCTGTGGCTCTCCCAGGAAAGATTAAAACTTTGAGTCTATAGAGCAGTGGTTCTCAAACTTGCATCAGAATCACGTGGAGGACTTGTTACACCGGACTGCTGAACACTCTTTCCCCCAAAGTTTCTGATTCAGTAGGTCTCAGGCAGAGCTCTTGAGTTTGCATTTCTAGCATGTTCTCAGATGTTGATGATGCTGCAGTTCCAGAGACCACACTTTGAGAATCACTGCTCTAGAGCAGAGTTTCTCAACAGCAACACTAGGGACATTTTGGAGCACCTACTTCTTTGAGCATCCCTGGCCTCTACTCACTAGATGTGCTAGCATCCCTTGAGTTGTGACCATTGAAAATGTCTCCAGACATTGTCAAATGTCCCTTAGGCAGCAAAATTGTGCAGAGTTGAGAACTACTGCTCTAGAGGATATAAATTAAAGAAGAATCTAAGAGTGTAGGTGAGTTGCAGAGGCAAGTGAGGAAAAGAAATTGAAACCTAGAAGAAAGGAGGAATTTGGGATAGCTCAGGGCTTGACGTGGAAAGGGTGGGCGCCCACTCAGGGGTTTTTCGAAGGATCATTATGTGTCTGGGGTATAGAGACAATTGACCAGAGGGCAGAGGGCAGGCTCAGAGGTCAGACTTGGCTTTATTTGGTTCCACAGGAATAGTAGCTGTCTTTTAAGTCTGGCCCCTCCTTCCGTCCTGGGACACAGCTGTCAAGCTCTAAAATCTCTTGGAAGAAATCCTGTCCTAACTCAAATGGCCTTCCCCTAAGGCTCAAATGCCTGCAGCCCCAAATTGTTCAGAGCTCTCTCTCTTACCTCTATTTCCCATCCACACCTTGAGATGTTAACAAGCAGCAGACTTCAGGTCTATCAGGAGAAACAAATTACTCTGTAGTTTTGCTGTGAAGAAGCAACTCTGTTAAGAGCCCTGACCTGTCCAAATCCACCTCCCTGACAGTTCAGCTCACAAAACTTAACCACCCAGTGAAAAAAAGATTTGGCTCTTTAAGTGCCAATGGTATTAAGTGCTAGAGACTGGAAGTCATAAAGGGAAATTAACTGAAAACCAGAGATGGCATTACTCATTCGGGAGCAATCTATCTCTCCCAAAGTGAGAATACAATTTGCACCCTCTAGGGATGTTTTATACTCAAATCTTTATTCCCCCGGCTAGGGCCTGTATTCCCTACAAATTCTAAGTGGTGCTGCTATTTCCTGCTAATGGGTTTCTACCCAGCCTTCGAAGAAGGCACTTGGGAGGAGTGAAGAGGCTGAGGTTAGAGGAAAGCCCTTGCAGCCTCCAGGACCTTGGTTCTTCCCAATCATTGCCAACTTCTCAAGGGATTGGTAGGCTTTTAAAAGGGCAGCGTCAAAGTTCAAGCCTTGTTTTACCCCAAGCCAAGAAAGATGAGGGTGTGTGGAAGGGACTGGACTAATTGTGAGGTATGTAGCCTGGGTATTTATAAGGGATTAGGGAGTGAACTGTGATTGTGATAGAGGTGTGAAAAGTGGCTTGCAAACTATCTTTGGCCAAGTCTCTTCTGGTTAAAGGCATAACCATATCTATAATTATTGCTTAGGTCTGAAATCTGAGTCACCATTCCTTTTGAAGATCTCACTCTACTTAGTAAAGGTTCTAAGCATTCCTGCAGTAAAGGAATGCTATTTCACTTTATTTAACCCAGTCTTTCCTGAACTTATGTGAGCATGGGATCTTTATGCCCAAAGTACCTAAGATACCTGGGAAACAGTGTTCTGTGGAATACACTTTAGGAAACCTCAACCTATAAGATAAATTATAGTACAAGCTCTCTAGCACTTGGCTCCTACTTAATTTGGCCCCATCACTAACCATGCTGAAGTTCTTTTGGTTCATGAAAACACACCAGGCTTTCAAGCCTGTGCCTGCTGTTTGTTAGAATGCACATGTTTTTTGCCTACTGGCAAAGTCCTCCTCATTCTCTAAGTCCCAATCTAAGCATAATCAATCTGTGAAGCTTCCTTAACTCCCAGGAACAATAAAGTGCTTTCCATTTCCAGTGTAAAGTGAATAGACTTTATACTTTATTCACTGTACTAAAAGTAATTGGTTTGACAGGTTTATCACCCTGCTGGTTCCTTCATTAATGAGTTAAATCTTGGACATGTGCTCACTTAAAACTATCCTCTTTCTTTTATAACTTAAGTAGATGATTCAGTTTGTGAGCTAAAAGTATAAAACCAAACATGTTCAGAACAGGTTGGAGGTGTGAAGACCTCTGTGTTGAGGTAGGAGATTCAGAAAAGACACACTGAGCTCTCCAGTGCCAGATGAGATTCATCAGTGCTGATCTGTGTGCCGGGCAGAGTCACCCCGTGAGCCAGAGACAGTACCTGTCGTGGGGGTAGAAGGCAACTAATAGCATTTCTTAATGCCTGTCAGTTTAAGAAGACAAGCACAATGATAAAAAAAAAAGTCTTAGACAATGTCATGGCCCAGCAGCACCAAAACTTTCTCATATTCCTTTTGAGTTGAGTTTGATACAGCATTCCAGCCAATGCTATTGCTACCAGCTGAGAATGCCCCAAATCTGCCCGCTGTAGGAAACCAGAGGGTAGGGACTGCTGCTCAGAAAAGTGCTTTTGGCAGGAGGCAGAGTAGACACAGACTATGTTCAGCTTCTCGGAAGTTTAAATGGACTGTATGTATCCCCTGGCCATATCATGCTAAGATTTACAGTGGTCAAGCCTCAAAGAAAAGACAGCAATAAATCCAATCCACATGGCTCTTGTAAAAAGGCATCAATTTGGCTTTTAATACAAAATGAGTTAGAGAAACAAAGAAAGAAAATATCATACAAGTTATTGAGTTAAAAAAAAAAAATCCCCAACAAATAAATTTCGGTCACATTCCCTGTCTTCAGCCTAAATTAGGAAACAGGAGACTATGCACCAACCAATGTGTGTCCCTTTGAAGAAACCTTACTTTAAAAAAAAAAAAAAGTCAATCCCTGAAATCTGGCAGGTGGTTTTTAAGAGGCCACCGTAAGGTTGCCTTAATGATCCCGATGAAATAGGATACTGGGATACTTGTGGTTGCTGGAATATGGCCACCTCCTCCTTGTTTCTTGCTAGTAATGATCTTCATCTGAAGGGAGGATGCTCGCTTGGGCATCATTTGATGCCACTTATGCTGTCTGAGGTCTCAGGGTCAAGCAGCCTTGTGGAGTCTTCCATTCCATATCTTCACTGAATCTCTCCCATATATAGTCTCTTGTCACTGGATGCTGAGAGAACTGAGGTGAAAACAACAGAGAAGATAACTGGAAATAATGAAGGCTAAAGGAGACCTGGTGCTCAAGGGCTCTTACGTTAAGAGGCAATTTTGGTATAAAAGAGCAATTGGATTTAGCTTAAATTCCTCTCCTCTTAAACACCATTCACAGGAAACTACAGTATAGTCTGACTTTTCAATCCAAGTCCTCTCAAAACCATGAGGGTGGACTGTGCTATGGGAAATACATTATCAGGGTCTAAATCCTGATGTCCCTTGTCACTCAAACCTTAAGAAAAAGAACTTCTCAGTCATTATAGAAGAGAAGAATCAATGTCTTTGTCAGTCATTTTGTAAACGTGCGTCCGCTTGGAGAAAGCTACATTTTCTCCTTAAATTCAAAGCTCATTATCTAGTTTAGCTAGCCAATAAAATGTTAAGTTGAAATTTATATCTGAACATTAAGAAACATCTTTTTTTTTTTTTTTTTTTTTTGCGGTACGTGGGCCTCTCACTGTTGTGGTCTCTCCCGCTGCGGAGCACAGGCTCCGGACACGCAGGCTCAGCCGCTCCGCGGCATGTGGGATCTTCCCGGACCAGGGCACGAACCCATGTCCCCTGCATCGGCAGGCGGACTCTCAACCACTGCGCCACCAGGGAAGCCCCGAAACATCATTCTTTTATCCAACTACATCACTGAATCATAGACCTGAAGCAAGTAAACTCGAACTAGAAATAAACAGACTAACCAACCCCGCTTTGAGGTTAAGAAAACGGATCATTGCTCTTACCCTCACCACTTAGAACAATGGTGAGACTGTCAACGATACCCATAAAGACTGTTTAAAAGGAAATTCACATAAAACAGATGCCCACCTCTGCCTCTGTATTCTTAGGGCTCTTTAGGGAGATTCCCTCACTTCCCCTTTCCCCACAGTCAGGACAGACTTACTGATGGGTTCGTCGGGGTGGAAAGCCACTTCATTGATGGAGCCAGCGTGGCCGGGTAGCTTATACAAGATCCTCCTGCTTGTGGTATCCCACACATACACAAACCTGCAAGGTATCATGAAGAGCAAGGCTAAGGCCTCCCAGAACTGAGGATAGAGGAGAAGCATGGCTTTTTCAGGGAAATGGAAGCAACCCTTTATTTATTCAATCCGTATTTATTGAACTGTGCTCTGACGTTTAGAAACTAGGAATATAGATTTTAAATAAGGCATGGATCCTGCTCTTGAGCAACTGAGTGAAAAAATAGGAATAGCTAAAAATATCAGCATTACTGGTGTTTTCAAACACAAGCTTCTGAAATAGGAAAGATCATGGAGAAGAAAGACAAATGGTTTTTCCTACAGATCCCACACAGAAATCTTCTTTAAAGAGCACCCAATATAATTAGGGTGTAGTTAACTTCATATGCACCTAGGAATGTCTTAAAGGTAACCCAACTCATGGCAGGTTGGGAGACTAGGCTGTAGATCCACCTGAATTTCTTCGTACTGTATTCAAATCACAGAGCCCAGAGACGGGACGGGACATTTCTGCTATATAAACAAAACCCAAACATACACTTGATCCAAATCTTGCATTGAATTCATGGACAGAAAGAATACTGAATTCTAGCATGGGAAGGGGCCAACAGAAACCAGCTAGTCTAAACTCATTTTACAGAAAAGAAAACTAAGGTACAGTGACTTTTCCAAGGTTACACAGTTCATTAGTGGCTCAGTGGCAGAATTAAAATGAGAACTCTTAATATATTCCGGTATTCTTTCTCTTACCACCCTCAAATACCTTGTGTCCCTTGCCATCCTCCATTCTCCCCCACCCCTGCCAAAAGAAGTTCCTTTGACCCTCAGCCTTGCTTGGGTCATTTTAAACTGAAGGTAAAATAAATAGATATTATCTTCATATGACCATGCAAAGACAATCTGTTGGTAAATTTAAAAGGCTGGTTGTTTTCAAACAGGTTATACCAATTATTTACATATTTGTTTTGTTCAATCAACACCTAAAAGGGTACACTCACCAGCACTTGGTTATAAAAGACCTACTTCTGAACAACATTACACTTTTTGTCTAAAATGCAAACAAACAAGAGCTTATTAATTACACTGTTTAGCTCACAAGGGCTAGGCTCCGTAGGAACTAAATAAAAGTTCCACGCAAGCTGGAAGAGAAGGAACCCCCATCTGTCTACAGACTCCCTGGCTCTAATGCTCATATTTTCCTCAGTGTCTTCTTTCTTGCCATAAGTGTCCTCATTAATCCATCTACAGCTATGTGGCCTACTGAAAAAGTGTGTTAGTTCTGGGTTCAAGTCTCAGTGCAACTATTTAATAGTTAAATAACCTTAGACATTCATTTAACTTCTCTGAGCTTCTCTTTCCTTAGTCAAATGATGGAGTAATGATGGAGACAATGTTGATCTCACAGCTTTGTTGAGAGAAATAATGAAATAATGTATGCAAAGTGCCTGGCACAGAGAATTAATGATAGCTATTGTTATGATGAATAAATAAACGAGCAAAACAGAATCACATGAAATCAACAGGCTGAATATGAATAAATCACTCACAACAGAGAGACTGACCAGTCTTCTCGTAGTCCTTGATAGGAACTGTTGAAGGGTTTCAAATCTGAACATGAGGAGGTAGGTGAATTGCAAGTAGGGAGGAGAAATTTGCCAAATTCAGGCCAAGCTGAAAAGCAGTTTTCTGAGAAGGAACAATACATTTTCCAGGCACATAAAAGCCAGCAAAACCCCAGCGCTCCAAGGGTTTACTTTGAGGCCTCACTCTCCATGGCTGCCGATTAGATGCTAAATTTAGAGGGGTTCCTTATCCTTTCCTTACTCTGGCATGGCAACATTTGGGAGGAACCAGGCTCCTTACGTAACAGCGCTGCTTGTTGACTTGGGGCTAATTGGTGAGGTGGCCAGTGAAATGTGGCCAACCCTCAGCAGGTAGACATACAGGCTCTTCCTAGACCAGAGCCATGCTTCCACATGTAAGGTTTAAAGGAACAGTGGGGAGGGAAAGAGGGAAGAGGGGACACTGAAAATTAGAAAGGACCAATGTCAGAAACAAACTGCTCAGAAGAAAAGCTAGGCAGATATCATTTAAAAGCTTAATTATATAGGAAAGATATATCTCTGCTGAAAATCATGTAAAAATACTTAGAATGGTTCTTACTCTGTCAGAATGTAAGACATCTTAGGCTGTGGGCCTGTTTTTCAAGGTCTTTAGAAACCTGGCAACTGAAAATCCTTTAGATTCCCTCTTCAGGGCAGCTTGCTAAACCACCAGGACTCAAACCAGCAATGTGGCATGGTTTTACCCGTGCCCTTTTTCCCCCATAAAATACTCAAATACTTGTCCATTTTTCCTGGCATTAAACATGCCAGGGAAAAAAAGTGGTCTCTGGAATCTTCAGGTATGTTCAGCATTGTTCACAAGTCAGAAAGGGTGGGACAGACCAAAGTGAGGTTTCTTTATGGTTGTGCTAGAGCCGCAAATAGGAGAAAACTCTGGCACATGCTGAAAGCCCAAGGTAGCCTAGGAAAGGCTTCATGCTTATAGGATGGTGCCTGTTTTAGTCAGGTAGCAGGAAAATCTCTAAGGGGGGGAGAAAGATGGGGTTAAGCTAAAAAGGGTTAAGACATCTCCCACTGGGAGCTAAACCTAGAGTCTGCCATCAGAGGGCCTCATCATTCTTTACCATTCCACATTTGCAGCCCTAGGCACTTGAACACCCCTACTCAACCTCTGACTCCCAATTATAGGTCACCACAGACATGTTAAATACAACAGCATCGGAATGAAGAATTCTCTCCCTTCTGTTTCTCATTCATCACCTAATTCCTCAGGCAGTTTAAATTGATAGTTAAAGCTTCACAGTCTCTTACTTCAGCTCAGGGTTGGAAAATACCTAGCCCACATGCTGCCATACCCCTCACTTAGCTATCTTGACACTTTTCCCATTGAACCCAGACCCAGCTCTGAATCATCCCCAACATAGGCAACCATTACCAATAGATGAGCTGATATGCAGGGCAAAATCTGACTACCATCCTTGAGCTAGGAATTTATTCATGTAATATTCACTAGCTGCTTACTCAGAGATGAGTAAGACTCATTTCCTGACCTCTAGGAGCATATAATTTAGTAGGGGTGCCCCACTATGTCTGTCTTACTGTAGGATGTAATAAACGTTAATAAAGGTTAGATGTATACAGTGTGACTACAAGCCAGAACAAAGAGCAATTAGTAACGCTTGAGAGGTAAGGGAGAGAGCGAGCCAGGAAAGTTTATAGATATAACATAGGTGATTACTGGAGAGATATAGGAGTTTGGATAATGGAGGAGAGGAGATATAAGAGAGAAGCCTGGAGGCATAAGGGATGTAAGAACAGGGAAAGTTCCATGTGAGTGAAGCATTGTGGTGATGGTGGGGGAGGAGTACACAATATGTATCTGAATGAACTGAAGCATGGCAGAAGAATCTCATAGGGAAACTGGAGCCAGATTAGGAGTTTGAATTTTACTTTGATGGCAAAGGGAATCCAATAACCAAAGAAACTGTTTACACTCCAGGTGTAAAATGTATCCAGAGAGGGCAGAAATGATGTGTTTGTTCACATGATCCTTAAACTCTTCAGACCGCACATGACTTCATCTCTGAGTACAGCTATAACTCTCTGTCTGCTATAGCTCAGTATCTGCACTTGATGTATTAAACATGAGAAGATACCTGCGCGGCTACATCATTCTTTACCTCATGCCCAATAATCCTTACCTGTCGGCTGAGCCAGCTGCTATCTTGCTTCCATCAGGTGACCAAGAACATCTCAGAAGATTCTATAATGATGAATAAGCAGGAATCCAATGACTATAATAATGCCCCAAACCCCTCTTTATTAGACTACAGCATCACTAAGAGACTTTAAATCTCCTGAGTTTTTTCTTGGCTGTGCCACACGGCTTGTGGGATCTTAGTTCCCCGACCAGGGATCGAACCTGTGCCCCCTACAGTGGAGGCATGGAGTCCTAACCACTGGACCGCCAGGGAATTCCCCCTCTTAAATAGAGTTTTAATTATTCTCCTCAGCATATAATCAATAATTATCTTATATTCTGTGGCCCAAGACAGCCTAATTTGATATATTTCAAACCATATAAAAACCAACTGTAGAAACTGCTTAATTTACAGTAAATTAAGAGTGGACCTGGCAACAAAATTTTATTCTGCCTACACATGGAGGCTCCCCTTGCTCCTTTATCTTGATCCTCCATTAAATTTTGTTTATATTACAGGAAAATAAAAATAAAACCAATTCTAACAAAAGATAAAATTTGATTTAGAAAGTGAAAATGAATTTTAATGGGTTCTCAAAAGAAAAATATTAGTCTATATTAACAAACTATCTGGAGGAAAAGCTTTTTTGAAGAGCTGACCTGGGATTTGAGAGTTTAGAAAAAATTTCTGTCTCTCAGAACTTGGCCTGTGGTGCTTACTGAGGGAAGGGATGTATTCTCAGGGCTCTAATAGCTGGTCACTGGGAGGGTGAGGGAGGCCATCTGGGTAATAGCCATGGGAATCCGAGTCCCATATGGAACACTGATCTATGAGGGTCAAAGTTCCCAAGGAATTAAAAAGATAGGAGTGTCTTGTTGAAGCCCGAAGTCCTAAATTTGAGGGGGGCCCCATCACTATCTATCTATGTGATTGCCTTCTTGCCTATGTTTCTATTAGTTTTATTTCTGGCAAGAACAGTTTTGATGCAGAACAGTGTTACTAGAATGCAGCCCCTTCTCAGTAGAGCTGTTGTTCCTTATCCTTAGCACCATCCTAAATGTTTCTTTGAATCAAATGGACAGTAAAATTCCTCTGCCATGCAGAACTCACCTTTTCAAAGTTGTGCACATTTCCTTGAAATATCTTCACACACCTTTCTTTGGGAGCAAATGGCCGGACATCCCAGACCCGCACTGCAAATTCAAACAAACAAAGCAAAACAGCTATCAGCCAGGGGCCTCCTGAGAACCCAGCTGAAATCAGTATCATGTCAATGATAGATGCTGTTTCCTGGGTGGAGAAAGACCAACATGGTACACTGCTACCTGACAAGGCTTTTTTATTTTTCTAATGGGAACGAAATGCATCCAAGTTCTATTAACAGGGACTGAGGACACAGAGGAAAACTGAGAAGGTAGGAAGGGAAAATGTCAAACACATTGCTGGGGATCTGCAACAGAAAGTAGTTGGGTGTGATACTGATTTCAACAAAACATTCTGCAAATGATTCCTCTGCCAACCCCAAGAGTCACACCTAGCAAAGTTTCAATATGACAATCTAAATACCACTGACTACTGTGACAATCAATCTATAAAAATCAAACTCAGGACTAACCTTTTCTAATTTTGCTCATAGGAGAAACTGACAACTACCAAACTACCAAGAATTAGAAAAAGTGAACTTTGATTCCAATTCTAGCTCTGCTGTATATATGGGGGATATCAGGAAAATAGTGAGGTTCTTTGTGTTTTGGTCGCCTTTATAAAACGAGAATACCACTTGCTCTTTTTTAAAAAATAAGAATATTTTAAGGGTCAAATAAAATGATACATGTGAAAGAGCTCTAAAAGATTGGCAGCAATAAACAAAACAATAAAAATAAACAAAACAATTTGTTAATTTTTATTGTATAACTATAACAAGAGATTCTTATTTTTAATTTAATAACCATTTAGGGAATCTCATCTTTCCTTACTATGCACAAAGCTAGAATTAGACAATGGCAAATCTATTGAAATAGGATATAAACACCCACAGTAAGCAGTGGCCACAGCCATTGTTAACTAAAGCTAAACCTACAGTGGAATTTGAGTGATGTCATTTTATTTGACTGTGAGAAAACAACAATCCTTGAAGTCAAACAGGTATAAAAAGGTGAGGCTATGCATGAAAGTTTGCTATTCAGCTGAGAATACAGTCAGAAGGTAAGGATGTTCATTCATTCAACAAGTATTAATTGAGCACCCATTGAGTGCTAGGCACAGTTTTCATTACAAAATGTCAGTGAAAACATTTTTGTCTATCAGAGGGGCAGTTCCAAACTCTCCCAATATTAAGCATATAATCCAACAGGTCATCTTTCTTTTTTGCTATAGTAAACCCACCCTCCCATCCAACAATTCAAAAATAAGCAAAGAAAGGACAAGTGTGTGTGTAAATCCAGAATACTGAGGTGTTTTAATGAGGACCTCTTGTCACATAGGGAAGGGAAGATAGACTGGCAGAAAGAGCACAACTGAGATATCAATAGGTCTATTGATCATCTGAGCTTGGTACTCTTTGAAAATGCTTGAGAACTGCCTTGGATGGATCTCCAGACTCATCTTCCTCAGTAAACTAATCACTATGAGTTTTTTGTACCCCGCTTGAATCCATAGCCTTGGATTCATAACATACCAGAGCTGAAATGGACCTTAAAAGTAAAGTCCAGGTCTCTTATATTATCAGTATAGAAACTGATGCCCATAGAGGACAAATGCTATGTGCAAAGTTGCTCAGGGATTAGATGGCAGATCTGGGACTAGAATCCTGGCCTCTTGACCATCTCTTCTAAAGTTTTTTCTTTTTCTTCCTTTTATTTTTTTTTCTTTTCTTTTTTATGCCCCTGCCTCCTCCCCTCAAAAGTCAATTTTAAAAGGTTACATATTCCAAGGTATTTAAGATATAGTTTCAACAGAAAAACACAAGCTCTGCAGCAAGAGTTGTGCTGTCTCAAGATAATCAGGTTTCACAGTTCAGGCAATTCAAAATTAACTCACTATTGCCCCCAAACTGATTAAGAACTGTTCACTGGCAATTTAGAGAATCTAAAGAAGTCATATGGAAACAAAAGCATTTTGTAGGTTTGCATGTACCTCTATCAGTTAGATAATGAAAATGACTCCTGCAAAGTTAAGACAGCCGCACACATAAGGCAGTGGTGGTTGTGACACGCAGAACGAGTCGCTTAGTAATGTCAGGGTCGGTTTTTTCTTACGCTTCTGCTTAAAATATGAGCACTTTCTTGTTCCAAATAATTTTTACTAAAACCTAAAATAAGAATAAACTACATAAGGACTAAAATTCTACTGAGATGACCATGATTTAAACAAAAATCACTGGAGGTTAATGGGGAAGGCATTAAAGAAAGAACATGGTGCCTGCTTCTATTTACCCACTGCCTTTCAGAGTCTTTATATACCACCGTGTTCAAACTACAGTCTATACAGACCAATTTCTACGTAACACTATTTTTAAAAGCTAAAAAATGTTCAACTTCAACTGCTGAAATTCAGAGATATCAGTTCATCAGAAATGCCTAAAGCATCCTCTGAACTCCTTTGTCCCTGATCACAACAGAAGTAAAAAAGTAAAAGGTTTCCCCTAGGCCCAGATATCACATGTCCCTTAGGATCTATCTCACCAAGCAGGCAGGGAACAAATTTATTTACTTTCTTCCCTATCCACTGACTAAACATTTAAAAAAATTACTTCCCAACTGGTGTCTTATAATGCAGTGTGCTGGACATGTAAACATTGGTCTTTCTGTTCAGGCTTTTATACTTTGGGAGCAGCAGGTTCACTCCTAATATCTTTGACATCATTGTTTCTGCCCATCAGATAGAATTCTTTGTTGGGAACAAGACTGACAAAATGAGCAAGGTGGCTGGACATGGCATAAAAAGGCTGAAATTGCAGCTATATCCCAGGCATCTTCTTGGTTGAAGACACGCACCTCAAGCTTTTTGAAATGGTCATCTGTTATGTCATCAGCTCAGGAAAATAGCAAGTGCAAATTCCAGCATTGCCTCTTCCTGGGCAGGGAGGTCAGACTTTCTCCAGTTCACACAGACCTGGTCAGAGAGCACTGGGTTCTTTGAGAAGACCCTGTACCGGGCACTGTGGACAACCACGCTATAAGAGCACCTGTCAGCCAGGCTGGTTACCACAATGATGAGTTCCTTGTCAGCTTTGCTGAGCTGGCCTGTTTCCTTGTTACAGATGGCACTGTAGTAAGCAAAGAAGGCTCTGAATTCCAATGGCCGGTGACACAACACTTAAATACATTTGTTAAAAATCCTGTCTTCTTTTCTATCTCCTCCATGAGCTCTACAATATCAAAAGGCAGGTCCTCTTTGTAGTGAATGGGGCAACGGCTGATGGGTTTGGACTTCTCTTCCTGCTGAGTCTCATAAAGGTGCAAGTTCAGGGTCGTCATAGGCAACTTTTTCCAAAACCTATTTGTCACAGGCAAAGAAGAGACATCTGCCTCACAACGCCGAGGCGGCAAAGCATCGACACGGTGGCATGTGGCGTGGAGGCCAGGCTGCCTTCCCGCGCACCCAGCCCTCTGGGCCTAAAGTTTTTTGTATTACAACCTGTTTTCCTAATTGTCCTGGTGGACACCTGCAAGCCAACCTGGACTCTTTCCTTGGACCCTCATTTACCCAGCACACATTTCTAGTTTCTAATGCCCACCTTCTTTAGGGTCTACAGTGACTGGGCACTGGGAGAGCTTTCCTTTCCAAAGTTACCTGTATTGTCCATTGCATTGGACAAGAGGTAAGAGCCTTCAGAGCTTAAACTCAGGCCAGTCACTGAATCTGCATGGCCTCTCATCGTGTAGGTCAGCTTATTTTGGCGCAGGTCCCAGACCTGCAAAACAAAACAAGGCAGCACTCCCAGAAAATCAAATTGTGAACAGCAAAGAAATAGTTATTAAAGAGTCAACTGCCTGGGAAAATTGGTATCCCTTCTTAATCTGCCTCTGGGCCAAGCATTACTTTACCACAAAATATAGGATTTCTACCAAAGAAGAAAAAACTCTTGCCTTTCTAAAACAGAGTCAAAGTTACTAAGTTTGACTAGAAAAATATGAACTAATGAATGTCAAATATTAAGATCAAGTTTAACAAAAAATAATAGAATTTAAAGAGGTTATTTTCAATTCATAACAAAATATATTAGGAATTAAAAAACAAAGTAGCATTTAAAACACTTAAACTATGATTCTTCGCAACTAAAAATAAACTATTATAACTATATAAAAACAAGTAAACAAGTCATTTGAAAAAGGCATTATGATTTCATGTAAAATGCATATAACAAGGTAATATGCAAAAATACAGAGGCTTAAAATTTTTCATTTAACGCCATAACATGTATACAATGGAAAAGCATATTTATTAAAAGAAAAATAAATTGTAGGTTCACTGTTCCCTGGGTAGGAAAGGTAAGAGAAACAGTTCAGCTGAAAATAACCTAATGTCAGACAGAAAAAATAAATTGTTCATTAAGTTATGGCTCATAAACACACTGTAACACTATGAGCTCTCATGCTAGCATTCGAAGAGCAGAGTGGAAGGAGTGAGCATTTAGGGTCAGACCGAACCAGTCTTTGCAACTTAAGAGTTATGTATCACTGGGCCACTAACCCTCTCTGAGCCTGTTTCTGTCTGTAAGATGGGGATAACATTTACTTCTTATGGCTGTTGTGAGGATTACAAATAGAATGCCTAGTACACAGCAGGCCCAATAATAATTGGTAGCTATTATTAAGCAACTCCTACAAATATTCTGAAGATCAAATGTAAAAATGTTTATAAAATAATCTATTATTAAGCAAAGAAGGAAAATACAAAACAGTCTATATTTACATAGACTGAAACTATGTAAAAAATATATTAAAGGCAATAGAAATAGTCTGGAATGTCATATGGAAAAAGAACAGCAATTTTGTTAAGGTCATTGTTATATAAAATTTCATCCAAATTCGACTCAGTACTGACACATAGTTTTTCTAAATGAAACAATTTTCTGCTGTCCCTTTAAGCAAGGCACCTTCCTCATCTAGAAATGAGTTTGATGTTGTATGTCAAAGCAATACATAAGGCAGACAACTCCACTTTCCCCATCAATAATTCATGTGTGGAACCCAACACACTTCATATACAATCATTTTTGTGTCAGGATGTTTGTTGCCTCAATAATTAGGGAAGCTTGAAATGGCTGACATTTTTTTGTTCAAGCTATTGTTCCTCCTCTTCAGAGAAGGCATTGTTGAAATCTTTAGCTTTTTAGGAGAGAATGTAATTCATCATCCCTCACAACACTTGGGTGCTCCTTCCAGACTTTCCTCTTTGAGGCCTGCACATGCTGTTTTGCAGAGCCAAAACGTATCTGGGATTTGCCAAAGAAGAGTGAGCAGGGCACTAATTTAAGCAAAATATTTTGCAGATGTCCTAATCAGCTGTTCAGTGAATGTTTGGGCATCTGATTAGTGGCAGGCGCTGCTGGAGATAAAAGAGATGTTGTCCCTGTTCTCAAGGAGCTAAAAAAGTGATGAGAGGCCTGGAAAGGGGGCAGTAGCCAGGACAGCAGAGGGATTAATGTTCCCATGGTACATGGGTGGGAGGGAGAAAGGGAAGGTTTCACAGACTTGAGCAGGATATGGAAAAAGGAGATCTTTGTTTGTTTATTTGTTTGCCGTACCACGCAGCTTGTGGGATCTTAGTTCCCTAGTCAGGGTTGGAACCTGGGCGCGTGGCAGTGAGAGCACAGAGTCCTAACCACTGGACCACCAGGGAAGTCCCAAGAGGTTGTTGGGTTTTTTAAAACTTACAATTGTGTGTTAGTTTCTGCTTTATAACAAAGTGAATCAGTTATACATATACATATGTTCCCATATGTCTTCCCTCTTGCGTCTCCCTCCCTCCACTCTCCCTATCCCACCCCTCCAGGCTGTCACAAAGCACCGAGCTAATATCCCTGTGCCTTGCGGCTGCTTCCCCCTAGCTATCTACCTTACTACGTTTGTTAGTGTGTATATGTCCATGACTCTCTCTCACCCTGTCAAAGCTCACCCTTCCCCTCCCCTATCCTCAAGTCCGTTCTCCAGTAGGTCTGCGTCTTTATTCCTGTCTTACCCCTAGGTTCTTCATGACATTTTTTTTCCCCTTAAATTCCATATATATGCGTTAGCATACGGTATTTGTCTTTTTCTTTCTGACTTACTTCACTCTGTATGACAGACTCTAGGTCTATCCACCTCATTACAAATAGCTCAATTTCGTTTCTTTTTATGGCTGAGTAATATTCCATTGTATATATGTGCCACATCTTCTTTATCCATTCATCCGATGATGGGCGCTTAGGTTGTTTCCATCTCCGGGCTATTGTAAATAGAGCTGCAATGAACATTTTGGTACATGACTCTTTTTGAATTTTGGTTTTCTCAGGGTATATGCCCAGTAGTGGGATTGCTGGGTCATATGGTAACTCTATTTGTAGTTTTTTAAGGAACCTCCATACTGTTCTCCATAGTGGCTGAACCAATTCACATTCCCACCAGCAGTGCAAGAGTGTTCCCTTTTCTCCACACCCTCTCCAGCATTTATTGTTTCTAGATTTTTTGATGATGGCCATTCTGACTGGTGTGAGATGATATCTCATTGTAGTTTTGATTTGCATTTCTCTAATGATTAATGATGTTGAGCATTCTTTCATGTGTTTGTTGGCATTCTGTATATCTTCTTTGGAGAAATGTCTATTTAGGTCTTCTGCCCATTTTTGGATTGGGTTGTTTGTTTTTTTGTTATTGAGCTGCATGAGCTGCTTGTAAATTTTGGAGATTAAACCTTTGTCAGTTGCTTCATTTGCAAATATTTTCTCCCATTCTGAGGGTTGTCTTTTGGTCTTGATTATGGTTTCCTTTGCTGTGCAAAAGCTTTGAAGTTTCATTAGGTCCCATTTGTTTATTTTTGTTTTTATTTCCATTACTCTAGGAGGTGGGTCAGAAAGGATCTTGCTGTGATTTATGTCATAGAGTGTTCTGCCTATGTTTTCCTCTAAGAGTTTGATAGTTTCTGGCCTTACATTTAGGTCTTTAATCCATTTTGAGCTTATTTTTGTGTATGGTGTTAGGGAGTGATCTAATCTCATACTTTTACATGTACCTGTCCAGTTTTCCCAGCACCATTTATTGAAGAGGCTGTCCTTTCTCCACTGTACATTCCTGCCACCTTTATCAAAGATAAGGTGTCCATATGTGCGTGGGTTTATCGCTGGGCTTTCTATCCTGTTCCATTGATCTATATTTCTGTTTTTGTGCCAGTACCATACTGTCTTGATTACTGTAGCTTTGTAGTATAGTCTGAAGTCAGGGAGCCTGATTCCTCCAGCTCCTTTTTTCGTTCTCAAGATTGCTTTGGCTATTCGGGGTCTTTTGTGTTTCCATACAAATTGTGAAATTTTTTGTTCTAGTTCTGTGAAAAATGCCAGTGGTAGTTTGATAGGGATTGCATTGAATCTGTAGATTGCTTTGGGTAGTAGAGTCATTTTCACAATGTTGATTCTTCCCATCCAAGAACATGGTATATCTCTCCATCTATTTGTATCATCTTTAATTTCTTTCATCAGTGTCTTATAATTTTCTGCATACAGGTCTTTCGTCTCCTTAGGTAGGTTTATTCCTAGATATTTTATTCTTTTTGTTGCAATGGTAAATGGGAGTGTTTTCTTGATTTCACTTTCAGATTTTTCATCATTAGTATATAGGAATGCCAGAGATTTCTGTGCATTAACTTTGTATCCTGCTACTTTACCAAATTCATTGATTAGCTCTAGTAGTTTTCTGGTAGCATCTTTAGGATTCTCTATGTATAGTATCATGTCATCTGCAAACAGTGACAGCTTTACTTCTTCTTTTCCGATTTGGATTCCTTTTATTTCCTTTTCTTCTCTGATTGCTGTGGCTAAAACTTCCAAAACTATGTTGAATAAGAGTGGTGAGAGTGGGCAACCTTGTCTTGTTCCTGATCTTAGTGGAAATGCTTTCAGTTTTTCACCATTGAGGATGATGTTTGCTGTGGGCTTGTCATATATGGCCTTTATTATGTTGAGGAAAGTTCCCTCTATGCCTACTTTCTGCAGGGTTTTTAGCATAAATGGGTGTTGAATTTTGTCAAAAGCTTTCTCTGCATCTATTGAGATGATCATATGGTTTTTCTCTTTCAATTTGTTAATATGGTTTATCACATTGATAGATTTGCGTATATTGAAGAATCCTTGCATTCCTGGAATAAACCCCACTTGATCATGGTGTATGATCCTTTTAATGTGCTGTTGGATTCTGTTTGCTAGTATTTTGTTGAGGATTTTTGCATCTATGTTCATCAGTGATATTGGCCTGTAGTTTTCTTTCTTTGTGACATCCTTGTCTGGTTTTGGTATCAAGGTGATGGTGGCCTCGTAGAAGGAATTTGGGAGTGTTCCTCCCTCTGCTATATTTTGGAAGAGTTTGAGAAGGATAGGTGTTAGCTCTTCTCTAAACGTTTGATAGAATTCACCTGTGAAGCCATCTGGTCCTGGGCTTTTGTTTGTTGGAAGATTTTTAATGACAGTTTCAATTTCAGTGCTTGTGATTGGTCTGTTCATATTTTCTATTTCTTCCTGATTCAGTCTTGGCAGGTTGTGCATTTCTAAGAATTTGTCCATTTCTTCCAGATTGTCCATTTTATTGGCATAGAGTTGCTTGTAGTAATCTCTTATGATTTTTTTTATTTCTGCAGTGTCAGTTGTTACTTCTCCTTTTTCATTTCTAATTCTATTGATTTGAGTCTTCTCCCTTTTTTTCTTGATGAGTCTGGCTAGTGGTTTATCTATTTTGTTTATCTTCTCAAAGAACCAGCTTTTAGTTTTATTGATCTTTGCTATCGTTTCCTTCATTTCTTTTTCATTTATTTCTGATCTGATTTTTATGATTTCTTTCCTTCTGCTAGCTTTGGGGTTTTTTTGTTCTTCTTTCTCTAATTGCTTGAGGTGCAAGGTTAGGTTGTTTATTCGAGATGTTTCCTGCTTCTTAAGGTGGGCTTGTATTGCTATAAACTTCCCCCTTAGAACTGCTTTTGCTGCATCCCATAGGTTTTGGGTCGTTGTGTCTCCATTGTCATTTGTTTCTAGGTATTTTTTTATTTCCTCTTTGATTTCTTCAGTGATCACTTCATTATTAAGTAGTGTATTGTTTAGCTTCCATGTGTTTGTATTTTTTACAGATCTTTTCCTGTAATTGATATCTAGTCTCATGGCGTTGTGGTCAGAAAAGATACTTGATACAATTTCAATTTTCTTAAATTTACCAAGGCTTGATTTGTGACCCAAGATATGGTCTATCCTGGAGAATGTTCCATGAGCACTTGAGAAAAATGTGTATTCTGTTGTTTTTGGATGGAGTGTCCTATAAATATCAATTAAGTCCATCTTGTTTAATGTATCATTTAAAGCTTGTGTTTCCTTATTTATTTTCATTTTGGATGATCTGTCCATGGGTGAAAGTGGGGTGTTAAAGTCCCCTACTATGAATGTGTTACTGTCAATCTCCCCTTTTATGGCTGTTAGTATTTGCCTTATGTATTGAGGTGCTCCTATGTTGGGTGCATAAATATTTACAATTGTTATATCTTCTTCTTGGATCGATCCCTTTATCATTATGTAGTGTCCTTCTTTGTCTCTTGTAATAGTCCTTATTTTAAAGTCTATTTTGTCTGATATGAGAATTGCTACTCCAGCTTTCTTTTGGTTTCCATTTGCATGGAATATCTTTTTCCATCCCCTTATTTTCAGTCTGTATGTGTCTCTAGGTCTGAAGTGGGTCTCTTGTAGACAGCATATATAAGGGTCTTGTTTTTGTATCCATTCAGCCAATCTGTGTCTTTTGGTGGGAGCATTTAGTCCATTTACAT
Source organism: Delphinapterus leucas (assembly GCF_059928025.1). Taxonomy (NCBI): domain Eukaryota; kingdom Metazoa; phylum Chordata; class Mammalia; order Artiodactyla; family Monodontidae; genus Delphinapterus; species Delphinapterus leucas. Next base: position 165,854,815 of record NC_143129.1, on the reverse strand, counting down.
TTAAGGTAATTATCGATATGTATGTTCCTATTCCCATTTTCTATATTGTTTTGGGTTCGTTATTATAGGTCTTTTCCTTCTCTTGTGTTCCTTGTCTAGAGAAGTTCCTTTAGCATTTGCTGTAAAGCTGGTTTGGTGGTGCTAAACTCTCTCAGCTTTTGCTTGTCTGTAAAGGTTTTAATTTCTCCATCAAATCTGAATGAGATCCTTGCTGGGTAGAGTAGCCTTGGTTGCAGGTTTTTCTCCTTCATCACTTTCAGTATGTCCTGCCACTCCCTTCTGGCTTGTAGGGTTTCTGCTGAGAGATCAGCTGTTAACCTTATGGGGATTCCCTTGTGTGTTATTTGCTGTTTTTCCCTTGCTGCTTTTAATATGCTTTCTTTGTATTTAATTTTTGACAGTTTGATTAATATGTGTCTTGGCGTATTTCTCCTTGGATTTATCCTGTATGGGACTCTCTGTGCTTCCTGGACTTGATTAACTATTTCCTTTCCCTTTAGGGAGTTTTCAACTAAAATTTATTTATTTATGGCTGCGTTGGGTCCTCGTTGCACATGGGCTCGCTCTAGTGGCGGTGAGCGGGGGCCACTCTTTGTATGGTGCGTGGGCTTCTCATTGCAGTGGCTTCTCTTGTTGTGGAGCACGGGCGCTAGAGCGCAGGCTCAGTAGTTGTGGTGCACAGGCTTAGGTGCTCAGCTGCATGTGGGATCTTCCCGGACGAGGGATCGAACCCATGTCCCCTGCACTGGCAGGCGGATTCCTCAACCACAGCGCCACCAGGGAAGCCCCTAAGAGGTATTTTTTATTTAGACAAAATAGAAGGGTATTCCCAGGCAAAGATAATGCATGAAAGCAGAGAGGCATGAAAAAATTACTGAGTTGTAGGGAATTAGGCAAAGAGAGGCAGCAGACAATGCTTGAGTGATAGGCAGGCAAAGGGCAGCTCATGAAAGGTTCTGAATGACTGGCTTGGATTTGATCTCCCTCACTGGGGAGCCACAGAAGGGTTCAGAGTAGTGGAATGAGTTGGCCAGATTCCAGAAAGATCCTTCTGGCCCAGATAATCGGAAAGGATGAGAGCAGAGGTGGGAAAATCTATCTTTACCCACTACCTTAAAAAAAATCATCAACTAAACTCCCATTCTGACTAGAGCTCAGGATTACAAGCAATGCCAAAGAATTGCCAATCAGATCTTCAAGTCATTAAGAAGAAGCACATTTTCTTCTTTTATTCATTTTCCTCTGACTCCACAATTCTATGCCCAGGAAGAAAATCCCAAGAGGTTGGCAGGAACAGTATATTTGCTCACAAACATATAGAGAATTTGCTCACTCCAGATTTTAAAAGGGGCTTCCATTCCCTGTTTGCTCCCCCCCTTTCTCAGAATAGGCAGTGTATCTGAGAGACAGAAGCAAACAAAAACCAGGCTAGTCAGGAGTACTTCCTAATGTAGTAAGGCAGTAGGGATTTGTCAAGCAAACGCTCAAGGCTGGTAAGCCCCTGACTGCTTAAAGGGTACTTGTTAACTGACTAGAGGCAATTTGATAGAGGCAATTTGCAGGGGACACGGGTTGGGTTCAAGCCCCGGCCATAGCTACTGAAGCCCACACTCCGCAATGAGAAGCCTGCGCACCACAACAAAGAGTAGCCCCCGCTCGCCACAACTAGAGAAAGCACGCACGGAGCAGCGAAGACCCAACGCATGCATGCATGCATGCATACATACATACACAAATATTTTTAAAAAGAGTCTTTCTGGGTCCAAGGGCAGTTACTCACTCCTAAGCATGTCAGAACAGGATGTTGTTAAATAGGGAGAAGACTGAAATTCTATGGTCTCACATCTCTCAAGCACACCCCTTAGTTATACAAGAGCAAAATGAAGCCAAATAGCTATAGCAACCTGATTTCAAATTATTAACTACTGTTGCCAAAAAACAATCTGGCGACCTGTATCCAAAATGCGAAACATCCTTATATTTGTTAACACATTAATTTTCATCTAGAAATCTATTCTGAGAAAGTAACTAAATATGGAAAAAGTTTCACACACAAATATGTTGGATACAGCAGCATAATTTGTGATAGTGATACATATGAAATAGACTAAATGTTCAGTATATTGATTGCTGCTTACTACATTATGGAATATTCTAAAAATAAAATATCTAGAATATTCTAATATTCTAGATGATGGTAGCTGACATGTGCTGAACACTTACTATGTAACTGCCATGTTGCTAAGAATATTATATTTTTTACCTCATTTAATCCATGTAACAACTATATGAGGTAGGCTGATTATTCCCATTTAGAGATAAGAAATGGAAACTCAGAGAGGTTAAATAACTTTCTTAAGATAACACAGCTAGGAATTAAGTGGCAGAATCAGAAAAATGATCCTAAGTTCTGGGGATGTTATGTACATCATGGTGACTAAAGTTAACAATACTGCATTGTATATTTGAAAGTTGCTAAGAAAATAGATCTTAAAAGTTCTTATCACAAGAAAAAATATTCTAACAATGTGAAGTGATGGATGTTAACTAGACTTCTAAAGTTACTCATTTTGTGTTATATAAGTCATTATGCTGTATACTGAAAACTAATACAGTGTTATAAGTCAATTATATCTCAATAAAACTAAAGAAAAAAAGAAACAGAAAAATGATCCTAACTACAACGCTAAGAAGAAAGTAAGATAAGAGTGATGTGATGGAGAGCAACTAGAAGGAGGGCCTAGTTTCATCTAAGAAATCCTCTCTACAGATATGTCTGAGCTGACATTTGAAGACAAGACTAAGCCAGCCATGGCAATATCTCGTGTCGGGGGTTCCAGACAAAGTAGTAGCTATATGTTACTAAGTGAAAAGAGCATCATATAAAATTTTATCTGAACATTAAGACATTTACATACAAAACACTATGGCACAGAAAGAGACTGAGAGGAAATAAACTGAAATATCAAGAGTGACTAAATCTGAATGATGAGACTACGAGTGACTTTTTTTCTATTTTTTCTAAACTTTCTTCAATGAACAAATGATCATTTTTACTACTAAAAACATTTAAATTGTAATAAATAATTTTATCTCAATTTTTAATAATTTTATTCCCAATAAAGTTGATTTATTAACCATACATTTAAATGCATTTTTACATCTCTGCAAAACTTTTAAGGAAAGCCTACCCTGATTTTTAGCTTGGAAAATAAGACATACTGTAAACAGCACACAAACATGGAGTTCCCAATGCTGACAAGAGAACATAATGATCCAGAGCAGGTACATGATAAGAATGCTCGAATTTTTAGAATACTGTGTGCATTTCTAATTAAAAAAAAATCCCTGAAAATGAGCACTGGCAGGAAAACTTGAACGTTTGTGGACAGAATAATGACTTTTTAGTTTAGAAAGATAAAGACTACAAAGCTATGATATGATCCAACAACCCCACTCCTGGGCATACATCAGGAGAAAACTCTAATTTGAAAAGATACATGCACCCAATGTTCACAGCAGCACCATTTACAACAGCCAAGACATGGAAGCAACCTAAACGTCCATCAACAGATGAATGGATAAAGAAAATGTGGTATATTATATAATGTAATATTACTCAGCCATAAAAAGAATGAAATAATGCCATTTGCAGTAACATGGATGGACCTAGATATTATCATACTAAGTGAAGTAAGTCAGAAAGGGAAAGACAAATACCATATGATACATCACTTACATGTGGAATCTAAAATATGACACAGATGACCTTATTTACAAAACAGACTCACAGACATAGAAAACAAATTTATGGTTACCAAAGGGGAAAGGGAGTTGGGGAGGGATAAATTAGGAGTTTGGGATTAGCAGATATAAACTACTATACATAAAATAAACAACAAAGGTCCTACTGTACAGCACAGGGAACTATACTCAATATCCTGTAATAAGCCATAATGTAAAAGAATGAGAAAGAATATATACGTACAACTGAATTACTTTGCTGTATACCAGAAACTAGCACAACACTGTAAATCAACTATATTTCAATTAAAAAAAAAAAAAGGTTACAAAGCTATGATGTAGAGTTATCAATTGCCGTACTCATGGGACTATATTTATATATTACTCATATTTGAGATATATTTGGATTTCAGAAAAAAAAATTGGTATATATCAAAAGACAAAGACTGAGATTAGCTATCTGAAAAAAAGCTGATCCTAAGAGAAGGTATAACATATAACGTGTGTCTGAGAAGACATGGAAAACCTTCAAAACCTAAAAAGGGACTCAGTTCCCTTCAGGACTATAGTACAACTGAATATATTTGTTTATAAAACGCCCTGGAACAGTCTACACAAAGAGCCCGGAATAAGCCACACTACTTGTGGTAAGAAGACATTACTGACACAAGAGTATTAGGCTAGTCTATCCCCACAGTAGATATGAAAAGATCAAATTCTCATAGTTTAAATTTAAAAAGCCAGTCTCAAAAGGTTATTGTATGATTCCATTCATATGAAATTCTAGAATAGGAACTATAGGACAAGGAACATTATCAATGGTTGGTAGGGGTTAGGGATGGGCAGAGGGTTTGACACAGAGGAGCATTATGAAGATTTTTGGGGTGATGGAAATTGTTCTGTACTGTTTGTGGTAGTTACATGAATCTGCACAAGCATTAAAATTCATAGAACTGTACACTAAAAAAAGGTTAATTTCATAGTATGTAAATTTAATAATAACTTAAAAGTATGAAAATTATCATAGCTAGATGACACTAATCCACTTTTATGTGTATTAGAGCCCTCTAGTGATTCTAATGATAGTGGGCCCCCAAACTTCACTCAGGGAAATAATGCATTAGCTATTAAGATGATCTAATTAAGCCCCCATGTTCTGACAGTACATTCTCCAAATAGTTATAGGGTGGAAAAGGGATGTGAAGCTGAATTTTGGAAATGGTGAATTTTGAAGTACTTATGAGACATCCAAGTGGGGGATGCTGAGTAGCTGGTTGTACACATGGGCCTGGAGCTGAAGATCTGGGTTGAGAACAGACTCATCTGAACAGAAATGACAATTAAAGTCACAGAATTAGATGAGACTTGTCCAGGGAAAGGTATATATAAGAAGAGCATCTAGTTAAGAACCTGGGGGAATAATGACATTTAAAGAATGCATAGAGAGAATAGCTTGTAGAGGTATCTGAGGAAGGATATGCCTGATGGAAGGGGTAGGAAAGCATATTGTTAGAGCCAGTTTAAAAAACAAACAAAAAAGGACTAAAAGGATCTACTGGGTTTAGTAACAGAGAGATCACTGGTGGCCTTGAAGAGAACAGTGTCAGTAAAACAGTGGAGGCAGAAGCCAGACTGCTGAGGAGTGGTCAGAAGATAGGGAACTGAGGAATGGAATGGAGATAAGGCATTAGAGACAGTGAGTGTGGGAAATATTCAGGGGATTTCTCACAGGTATTAAATAAGAGCAGGACTCTGGAACCAAACTCTGCATTTTGAACTGAGGTCTCATCGCTTATTAGCTGTATAGCCTCAGGTTATTGTGCCTCTCTTAGCTCAGTTTCTTCGCTGGTAAAACGGCATTAGTAGTACTTATTTCAAAGGATTGTTGTGAGGCTTAAATGAATTAATAATGTAAAGCTCCAAGAACAATGTCCGACACAGTTAAGTATTAGAGGATAATGATAACACTATTATCATAACCACTATCACCATCTTTCAAGAAGTCTGGCTGGGGCTTCCCTGGTGGCGCAGTGGTTGAGAGTCTGCCTGCCGACGCAGGGGACACGGGTTCGTGCCCCGGTCCGGGAAGATCCCACATGTCGCGGAGCGGCTAGGCCCGTGAGCCATGGCCGCTAAGCCTGCGCGTCCAGAGCCTGTGCTCCACAACAGTGAGAGGCCCACGTACCGCAAAAAAAAAAAAAAAAAAAAAAAAGAAGTTTGGCCGTAAAGGGGAAGATTGACAGGGCAATAACAAGAGAATGTGGAACTGAAGGAAGACTCCTTACCCCACCAAGAGAAGACCTGAGCATAATGAAATGCTAATGAGAAGCAATACAGTTGTTTAAAAATATAGGATCTGGGGGACTTCCCTGGTGGTCCAGTGGCTAAGACTCTGCGCTCCCAACGCAGGGGGCCCGGGTTTGATCCCTGGTCAGAGAACTAGATCCCACATGCCACAACTAAAGATCCCGAGTGCTGCAAGGAAGATCCCGAGTGCTGCAACTAAGACCCAGCACAGCCAAATAAATAAATAAATATTAAAAAAAATATATATATATATATAGGATCTGGGAAAATTGATGGCATGAGATCCCAGAGACAGGAAGAAAAGGTTGAAATCCTTCCATTTAAGGGACTACCTTTAGACAAAAGGACATTCCATCCATAGTAACAGCAAAGGAGGCAAGAAGAGATGGGAATACAGTACAATTTCTAGGTAGAGACAACATAAGTTGAGTATTTACCCAACAGTTACTAGTCTCAGAAGGTAAGCAGAAGGTAAGTCAAAGTCTTTGAAATACCTAAGGAAGCCAATAAGTAAAAGCAGACACAAACTGAGTGGCCTCCCCCCGCCCCCACACATTTCATATTTACTGGCACTTGCTATGTCCAAAAACTCTGCGAGGTGCTCCAATGAATTTGGCTCATTCAATTCCCATGACAACCCTATGAGATAGATATTATTATTACTCCTGGTGCACACATGATGAAACAGAGGCTGAAAGAGCTAGTGTGAAGTCACAAAAAACTAGAAAATAGTGGAACTGAGAACAGACCCCAAGTCAATTACTTGAAAGCCTGAGCTACACTGTACTGCCTCTAGACACTGTAGACTATTGCCTCTTTCTCCAACATCATTACCATCTCACATTCTTAGCTATGGACCCCCCAAAACTTCCTTTCCATAGTCTCAAAAAGAAAGACACACTGAGAGATTAGGGTACAGAATCACAAATTGATTTACTGCTATCTCATGAGGCCAATGCACATTTTTAAAAAAAGTTTCAAATGCCTCTAGGCAGGGAACGCACCCTTCATTTTTCGGAGTTCCCACACAGGGACTTCCCACTTCACATTAACTGCCTACTCCCTAATGGCATTTACATGAGCTATAATGCAATCCTGACTTAGGAAGTCAATGAAGACAGGACAGAAGGAAAATAAGTTCTAATTTATCTTCCATTTAGTTAGCATAAAGTGCAAAGCTAAGAAGTTTGGAAAGATTTACCTCTGTGAGTGGAGATAGGTGAAAGGTAAATGTAAGATAAACATCTAACATACCTTGATATCGTTGTCTATTCCACCAGAAATAATCTGATCACTTGTGTCATTGAAGGTCACAGCTAACACTTGGTAGGTGTTCTGAAATGTCTGGATCGCTGCTTTCTTACGGATGTCCCAAAGCTGAAAAAGAGGACAAGAGAGTCTATAGTAACAGCAATTGCACAGTATACCCCTAAATCCAAGGACTGTGGAGATGAAAACATCTGTAATGGGGACCCTGTTCAGAAACTTGTCTGAATATCCCATTAATACGGTGAGAAGTGACTATAATTTTGCCAACACATCTGAAGGTTGGTGGAACAAATCACTTTGGTTATATTTTCAGTCTCCTTTGTTAAAGTTTGAATAAACATAGTTAATTAACATGCCCTCAGAGTGGAAATCTTCACCTCGCTTATTAGTTCATATGTTCTTAGTACACCAAGGATATTAGACCAGTGTTTTCGAACTGTAGATCTTAATTCATTAGTGGGCTACAACTTACGTTTAAAAAATATGTATGGAGAGGAGGTTACATCAGTGAAAATGGCAGAGTAGGGAATGCTCAAAGGTTATCCCTCTACAAAAGCAGAGAAATACCCAGCAAAAAAACCTGTCAGAACCAACTTTATCAGAATTCTAGAAACTAAAGTTTACAGCAACTAGGTAAATACTTATTGAGGACAAAAACCACCTGGGTCCTAGTAAGACAGTTTTGTAGCATTTTAACTTATCCAGGCTCCATCCCTACTCGGCAATAGTTTTGAAGACAACAGCCTACATTCCTAGTATAGGTTCCTAAGTACCCAAGGAAGAATGGAACTTATTTCTCATTTTCAAAGAATTGTAGGTTTAAATATAAAAAAATTTAAAAAAAAAAATTTTTTTTTTTTTGGACCTGTTTGGTGGCTCCCTGATGGCTGAGCTCAAAGGGTTTGACTTTATTTTGCCTAACTTGGAACTCTCCCAGGGCAGAAGCAATTGTCCAAAACATTTAAAGACAAATGCATGAGCCTCTGCTGAATGGGGCAAGGGATAAACAGCAAACAGGAAAGGCTGGGGAATGAGACAGTTTGGAGAATAAGGGCTTTGAAAAGCTTTTGACATATTTTTGCAACTCTAGAAGGCCACTTGCATGCCATGGCTGGGCACATGCTTAGGAAAGACCTGAGAAGGCCCTAAGCTCTCAACCTCTTGCTGACCACAAGCAGGAAGTGAAGGCTAATACAGAGTTGTAAACTGCCTGGCTGAGAGGTGACAGCAGGCCCCAACACACCCACAGAGCCAATCTACAAAGACGGGAAGAGTCCTCCCTGCCCCCCCAGGTGTTTAGGGAAATCTCTGCTGAATTGTCAGTGAACCACTAAGCTGATGAAACAGAGATTTCAGTGTCTATACATGACAAAGAATACAGAGTTTACAAAACTAGTTCAGAAAATTCACTAAATAAACAACAGCTTCAAAAAGGAGCAACAGGGCTTCCCTGGCGGCGCAGTGGTTAAGAATCCACCTGCCAATGCAGGGGACATGGGTTCGATACCTGGTCCGGGAAGATCCCACATGCCATGGAGCAACTAAACCCGTGTGCCACATCTACTGAGCCTGCACTCTAGAGCCCGTGAGCCACAACTACCGAGCCCATGTGCTGCAACTACTGAAGCCCGCACGCCTAGAGCCTGTGCTCCGCAACAAGAGAAGCCACCACAATAAGAAGCCTGCACACTGCAACAAAGAGTAGCCCCCACTCGCCGCAACTAGAGAAAAGCCTGCGTGCAGCAGCAAAGACCCAACGCAGCCAAAAATAAAATAAATAAATTTATTTAAAAAAAAAAAAGGAGCAACAACAGGGACTTCCCTGGTGTTACAGTGGTTAAGAATCCACCTGCCAATGCAGGAAAATGGGTTCAATCCCTGGCCTGGGAAGATCTCACATGCTGCGGAGCAACTAAGCCCATGCGCCACAACTACTGAGCCCTCGCACCATAACTACTGAAGCCCACGCACCTAGAACCTGTGCTCCGCAACAAGAGAAGCCGCCGCGAGAAGCCCGCAAACTGCAACGAAGACCCAACGCAGCCAAAAATAAAATAAATAAATTTACTAAAAAAAAAAAAAAGAGCAACAACAGACTCTGGAGAGCATCTAATTTCCAGAGTTGCCACACTATAATATTCAAATGTTCAGTTTTCAACAAAAAATTATGAGGCATGAAAAGAAGCAAAAAAGTATTGCCCATACACAAGAAAAAAATAGTCTTTCAACAAATGGTGCTGGGACAAGTGGATAACTACATGCAAAAGAATGAAGTAGACCCTTACCTCACACATGCAAAAATTAACTTGACATGGATCAAAGACCTAAATGTAAAAGCTAAAATCATAAAATTCTTAGAGGGAAACGTAGGGGTAAATCTTCATGACCCTGAATTTGGCAATGAATTATTAGATATGACACCAAAAGCACAAGTGACAAAAGAAAACAGATAAATTAGACTTCATAAAAATTAAAGACTTTTGTACATTAAAGGATATTTATCAAGAAAATGAGAAGACAACCAACAGTGGGAGAAAATATTTGCAAAACATGTATCTGATAAAGGTCTAGTATCCAGAATAAATAAATCTTATAATTTATAAGATTTATAAATAAATATAAATAATCTTATAATTTAGCATCAAAACCACAAAGAGCCCAATTAATAAATGGGCAAAAGGACCCGAGTAAACATTTCTCTTTAGAAGATATAAGCACATAGAAAGATGCTCAATATCACAAATTATTTGGGAAATGCAAGTCAAAACAATAATTAGGTATCACTTCACACTCACTAGGATGGTTATAATTAAAACACACAAACACAGAAAATAACAAGTACTGGTGACGATGTGGAGAAATTAGAACCCTTACACACTGCTGTTGGGAATATAAAATGATGTGGCTGCTATGGAAAAGTCTGGACATTCCTTATTAAACAAAGAGTTACCGTATGACTCAGTAGTCCCACTCCTAGATATATACCCAAGAGAAACGAAAACAGTTGTTCAAACAAAAACTTGTACATGAATGTTTGTAGCAGAATTGTTCATGATAGGTAAAAAAGTAGAAACAACTCAATATCCATCAACCGAGGAATGGATAAGCAAAAGACGGTATAGCTATACAGTGGAATATTATTTAGCCATAAAAAGGAATGAAGTACTGATAACAATACAACATGGATGAATCCTGAAACCATACGCTGAGTGAAAGAAACCAGACACAAAAGGCCGCATACCGTATGATTCTATTTATATGAAATGTCCAGAATAGGCAAATCCATAGAGACAGAAATAGATTAGTAGTTGCCAGGAGCTGGAAGGTAGAGGAAAAGTAATGACTTGCTTAATGGGTATGGGGATTCTTTTGGGGGATGATGGAAATGTTCTGGTATGGGATTGTGGTGATGGTCACACAACACTGTGAATGTACTAAAAGTCACTGAATTGTACACTTTTTAAAAGGTTAAAACAGTGGATTTAATGTGAATTTTACCTCAATTAAAAAAATTATGGGAGATATCAGAGAATGTCACATATAGAATGGGTTGGTTCATTCACATATAAGACATACTGAAAGGAATATATACTAGACCATAGTATAAAATGTATTCCTTAATGTTGGTTGTGATAAAAATATTTAAAAGTTACTGTGCATAAACTACCTAGATGAGGAAACTAAAGCTCAAAGAAGGAAATGACTTGATGAAGAATACCTAGGAAGTCAACAGCAAAATGAGGACTAGATTTTAGTACCGTTTGATTCTATTACGTTAACATTGCATTAATTTAAAAGTACCAAAACGTGTGCTCATTCCTTATAATAACTAAAGTAATATATGCTTATGTAAAAAAATTAACATTTTTTTTTAGTTCTGTTTTTTTTTTTTTTGGCCATCCCTCGCAGCTCGTGGGAACTTAGTTCCCTGACCAGGGACTGCAACCGGGCCCTCCGCAGTGAGAGCGCGGAGTCCTAACCACTGGACCACCAGGGAATTCCCAACACTTACTTTTAATGGGGGCTTGATTCATTAATAATAGAAGAGGAAGAAAGATGAAGATTAGGTATAACAACTCTAGATTCTCATACTCCAACGAACCAATTTGTTTCTGTTTTTTTTTAAATAATAAACTTACAATACAACATGGGTCTACATTTTTAAAGTGTGGATAGTAGGTCCTAAATGTGGTTCAGTAAATGACTGACAGACTTGAGAAGAACCATGAGGAAATGTCTTAAGAGTATGGGTCATTTCATTCAGAAGAGAAAGACTTTGGGGTGATTATGTTCTAGGTTTTAATTTTTTTTTTTTTTTTTTTTTGCGGTACACGGGCCTCTTACTGTTGTGGCCTCTCCCGTTGCGGAGCACAGGCTCCGGGCACGCAGGCTCAGCGGCCATGGCTCATGGGCCTAGCTGCTCCACGGCATGTGGGATATTCCCGGACCGGGGCACGAACCCATGTCCCCTGCATTGGCAGGTGGACTCTCAACCACTGCGCCACCAGGGAAGCCCCTGTTCTAGGTTTTAAAGGGTTGTCATAAAAAAAGAAATCAACCATGGAATCATAGTAAAGGCCAGGGGTTTAAATTCAATCCTGTGGTAAACAAGTAGAATATGAGTTGTCCCTGTGCCAAGATACCTCTTCTTTCCAATTCTCATGGTTTAGGATGAAAAGTAGTTTCTACTTCATTGATGGAAACATGAACTAAAAAAGGCTTAGTGTTACTCAGATGGATGATGCAAAAAGAGTGCTTCACTCCTCTTCTAGAGACCCAACAGCCAACCCTTACCCATCAAACTCTCTGGCTATAGAATGAAGTCCAAACCTCTTAGCTTGGAATTCAAGGTCTTGATAATCTAGCTCCCACATCTTACCAGACTTACTACAATCTCTGTCTTAACAAATATTCTCTACTCAGGTCAAATCAATCTGTCTTTATCATAAAAGCTATGGTAGCCACTTAAAGCTTGATTCAAATATTTCAGAATTTTAGTTCCAGACAACCAAAATTTTTAAAAGATTATTTTATTCTGAAATATTCACTTACCAAAAAAATTGTAAATGAGAACTTTTTTTTGCCTAAATCATTTGAGTTGCTGACCTAATGCCCTGACACTCCTAAATACTTCAGTATATTTAGTGCGCTTGTCTCACAAGATGTTCTCCTACGTAATCTCAACACAACCATCAGAATCAAGAAACTAACACCCATACATTACTATCATCCTCAGATCTCATTCAAGTTTCACCACTTGTCCCAATAGGGTCTTTTATTGCAAAAGGATTCAGTTCAGGATCATATGTTGAATTTATTTATTTATTTATTTGTAAATACTTATGTATTTATTTGGCTGTGCTGGGTCTTAGTTGCGGCACGCGGGATCTTTAGTTGCAGCATGCGAACTCTTAGTTGCAGAATGTGAGATCTAGTTCCCTGACCAGGGATCGAACCCGGGCCCCCTGCATTGGGAGCGCAGAGTCTTGGCCACTGGACCACCAGGGAAGTCCCCATATGTTAAATTTAGCTGTCATGTTTCTTTAGTCTCCTTCAGCCAGGAAGAGTTTCTTAGACTTTCCTGGAGTTTCATAACCTTGACGCTTCGCAAAATTATAGGACAGTAATGTTCCTCAATTTGTGTGTCGGATGTTTTCTCATGATTAGATTCAAGTTATTTGGCAGGACTATACTGAAGTGATGTTGTATTTTCATTGTATCCTATCGAGTGGCTCACAATTTTCATTTGTCCCATTACTAAAAACATTCAAAACATTTTTTTTTCTTTTAAATTATGGCTGCACCGCATGGCTTGCAGTATTTCAGTTCCCCGACCAGGGATTGAACCCAGGCCATGGCAGTGAAAGTGCTGAATCCTAACCACTAGACTACCAGGGAACTCCCATAACATTCAATTTGATCATTTAAGAGATTCCTCTGGCAAGCTTTTTTGCATAAGACATTCTAGGCCCACCGTGTACTTTCCCTGCCCAGACCTGAAATAAGGAGCCCTTTTAGTGGAAAATGGTATTTAAAGGCCAAGACCTATACAGTAGATGTGCTCATTGGTTTTGGGGTGGTGTTGTTCCTAGACCCTCTAAGTGGACAGTTAGGCAATATATGCATACATAGGTGCACACACATACATCTACAAACACACATTTACATCTAATTTTTTTTCCTACACTTATCTGTTTATATATTGAATGTCGTGAGCTCACACTGATACTCTGAATTCGATACTGACAACACAGATGCATTTTAGTTTTCTCTTTCTGTATTGGTAAATCCTTTCTCTGACAGTGAGAAATCTGCCCCCCATTATACTTATTATATTTACTTATTTGATCAGGCTTCCCATATGTAACCAATCTCCTACATCCTCTTCCAGTTGCCTCCTGCATGGATGTCCTCTTTCCCTGTTTGAATGTGACTCCCATTCTGGGCTGATTCTATGTGAAACCCCTCCTCACCCCATTTGGGTGACCCCTCTGTGTGAACGCTCTCTTCACTCTGCTCTGGCTCTAATACCACTTTCCAGGCTGCCCTTCCTCAGGGACTCCATCCTTGTCTGAGTCTGCTCAGACTCAGACTCCCTACCTGAACTGCTCCCACCCTGTGTGGGCACCCTCAACTCAGGCTCTGACACCCACTGTCTCCCCCACACCAACGTGTAGATGACTCTTTGACCCTGCTATGGCACTGACTCTCCATGCTGGGCTCCTCCCTCCGGTTCCCCACACTGGGCCATCTACCTCGTGCTGTGTGGATGCCCTCCTTACCCTATGCAGTTTCCATCTCCCTACACTGGATGCGGATACTCCCCCATCCAGTGTGGATGCTCTCCTTTCATCTCACTTGGGTTCTGACACGCCACTCTGGGACACTTTGGCCTATCCCCACCTCTAACCCAAACACCTTTCCTACTTCGGTCTATGTAATGGTACCAGGACTTGAATTGTTTGTAAAAGGGAATAACATATATGATTTCACTTAATTGCTTCATTAGAAGAAAGAATGGATTGCTGAAAATGGTTTGAAAAGACTGGTATGGACAATGCTGAGGATACCACTTCTAGACTGAAAAATACAAGAGTTATTGAAACCTCTGCTTTCTGTTGAGAACTCTGACAAATAAGAAACATGACATATTCCTTCTTAGATAAGCACAAGTTATTAAACTCCTATAGTTATAAACCTAGCAACAGAAAGCAACAATAAAGCATTCCAACTTGGCAAGTAACTAAAAGGCATATGTAAAAGGCTGTTCAATGAAGCAATAATTATATAAATAATACACTGAAATTAAAAATAAAGAACTAGTTAAAAAGTCACTTTAAGTAATGTGATATACTGCACATTTAAAAAATACTGCCTTGAAAATAAATACTGCCTTGAGTATGATTATTTCAAACCATGTTTAATTAAGGGAGAAGAGAAGCAAGAAACTGAAAGAAGGAAAGAGTAGAAAAGAAAAGAACGTATACAATGGAAGGTAGTAGAAAAAGAAAAAGCTAAGGAGAGATGGAAAGATAAATATGAGCACAAAGACAAAATGAAACAAAGTCAGAGAAAAGATAAAAGAAGAAAAGGTGAAACTAAACAAGAATAAGTTCCTAAGGACTTCCCTAGTGGTCCAGTGGTTAAGACTTCACGCTCCCAATGCAGGGGGCCCACATTTGATCCCTGGTCAGGGAACTAGATCCTGCATGCTGCAACTAAAAGATGCTGCATGCCGCAACAAAGATCCCACGTGCCACAACTAAGACCCACCACAGCCAAAAAAAGAGAAAAGAATAAGTTCCTAGATGGTTACCATAGCAAGCCCTCAATAAATGTTTGTTAACAAAATTCATTAGGGCACTCTTGCCTCTGCCTTTTGAAATGCCAATTAGCAAATCAGCTGTTAGGTCTCTCCAACTATAGTACACCTACGTTAAGACCTCTGGGAATTTCATGCGAAACTTGTGAAATCTGAACAAGATTGAGGGATCGTAGCAATGTCACCTTTTATAGTTATGAGACAAGTTAACGTTGCTGAAAAGTGGGTGAAGAGTAAATGGGATCTCTGTATTATCTCTTAGAACAGCATGAGAATCTATAATTCTCTCAACAAAAAGGAAAATAAACCTATTAAAAAACAAAAACAAAACAAAACAAAACAAAAAGACCTCTGGTAGTTATTCCTAAGCCACAGACTCTCAGCCAAGCAACAAGGGGCCCAAGTGATTGTTTATTACAAAACCATTTAGTAGAAAACATCTCAAAGCAGATAATCCAGTAGGTCAGTGTCACCACCTTTAATTATGAAAAAAAGCAAATTCATTTAAAAAAGCAACAAACAATCACAAGTTGAGTGTGATTTCTCAGATGTTCTCCTTTGAAATCCCTCCCTGTTTAATCATTAAAAAAAAAAAAATCCAGAGTCAAAAACTAGTGCCAAAGAAAGAATAAAATGGTACTACAAAGCAGCATGTCCTGTGTGCCCCTGAAGTAGGTTACTATTTCTAGGCCTCATTTTCCTCATCTGTAAAGTGAGGATGCTGGAGGAGATCAGTGGCTCCCAAAATGTCATACCTGCTACATCAAATCACTTGAGGAACACATTTAACATTCTGATTCTAAAAAACACAATACCATTGACATTAGCATCCAAAAAAAGAGAAATACTTAGCTGTAAATGTAACAAAATCTGTACACGATCTCTATGCGGAAAACTTAAAAACTCTAATGAATGAAATCAAAGTAGAACGAAATAAATGGAGAGATATTCCATGTTCACGGGTAGGAAGACTCAGCATTGTCAAGATGTCAGTTCTTCCCAATTTGATCTATAGATCAATCATACTGATCAATGCAATGTCAACCAAAATTCCAGTAAGTTACTTCACGTATATCAACAAATTGGAGTTTATCTGGAAAGGCAAAAGACCCCAACTTGCCAATACAATATTGGACAACAAAGCTGGAGGACTGACACTACCCAACTTCAGGATTTACTATAAAGCTAGTAATCAAGACAGTGTGATATTGGCAAAAGAACTGACAAATAGATCAATGGAAGAGAATAAAAGGCCTAGAAATAGACCCCCATAAATACAGTCAATTGATCTTTGACAAAGGAGCAAAGGCAATACAATGGAGCAAAGATAGTTTCTTCAACAAATGGTGCTGGAACAACTGTATGTCCACATGTTAAAAAAAAATGAATATTTTTTTGCACCTTTCACAAAAATTAACTCAAAATGGATCACAGACCTATATGTAAAATATTAAACTCCTAGAAAGTAACACAGAAGAAAACTTAGGTGACCTAGGGTATGGTGATGACTTTTAGATATAACACCAAAGGCACAATCTATGAAAGAAATCATTGATAAGCTGAACTTCATTAACATTAAAAACTTCTCTGTGAAAGAAAATGTCAAGAAAATTAGAGGACAAGCTACAGACTGTTGAGAAAATATTTGCAAAAGACACATCTGTTAAAGGACTATTATCCAAAACACAGTAAAGAACTCTTAAATTCAACAATAACAAACACGGACTTCCCTGGTGGTGCAGTGGTTAAGAATCCGCCTGCCAATGCAGGGGACACAGGTTCGAGCCCTGGTCTGGGAAGATCCCACATGCCGCGAAGCAACTAAGCCCGTGCGCCACAACTACTGAGCCTGCGCTCTAGAGCCCATGAGCCACAACTACTGAGCCTGCATACCACAACTACCGAAGCCTGCGTGCCTAGAGCCTGTGTTCTGCAACGAGAAGCCACCACAATGAGAAGCCCACGCACCGCAACGAAGAGTAGCCCCCGCTCGCCATAACTAGAGAAGGCCCGCATGCAGCAATGAAGACCCAACGCAGCCAAAAATAAATAAATAAATATATTAAAAATAACAAACAACCAGATCAAAAATTGAGCTAAAGAACTTAACAGATACCTCACCAAAGAAGTACACAGATGGCAAATAAGCATATGCAAAGATGCTCAACATTGTGTTACCAGAGGAGGAGGGTAGAAGAAGTGGGAATTGGAGGAAGGTGGTAAAAAGTACAAATTTCTAGTTATAAGATACATAAGTACTAAGGATGTAATGTACAATATGATGACTACAGCTAACACTGCTATATGATATATAGAAAAGTTAAGACAGTATATCTTAAGAGCTCTCATCACAAGAAAAAAAGTTTCCCGTTTTTTTCCTTTTTGTTGTATCTATATGAGAAGATGGATGTTGGTCAAATCTACTGATAATCATTTCACAATATATGTAAATCGAACCATCTTGCCGCATGCCTTAAATTTGTACAGTGATGTATGTCAATTATTCTCAATAAAACTGGAAAAAAGAAGATGTTCTACATCATATATCATTGGGAAAATGCAAAGTAAAACAAAAAGTAAGATACTACTACACACCTATTAGAAAGGCCAGAATCTGAAACACTGACAACACCAAATGCAGACAAGGATGGGGAACAAAGGAACACTCATTCATTGCTGGTAGGAAGAAAAAATGGTGCAGCCACCTTGGAAGACAGTTTGGCAGTTTCTTACAAAACCTTTACTGCACAATCCAGCAATTGTGCTTCTCAGTATCTACCCAAAGAGTTAAAACCTTAGGTCCACACAAAAACCTACACACAGATGTTTAGAGCAGCTTTATTCATAATTGCCAAAACTTGGAAGCAACCAAGATGTCCTTCAGTAGGTGAATGGATAAATAAACTGTGGTACATCCAACAATGGAATATTATTGAGCACCGAAAAGAAATGAACTATTAAGCCATGAAAAAACATGGAGGAATCTTAAATGCATATTACTAGGTGAAAAAAGCTAATCTGCAAAGGCTATACACTTCATGAGTCTACCTATATATGACATTCTGGAAAAGGCAAAACTAAGGAGACAGCAAAAAGATCAGTGGTTCCCTGGGGTTGAGAGGAATGAATAGGTGGAACATAAAGGATTTTTAGGGCAGTTGAAATACTCTGTATGATACCATAGTGCCAGATACATGTCATTACACATCTGTCCAAACCCACAGAATGTACACCACTAAAAGTGAACCCTAATGTAAACTATGGACTTTGGGTGATAATGACATGTCAATGTAGGTTCATCAATTGTAACAAAGGTACCACTCTGGTGGGGGAAGCTATCCATGGTGGGGGCAGTGGATATATGGGAAATCTCTGTACCTTTCCCTCAATTTTGCAGTGAACCTAAAACTGCTCTAAAAAAAATAAAGTCTTGGGACTTCCCTGGTGGCACAGTGGTTAAGAATCCGCCTGCCAATGTAGGGGACACGGGTTCGAGCCCTGGTCCGGGAGGATCCCACATGCTGCAGAGCAACTAAGCCCGTGCGCCACAACTACTGAGGCTGAGCTCTAGAGCCCATGAACCACAACTACTGAGCCCGAGTGCCACAACTACTGAAGCCCACACACCTAGAACCCATGCTCCACAACAAGAGAAGCCACCGCAATGAGAAGCCCACGCACTGCAACGAACAGTAGCCCCTGCTCCCCGCAACTAGAGAAAGCCCACCTGCAGCAACAAATACCCAATAACAAAACAAAAAAAATCCCATTCCAGACCTACTAAACCAGAATCTGGGTATTTTTAGCATGTTCCTCACGTAATTCTGATATGCATACAGGTCGGCAATCATTGGACTAAATGACTTTTAATACCCCATCCTGTTACTAAAACCACATACTGTATAGTCAGTATATAAAACCTTTTTATTATACTGACTATAATTACACAATAGTCTCGTAAGACATGTATATTATTGTCAGTGTTCTAAAGACTGATAAGCTGAGGATCAGAAAAGTGAACTGCCTATGGTCACACAATTAAGTAAACAGCTAAGTCAAGAATCCAATTATTCTTGGATGGTGGTCCACTTTATTCCAAGTCACAATGGTTCAACACAGTTGTAATATTATTCTATATGATATCTAAAAAAAGAAAAAACCCTTAACTGCTTATTATTTTAAACATATTTTAAATAGTGTCTGTTTTGGGAAATGTCTGATGAAACAAAGTTGTGGAGAGGAGGGTAAAGCACAGGTGGGAAGACAAGATAAGGTTCACATTATGTCACCTCAGAAACCCTCAACACACAGACAGACAACACCCACCTTAACTGTACCGTCGTCACTGCCAGTGCAGACAAGCTGGGGACCCCTCCTGGCCGGATAACAGGAATTCACAAAGGAAGTGTGCCCCTTCAGTCTTTTAACTCTCTCGCCTGTTTCACTATCCCACACCGCCACAGTTTTATCTGTGGATGCTGAGAAGAGCATACTAGAAGGTGAGAGGAAGAACAAAAAAATAAGTGAAGACAAGTAGCAATCTATCTTCTCCACTTGCCAAAACGTGCCAGTTTTCAAGATCACTAACGTGTGCTCTGACAGCTTGGCACCTGATGCTGGAATGCCTCACCTTACATAACAAAATCCTAATCACACTCTAGACCCAGTTATAAGGTCTGCTCTACGAAATGTAAAAAAAAATTTCCCTGTCAGTCCCCACATCATACATCTAATACAGCAGTCTTCTCAATCCTTCCCTCCTTTTTGATATACAACACTTTACACATCCTTCCACTTGGAAATGTTTAATCACTCCCTGCTGTGGAGGTGAGACACACTGTAGCAATTCCTGACCCAATGGCTTGGTAACTCTCTTTCTCTAAAACTCAAAAGGTTTTGTCTCTGAGGCTGATTTCTAAGTTCTGATTGAATTTACAATGCTTTCTTTACTCAAATAGGAAAAATTTATACAAGGCTATGCACCCAGTTGTTCAGGGAACCCTAAAATTTTTAGGGGTCAGAGCTGTAAAACAATAAATGTTTACTGAAATACCGAATGGGATTAATTAACTTTGTATAACCACATTTTTATATTATCTGTAGTTATTCTAAAGTTATGCAATTGTTAAAATATTTATAATAAATAGTATATTATAGTAAACAGATATGACAGGTGAATAATGTTAAGGGTAAAAAGCAGCAGACAAGATTGTACAAGTAGTTCTTTTTTTTAAAATTTGGCTGCGCTGCGTGGCTTGCGGGATCTTAGTTCCCCGACCAGGGCTGAACCCAGGCCACGGCAGTGAAAGCGCTGAGTCCTAACCACTGGACTGCCAGGGAACTCCCACAAGTAGTTCTAATATATACAAAAAAACCAAACTGTTTTGAATAGGAAAAAGGCTTGAGAAAAACATATCATAATATTAACAGTGATTATCTTTGGAGTGGTAAAAACGTGGGCTATTTGGTCATTTTCCTGCTTTTTTTTCGAGTTTTCTTGAAATAGATTATTTTATTATTACTTTTATAATAAAAGTCGCTAATTTTTATATATGTAAATTACATTTTATGTCTTAAAATTTTTTTTCTGCGATGTTGCTATGTTAGATAGAGGTGATGTGTCTATAAATGCATACATGGAACAATAAACACCTTACTTGGGTTACAGCGATAGGATAATAAAGTGGTTGTCCAAAACGCAGATTTTTTTCTTTTTAAACATCTTTATTGGAGTATAGTTGCTTTACAATGGTGTGTTAGTTTCTGCTGTATAACAAAGTGAATAAGCTATACATAAACATATATCCCCATATCTCCTCCCTCTTGCGTCTCCCTCCCACCCTCCCTATCCCACCCCTCTAGGTGGACACAAAGCACCAAGCTGATCTCCCTGTGCTATGTGGCTGCTTCCCACTAGCCACCTATTTTACATTTGGTAGTGTATATGTGTCCATGCCACTCTCTCACTTCGTCCCAGCTTACCCTTCCTCTTCCCCGTGTCTTCAAGTCCATAAAACGCAGTAGTTTTTGACAGCAGTCTCCTGAGAGAAAACTCAGGGATGAAATGTGAAAGGATGCCAAGAAGAATTACTATAAGAAGCAGTTGTCACCCACTATGCAGAATACTCACCTGCCATCTGTGTTATAATGCAGTTCCATCACTGCTCCACTGTGTCCCTTCAATGTAGCATAGTTATCGCAGTCACCATAGACATTCCACAACACTGTTAGGGCGACAGGGGTTCTGTGAGCATTACTAGGCAAAAGAAAACTCATTATTGGCCATGGAAAGGGTACTTATGAATTCACTAGAACAACAGTTCTGAAATCATACTCCTTTGGAACACTATTAGTTCTATTAGCTAGATCAATTTTCTTAACATTAAAACAAAAAAATGCAATATTTTCACATTTCATAAAATAAAAACATTTTAGTTAATGGCTATAATTTTTTAAATCTTAAGTATTTCTCCTGTACTTTTAAAAAGTTGGCACTCACAGCTACTGTCTGCTATGAGTAGAAGCAGACTGCAAAATGATGGTACTTATGGGAAACTCTGGAAGCTGCAACTGACTTGAAGGTCATAGGAGAACGACTTTATACTACATTCACTCATTGCAAGTGTACTAAATACCTATGCCAGGTGCTGGAGTAAAATAAGGTAAATGAATAGACACAGTTCCAATCCTTAGGGAGCTTGGTCCAGCACAGAGTGAAGTTTGATGAGTGTTATTAAGGAACACTCTATACACAATAAGGTAGAGTTATTTTCCTGCTGATAAAACTGTTTCTAGTTTGTTCAATGAAATTAAGCACATCAGTAGTTCAAGTATGTTCTGCAAAGATCCTTAAGCCTTCCAGAGACTTGGCCACTAGTAAGTTTAAGGAACACAGAACCAGAACACCAAAATCAAAGCAGACATCATCCACCCTGAGGCACAGTTATAAGCAAAGAGCCAAAAGACTCTTCTTGACTAGTAGCTGAGGATCAGGTAGCAGATCCTATTGACGGACAGGTAGATTATCCAAGTGAGTTGCCACGTAAGGACTCCCTCCTTCCTTTCCAAATGCTAAGATTCTGAGGGAATGGATCAAGAGGAGAGCCTCAATATCTTTGGGAAAAAGTTATCTCTCTCCTCTTTACTCCCATTAGCCTGTTAAGCCTAGATCTCCAGTCTTGCTAAATCAGCTCGATATTTGCCTCCATGAGGACGATGTTCTCAAACTAGAGCGACTCACTTTCCAACTGGTAACGTAATTCCTTCTGTATTTACCACATGGACCCTGAGTTCTACACCCCAAATCATTCAGCATTTTCATGACCCTATTTTGGCATATTAGCCACATAGTTTGTTATGTGACCAACTTAGACTTATACTCTCTATGGCACTGAAGGTTTTAAAAAGTAATCACTATTTGGCAGACAGCAATTACTCCAGATTCAAAAACTATGCCTTACATATCAGTCGGTCAAATCCTGCAGATGCTAAGGTGGATCCATTGGGGTGAAACTTGCAGCAATACACTTCCCCTTCATGTCCTGAGAGAAGCATGATTGGGGCTTGAAGGGAGGAACATCTTGGAGGCCCCTAAACAAAAGAGAGAAGTACAGAGTAGTCACTTCGTACAGGCAAAGGAGACTGAAAGGTGGGGGAATGGGGAGTATAAGGAAAAGACAAGGGAAACTGATTGAGTGTATTTCTCCTGATTTAGAGAATGGCAACTCTTCGCACATAACTTATGTCTCCAATTTTATACTCTCCTGCTGAAGTTTCCAGTGTCTATCTGTTATACCAACTCTCTTCCTCCCTCACTGTGCTCCCATCCCATACCCAACTTTTATTTAGTTAGTTTTTAAATTCGAGCGCTCAGTTGCCTGCTTGCCTCCTTTCAAGTTTGACCTCATTTCTTAGGCTGAGTGGCCATATTTTTGTCTTATCATTGTCCTACATCATTTTTAAAAAATTAATTAATTAAATTATTTATTTTTGGCTGCGTTGGGTCTTCGTTGCTGCGCGCGGGCTTTCTCTAGTTGCCGTGAGCAGGGGCTACTTTTTGTCGCGGTACGCGACTTCTCATTGCAGTGGCTTTTCTCGTTGTGGAGCACGAGGCTAGGCGTGGGCTTAGCCTAGCTCTAGGCGCGTGGGCTTAGCCTAGCTCTAGGCGCGTGGGCTTCAGTACTTGTGGCATGCGGGCTCAGTAGTTGTGGCTCATGGGCTCTAGAGTGCAGGCTCAGCAGTTGTGGCGCGTGCGCTTAGTTGCTCCGCAGCATGTGGGATCTTCCTGGACCAGGGCTCGAACCCGTGTCCCCAGCATTGGCAGGTGGATTCTCAACCACTGCATCACCAGGGAAGCCCTATACCCAACTTTTAACTGTTCAAACACATTAAACTAATTTCTGCCTCAGGATCTTTTACACTTGTTGTTGCCCCTGACAGGAACCCCCTTCCCCTAGATCTTCCTATGTGTGGCTCCTTTCAAATGTTTCCTCTTCAGAAAGTCTTTCCTGGAACATTCAAGCTCAAGCAGCACCCTACCTCCCCTCTGCATTCTATCAACCCTGCTGTATTCTCTCACAGCACCTATCACTATCTGAAATTACCTTCCTTATGTGTTTGTTTACATTTTGTTTCCCCTGGCCTGCCACTAGAAAAGCTCTGTGAGTGCTGGAATCTTACCAGTGTAATTCTACACTGTTTTCCCAGTTTCTAGTTTGATGAATGAATGATTGAACTAAGCTTTCCCAAAACCCTGCAGGGTACAGTTATTAAGCAAAGTAGTTTTGATTATGGTCTTGGACATTAAGCCTAGGCTTGGGCAATTCAAAGAAACCTGGGCTGATATTCTTACTTGTCAGACAGAAGAACAAGTTCACTATTAATAATCCCCAAATCTCTTCAGTTTTCCAGCTTACTCATTTACTCAAAAAATACTACGTGCCAGGCACTGCTCTACGCACTGATAAAACAGGATTGAACAAAATAAACAACGGAGCTTGTGTTCTAGTGGGAAGGAGGGGCAGAAAGGAGGGAGGGAAGGCAGAAACAAGTAAAACATATAGATGGTGGTATGTGCTACGGAGAAAAACAAAGCAGCAATGTGGGCTAGTGAGCACAGGGTATTGCAATTTAAAACAGGCTCGTCAAGAAAGCCTTCACGGAAAAAGTGATACTTGAGCAGAGGTTGGGAGGAGTTGAGTGTGTAAACCATGTGGACATTTGGAAGAAGAGTAAATCCGTAGGGGGAGCAGCAAATGCAAAGGCTTTGTGGCAGGAGCATGGAA
Source organism: Delphinapterus leucas (assembly GCF_059928025.1). Lineage (NCBI taxonomy): Eukaryota > Metazoa > Chordata > Mammalia > Artiodactyla > Monodontidae > Delphinapterus > Delphinapterus leucas. Next base: position 165,830,389 of record NC_143129.1, on the reverse strand, counting down.
GCCAGTGTGCCTGGAGCAGGGTGAGCAATGGAAAATTGGTAGTTCAGAGAGGTCAAGGGAAAGAAGGCAAAAGACTGTCAGGATTTTAGTTTTACTCTGAGTGAAGTGAAAAGCCAGGGAAAGCTTTCAGCAGGGGGTAATACGATCTGATGTTTAGAAGGATTCCTCTGGCTGCTGGATTGAGACTAGACTGAGCATCCGTGAACAGAAACAGGAATACCATTAGGATCCTACAGCAATAATGCCAGATGAGATAATGATGGTTTAGACCAGGAGCTAGTGATGGAGCTGGCAGAAGTAGTAGCAAGTCTGGATATATTCTGAGGACAGTGCCAGCAGGATTTATTGACCAGCTGGTTGAGGAGTTGGGGAGGGGGGGTACATATATTTCTTCCGCTGAGCCTAACAGGACCGAGGGAGAGGTGTGATCACCACCTCTATCGTACAAGAAATGTAGTTAAGAGCATGGATTCTGAATTTAAAAGCTGTTCCTATCAGTTACTAGATAACTTTGTTTCCCCATCTACAAAATGGGATAATAGCAATTCCTAACTTTCAGGCAGTTACCAAGATCAATGGAGTTTTCATATACAAAGAAAGCACTTAGTACAAGAGCTCAATGGATGGTAACTATTCCACGGTTGTTACTAATACTAGTGCAGAGAAACAGAGGGAAAAGCAAGTTGCCCCAAGTTCCAAAGCGAGCCAGTATCTTTCATTTCCTTCCTTCCTTCCTTCCCTCATTCATTCATTCATCCATCCACTCTTCCAACCTTCCTGAACGTTTATTCTATGCCGCATCCCTGGAACATTTATGATTCCAAAGCCCCGGCCCCGGTTTTGAGCTCAAGGTCCTTAAGCCTAATTCTAACGCCTCCTCACAGGGCGGTCGAGATGCCGAAAACGGGCGTCAAACGGGGAAATATATGGAGCATCGCAGAGTGTTGGCCGGTCTTACAGTGCTTTTCTGCTTTAACTCCAGGATGAGGGAGTCCCGTTCCGTCCCCCCAGTGTGGGGAAAGGGCCAGTGCGGGATCACCAGGTACAGCGCTGAGGAGAGAGGAAGAGCTGAGGGCCGAAGGCCGCCTGCTCCCTTACTCACCGCTTGCAGCAAAGCTCCCGGCGCCGCCTGCTGCTGCCCGGCTCCGGGGCCCGACCCCGCCGCTCCCAAAAGCAATTCATGCCGCGGCCGCTTGACTGGGACCAGCGGCAACTCTGGACCCTTTCGCTTCTGCTGTTCTATCATGGCGGCAGCCGCTCTCCTCAAGCCGCCACTGACCGCGCCGACACCCTCAGGCACCACACGATTGGCTCCAACTTAGTCTTCCCCCGGAACTTCCGGCTTGGAGAAACCAGTCAGCTTCCAATACTCCCCTCTGCACCGCCCCCTGGAGGGTATCCTGTTATTGGTCAGTTCTTTCCGCCCTTACGAGAGTACTATTCCAGGATTGGTGAATAGAGCTGGAGTCCCACCTAGGCGCGCTGTGTCCTGTGGGTGGAAGCTCGCTGACTGGGTTTCGGTGTTGCGCGCAATGCTGCGGCGAGGAGACCGGACGCTGACACCGAGTAAGTGTAAGGAAGATCGGGGGTGGGGGCAGTGGAATCTGGAGGCGGCGCCTCGTTATGTGGTCTGAGGCTGGCCCTTCTCAGCTGCAGGTTTGATTGCAAGGGGCAGAGGGGGGCCCCGAGTTCCTAGCTCTTGTGTGTTCCCTTTCTAGGGCTGGAGCAGAGCTTTGGGGTCTCTGCGCCTGCCTGGGGCCCTCGACGACTGACTTTTTCAACAAGAGCCTTTCTTGTCGAGCCTCGTGCCAGGCGCTCCCAGGAAGAGGCCTGTCTCCCAGCCTCCACTAGGGTCCTCTCTGACTGAGGAGGCCGCCTTGTTTCTGCCATGATTCTGCAGCCTTTTTTTTAGCGCCTGCTCAGTGCTCCTGAGAGAGACGGAGATGAAGGAAATGTCCGACTCTCGGCTTCCAGAGCACAGCCTTGTTGAGAAATGCGGATTCATACCTGTGAACTAGGCCTTCTCCTTAATCGTGCAACTGATATTTATTGTGCAAAGCACTGGGGAGACATTGTGAACCAAACATGGTCTCTGACTTCAGGGCTGTTAGTCCGGTGGGGGAAACAGATGCTCACCAATGATCTCACTAAGAAATGCAAAGTAAGTGCTGCCTACGAGAGGAAGCTGGTGTTATGAGTGCCTGGAAAAAGCAGGAAGGTTTCTCTAAGGAAAAGATGCCTGAACTGATACCTGAAGGAACAGTTCTAATTAGTTGGGTGAAGAGAGGAAGGCAGCGTATTCCATACAGAACAGCATGTGCAGAGGTCCTGTGGCAAATGTGAGGAAAGTGACTAACAGGCACAAAGAGGCCAGTGTGGCCAGGACAAAGGGAACAGAGGGGAATGTGGTACAAGATGAAGCTGGAGGTGGGCAGAGGCCAGACTTTGTAGCTTCTGCTTTAAGACTGATGGGAAATCCCTGAAGGTTTTTTTTTTTTTTTTGCAGGTGGTGGGGTGGGGGAAGCAGCTTGATCCCTCAGGCCTTAGCAGTGTGAACAGATTGGAGGGGAGATAGATGCAGATAGACCACTTTGGTGAGAGTTGTGGGCAGTGAAGACTGGGGTATTGGTGGAACTGAGAGCTAGATATTTCCTAGACTCCTCTGCACCTGAGATGAGAATTGAATTTGGAAGTGAGAGGAGGAGGAGAGTGAGAGGCATGCCGTTTTGCTGGCAAATACTACAGCAGAGGCAGTGAGTTTCTTAGTCATCCGCTTTTTGGTTTCATGACTTTCTGCAATGATAGCCATGACTTTCTTGATCATGGCAAAGACTGTTGTTTTGTGGGTTAGGAGGTGTTCCTGGGAAGTTCTACCAGTACTTCCTATAGCCCTTGTGGTAATTTTGTAAGTCACATAATACCTGGCAATAAATCCCAGTTTCTGTTTAACCTAGCTGGAATGTGTTCCAATATGTGCAACTGTACTCCATCAGGGTAGGGGTACTGCCAGTTAGGTGAGCTATAAAGACAGAGTTAAAGGGAAGTTAAGCTATTGTTTGAATGATGGACTATGGAATCTAAGCTGGATAGGGAGGAAAGTGAAGAAAAAAAGAGGGCTGATAGATTGGAAGAAAATAGAGGTCAGTATATCAGGATTCTTCTGATGCGGTCAATCTGCTAGAGGACATCCGTTTATCCTTAAAGGCCTACTCAGTTGTCACCTTTTAAACTTCTTGCTTCACCCAGGCCCTTCTCTTTCTTGTTTTCTTAATACTTTGAACCTAATCACTAGCCCTGATCATGCTGCATTGTAATTGGCCACCATTATCCTTACAGGACTAGGAAGCCTTTGATGACAGGGACTGTGTTGAAAAGAATGGTTTAGTGGCAAGTGTGTGTGGCTCTTGGAATGGCCTAAGATTTATCTCTTTCTAGCTATGAATTTTCGACAAGTTACTTCATTCCTGTAAAACAGAGATAGCTATTTTGTAGAGTTGTTTTAAGGATTGAAAGGAGGTTTATGGGGACTTCCCTGGTGGTCCAGCGGTTAAGGCTCTGTGCTGCCAATGCAGGGGGCCTGGGTTCAGTCCCTGGTCAGGGAACTGCATCCCACATGCTGCAACTAAGAGCCCACATGCTGCAACGAAAATGCCGTGTGCTGCAACTAAGACCCGGCACAGCCAAATAAATAAATAAATAAATATTTTTTAAAAAAAGAAAGAAAGGAGGTTTATGAAGTGCCTAGCACAGAGCCTGATATATAAACATCAATAAAGGTGCTGAACTGATAAAGTAACTAACAATTTAAAATAGAGTAAAATTAAGTACTTCAGTATTTCAGTAGACAGTTACAAATTCCTGTGTGCTCTATACTGTGGAAAGCACTGGAGAGTTGAAGGATATGATGGAGTGCAAGACAAGGGCATGCTTGGAAGAATTTCACAATCCATAAAGGAAAGAAAAAATATTCGTAAATAGGATTTGAATCCCATCTCCATCATTCATAGTTTTGTAATCTTGAACAAGGTAATTTAGCTTTTCCTGTGTCTTAGTTTCTTCATCTGTAAAATACCTTACCAAACAAAACGATAATTGCCTATCTTGTTAGGGAGGTCGAAAGGGAATTAACTTAGTTAAGACAAGTAAAGCTTCTAGGTTAAAGGCAAATAGGGAGCCCTCAAATATTAGCTATTATTATTAGAAGACTTGGAAGGGACCTTAGGGATTGTTGACTGGTCCTGGGGTCCAGTACCAAAATGGCTAACTCTGAGCAGCCCTTGTCAAGACATTTGACCTCTGTTAGCCTCATCTTCAATTAAATAAGAGTAGTGGACTGAATGACCTTAATAATTGCTTTCAGCTTTCACTTTTTATGAGTCCATTTTTGTTTTTCCTTGTTTCTTACTATTTTTCCTCTTTCCTGCCTTTGACCATTTTGTCAACAGATCCATGACCAGAGTGCAAAATGGGAAAAGCATCTGTCTAAGATAGTTACTCTAGAAATTTGATGGGAATGAGGAGGATTGGGCCACCAGTTTGATATTTGAAAGTCTTCCATCTTTTGACCTGCCCAGCGAATTGTGTGGAACTCAGTTCCTTCTGCTAGATTCTTTAGACCAGAATGCTTTCTTCTTTCTTTACCTGTGTTTGCCACATAGTAAGGTTCTATTCACTCATTCAAGAAAACTTTGAGTACCTACTGTATACAGGCACTGGGAAGACAAAATCAAATGAGAAATGGTCCTTGGTTACATGAATGAATAAATCCAGACCCTGCTCATCCTAGCCTCCAGGAATGATGCCCTTCTAATTACTCCTTACTAGAATCTGTAATTTGGGACCTAGTTAGTGTTAGAACTATATACTACTCTTCAGGGACTTCCCTGGTGGTCCAGTGGTTAAGACTCCTCGCTCCCAATGCAGGGGGTCCAAGTTCAATCCCTGGTCAGGGAACTAGATCCTGCATGCTGCAGCGAAGATCCTGTGTGCCGCACCTAAGACCCGGTGCAGCCAAATAAATTAAAAAAAAAAAAAAAAAAAGAACTACATACTCTTCAAAATTTAGATGTGGATGGTGAATTCTTTCTGAGGCAGTGTGGAATAGTGGCTGAGAATGAAGGCTCTGTCATTATTCTGTCTTTGATGTGTCCCAGTATTTTGACTTATCAATTGATTTGCCTCAATTCTTACACATAACTTAAAAATAAATTAAAATCACTTTAACTCTCAGAGGTCTATCTAATTGGTACTGTTAAGTAACAACAGTAAATCTAAATCTTAAACTTAAAAACAACAACAAAAATCTTGGCCAGATCAGTGAGGTGACATATGAAATGAAGTTTCAAAGGGGCTACATATTATCTTTCCAATTTAATATTATTCTATAAATTGCTCATTGCTTGAGGGGAAGGAGGAGAGGACGAGGTTATTTTTTTTCCTAATTGCAGGCACATTAAAAAAACTGAAAAATCACAAAATTATGGAGGTACAGTACAAATAACACTTCTTGCGGTACGCGGGCCTCTCACTGTTGTGGCCTCTCCCGCTGCGGAGCACAGGCTCGGGACGCGCAGGCTCAGCGGCCATGGCTCACGGGCCCAGCCGATCCGCGGCATGTGGAATCTTCCCGGACCGGGGCATGAACCCGTGTCCCCTGTATCGGCAGGCGGACTCTCAACCACTGCGCCACCAGGGAAGCCCCAAATAACACTTCTTAATGAATCTTTTGAGAGTTAAGTTGCTGACTTAATGCCCCATCACCCATGAATACTTTAGTTTTCCTATAATCATGGACATTCTTCTATATAACCATAATATAACTTCTATAGTCAGGAAATTAACATTGCATAATTACCTCTAATCCTCAGGCCCCGCTCTTCCATGTTTGGGCACTGACTCCCCATTCTGGATTGCCCCAGTGTGCAGACACCCTTATAATCCTGCTTCTCCCCACACTGGGTTGCTCTTTGTAGATTTACTCCTCGCCCAGCATAAGCTCTGATCTCACTCTAGGCTACCATTCCCCTGCCACAGCTCCCATTCCTGTTCCCACGCTATACTTTTCCTTGCTCTGCCCTTTGTTTTGGGAAGGAGGTGGCTAATAAATAACTGGGTCCTTATTGCTTCCCTCCAGATCACAATTGTTTAAAACATTCAAGTAAAATGAAATGCATAAGGAATTTTTTGTTTCTAGAACTATTGCAAGGCAACTTCAAATGGTGTACCTCAATCCTTGTCAATTTACTTGCGCTTTTAAGTCTACAGATGTGGTCCTAGTGAACTACACTATATCTGTCTCAATGTTTTATAAACTTTTTAAAAGCAGCAGAACTATTTTTTCCAAATGAAATGTTACATAGAAGCTTAATAGGTAAACCAGATCAAAGCAGAATATGCTGTTAAAAGTAGACCTTCCTCACATAACCTCCCTTCCCCCTTGCTCCCATGACCCACCCCAAAGCTGGGAGGCAAGTGGGAATCAGCAATAATCAACCTCTGCCTAATGACTGAGGAGAGGCTCCTAGCTTTGCAACTGCTCTGTGTGGGACCTCCTGTAACTCAGATTTCTTTGGGGTTGTTCTCCCCCACCTTTGGTATGGAGGCTGTCCTCTGGTTGGTTGACCTAGGGCCCTTCTTCTTTGGCCTTCCTGATCCTGTTGTCCCTAGATATTTCAGAACTGACTTTTAAAAATAAACTTGAGTTAATTGAGAAGCTTCTGGATAACCACCATACCTCCTTAGGTAGGTTTTTTCCTAGGTATTTTATTATTTTTGATGCGATTGTAAATGGAATTGTTTCCTTAATTTCCCTTTCTGGTAGTTCGTTGTTAGTGTATAGAAATGCAACAGATTTTTGTATATTAATTTGTATTTATATTAATTTCGTATCCTTCAACTTTAACAAATTCATTGATGAGCGCTAGCAGTTTTTTGGTGGCATCTTTAGGATTTTCTATGTATAGTATCATGTGATCTGCAAATAGAGACAGTTCTACATCTTCCTTTCCAATTGGGATTCCTTTTGAATAACGACCATAGAACAACCCTAGGTTTCTACAGAATATAATTCAAAAAAATTTTAAAATACCATTTGGGAAGGAGGTGGCTAATAAATAACTGTGTCCCTGGCAACCCTTTACAATTCTGAAATCGTAAGCCTGTTACTGTTGTATAACAGGATTTCTCTCAAAAATGCATGCCAATTTCCTGCTTGAAGAATTGCATAGGGTTTCTCAGGCTACTGTTCTACAGAAGGAGCAAATAGGGGAGCTTTAAACTTAGCTGTTCATACTCTTATCACAGCAAAAATCTGTACGAAATAAGATTGTATTGCTCTTTCTGTGACCTTTGTTTAAAGAAGAACAGTTGATAGACTAAGTTGTTTGAGCTTAATTTAGTTGTCCTAGCTGCCGATGCCTCTATGGATTCTGTACCTCACTAGTGCTCCAAAAATTGGAGGGATAATTAAGGTTTCTTGATAGAGTCATTGGCCTCAGGTTAATAACCTTTGTTCTAGGATATGAGGTGAGGATGCTGGGCAGAGGGAAGGGAAGGACTAGAGGTGAGACTGCATAGCTGGGAAGTGGAAGAGGCAGGATCCAACCAGACTGTGATACTTGGTTTTTGTTTTTGTTTTTTTTTTTTCGGTACGCAGGCTTCTCACCGTTGTGGCCTCTCCTGTTGCGGAGCACAGGCTCCGGACGCGCAGGCTCAGCGGCCATGGCTCACGGGCCCAGCCGCTCCACGGCATGTGGGATCTTCCCGGACCGGGGCACGAACCCGTGTCCCCTGCATCGGCAGGCGGACTCTCAACCACTGCGCCACCAGGGAAGCCCCAGACTGTGATACTTGGATTTAAGCTGTTTGTCAGCCATTTCTCAAGAACGGACAAATCTGCCTTCATTCTATCTGTGTGCTTTTAATAATGTAATAAAACCCACTTCTGGCTGACGTAAACAGAAAAGGGCAAGTTTATTTTACAAATACAGGTTGTCTTATGGAACTCAAGGACAAAGATGTTCCTGGGCTTTGGGATGATACTAGAACTAGGGTCTGGAAACTGACGGAATTTTCTTTCATTTCTGTTTTAAGTGAGGCAGTTCAGTTAATGGATGGTTATTGTAAATCAGGAAGACTTTCCAAAAGTAAGACCTGAAGTAATCATCTGAAAGTGTAGGGGTGTGCTCAGGGTTGAGGAGAGAAGGAGGTATTTGCACACGAAAACCCAAGGAAAATAGAGTTTCAGGTCTTATTGATGTCAAGTAATTAGGAGGAAAAAGAGAACTGAGGACTGTAGCATTAACTTTATCTTTATGTAGCAGTGATTTATGCAGCAAGTAAAGGGGCATGGTTAAGAGGCACTAGATTGCTGGTTTCCTCCCTGTTTAAAGCCAGAAGGCTGAGCAAGAGTACCTCTAAGATCCCTTCCAACTTCAAAGCTCTAAGACTTGGTACTCTGGCAGCATCAGCATCACCTGGGAGCTTGTTAGAAACACCTACGGAATTCCCTAGTGGTCCAGTGGTTAAGAATCTGCCTTCCAATGCAGGGGACTCGGGTTCGATCCCTGGTAGGGGAACTAAGATCCCACATGCCTTGGGACAACTAAGCCCATGTGCCAGAACTACTGAGCCCACACACCACAACTAGAGAGAAGCCCGCTCACCTCAACGAAAGATCCCACGTGCTGAAATTAATTAATTAATTAAAATAAATAAATAAGTTTTTTAAAAAAAGAAAGAAATGCCCAATCTCAGGCACCACCCTAGACCTACTGAGTTGCAATCTGCATTTTAATATGATTCATAAATAGTTAAATAAGTTTGATGCATCCAGCAATGGATTATTATATAGGCATTAAAAAAAGATGGTTTGTGTATGAATTGCTAAAAAATAATATAAAATGGCTATTAATATTAATTAATGGTTTCATGATTCCATTAAAAAACCTACTTGTGCATGTAAAAAAGTCTGAAAGGATATAAACCAAATTGAATTATAGATGATTTTCTTTTCTTCAAATTAATGTGTTATCTGAACTTTTAAAATGAGCATGTGTGATTTTAATTTCATTGGAGAAAAAAGTAAGCTATGCTTTCTTTCTGCTTTGTTTGGCTGCGCCGTGCACGGCTTGTGGGATTTAGTTCCCCGAACAGGGATCGAACCTGCGCCCTTGGCTGTGAGAGCACAGAATCCTAACCAGCAGACCACCAGGGAATTCCCTATGCTCTCTTTTTGAAGTCACTTCAGATTTAACACCTAGAATAGTGGTTAAAAGCGTGGACTCTGATGTCAGCCAGAGTTTGACTCTACCATTTTCTGGCTTTTTGACATAGGCCTAATAAGTTGGCCTCTGGAAGTCTTGGTTTTCTTATGTACATAATATGATAATTAATAGAACCTACATCTTGAGAGTCTTGAGGATCAAATGAGATATTGGATGTCCAGTGCTTAGCACAGTGCCTGGACATAGTAAGTGCTTGATAAATGTTAGCTCTTATTACTATTATTATTCCTTTTTTACAGATCCGTTCACACCCTCCCCCACCAAAAGCCTTCCCTTGGCAAAAGAATAGCAATAATAACAATAAAAACAAAACAGTAGGCTAATGGCCTTGGTAAAGTATCAAATTGAAAAGAAATAAGATCAAGGTTTCCAAAACTCCCCACAGTTATAGTGGACAAAAGAGGTTTGGATAAAAGTACATGGTGGGGACTTCCCTGGTGGCACAGTGGTTAAGAATAATTCACCTGCCAATGCAGGGGACACGGGTTCGAGCCCTGGTCTGGGAAGAACCCACATGCTGCGGAGCAACTAAGCCCGTGCGCCACAACTACTGAGCCCGTGTGCCACAACTACTGAGCCCGTGTGCCACAACTACTGAAGCCCGTGCGCCTAGAGCCCATGCTCTGCAACAAGAGAAGCCACTGCAATGAGAAGCCCCTGTACCGGAAGGAAGAGTGGCCCCTGCTCGCCGCAATTAGAGAAAGCCCGCACACAGCAACGAAGACCCAACGCAGCCAAAAATAAATAAGTAAATAAGTAAATTTAAAAGTACATGGTATTAAATCTAATGGTATTATCCTGTAGGGACAGCCTGTGGATCGGCAGCACATTTTTTTTGTTGTTGCAAATGTTTCTCTGTTACCTGTTCTGTTTCTTTGTGACAGGACACTTGAATTAGCTTTAGCAGAAGAGAAATGGAGGAACCATAGAACATTAAGGATGAATTCAGGAAGACCCGAGACCATGGAGAACTTGCCTGCTCTCTACACTATTTTCCAAGGAGAGGTATATTCTTTTGGCTTTGAAAACTTCCCATTTATATTAAGCGTAGATTGAAGGTGAAAAGCAGCTGGGTTTGGAGCTTCTGTCCACTTGAGAATGTCTTGAACATTACAATTTAAACGGGAAGGGCTAGCAGAACATCTGGCTCCCACATGTACCTCCTCTGAGCTCCAGACTTCTAACTACATACTTGGCATCTTCATTTGGATACCTCACAGCATCTCTAATTTATGCTTTTTTCTTTTTTTTCGGCTGTGCTGCATGGCTTGCAGGAATCTCAGTTCCTCGCCAGGGATTGAACCCAGGCCACAGTAGTGAAAGCCCATAATCCTAACCACAAGGCCATCAGGGAACTCCCTCTAATTTATGTTTTAAACTGTATTTTTGGTTTTCTCACCAAACCTGTTCTTCCGGTCTTTCCCATCTCAGCAAACGAACCCATTATTCATTCAGGTACCCACGCTAGAAATCTGGGCATCATCTTTGATTTCTTCCCTTGATTTGATCTTGTTTCCCTCCCTCTCCAGTCCATTATCAAGTACTGTCTTTCTGCCTCCCAAATATGTCTCTGGTGTCTATACTTCTTTATCCCTTTGGCACCCCATTAGTTTAAGTTTTCATCTCTTGCCTGGCCCTCCTGGGCTCCCTACTTCTTTTGTAGTCCACTTCCAATCAGTTTTTCCACGTTGCAGCCAGAATAACACTTGATTGATTGATTGATTGATTGATTGATTGATTTGGCTCCTTGCACAGCTTGTGGGATCTTAGTTCTCTGACCAGGGATTGAACCCAGGCCCTTGGCAGTTAAAGCCCCGAGTCCTAACCAGTGGACCGCCAGGGAATTCTCCAGAATAACATTTTAAAAACAGATTGGACCAAGTTGCTTTCTTGAAGTTCTCCTAGGCTTCTCATTGTACTTGAATATATCCAAACTTGTTTTCATGACCCTTACCTGACTTGGCTTCTGCTTACTCTGGCAATGTTGTTTAGTTCCACTCTACTCATGCTGTAGCCACTCTGGCCTCCTTATAGCTCCAAACATCTAAGCCTGCTTCCTTCTCAGGACTTCTACACATGCTGTTGTTTCTAACTGTCCCATTTTCTCACCAACTTCTTTTCATCTTTTAGGTCTCAGCCCTAATGTCATCTCCTCAGATCTTTTTCCCACCATAAATAAATAGGCTCATGTTATATTTATTTTGTACTTGTTTAAAGTCTTTCTTTCTCAGAGGACACTAAGCTCCATGAAGACAGAGCCCTGTCTGTTTTGTTTACTGTTGTATATCTCAGTCCCAGGTAGGTGGGTAGAAAATAGTAGGTGCTCAATACACCTTCATAACTGAGTGAATGATCAGTCTTTGAGGGAGGAGACATTGTATTTGTTTAGAGAGCAGAGGCTTTGGAACCAGGCAAAACCTGGATTCCGTCCTAGCTCTTTTACTTACTGTGTGATCCTTGAGATCGTCACTTAATTTCTTTGAGCCTCAGTTTTCTCTTTTGTTAGATGGAGATAAAAACAACTTTCATAGGATTGTGATGATGGTTAAATAAGCTATCATCTATAAAAACACAATGCCTGAGACGTAGTAGGAATTCATTAACGTTATCACCCTTTTTTTAAAAAAATTATTTATTTATTTATTTATTTTTGGCTGTGTTGGGTCTTCGTTGCTGCGTGCAGGCTTTCTCTAGTTGCGGCCAGTGGAGGCTACTCTTCGTTGTGGTGTGCAGGCTTCTCATTGTAGTGGCTTCTCTTGTTGCGGAGCACGGGCTCTAGGCGCGCGGGCTTCAGTAGTTGTGGCACTCGAGCTCAGTAGTTGTGGCTCGCGGGCTCTAGAGCGCAGGCTCAGTAGTTGTGGCACACGGGCTTAGTTGCTCCATGGCATGTGGGATCTTCTGAGACCAGGGATCAAACCCGTGTCCCCTGCATTGGCAGGCGGATTCTTAACCACTGTGCCACCAGGGAAGTCGCCAATCGCCCTTCTCTTGAAGCAAAAGTGAAGCCAAAAAATTGTTTTCAGCGTCTTATGAGTGCCTGTAGTATTTTAACTGTATCATTCTTATGGCATTCATACTTGCTTTATGGTTGACAAAAGTTTTACCACCTAATAACATGAGGCCTTTGAAGACAGACTTTGTGACTGTTGGTTGGTTATAGATAAATGTGGCTCTAGACTTCTGTTAAGTGTATCCCAACTTGTAATGTAATAGACAGGATACAAAGGATGATAACATTCTAACAAATAGCAAACAACTCTGCTCTTCAGAGCCTCTGTCCTCATTCTTTAGGGCCCATAGTATCCCCAGAGATCGGTGAGGTACCAGGGCTTAGAAAATGGAAATGGTAGCTCTGGAGATGAAATTGATTTTTCTGATCATGAAGCCCTCACTTGTCGGGTGTTGCACAAAAGAAAGAAGAGCTCTCTGCCCTCCACAAACTGACTCAGATTTCTAGTAAAGTGGCTCCTGATCTATGTCTTTTTCTTACATGAGATGGGGCTTGAATTAGTGTAGGTTTTATATTTTACCATCAAGGATGGATGGGCTAGGGTGATGTTCAGAAAGAAGTTTATAGTTCTAATACTAGAACTATAGTTTTACTATTCCAGGAACACATTTTGAAAAATGCCTAGGAGTGACTGGAATTAGGGAAAGAGAAATTTCATGGTAAATTGGAAACAGGAAACTATTTTTCAGAATGTTCATCCAACAAACACTGAGTGCCTAATATTTAAAAAGAAGAATTTACATTAAAATTCAAAAGAAATTTTGTAGGCCTAATGTATGTTAGCACTTTGACGTTACCTGTCAATTGACTTTCTCCAAAGAAATTGTTAACCCCATTTTATGGATAAGGAAACTTTTTAGAAGTTAAGTAATTGCCCAAATGATTAATAAATGGCAAGTTCTAAATCAGATTCTCCAGGTCTGCAGTTGGGGTTGTTCAACTGTTCATAAATGCATGGAGGAACCAAAAGACCCATAAGAGAACTCTTTTGACTGAATTGGGGTAGTATAGGAGGAAGGTAGATGGTAAATCTGGTTGTTCCACAGTCATTTGTTTGTACCTCTATCACGACATTTATAGTCTGTCTTGTACTATTGTTACTTGTATATGTGTCTGTCTCCTCCATTAGATTGGGTGTTACTAGAGAGTAGAGACCATGTTTATCTCATGTATCTTGGTAACTTATTCAAATTCATTTAAAAACAGACTGGGCATCTCTCTCTCTCTTTTTTTTTTTGTTTTTTGTTTTGGCTGCACCAACTGGCATGCAAGTGGCATGCAGCTTCAGTATTGAAAAGTGAGGTTGTTTTAATTTATAGCGGCAAGGTGATTTGGGCTCCAACTTCCAGGTGCTGCTTTTAAGTTGTTTAGATAATTATGCCCTTAACTAATGATGTTAGACAGCATGAAGCATTTTAGCCCTCTTTCTAGAACCCTGGAGCAAAAGCCAAAGTGCCTTTAGTTGGTCCAGAAAGAAGGGATTTTCTTTTATTGCAGTTAAAAATATTAAGCCTTCTTTATCCATGCGGCCCTGTTTTACAGAGAACAACTCGCTTTGTGAACTTGGATAAGTACTTCATGTCTCTGATCTTCACTTTCCTTATTTGAAAAATGACAGGATTAGATCAGCTAATCTCTAAAGTCCACCTTGCCTTGATTTTAAGTACTAGTATCTGCCTGGTTGTACTGTTTCTTTGGGAATATCTGGTTCCTAACCCAGTGTAGCATATTCATCATTGTAAAACAAGAGTTTAGAAATTTTGGTTCTTAACCCATTCTTTTTTTAAATAAATAAATAAATTTATTTATTTATTTTTGTCGTTGTTGGGTCTTCATTGCTGCGCGTGGGCTTTCTCTGGTTGAGGCGAGTGGGGGCTACTCTTCGTTGCAGTGCACGGGCTTCTCATTGCTCCTCTTGTTGCGGAGCATGGGCTCTAGGCGCGTGGGCTTCACTAGTTGTGGCTCACGGGCTCTAGAGTGCAGGCTCAGTAGTTATGGCGCATGGACTTAGTTGCTCCACGGCATGTGGGATCTTCCCAGACCAGGGCTCGAACCCGTGTCCCCCGCATTGGCAGGCAGATTCTTAACCACTGCGCCACCAGGGAAGCCCCCCCTTCTCCTTCTTCCTTCCCCTTGTTTTAGTTATGTTTAAGCCAAAACAGTGATTGCCCAATATGAGATAACTAATTTTAAAGTCACTGGAAAGGACAAAGTTTATATGTGTAAGATTGTATTGAATATTTTATAAATAATAATGAATTTAGTGATAAATATAGTGACAACTTTAATCCCAATCCACAATTGGGGGGTGGGGTGGGCTGGAGGAGAGCAATAGAGGTAGAGGCTGGGATAATGATTTATCTGGCAAGGCTTTTGGGCCTTTTGTTTCTATTACATATTGCATATTACATAGATCCATCAAGCCTCTAACTTCTCCATTTTAGGTCAACTCTGCAAAAGACAACTCTTTTTCTCTCTGATTACATCTTTTCAGGTTCTGTCAGATGTCTGTGTATTGGCTTTTTCTCTAATTGTCTTGATAAAACCCAAGACTGGTTTGGAGTGAAGTGGAGCAAGCGGTATGGTCTGGTTGGTTTGAAGTTTAGGAAAAAGAGATGTTCTACATGATCCATTTCAAATTATTAAACTTCTCCATTTGGATTGGAGGCCTCAGTTCCAGATAATATAAAGTGTAACTTTATTACCTAATTTTCTGTTGTTTGTTCCTATGTCTTTTTGAGGGATTTCAGTACATGTGGGATTTGGGCATTCCTAAGTACTGTCATACCATCTGACAAACACACCAATCTCACCAATGTTTTTAATATGATCACACATACCTGTCAGTCTAAACTTCAAAAAACCAAAAAAAAAAAAAAGCATTGCAGTACTATTTAACAATAGCCAGGTCATGGAAGCAACCTAAATGTCCATAAACAGAGGAATGGATAAAGAAGATGTGTTACATATATACAATGGAATATTACTCAGCCATAAAAAAGAATGAAATAATGCCATTTTCAGCAATACGGATGGACCTAGAGATTGTCATACTGAGTGAAGTAAGTCAAAGAAAGACAAATACCATATGATATCACTTACATGTGGAATCTAAAAAAAGCTGCAAATGAACTTATCTATAAAACAGAAATAGAGTTATAGATATAGAAAATAAACTTATAGTTACCGGGGAGCGGGGATAAATTGGAAGACTGGGACTGATGCACACACACTACTATATATAAAGTAGATAATAAGGACTTACTGTGTAGCACAGGGAACTCTACTCAATACTCTGTAATGGCCTATATGGGAAAAGAATCTAAATAAGAGTGGATATATATATATGTATAACAGATTCACTTTGCTGTACACCTGAAAGTGACACAACATTGTAAATCAGCTATACCACAATAAAAATTTTTTAAAAATTTAAATTGGGGAATTCCCTGACAGTCCAGTGGTTAGGACTCTGCACTCTTACTGCTGAGGGCCCAGACTCAATCCCTGGTCAGGAAACTAAGATCCCACAAGCTGTGCGGTACGACCAAAAAAAAAAAAACTTCAGAAAGAACATAATGTTTGACAGAACATCACTTTTAGGCAGTTTTGCAGCAGACAGAGGCAGTCAGTACCAAGTAGAAATTCAGGGAGACAAGGTTAAATGCTATGGGAGAGAGATTCTTATTTGTGTGACAAAGATTCTTTTTTTTTTTGTCTTTATAGGTTGCTATGGTGACAGACTATGGAGCCTTTATCAAAATCCCAGGCTGTCGGAAGCAAGGTGGGAAACTATAACTTGAAATTCAGTGCTCTCATTTCACTCTCTTTACCGTCACCCCCACCACGGTTTAATTATAGGCTCTACTTTTTTCGGAGAGTAGTTTGTGTTTTTAGTGTAAAGATACGAATACGGACAGTTGATGACAGTTCGTTTTTAGCAAGTCTTAACTCAGAAGAATGGTGCTCTCTGACTTGTGGGGAGGGCTGGGGCATAACCACTTGTGTTCACTTCTAGAACTGACTCTTCCCTAAATTTCACCTGTGATCCTAGGGCGAGTCACTTGACCTCCTTTGGCTTAGGGTTTGGGGGAGGGCAAGCTACTTATTCTCTGAGGCCAACATTGTGAGTTTTCTGGTATATGGCATGTGGAAAGGAAATAGTATTGTAACCAATACAAATATATATAATGCTTTACTTTTCTTCACAATTGATAGGTATCTATTGAACATTTTTGGAGTATCCTTTTCACATCTGTAATCTTACTTGTTTCTCAAAACAATTGTGTTAAGTAGAAAAGGTAGGTTCCACAGACTGGTGGGCTGCTCAGAATGATTGAGCTAGGTCGTGGCATGGCCAGGACTAGAACCCAGGCCTCCTGATGCCTAGCCCAGTGGGCTTTCTGCTCTGTTATACTGCTAGTGAATCAAAAGACTCAACTTGCTAATTCCTTGTGCTAAAATAAATGAAAGATTTATTAAAGATTTTAATGTAAAAGATGTAACCAAAAGTGTTTTTTTAGAAGAAAATAAAGAAGAATATTTGACTATATAAAAGTCAATATAGGGCTTCCCTGGTGGCGCAGTGATTAAGAATCCACCTGCCAATGCAGGAGACACGGGTTCGAGCCCTGATCCGGGAAGATTCCACATGCCGCGGAGCAACTAAGCCTGTGCGCCACAACTACTGAGCCTGTGCTCTACAGCCTTCGAGCCACAGCTACTGAAGCCCACGCATCTAGAGCCCATGCTTCGCAACAAGAGAAGCCACCACAATGAGAAGCCCACGCACAGCAATGAAGACCCAACGCAGCCAAAAATAAACAAATTTTTTTAAAAAAGTCAATATAGAAGTATATTTGACTACGTAAAAGTCAAAAACATAATTGCAAAAATCATCATATGCCAAGTTAAGTTAGGAAAAAGAATTTTCAGTCCATATCACACAGGACTAATAAAAAAGAGGAAAGTAGGAAAAGGGGCCAAGGATATGAAAGGATAATTCATAGGAGAAAAAAATACCAGTTGAGCAGTAAATATCTTAAAAGATGCTCATTCTCAATATTGATTAAAAATATAATATAAATATAAACTGTGACATATCCATACAATGGAATACGGTTCGTCAGTACAAAGGAATGAGAATGAAGTATTGATACATGTGACAACCTGGATCCGTTTCCAGAAAATTTTGCTGAGTGAAAAAAGCTAATCCCAAAAGTTTACATATGTTATGATTCCATTTATGTAACATTTTTTAACAGCTTTTTTGAGACATAATTCACATACCTACATTTCATCCAAAGTGTACAATTCAGTAGTTTCTAATATATTCTAACATATTCACAGAATTTTGCAACTATCACCACAGTTTGAGAACATTTTCGTCAGAAAAAAGAAACACTGTACCTATTAGCAGTCACTCCAAATTCCCTGTCTCCCTCTCTCCTCTGCCCCCGGCCTTAGACAACCAGCTATCTACTTTTTGTCTTTATGTATTTGCTTATTCTGGACATTTCTTATAAATGGAATCATACAACATGTGGTCTTTTGTGATGGGCGTCTTTCATTCACTTAGCATGTTTTCAAGGTTTACCTGTTTTGTAGCATGTATCAGTACTTCATTCCTTTTATTGCCATTCCAAAATGTGTGGAATCAACAGCCAGTTCTCCGGTTCTCTGATTCTTTGATAGCAAGTGGGCGTCCAAAAATTCAGTTAATTCTGACACTAACTACCCAGAGGTACTATCAGACTCTACAGGTTTAAGGTCTCAGTCTCACAAGACTGCCCTCATTTCAGACACCACTTGCAAGTATCCTGTCCCTGTGTTACGCACACTTCTGTCTGACCTGGCTATGAATTTGAAGGTTCCCACACCACCTTCCCAAGATTGGATAACTTGTTAGAACAACTCACAGAACTCAGGAAAATGCCATACTTAACAGTTACAGTTTATTATAAAAGATACAAATGAACAGCCAGGTGAGGAGGTACATAGGGTAGGGTCCAAAAGGACCGTGAGTGCAAGAACCTCTGTCTCTGTAGAGTTGAAGTTCATCACCTTCATGGTGTGTGGATATACTTGCCAACTCAGAAGCTCTCCAAACCTTATCACTTAAGGGTTTTTGTGGAGACCCCATTACATGGCCATAATTGATTAAATCATTGACCACTGATCATTTAACTCCATCTCCAGCCCCTCTTCCCTCCCTGGAAGTTGGAATGGGGCTGAAACTTCCAACCTTCTAATCATACAATGATTCCTCTGGTCGTTACCATCTCCCATCTTGAAGCTCTCTAGCGGCTGACCAATAGTCACCTCATTAGCATAAACTTGGGTAAGATTGGAAGGGTCTTGTTATAAATCACTAGATGCTCCTATCAGGAAATTCCGAGAGTTTAGGAGCTCTGTGCCAGGAACCAGGGACAAAGACCAAATACATATTTCTTATTATACCATAGTATCAGTGCTGATATCCTAGTTGTGATAGTTTTGTGATATCCTAGTTTTGCCAAATGTTACCATTGGAGGAAACTGGGTAAAGGGTTCATAAGATCTTTCTGAATTATTTCTTTCAACTACATGTGAATCTAAAATTATTTTTAAAATATTTTTTAAAGTGTTGGCTATTTTCCAACAATAGTTCCATTTACTATTGAGATCGTAAATTGTTACATACTTTGGTAATATCTGTTAACGTTTTTAATGTGCTTACTCTTTTGATCCAGCAGTTCTTTAGGGAATATAGTTTGCTTTATGGAATTACGTAAATTATGTACATCTATGCAGTGAACTATGCAGATGATAAAAAGAATGATAACTGTATTTTTAAGATACTTTGGTGCTGGTACTGTCTTCCTTTTACCATAAGGGTCAATGGAAAGTTTTTATACAATTCCACCACACCGATACCTGACTGATAGCAGTTGTAAGACACCATTGGTTATAAGAAGCATTCCAATTTCAGAGATGTTAAAGTGAGGGGGAAAAGTGCATCAGTAAAACAGGGTAAGTCTCAATTTACTGAAATGGAAAGGTGTCTAAGCTAACAAAGTGAAAAAGCATGTTGCACAAGAATTTGTATAGCATGACCCTTCCCCCTTTTAAAGCATGTTTACATATGCCTAGTATTTTAAACATTATTGCGTATATTTAGAAGAAAGTCTGGAAGAATAGGCAACAAATTATTAACAGTGGTCACCTCTGGGGAGCTTGGTTTGCTAAGGGAGAGATGTACATGGAAAAGGGACTTTCACTATTTGCAATTCTTTAAAACAAAATTTTTCTTTGACAGAAGTCCAGCAGTTGATTTTGCTAATAAAGCCATACCTCTAGCCTTGGAGACTATGTGCTCTGCTGCAAATTGCATCTTGGTGAATTAGAAATGGCTCACCAGTAGTTTCCAAGCTCGCAATAAGCAATCTGTAATAAAGTTTCTCATTTTACGTTCACTGGGATGTAATGAGGTGTAACTCATCCTCATCCCTATAGGGTATGCACCTCTTTTGATCTGAGGACAGCTTTTCTTGTCAGTGTACTTGCCATAGCTGCCGGTACCTGAAAGTCCCATCCTTACTTGAATATTTATGTGACATTTTGGGGACTGTGTGGCAATTAAAGGCCTGCCATCTTCCAGCAGTTAGTCTTCAACTCACTTGTGTCCATAGCCTGTCAGGTGATGCCTCTGATTGTGACTGCCAGTTTACAAGTCAATCTGTCAGTCTGACAGCTGTGCTAAGACAAGCCTTGGAAGGGGAGCTCAGGGAGCCAAATAATTAGATGGAAACTCTGTGAGTTCTAATGCTGGGCACTTCTGTAGGTTCATTGGGTAACTGGAGCAGTTACAGTGTATTTTAGCTTCTCCACCCTTGAATGGAGGAAGATTATTAAGTCCCACCCTGAAAGGACTGAGTTATGAAATAACTGGTCTGTAGATTTTAACATCTCTCATTCA
The DNA here is from genome assembly GCF_059928025.1 of Delphinapterus leucas. NCBI lineage: Eukaryota > Metazoa > Chordata > Mammalia > Artiodactyla > Monodontidae > Delphinapterus > Delphinapterus leucas. The sequence continues at coordinate 165,810,138 of NC_143129.1, read as the reverse complement.
GGAAGGTAGACTCTAATTTGAGTCATTTTTCTCAGATTTCTATTTTCAGAATTTTTTAATCACTACTGAGTTAAAGACCCCTTCCTAGTATTGAAGTCTAAACTAGATTTTCCTTCCCCTCTCATGGTGTTGTCCAATAGAACTTTCTACAGTGATGGAAATGTTCTATATTTGTTCTGATGTGTTTTCTAACACCAACCAGTTCTCCAGTTCTCTGCACACCAACGGGGTGTCTAACAATTCAATTCAATTTTGACACTACCGGGAGTTAGTGTCAGGTCCCATAAGTTAACGGGGCTCATTCCCACAAGAATGCCCCCACTTGAGATGCTAGTCGCAAGTCCTGAGCCACCCTTATTTCTAGCTGACCCACTATGAATCAGGAGTTCCATTGACCCCCTCCACAAATTTGATAATTTGCTAAAATGGCTCACAGAACTCAGGAAAACACTTTCTTTTTGTTTGCTGGTTTATTATAAAGGATACAAACAGGAACAGCCAAACGGAAGAGATGTATAGGTTAAGATATGGGAGGAGGGGTACACAGAGCTTCCATGTCCTCTGGCATAAGACCCTCCAGCAAGCTGAGGTGTTTACCAACCCAGAAGCTCTCTGACTCTCATTGTTCAGGAGTTTTTATAGAGCTCTATCTCCAGCCCCTCCCCCAGGAGGTCAGTGGAGCTGAAAGTTCCAATCCTTTAATCACTTGGTCTTTCTGGTGACAGCTCCATCCAGAAACTATCAAGGGGCCCCACAACTAAGTCACCTCATTAGCATAAACTCTAGTATGATCAAAAGGGGCTTACTATGAATTACAAAGACACCCCTATCACTGGGGAAATTCCAAGAGTTTTAAGAGTTCTGTGCAGGGACCAGGGACAAAGACCGAATATATTTTTGTATTATACCACATCTGTGCTGTCTAATACAGTAGCCCAGCAACTTTTAAATTTTGTTTATTTTGATTAAACTTCAGTGTAAAACATCTGTAGCTAGTGACTATCATAGTGGACAATGCAGCCCTATATATTTATGAAGTTCTTTTTTTCTCTACTATCCTCTGCCCACCAGCACTAAACTATGAAATTTTGAGAGTAGAGATTGTTCAGTGTTAAACACTTTTAAAGTGCCTTGCTTGTGGTAGTAGCACAAATATTTTTAACAAAGAATTCAGGTTTAACAAATAATTATTGAGTTCTATTTTCTGGTCAGTATGTTATGTGGGAACACAGAGATAAGAAAACATAGTTCCTGCTGCTCTCAGATTCTTCACAGTCTAGAGATGTAAACAAATTACAATGTAGTGTAATAAAATAAGTGAAGTTGCCGTTAATCCACTGAACTGTGGAATAGTTAGGCTGTTGGGATGAGTCAGGGCCTACTACAGTGCCTGAGATATAGTGGTGTTCATTGAATTTTATTAAATGAATATATGAATCCTAGTCCCAGCTCCCCCATTTACTAGCTTCTTGACTATAGCAGGTTGCTTAGTCCTTGAGCCTTAGTTTCCTTATCTGTGAAATGGGATGATGTGTATACTTTAGTTTCTTGACAAGCAGGATGATGTCTTACTCATCCTTGGATCCACTTTTGCTTATAATATAGTGGATATTTAGTAAATGTTTGAATGAATTCATAATCTCAACAAGATAAAGGATGTGCAAGCACTTTAATTTATGTGCTTACATTATTGTCATATACTGCTGATTGGCGATAACTTATTTGACAAGTCTAGAGAGGGAATGCAGATGCCCCAAAGATAAAGGAGACCTTTTATTTTGACATTTTTGGGCTGCAGCTGTCCCCTAATAGTTTGTAAGTTTTAACCTCTTTCCTTTATTGTCAATGGAATTTGTGAAATTAATGGTGAACCTAACACAGTTGGGAGAATATTTTTAAGGGAACTATAATAGGCTGTCTGTTTTTCTCATATGGCGATTTAGATGCTAGCTCTTTCCAAGTTGTCAGAATTTTTTTTTTTCTTTCTTTTACCAGCATACACTCAGATGGGACTCATTCTGTTTAAGTGTTATGTTAGGTTTACTGAATGATGATGGATTTGATATGCCCTTTGGGCATTTACGGCTTAATGTCAGAGATCCAGACACACACTCCCCCCTTCCATGTGACATGATGAGCAAAGCATTTTTGTTGGTTTCTGTTCTGGAGCATTTGCTAGAACAGAATTAGATGTGTTTCTACTGTTGTAGATGAGATCTTTCTCTTTTTAATTGAAAAGATAACAGATTGATAATAAAGAAAAAAATGGAGAAATATCTACTGTGTTGTAGAAGACCTGACAGACTCATATTTGAATTGCAGTTCTTTCTTTATCAGCTTTGTGACCATGGACAATTTACTTAACTTCTAGACTATTTCCTCATGTGAACCTAATGTCACAGGGCTGATGTAAGGTTTAAATGAATGTGTGGATGTTCTGTATCTAGTGAAATACCCAGTACCAAGGAGGGAGCCTCATGTTTTATATGGTGCCTTCTACCATATGCATTTAATCCAACTGTTGGTGGTGTATGTGGGTAACAATGAAGTACCTCCCAAGAATTCAGGCTGTCTTCTGAGAATGAAACTAATGATGAATCCTACACAGAGTATAGGATTAGCCATAGACAGAAATATACCAGGTAATTGCCTGTAAATCTGTGACTGAGGAGTTGGGAGCATTCAAGACTTCAACAATATAATTTGGGTTTAATTCTAGGGAAAAAGGGATTGGAATGAAATTGCACTTTAGTAGGCTGAAGTCTAATTGATTGTATCATTCTACTAGGGAGAGATTATATGAGCAGATATCAATCTCTGGAACATAGTAAAAGAAAGCCTGAGAGCCTGAAGTTGGCAGTGTTTATTTTGCCTTAATAAGGAAAAAATGAATCTGATGGTAGGAACTAGAGAGATGGATTCTTTTATGAGGGGGTCCGTTAAATCTTCATGGACTGGAAACATCTCTCAAAACGTTTGTCTCCCTTTTGTTCTGATTCCGTGTTGAAGCAATTTTTGATCACTAATCTAATTTTTAGGTATTTGATACTGGCGTCAGTGGGTAGTTTACCTAGATACGGACTTGGAACCTTCCAAGTATAAGAAAAGTATATCCTCTGTTGTAAATTAATAAATTGGTGAATTGTGTCTATCACCAAACCATTCACTAAATTGACAGTCTGATTAATGTATTTTGACATGTACGCATCTGCATGCTGAAGGCTCCTGCATTTGTATCTTCAGTTTACACCCCTTGTCTGAACTACAGCCTTACATGTCCAACTGCCTACCTGACATTTGCATTCAAGACTGTGGGCTAGACCATTTCTCTTGTTTAATTCACCCAGTAAACTAAGGAGATAAGCCATTAATGTTTCAACTATAAAAATCCTACACCCCAGCATAACAATTTTTATGTTCCCTTTTCATCTGTGTGCATATGAGACATAATTTTACATAATTTCAATCATAGTGTAGATATCATTTTTACATTTTGCTTATATATATATATATATATATATATATATATATATGGGTTTTTGTGATTAAAATTTTTATGGTTAAAACTATTGCATGCTTATAGGGGCTTCCCTGGTGGCGCAGTGGTTGAGAGTCCGCCTGCCGATGCAGGGGACACGGGTTTGTGCCCCGGTCCGGGAAGATCCCACATGCCGCGGAGCGGCTGGGCCCGTGAGCCGTGGCCGCTGAGCCTGTGCGTCCGGAGCCTGTGCTCCGCAACGGGAGAGGCCACAACAGTGAGAGGCCCGCGTACCGCAAAAAAAAAAAACAAAACAAAAAAAAACGATTGCATGCTTATAGAAAAATAAGGGAAAAAACTACCAAAGCAAATGATTGTTGTGTGATATTACTACCACACAGAGATAGGCACTGTTAACATTTCAGTGTATTTCTTTTTTTTTTTTTTAATTTTTATTTATTTATTTATTTATTTTTGGCTGTGTTTGGTCTTCGTTTCTGTGCGAGGGCTTTCTCTAGTGGCGGCAAGCAGGGGCCACTCTTCATCGCGGTGCGCGGGCCTCTAACTGTTGCAGCCTCTCTTGTGGAGCACAGGCTCCAGATGCCCAGGCTCAGTAGTTGTGGCTCACGGGCCTAGCTGCTCCGTGGCATGTGGGATCTTCCCAGACCAGGGCCCGAACCCGTGTCCCCTGCATTGGCAGGTAGATTCTCAACCACTGCGCCACTAGGGAAGGCCAGTGTATTTCTTTATGGTCACACATGTGCATAAAAATTAACATTGAGATTAAGATTATATTCTATATATACATTTTGCAGCTTTTACACTTAATGAATGTTAAACATTTCTTTGTCTTTTAAAATACTTTTTGTAAACATTTAAAAGCATTATTCTATCATTCAGATGTACCACATAATTGTTTTAAGTTGTTTGTAGTTTTTCATTATTAATGCTTTACAAAAGTGCCATATTTAACTAAGAGAGATGACTGGGCCAGAAAATATCCTGCTTTGGGATCACATGGGAGAAGGACAAATGGTTAACTCATTCTTTCTTTGTGGTACTCCAATAAATAGACCTGTTTGAGAAAAAAAAAAAAAGTTCTCTCAACTATATTAGGTTCAACAGTAATTTCTTTCCCAACTTCCATTAGCAGTTCAGGAAAGAAGTGAATTTGAGAATTAGAGGACAGTTGTAGCGGAAAAATGTCAAAATGAAATGTTTCCCATTCCTGTAGGGCATCTGAATTTCCTCTTCGGATTTTCCATTTAGGTTACTCTGCTCATTACATGATCATGAAAAAGAAAAAAGCCCAGCTCCATGAATTTTATCCAATTTAGAGATTATGTGATGGTCTAAAATTTTAAACATGGGTTATATAATGTATATAGAATATTTTGGTTCCTGGGGTATTGAACGATAGGCTATCAACCTCCAGAATCAGCTGAATTAGGTCTGAGAGACCCAATAACCATGATCAGAGAAAGCAGTGGCTTCCCACAGGAGCTCCAAACACAGAGGGTAGATATTTTGAGTTACAGGCATGTGCTGACAACTTTGCGTATGCATGTGTGTGAGAGAGAGACTGAGAATAAAGGTTAGTAATTCTCTCAGGAAACTTCAGGTAGGGCAGGTTTTTTGGACATAAATCTTTGTTTGACTTGTCAAGTTTTTTCTTTAGATTACTGGATTATTTTCATTCAAAATAATTGTTTATTATATACATTTCCCTCAATATAGTTTTCTCTATTATTAAAACATCTGAAAATAAAACATTAACCTGCGATCCATAGCAGTTTAGATGATTTCTTTCTAATTTTTAGAATTTGTGTTAAGCATTTTTATTATTTAAATGAGAAAATGCTAGTTGCCTACAATGCTTGGCACATAGTAGGCACTCAATAAATATTTGCAAAAGAGTGAATTATTGATGTATTTTTACATAATCTTTTGAACATTGTTTTTAATGGGCCAAGTAGCTGTACCATAGTTGACTTAACCATTACCCTATTGCTAGATATTAGGTTGTTTCTAATTTTTTTCTGTCTTAAAAATACATTGAATATTTTGATATAGATCACTTTTCTAGGTGCATATAGATTTTTCTGTGTATAAGATTATTTTTTTAGTCTCAGAAGTGATTATGGGTCAAGTTAATTATTAGAACTCTTGGTCGCAAGGGACAAAAATACAGGAGAAACGTTTTGTCTAATTTAGCTGGGGAGTAAATTTACCTTCCACCAGGGCTGGATCAGGTGCTCAGTTTATGCCTTCAGGGCTTTGGTCGCTCGTTTATGCAGCCTCTTCTTTTGCTTCCCTCTGGCTTACTCTTGCCGCCTGGTGGTAAAGATGAGCATTGGTAACTTTCTGTAGTTTATAATCCTGACAAAAGGCTTGAGAAAGTGGATTTGATTTAGCTAGCATCTTGTGTCTGTCCCTGAACCAATCAATTGTTGTGGCCTGGGGAATGAAGTAACTTGATTGACTACGCCTGTGTCATGTGCTCACAGCTGGGGGTCAGATCAGCTCCAACCAAATTACAAGGATTGACCAGATTATTTTAGAATGTAGGGAAGGTGGCTCTCCCAGAAAAGGACCTTGGACAGACAAGGAAAAGGATTTAATTTTATTAAATATTTTTATCACTCTTGATAGCCATTGCTAAATGGTTTCTAAAGATTTATATTAGCCTCAGAAATATTTCTTATTTTACTATACTCATATCAACATTGGATATTATCTTCTAAATATTTTGCTAATTTAATAGATTAAAAATGTCACCTTGTTTATATTTACTTTTTTCACTTATCATAATTATTTTCTGTAACTGTAATTTAAATGGCTGCTTACTCCTTTCTTTTTTGCTTTGGCTGCGTTGGGTCTTCGTTGCTGCGCACAGGCTTTCTGTAGTTGGGGTGAGCAGGGGCTACTCTTCGTTGCAGTGCGTGGGCTTCTCATTGCGGTGGCTTCGGTTGTTGCGGAGCACGGGCTCTAGGCGTGCGGGCTTCAGTAGTTGTGGCTCACGGGCTCTAGAGCACAGGCTCAGTAGTTGTGGCGCACGGGCTTAGTTGCTCTGCGGCACGTGGGAGCTTCCCGGACCAGGGCTCGAACCCATGTCCCTGGCATTGGCAGGCGGATTCTTAACCACTGCGCCACCAGGGAAGTCCCTGTTGACTCTTTTTTGAAAGATTTATCATAATTTACCAAGCTGTTTTCCAATTATTTGTCGTTTAGATTGTTTCGTAATTTTTATTTTTAACCTTGGTAGGTAATAATACTGCAAGTATTTTTTTTTTACATCTTTATTGGAGTATAATTGCTTTACAATGGTGTGTTAGTTTCTGCAAGTATTTTTATATGCCATAGATTTTTGCCTCTACTGAGTTTTTCTTTTGGAAAAATTCCAATGGTGATAGTCTTGCATCAAAGGTATAGACATCTGTATGCACTTTGTTTTCAAAGAATTTTACCAACTTGTATTTTTACCAGTATTATATAAATATAGTTGTTGTATTACATCTGTACTAACATTAAACACTATTTTAAAGAATATTTGTTTGTTGATTAGGTATAAAAAGTGATCTCAAATTGTTTTTTTGTTTTTTTAAATAAGTTTATTTATTTATTTTTGGCTGTGTTGGGTCTTCGTTGCTGCACGTGGGCTTTCTCTAGTTGCAGCGAGCAGGGGCTACTCTTGTTGCGGAGCCTGGGCTCTAGACGTGCGGGCTTCAGTAGTTGTGACATGCGGGCTTAGTTGTTCCGTGGCATGTGGGATCTTCCCGGACCAGGGATCGAAACCGTGTTTGATCCCTGCAGTGGCAGGCGGATTCTTAACCACTGCGCCACCAGGGAAGTCCTCAAATTGTTTTAATTTGCAGTTTTAAATTAATGAAACCTTTTTCAGTGAATCTCCAACTCTTCTCCTTACTGTGTTATTTAGAGTATGAATACCAGACATGCCCTGTGCCTTATTTTATTTCTTCTTCTTGTGCTCAGGTCTGGTCCATCGAACTCACATGTCATCCTGTCGCGTGGATAAGCCCTCTGAGATAGTAGATGTCGGAGACAAAGTGTGGGTGAAGCTTATTGGACGAGAGGTAAAGTTCTGTGCAACTCTAACTTATTAGAAAGGATTAGGAAAAGCTGGGATTTTCTTAGTATTTCATGATGATATTTCATGAGTGTGTATGCATTGTTAACCATGGCTGATAATCTTATTTTTGAATCCTGCCACTATAATCTGACTTGAATTTAAACCTTTGGGCTGTCTGTCATGCAGACTCAGAAGGAATGGTGTGAACTGTATGTAATAAGTGTGGTGCAATAAGTACATGTTTATAAAACTTCCTTCCCTGAAGTTCACCCACATGGTGGGTGTGAAGAAAATACCAAAAAAAGTAAAGAACCAAAAAGAGAGAAGAAAACTTAATCTATGAGACTATCTTGTAGTAGAAATCTTCCAGATGGACTTCAATTTGGACCAAAGCAAAAAGGGGCATAGAGTTTACAGTCATTTTTTCCTCATACCTGGCACCATGCAATGTGAGGGAAATGAGAAAGCACTGGAGGATCCTGTTAACAGCAACTCACTTGAGGGTCTGCGGGTGTGGACAAACCACAGGAGAGATGTGCACATACACTGAGACCTGCTCTTTTACCAGAGAATGGCAGGGGAGACAGGCCTGAAAGAGATATTATTCGACAGTATTTGAGTGCTTATTATGTACTAGGTCTGAGGGATACAAGAATCAGATGTAAATGACTCCAGTGGTTATGGAACTTATATAGATTATAACTGGAGGAGACGAATAAAAAGTAAGCAAGCTAAAATAATTAAAAATAATTATAAATTATAGTAAGTGCTCTAATAGGTTCAAACAATGTGGAGGTAGATTTAGATAAAGTGGTCAGGAATGGGCTTTCTGCGGGGATGGTATATGAGCTGAGACCCAAAGGAAAAGGAGCTAGTCATGTGAAATGTTAGGAAAAGAATATTCCAGGCAAAGAGAATAGCTAATACAAAGACCCCAAAGTGAAGAGGGCCTTCAAATGCTGGAGGAAGCAAAAGAAGACCAATGTGGCTAACAACTGTCTTCACATTTAAAGAGGCTCTTAATTGTTTTCATGTTTTGTTTTGTTTTGTTTTTTTGCGGTACCCGGGCCTCTCACTGTTGCGGCCTCTCCCGTTGCGGAGCACAGGCTCCGGACGCGCAGGCTCAGCGTCCATGGCTCACGGGCCCAGCCGCTCCACGGCATGTGGGATCTTCCTGGACCGGGGCACGAACCCGTGTCCCCTGCATCGGCAGGCGGACTCTCAACCACTGTGCCACCAGGGAAGCCCCTGTTTTCATGTTTAAAAAGCTTTTAGACGAAGTCCAAAAGGAGATCTAGTCCACTGGAATGTTCTGAAACCTATTCCGTGCTCATGGATCTCTGAACAGATTATGCTGAACTATCTAAAAGAAACAGCTTTTATTTTCTTCCTGGTTACTTCCACAGGCCCCAGATTTCTGAGCAACCATTTTTGTCTTTCCCCCCAGGAGGGTCAAGAATGATAAGAAAACCGTTTCCTAAAATGCTTTTGCCATAGGATCTGCTTGTTATGCTTATTAGTACCCGCAATGTTCAGAGCACAGGACCTTGGCCATAAGAGGAACTCAGTGTTTGTTACATGATAAAAACTTCAATTCTTCGATAATTTTAGACCAGCAGTCTAAATGATGTACTTTGAGCTTTTGCTGACTTTGCTTTTGTTTTTTTCAGATGAAAAATGATAGGATAAAAGTATCCCTCTCCATGAAGGTTGTCAACCAAGGGACTGGGAAGGACCTTGACCCCAACAACGTTATCATTGAGTAGGTAAAATGTTTGGAAAGGCTAAAATCCTTCTACTTCTCAAACCACAGAATGCTGTAGTGAATCAGGCCCACTTGAGAACTCTACTATTTGTAGGCTATGATGCTGATGAGTTATGTGACCTTTGTGAGCTTTGGTTTTTAGAGGTATAAAGTGTTAAAGATAACACATTACTGCATAGAGTTCTAAGATGAAATGCTAACATGCACCTCCTAGCATAGAAGTGCACTGTCAATGGTTTCATCTCCTTCCCCTTATTCTTTTTCAGCTTCTGACCTTTAACCAGTTAGCCAACAAGCATTCATCATGAGATATTTGTTATTTGCCTTTCTCCTAGCTCTGGGACTGAAAAAAGGCAGAGACCATGTAGGAGGAATAACTCCAGTGGGGTTTTAGACTCCTGCGTCTTGGGATATGCTGTGTTCTGAACACAGCACCTTACTTTCACTGGCTCTTCTGACCTTTCATTTATGAATGGAAAATTTTCTCTGTAGGATACTGGCTGGTGATACAGGGAATTTGCTGTCTCAAAATCTTTCTTGAATACAGGCATACTTTGGAGATACTGTGGGTTCAGTTCTGGACCATCACAGTAAAGCAAATATCTTAATAAAGTAAATCGCATGAATTTTTTGGTTTCCCAGTGCATATAAAAGTAATGTTTACACTATATTGTAGTCTATTAAGTGTGCAATAGCATAATGTCTAAAACACAGTGTATGTACCTTAATTAAAAAATACTTCATTGCTTAAAAAATGCTCAAACAATGACAGTAGTAACATCAAAGATCTCTGATCAGAGATCACCATAACAAATATAATAATAATAATAATGAAAAAGTGTGAAATATTGCAAAATTACCAAATTTGATACAGAGACATAAAGTGAGCAAATACTGTTGGAAAAATAGTGCCAGTAGACTTGCTCAACGCAGGGTTGCCACAGACCTTCAAATTGTAGAAATCGCAATATCTGTGAAGCTCAGTAAAACGAGGGGATACCTGTATATGCCAGTGGTTTCTAACCAGGGGTTCCTAGGTCGCTAATATCCCTTGAAGGAGTCTTGGGGGTTTATGAACTGTTTCAAGTATTTCAGAAAGCCAACTAAAAAATCATACATTTATCCTCAGGTTAACCATGACATTATTTCACTGCTTCTGATGATAAAATATCACATTCTTTATCTCATGCTAATTGGGTGCTCTTAATGGCCATCATGTTATTATTTTTTTTAAAATAAGAAAAAAATAAGAAATGTTGTTTGAGTGGGAACTTGGCGGCACAATGTTTGGAAACCCTTAGGTTTATAGTTCTGAGCAAAATCATTTTGGATATGAAGGAAATTTACCTAAAAGGAAGGGAAATGATATTTATTGAATACATACTATGTGCCAGGCATTATGCCAGGTGGTTTGTGTACATCAGTGCATCTAATTCTCATAACAACCTGCAAAGTGGGTGTTATCTCCATTTTACTTTATTTTCTTAGTTTTAGCTTGATGCTTGGTGATAACTTGCCTGTGGTTATATAACACTTTCCATTTACATTAGAAATCTTTTATAACTCTGAGCTCAGAAATGTTATTTAAGCCTTGCATTTACTGATTGCATTGTAATAAATTACTTCTGCTCCAAAGAATCCTGTCTATACAGACTCACTAAAAGCAGTGAAATTTCCCAAAGCCACCCTTATAAGGATAAAATATAAAACAAGTAAGATAAAAGAGCTACTTCTCTTTCTCACAACAAGGGAGGGGAAGGGAAAGGACCCTCTGGTTTTATGATGAATGTGTCTTTATGTATGGACTACTTCTAGTAATGACTAAGTGACCGAACAGTAACTTTTGTTGTAAACTATTTCTAGACTGCATCTAGGAAAGAAGCATGGCATAGTGGAATGATGACAGGTTTTAGAGTTAGACTTGAATCAGAAAGAGTCCTAGTTCTGCCACAAGCTAGTATACCACCCTGAGCAGATTAGCTAGCCTCTTTGAACCTCAGCTTCTTCATAATGGAGGTAATGACACCTACATCTTAGAAATGATGGTATGATTTAAATAAAATCTTGTTTATAAAGAGCCTAATTGTCTAATCTATAGTAGAAACTTAACACATAGTGGCTACTTGTAGTTATTGTTTTAAAATGTTTCTTTGTTTTTCCTCTAATATCTGAGATTATCATACCCTTTCTTTTGAAAGGATATATAAAACCCATGAGGCAGAGGCCACATCTTATCTCCCATAGTGCCTAATGTATAGTAGTCGTTAAGTTAGTGCAACCATTTACTCATTATTCAACAAATATTTACTGGGCTCATATTCTGTGTGAGGTATAATGGCAATACCAAGGTTTCTGCCTAAGGACCTTACTGCCTAGTGTAATGTGATAATTATGCAAATAACTTTAATTTTAAGACAACATGTAATAAATGTTAAAAGAGTGTTTTAAAGGAAGGATTCTAGGAATTAGCTTGAAGAGGAAGAGTTGATATTAGGCCCTGATGGTCAGAGAAGACGTGGCAATTGAGCTAGGTCTTGAAGAATGGATAAGATTTTGTCAGGCAGCAGGGGAAAGAATAGTATTCCAGGCAGAAGAAATAGTCTGAGGAAAGGAATGAGGCCGAAAAGCACATGGCAATTCAGGAGTCTTGTTTAAGGAAAGAAGAGGGTATGGTCAGGTGCTAGAATGTAGGGCTTGAAAGATACGTTGGGGTCAGATTGTGAACAGCTTTGAATAGCAGTCAAAGAATATGAATGTTTTTTAAAGCCTTTGAGTGGGAGAGGCTCCTGAGCAGATTATTCTCTCCAGGTACCCCATTCTCTGGCCTCACCCTGTTAGGCTCAGTATCTTCATGCTGTCTCCAGCTACACAGAGTTTGTCAACTACCTTTCATTTTTCATCAAAATCTAGCTGTCTTATATTTCATTCCCTCAGGCCCCAAAGTATTAACGAGGTCATCTAATAAGTGAATCTGCAAATGGAAAGGGGTTAAATGCAGTGTCCAGTTAGGTTTAGCCAGCATAGTCTTTAGAAAGAGCATTTATGTTTCGCCACACTGTAATTGTCCATTTATATATCTCTTTCCACTGGTAGACTATCTACCATGTCCTATCATTTTAATGTATTTACTCATATCATTGTACTAGCACTGGTGCTTGCCACTTATTAAACTTAAAAAAAAAAAGAAAGATTAATCCAACTATGTGCGCTGGATGGATTAGAGGCAGGGAGACCAGTAAATGAATTATTACTGTTTAGGTGAAATGTAATGAAGCCTAAACTAGCATGATGGCAATAAGGACAGAAAGGGAGACAGGTGGTGAGTGACACATTTGTTGAATTGGGCGTTAGGTGGGAGGTATGATTTGGCTTATAGTATGTTTGAATCTGCAGTGTATTGGAATTCATTATAATGAGGGTTTGATTAAGCTGCAACTCATAGTCACTTGAAACTCAGTTCTACAAATAAGGACATCCGAAAACAATGGAGTTTTCGTGACTGTTCAAGTTATGTCCCCAAGATCCTGCCTTGGTGGGGTTTTCTGTTCGTTTGTTTGTTTAATTTTATTTTATTGTGGTGAGAACATTTAACATGAGATCTACCCTCTTAAGAAATATTTAAGTGTATAATAGTATTGTTGAGTATACATACAATGTTGTACATTAGATCTCCAGAACTCACTCATCTTCCTTAACTAAAACTTTATGCCTGTTGTTAAGTAACTCACTCACATTTACTTCTCCACTCTCCTCACCTTGGTTTTTGTTATTCAAGCTTCACCCTTTGAACTGACCCTCTCGCATGACCCATACCAGACAGTAGACCTCCTGTCATTTGACTAAGATTCTTCTAGGGCAAAAGCTAGGGATTTGAACAGACATTTTCAGAACTTAAACCATATGCTTTTCTGGTCTGTCCCAACTGGGAAGCCACTAGTCACATAGGGTATTTAAATGTAAAGTAATTAAAAGTAAATAAAATTTGGGGGCTTCCCTGGTGGCGCAGTGGTTAAGAATCCGCCTGCCAATGACAATGACAGTGGCAGACAAAATAAATAAAATAAAATAAACTTATTTTTTAAAAAAAGTAAATAAAATTTGGTATCCAATTCCTCAATCACTAACCACATTTGAAGTGCTCATTAGCCATAGACATAAAGTCAGACATAAATAGTCAGCAGTACAGACATAAATTTATAGAACTGTCCATCTTCGCATTCTTTGGACAACAGTATGCTAGATGGTGTGCTCTCTGCTCAGATTTAGAGAAGAACATGACATAGACTTTACTCTTCAAGTCCTGGTTGTGGTACAGAGGGTGAGGCAAAATGTAAACAAATCAGTAAAATAAAGTGAGTATTTAACTCTGCTTGTGGTAGAGTTTATAGAAGATACGATATTTGAGCTGAACTTTAAAGAATGAATGGGACAGAATATGGAGTATCTTTATCCTCTCTCTTTTCTCTTGAGCCCACATATCCCATGAAACTGTTGGCTGAAATTCGTGAAGTGAGTAGCTCTGTTTTGCTTTGATATTGTTATCCTGCATTTCTCTGGGTAATGTGGCTCTTTTGGCAGAACATTTCTGTTTTTGCTGGACTCTACAGAGACCTGGTTGGAAAATCTTAGGTGAAGTCAAGGTCAAAGTTAAAGACATTCAGGTAAAGAAAAATATTTTGGACGAAGAACAAAGAAATTTTAACAAGCTTTCTTTTTTTAATTTTTAAAAATATATTTTATTTATTTATTTATTTATGGCTGCATTGGGTCTTCGTTGCTGCGCGTGGGCTTTCTCTAGTTGCGGTGAGCGGGGGCTGCTCTTCATTGCGGTGCGTGGGCTTCTCATTGTCATGGCTTCTCTTGTTGCGGAGCACAGGCTCTAGGCATGTGGGCTTCAGTAGTTGTGGCTCACGGGCTCTAGAGCACAGGCTCAATAGTTGTGGCGCTTGGGCTTAGCTGCTCTGCGGCATGTGGGATCTTCCTGGACCAGGGATCGAACCCATGTCCCTGGCATTGGCAGGCAGATTCTTAACCACTGCGCCACCAGGGAAGCCCCAACAAGCATTTATTGATGCTGTTGCTTGCCAAGCCTTGGGCTGAGGTGCTAGGGAAACAAACACAGGTAAGATGTTTTTTAAACAGGCCCACGATCTAGAGAAGAAACAACTCTGTGGTGTGATATGTGCTAGGATTGACATGTGTATAGGATACAGTTAGAGTTTCAAAGAAAGAATGATCAGGAGTGATACTCTTCAATTAAACATTTTCTAAGAGTACTCTGTGCAGGTACTGTGTGTTATAGTAAAGGTAAAAACTAAGAGCTATGACAACTAGGGTACTTTGGCTCTTCTGGTAGGAGTGTAATTGGTAAACACACTGTCTGGCAGTGTCTACTAAGGCAGATGCCCTACAACCCAGTAGTTCCCCTCCTACGTGGAACTAGGCATTTCCCAAAGGAATGCATATACATATATATATGTTCACCAAAAGACGTGTGCTAGAAAGTTCACAGAAGCACTTTCATAATGGAAATTACTCACATACCCATCAACAGCAAAATACTTTGCAGCAATGAGAATAGTTGATCCACAACTACACACAACAGTTGGTTGGATCTCACAAAGTAGCGAAAGGAGCCGGACACAGAAGGGCCCGTGCTCTGTTTCTGCTGATATAATTTACAAAAATAGGTAAAACTAATCTATGCTGTTAGAAACTAGAGTAGTAGCTACCCTTGGGGGAAGCACCGTGACTAGAGGGGCTTCGGAGGTGCTGGTGATATTCTGCATCTTTATCTGAGTACTGGTTACTGGGATATTTCAAATTGTAAAAATCAGTGAAGCTGTATACTTGTGAACACTTTTCTGTATGTATTTTATACTTTGGTCAAATGTTTAGAATTTTTAAAAAGTGTTATGCGAATGTGAGCAGAGATTAATTCTGGCTGAGGGGCTCAGGGAAGATAACCGGTTAGAAGGCGGTGCAGTAACTGAGCTGAGCCTTGAAATGTTTGGGTGTAGTTAGGTGGTGAAGTGGGAGTAAAGAGGGGAAGCAGAGCATTTCAGAAAGAGGGAGCTGCCTGAGCAAAAGCAATGAACCATCTGGGGAAGGTAAAATAGTCTGGTTTGCCTTGAGCATATTGTACAAGATGAGGCTGGGAAAGTAAGTTAGAGACAGACTGTGAAAGGCCTGGAATACCAAGGAGCTTGGACTTGATTTTCTAAGAAGTTTTTGAAGGTCTTTTAAACCCAGGAGTGACCTTGTAAGGATTGCAGGGGGCTTAGCAAGGTGAGTAATTATATATTCATCCCCTGTGCATCAGTGAGATGGAATCTAGTCTCATTCATAATTATTAATTCAGAGCCTTGTCCTGAATGAAAAAAATTTGTCATTTCATGTCATTTCTTTCACTGCCTGTTTCCTTATGCCCAGTGCTTTTCCTTTCTCCCTTCTACCTGACAAAACAAAACAAAAAAACAACATGGAGTATTAACTTGTAGTATCTCTGGCCATATCTCTTAAAAGGGCCAACAGTCAGTATCATTTCATTACAGGCAAGAAGAGAGGCGGAGGCGGTCCTTCCAGGATTACACTGGGCAGAAGATCACCCTCGAGGCTGTCCTGAACACTACCTGCAAGAAGTGTGGCTGTAAAGGTAAGGCGAAGTCCCTGTCATTTCAGTTTTTCTGTCCTTGTGGGTGGACCCTTTACGGGATGCGGGAGGCCCCCTGGTGTGAGTTAGCTCACTGTGGTTTTTAGCCAAATGCTGGCCTCACCTGCTCATCTGCTGTTCCTACTAGACTCACATCAGAGTTCATGGCTTGTTGCTTTTTCTGTTTCCTTTTCTGAATGCTGGCCCTGGCAGATACTACACCACCACCACTACTCCCCTCTCTCTACGGGTGATGCCCTGCCTGGGCAAGGTCCCCATGTTCTATGCCAGGAGGGGTAAGAGTGTTGGATTATGATTAACACTCTAAATTTTTATCTCTAAGGATGATTATTGTTCTGCTGCAAAAATTAAGTGACTTGGAAATATATTCCTTAAGGATCCAAGTCAAGCTCTTTCTTGCTTATTACCTTTATCTCTATAACTTCAGAGTTCTGAATACAGTATCTTTTTAGTAATAAAGAATACAGGCTAGTCACTTCCTTTTAGCTTTGTTTCTTCAAGTTTCCTCCAGTCCTACTCAAATATTAAAGAGCTCTTTCAGCCTGACTTCCCTTGTTGGAGCTATAATGAGAGGTATTGCCAGCTTCTCGTTTTCAGAGTGACCTCAATTTGTCACCCCTTCTCCCTAGCCTTTCACCTACCCAGCTCTCTTGACTTTTCTACAATGAGTGGTAGCAGATTTGTGCCCTGGTTGAGGTCGTGGGGTTTAAGCCCCAATTTATCATTAATGTAGAGGGAGGAAGGGAAAAATAAAATAGAAAGAATACTTCCTCATGAGTATTGTGGGACCATTTCCAGCATAGATATTTGGAAAACTCTATGCTGTATTCTCCTTCCAGGCACCATCCTGCTTCTGGACTCCGAGTTGCAAAGTAGTTTACACATAGCTTTTTGATGACTTCATCAAATTCTTTGTGCCCCTGAGAGAGGGTCTACAAAGAGCTCAGACAAAACCAGCTGTGTAGCATCTGTTAAAGGGCCGCTTAATAGCAGTGTAGGCTCAGGGAGGGTGGGGTTCTCTTACCTTCAACTTGTGTCCACCAGGTGTTACATGAGGCAGAGAAGAATAATGAGAGATGGAATTTGGCCCAGGCAGGCCAAAGGTGGTTGGTTTTGATGCAGCAGAAAGAGCACAGGGCAGGGAGGTATGAGACCTGGGGTAAGTTTTAGCTCTGCTGCTGTCTGTGTGACCTTGAGGTACTTCTCTACTCTGGGCCTTCATGTCCTCTGCAAATGCAGTGTTGGATTTGATGATCTCTCAGGCCCTTGCCAGACCTGACAGCCTGTGAATGTTGAGTGCCCCTAGGTGACTGCTGTCTTTCTGTGTGTTAGCTTGAATCTGAGTGCTGCCTTCCTGCTTGCTGCCTAAGAGCTGTCTTCCTTTGGGGCTTGGCCTGCCACTCGGCTCCCTCTGCTAAGTATTACGCTCTCTGGAGCAGCCTTTCATTGTCAGGAATAAGTTCCAAATAGACCTTTAAAAATTCCTGAGCCCAGTTGCTAATGGAGGGCAGCACAAGCCTGTGTCCTCACGTCCTTTGCCATTTCCAAAGCGGTGCCAGGGCTTCCCTGGTGGCGCAGTGGTTGAGAGTCCACCTGCCGATGCAGGGGACACGGGTTGGTGCCCGGGTCCGGGAAGATCCCACATGCTGCAAAGCGGCTGGGCCTGTGAGCCATGGCCGCTGAGCCTGCGCATCCGGAGCCTGTGCTCTGCAACGGGAGAGGCCACAACAGTGAGAGGCCCGCGTACCGCAAAAAAAAAAATCGGTGCCAGCGTTTCCCACAGCTCTAGGACCAGATGCTTGTCTGGCTCTGGTTAAGTGAGCAATGCCATCTTGAGATGACAGAAAAATCTGCTCTGAAGGCAACAGCTGCTCTGAATGAACTCATTAGTACCTCCTGAACGAGCCAGCCCTTCAGGAACTTCTAGAGAAGATCCACCTGCTAAGGTGAGAGACTGCCTCTTCCCTCCCTACCTTTTCTACTTCTCTTCTGCAGGCCACTTTGCAAAGGATTGTTTCATGCAGCCAGGTGGGACCAAGTACTCTCTGATACCTGATGAGGAAGAGGAGAAGGAAGAGGCAAAGGCAACAGAGTTTGAAAAGCCTGACCCCACGAGAAATTCTTCTAGAAAAAGAAAGAAGGTGAGTGCTGTCTTTATTTTATTTATCATATTGAGTTTTAAAATAAAAATATACTTTCTGCAGAAATTTTAGAAATACTGAAAAACATAAAGAACATTAGGATCTCTTGTAATCTTTCCACCCAGTGAGACTCTTATAGTAGTTTTGGTATATTCTAATATTTTTTCTAGGTAAATATATACATACATATAATATAAATATATATATAATTTTCTAGGGAAGTGTATATATAATTTTCATATATGTATGTGTTTACATATAAACACACAAGCATGGTCATACTAGGTATAGTTTATATCCTACTTTTTTCATTATATTTATCAAAAGCAGGGCTTCCCTGGTAGCGCAGTGGTTAAGAATCCACCTGCCAATGCAGGGGACACGGGTTTGAGCCCTGGCCTGGGAAGATCTCACATGCCACGGAGCAGCTAAGCCCGTGCGCTACAACTACTGAGCCCGCGTGCTACAACTACTGAAGCCTGTGCACCTAGAGCCTGTGCTCCGCAACAAGAGAAGCCACTGCAATGAGAAGCCCGCGCACCACAATGAAGAGTAGCCCCCACTCGCTGCAACTGGAGAAAACCTGCGTGCAGCAACGAAGACCCAACGCAGCCAAAAGAATAAAATAAATAAAATATATAAATTTATATTTATCAAAAGCATTTTCTAGTATCCTTAAGTGTTCTTCAAAAACTTTATATAAGAGCACCATATGATATTCTACCCTATGGCTATATGATGGTTTATTTAATAATTTTTCTATTGTGGGATATTTTTGATTACTTCCAACCTAAATCTTTGGCCATATCTCTTATTGCTTTCTTCGGATAAATTCCTAAGTAAGATTACTGAGTTAGGGCTTTAAGACTCTTGATACATGTTATCAAATTGTCTTTCCAGAAAGTACTTACTTTACACCCAGCAGAGGATAAGAGTGCCTGTCTCACTGAGTTGTATCTTCCATCTACTACTTCTAGCAAAACAATTCATAAAACAGACATTAGGGCTTCCCTGGTGGCTCAGTGGTTGAGAGTCCGCCTGCTGATGCAGGGGACATGGGTTCGTGCCTCGGTCCGGGAAGATCCCACATGCCGCGGAGCGGCTGGGCCCATGAGCCATGGCCGCTGAGCCTGCGCTCCACAACGGGAGAGGCCACAACAGTGAGAGGCCCATGTACCGCAAAGAAAAAAAAACAAAACAGACATTATTGTGGTGCAGGAAAAAAGCAGTGCATTTGTAGCATACAACATAGAGAGGAAATGAAAAAAAACTATGCTATAGTTTGGTCAGAAATAGTTGTTCTCATGTAGTATAGTGTTTTTCTTTTTTTTTTTTTGGCCGCACACCACAGCATGTGGGACCTTAGTTCCCCGACCAGGGATTGAACCTGCGCACCCTGCATTGGAAGGCAGAGTCTTAACCACTGGACTGCTGGGGAAGTCCCTAGTGTAGTGGTTTTCTAATTGTGGCTGGTTATTAACTTTTGGGTTTTTTTTTGGTTTTGTTTTGTTTTTTCAAAGCTTTGGCAAACTTTTATTGAGTGGTCATTTTATTCCAGGCATTGCAAACCTAGGAATATAAAAACTGTGATAAGGTCCTTGCCCTCAGTGGGCATTATCTACAAATTCAGTATTATCTTCATTTTTTAGATGAGGAGGAAGGTCCATGGTACCATTATTAAGAATTGCCCCCAGTATATGGATAATAATATATCGATCTGTATATTCTTTCCCTGGGTGATCACATCCCTCCTAAGACTTCAGCTGCCCTGACCACTTTCACGTCACTAAGTAATATCCCACTGGTACTTCAGACTTTGGCTTGGAGTCAATCAGACGTAGGTTGAGGCCCTTCTGTGCTACTTACCAGCTATATAACTTTGGGCTCAAAGTAGGATCGTTGTGCTCCTTGAACAACCAAAAACCTTGTTTCTATCCTTCTACCTTGTATTACTAGTTTTAATGACAGAAGTAACCTCTCAGTCTCCCAAGAAAGAAACAATATGTAATTAATTTTCTTCTCCTTACTATCCCATGCCTAGTCAGTCACCAAGTCCTGTCCATGGTACCTTATAATATCCCAATTCTGTTCCTTCCTCCCACTCCCACTACTACTCTGCATTTCACCTGCTTCCCTCTCTCACTTATATTCAGACTATTGAATTAGCCTAGGGAGATTTTAAAACTACATATTTGCCTTCTACCTCTTGAGTACCAAGTTCACATCTGGGCATCTGATTTTTTTGAAAAAGCACCTTCTTTATCTCACTGCTCGATTCTCTTCATTAATATGATTTTTTGCCCTCTGCTTTAATTCTGAATGTGGACTGCTTGAGGCTGTGTCTGTTTTTATTACTCCCTTCTCTTCCCTAACTACCTTCTCCCTAAGTGATCTCATCCTGTCCAGTGGTTTTGAATACCATTTATATGCTAATAATCCCCCAATTAAGTATATGTATCGTTTTTTAAATCCAAGTCTGTAATTCTCCAAGTCTGTAATTCTGTCTCTAACATTTTCTCTGGAACTGCAGATTTAGATATTCAACTGCCTATTTGACATCTCCATCTGATTGTCGAGTTGACATCAAGCTTAGCACACTCCAAAACTCTTCAATGTTCCTCCTACCCAAGGCTGCTCCCTTCATATTCCTCCCTATCTCAATGAATGGGTCACCAGTTGCTGAAACCAAAATCTGCAGCCTTTGGGTATAGTGTTGTTATTGTTCTAATTGTAGTAAAAGATATGTAACATAAATTTTACTGTCTTAATCTTTTTTTTTTTTTGGCGGGAGGCTGTGCTGCACAGCTTGTGGATTTTAGTTCACCAACCAGGGATTGAACTCGCCCCCTCGTTAGTGAGAGTGCGGAGTCCTAACCACTGGACCACCAGGGAATTACCCCGTCTTAACCGTTTTTAAGTGTACAGTTCTTTGGCATTAAGTAAATTCATATTATTGTGCAATCATCACCACCATCCATCTCTAATACTGTTTTCCTTTTTTTGGCTGCGTTGGGTCTTCGTTGTGGTGCGCGGGCTTCTCATTGCAGTGGCTTCTCTTGTTGGGGAGCACGAGCTCTAGGCGCGTGGGCTTCAGTAGTTGTGGCTCACAGGCTTAGTTGCTCCACAGCATGTGGGATCTTCCCAGACCAGGGATCGAACCCGTGTCTCCTGCATTGGCAGGCGGATTCTTAACTACTGTGTCACCAGGGAAGTCCCTCTAGTACCCTTTTCATTTTGTAAAACTGAAACTCTATACCCATTAAACAATAACTCTTCATTCTCCTTTTCTCCCAGCACCTGATAACCACCATTCTACTTTCTGTCTGTATGATTTAGACTACTCTAAGTATCTTATAAAGTGGAATTATATAGTATTTGTTTTTTTGTGACTGGCTTACTTGAGTTAGCATAATGTCCTCAAGGTTCATCCATGTTATAGCATGTGTCAGAATTTCCTTCTTTTTTAAGACTGAAAATATTCCATTGTGTGCATATACCATATTTTGCTTATTCATTCATTCGTTGTTGATACTAGGATTGTTTCCACCTTTTGGCTTTTGTGAATAATGCTGCTGTGAACATAGTTGTACAAATATTTCTTTGAGATCTTGCTTTCAATTTTGGGGGGTATATACCCAGAAGTGGAGTTGCTGGATCATATGGTAATTTTTTTTTAATTTATTCATTTATTTTATTTATTTATTTTTTGGGTGTGTTGGGTCTTCATTGCTGTGCACAGGCCTTCTCTAGTTGCGGCAAGTGGGGGCTACTCTTCGTTGTAGTGTGTGGGCTTCTCATGGCAGTGGCTTCTCTTGTTGCAGAGCGCGGGCTCTAGGCGTGCGGGCTCAGTAGTTGTGGCTTGCGGGCTATAGAGTGCAGGCTCAGTTGTGGCACACGGGCTTAGTTGCTCCATGGCATGTGGGATCTTCCCAGACCAGGGCTCAAACCTGTGTCCCCTGCATTGGCAGGCGGATTCTTTAACCACTGCACCACAGGGAAGTCCCATATGGTAATTCTGTTTTAATTTCTTTTGTGGAACCACCATACTGTTTTTCACAGCAGCTGCACCATTTCATATTCCTACCAACAGTGCCCAAGGGTTCCAGTAGAGCATAGTGTTTTATTATTGTCAATTAGGTAAAAATGGATGATGTTGTTGTTCAATTCTTTTGTCTTTTCTCATTTTTTCTTTTTTTTAAAAATTTATTTTTAATTCCCAGGAAAGGGTTGTTAACGTATCCAATCAGAACATGTCTCTTCCTGTTTAAGATCCTTCAGTGATTTCCCATTGTACTTTAAAAAAAATCCAGACTGCCTCCTGTGAAAACAAACTGTCTAACCCTAGTCCTCTTCAAGTACTGCCTTTAGCAGGAGTAAATTATACCTAGCTAAAACATCGTTGTGTCTTTTTTTTTAATTTATTTATTTGGTTGCACCGGGTCTTAGTTGCGGCAGGTGGGCTCCTTAGTTGTGGCATGCGAACTATTAGTTGCAGCATGCATGTGGGATCTAGTTCCCCGACCAGGGATCAAACCCGGGCCCCCTGCATTGGGAGCGTGGAGTGTTAACTGCTGCACCACCAGGGAAGTCCCTGTTGTGTCTTTTTTATGTATCTATTTTTACAGTTACCTTCTGCTTAAGACAGGGGCTGCAAGTTTTCTATTTACAGTGCTGTTATAAAGTTTCCCTTTTAAGTAGGACTTTTTAAAGCAAAAATTCAGATATTAAGAAAAAATTTAAGTAAAAAAATAGCAGTTTATAAATACACGGAATAAAAATTGTGGCACTATTATATGAATGAACGGCACTTGGAAGACACTGATTTAGAGCAGTGGGGATATTATTTTAATTTGGTACTGTTCTCCTGTGAACCAAAGAAATAGAAATTAACAAAGGCCCCTACTTCAAGCGCTGCCTTCCAGAAGCCTTCTGCAAACCTTCAACATTGCCATGTTTAGCCTAACTCCCTCACAGAGGCAACTGTCCCCAACCCTGCAAGCAGTATTGCTTTCTTTTTTTTCTTTTTTATTTTTTTGCGGTACGGGGGCCTCTCACTGTTGTGGCCTCTCCCGTTGCGGAGCACAGGCTCTGGACGCTCAGGCTCAGCAGCCATGGCTCACAGGCCCAGCCGCTCCGCGGCATGTGGGATCTTCCCGGACTGGGGCACGAACCCGTGTCCCCTGCATCGGCAGGCGGACTCTCAACCACTGTGCCACCAGGGAAACCCCAGTATTGCTTTTTTTAAAAAAATTTTTTTAAATTGAAGAATGGTTGATATACAATATTATATACATTAAAGGTGTGCAATATAGTAATTTACATTTTTTAAGGTTGTATTCCATTTATAGTTATTATAAAATATTGGCTCTCTTCCTCGTGTTGTACAGCAGGGGTCCCCAACCGTCCTCCCCACCTGCCCCTCGGGGCTGCACAGCAGGAAGTGAGGGAGGGGAGCTTCATCTGCCGCTCCCCATCACTCGCATTACCAACTGAACCATCCCCCCACCCTCCATGGAAAAATTGTCTTCCACAAAACCGGTCCCTGGTGCCAAAAAGGTTGGGGGACCGCTGTGGTACGGTGTATCATTGTAGCTTATTTTATGCATAATAGTTTGAGTATTGCTTATTTTTGAACACAGGGTTTGGCTTTACATATCTTTATTCTTGATGCTAGCCTTCTTCATAGAGGTCTGAGGACTTGATTTAAAGAGGGAAATGGGAAGCTTCCACCATATTACCTCATTATTTAAATATAAAACAAAAGAAGGGTAACCCATAATCTTACTGCTTTACCAGAATCTATATTATTGTGGCACATATTTTCTTCTAGCTGTTTTCAAATGCATGTTTTACCTAGATGTAATTAAAATGTATGTATAATTTTGTTTCCTGTTTTTTACTTTGTCATGTCATCTTTCCATTTTTGCCACAGTCTTTTTTTTAAAATAAGTTTATTTATTTATTTATTATTTTTGGCTGTGTTGGGTCTTCATTGCTGCACACAGGCTTTCTCTAGTTGCGGCAAGCGGGGGCTACTCTTCATTGCAGTGCGCGGGCTTCTCATTGCGGTGGCTTCTCTTGTTGTGGAGCACGAGCTCTAGGCGTGCGGGCTTCAGTAGTTGTGGTGCAGGCTCTAGAGTGCAGGCTCGGTAGTTGTGGCGCACGGGCTTAGTTGCTCTGCGGCATGTGGGATCTTCCTGGACCAGGGCTCGAACCCATGTCCCCTGCATTGGCAGGAGGATTCTCAACCACTGTGCCACCAGGGAAGCCCACCACATAGTCTTAAAATGCTCATTTGCAGTGGCTATGCAATATTACATTAGGTGGATGCTGAGGAATTGCTTTTCTGAGGGCAGTAGAGGATGTACTTAAGAACCTGGGCTGTGGAGACAGACTGCCCGGCTTCTAATCTCAGTTGGGTCACCTCCTCATTGTGGAACTTAGGCTAATTACTAAACTTCTCTGAATCTGTTTCCTTTATAAAATGGGAACAATAAGCATCTACTTCATCAGGTTGTTAGGATGCGGAGATGCACATAAAACTCTGAGCACAGTGCCTGCATACAGCAAAGCCCAGTGCGTGTCAGCTACTAGTAGCTGTTGCTTAAAAACAGAGGCTTTATCATCACTGTGCAAGAGGTGCACAGTGCACCTCTTGCACTGTTGGTGGGAATGTAAATTGATACAGCCACTATGGAGAACAGTATGGAGGTTCCTTAAAAAACTAAAAATAGAACTACCATACGACCCAGCAATCCCACTGCTGGGCAAATACCCTGAGAAAACCATAAGTCATAAAGAGTCATGTACCACAATGTTCATTGCAGCTCTATTTACAATAGCCAGGACATGGAAGCAACTAAGTGTCCATCAACAGATTAATGGATAAAGAAGATGTGGCACGTATATACAATGGAATATTACTCAGCCATAAAAAGAAACGAAATTGAGTTATTTGTAGTGAGGTGGATGGATCCTAGAGACTGTCATACAGAGTGAAGTAAGTCAGAAAGAGAAAAGCAAATGCCATATGCTAATACATATATATGGAATCTAAAAAAAAGAAAAAGCTGAAGAACCTAGGGGCAGGACAGGAATAAAGACACAGACATAGAGAATGGACTTGAGGACACGGGGAGGGGGAAGGGTAAACTGAGATGAAGTGAGAGAGTGGCATGGACATATATACACTACGAAATATAAAATAGATAGCTAGTGGGAAGCAGCCACATAGCACAGGGAGATCAGCTCAGTGCTTTGTGCCCATCTAGAGGGGTGGGATCGGGAAGATGGGAGGGAGATGCAAGAGGGAGGAGATATGGGGATATATGTATATGTATAGCTGATTCACTTCATTATAAAGCAGAAACTAACACACCATTGTAAAGCAATTATACTCCAATAAAGATGTTAAAAAAAAGAAAGAGGCTTTGTGGTCAGAGACTGGGTTTAAGTACCGACACTGGGTTCAAAAAGTTCTTTATATATTCTAGATATCAATCTCTTATCAGACATATGACTTGCAAATATTTTCTCCCATTCTTTGGATTGCCTTTTCACTCTGTTGGTAGTGTTCTATTTTTGTTTTTCAGATTTACATTTAAAAAATTGTGGTGAACAAACACATAAAACTTACCGTCTTAACCATCTTTAAGTACAGTTCAGGAGTGTTAAGTATGTTCACATACTAAGTATATGATAGTGTCTTTTAATGTACAAACATTTTCCATCATGATGAAGTCCAACTTATGTATTTTTTTCTTTTGTTTCCTGTACTTTTGGTGTTATGTTCAAGAAATCATTGCCAAATCTAACGTCATGAAGCTTTTTCCTTCTGTTTTCTTCTAAAAGTTTTATAGCTTTAACTCTTACATTTAGATCTTTGATCCATTTTTTGAGGGTTTTTTATTGTTGCTGTTTGTTTGTTTGTTTGTTTTAACATGGTGTAAAGGAAGGTTCCAACCTCACATTTTTGCATGCAGATATCCAGTATCCCCAGCACCATTTGTTGAAAAGACTGTCCTTTCTCCATTGAATGGTCTTGGCATCCTTTTCAAAAGCCATTTGACTGTACACATGAGGGTTTATTTCTGACTCTTCATTCCATTCCATTGGTCCATATGTCTGTCTTTTTGCTAGAGCCACACCGTTTTGAATGCTCTAACTTCATAGTAAGTTTTGAAATCAAGAAATGTGAGTCCTCCAACATTGTTCTTTTTCAAGTTATTTTGGCTCTTTGGGGGTCCCTTGAGATTCCATATGAATTTTAGGATGAAATTTTCTAATTTTGCAAAAAATGTCATTGGGATTTTGGAAGGGTTGCATCAAATCTGTAGATTACTTTGTGTAGTATTGACGTCTTAACCATATTAAGTCTCCCAATCCATGAACATTGATGTTTTCCCATATATTTGTGTTGTCTTTGATTTCTTTCAGCATTGTTTTGTAGTTTTCAGTGTACAAGTATTTTTGCCTCCTTGGTTAAGTTTATTCCTAAATATTTTATTCTCTTTGATGCTATGGAATTGTTTTGATGCTATGGAATTGTTTTCTTAATTTTCTTTTCAGATTGCTAATTGCCAGTATATAGAAATACAACTGATTCTTGTGTGTTGATTTTGTATCCTGCAACTTTTCTGAATTCACTGATTAGTTCTAACAGCTTTTTTGTGGAATCTTTAAGATTTTCTCCATGTAAGATCATGTTTCCAAACAGGCAATTTTACTTGTTTAGTAGAGCTAGATTTTTAACTGTGATTCTATGTGTATGTTCCAGGAGTTTTTCATTCTCTTTTCACCTTTTAGGGGTTAAATGGTATTTATCAGATTCCTGACGTGGTTCTGTGGATATCTCACTTCTGTGGGTCTTTGGTTGTTTTTGTATTGCTTAATACACCTGGTGCAACTAGTTAGTGCTTTGCTTCTAAAGCTGCTTTGAGATGTGTATTTCAGTTCGCCAAAATAATTATTAAGGATCTGCTAGGTATGAGGCACTTTTATGACCTGCTTAGTCAACCCATTATCCTACCCTCTGTTGCTCTTCACTTAGTAGAGAAATGGTCTGATGAACAATGGCAGTAATAATCATCATATCTTACTACTTTTAAAGTACCTTTATGTATATGAACTTCTAACTCATGAGTCCTCTTTGATTAAAAAGTGCTCCAGGGGGCTTCCCTGGTGGCGCAGTGGTTGAGAGTCCGCCTGCCGATGCAGGGGACATGGGTTCGTGCCCCGGTCCGGGAAGATCCCACATGCCGCGGAGCGGCTGGGCCTGTGAGCCATGGCCGCTGAGCCTGCGCGTCTGGAGCCTGTGCTCCGTAACGGGAGAGGCCACAGCAGTGAGAGGCCCGCGTACCGCAAAAAAAAAAAAAAAAAAAAAATAGTGCTCCAGGGAGCTGAAACTGTAAAAACTTCCCCCTTGATGCCCATTGTTTCTACCAAGATATCATCTAGTGTCATTGTCTTTTCACCTTGTCGTTAATCGCTTTATTATCTTTTATGCCTTATATTTGTTTAGTACTTACAGTTCATAAAATATCTTCTTTTTTTTTTTTTTTGGCCACGCTGCACAGCATGCAGGATCTTAGTTCCCCGACCAGGGATCGAACCCATGCCCCCTGCAGTGGAAGCGTGGAGTCTTAACCACTGGACCGCCAGGGAAGCCTCAAAATATCTTCATTTTTTATTTTGTTTTATCCTTACGCAATCCTGTGTGGTAGCCAGAGTAGGCATTATTATCCCGCCATTTTACACCTTAGGAAAATGGAGATTAAGAGAAATTGTCTCACCTGAAGTCACACAACTATAAGAGGTAGTGCTGAAATAAGAACCCAGTTCTTTAGATTACTAACCCAATATTCTTTTCTATACCACACTTCTACCGTTAATTCATTTAGCTCTTCAATTATTTATTTACTCAACAACTATGTATTGGGTGCCTCATACTTTTCTTTTGTGCATTGTGTTAGGTGATTGACTTATCAGGTCTTATAAGATCACTTTTGGGCCAGTTTTTGCTCTGTTACCAGCTACCCTTAGTAATCATCTGATGTTATCTCTTGATTTTTTTTTTTAATTTTCAAATGTGTTTCATTTATTTGTTTTACGTGAATTTGTATTCCTTAAATGTATTTCACCGAGCTGATAAAGTGAAGTGCTCTAGGAATATGCTCTCTATTGATCTGTTTTTGTTCACAACCATAAATCAAGTTTCCAGGCCTCCTGTTTCTTTCCCTCATCTAAATCTTTGATTCCAACAGGAGGCTGGCTTTCCTTATCAGTAAAAACTTCTACCTGAGATGGATATTTTGGAGTGTGTGAGAGTGGCAGATTTGGACACCTGTTCCAGCACTAGTTGGCTCTGGGCCATCCAGAATTAGAACCAGAAAGTCAAAAACAGTCTACTGGGTTCTCATCTCTGCTTCTTTACAAGACTGCTTCATTGTCCCACTTCTTTCTGCAGTCTGGTAGAAGAGAATGTCTAAAGTCTCTAAGACAGGAGAAGGTGCTAGGCATGTTGGGAAATCAGGAAATGGCCAGGATAAAGAAAGGGTGTCACCTGTTTCAAATAGTGCCTGGCACATATAGGCATGCACCTTTGAATTGATAGACTCCATCATATGTGCCATGTGTAACTCCTCGGGTTCTTTCACTCAGTGAGGCCTACCCTCAGTTTGGAGAGTAATAGGGACTGACTCCTGCTGCTGCCGGTGAGTAGGGGCAGGAGTAAGAGATCTTTCTATCCCTGAGCCTCTTTTTATCGAACATACATGAATTGAATGCATGTCCTTGTCCAAAAATCTAGTACGTATTGGTTTAGTTCCATGCAATACCTATTCAGTACCATGACGGTCTTCATCCCAGTGTCTGAAAATTATGAGTTATTTTTGTTGGGCATAATTAGAACAGGAGGAAGCTGTGTGTTGCAAATGGAAATGGGCTATGAAGAGGCTGATAAAATAGGAATAAAGGTTTTTGTAGTGAAGCCCTGGATAATCTTTCATGAACCTGTGGTGTGTGCTTTGCTAGCCTCTCTCACTTATCATATGCCATCATGGGTCTCTCTGAATCAGGCTATATTATGAGGAAGCATCTGCTTTGGGCATCAGGCTGCTGCCTTATTGTCATGAAGTTTAGCTATATTTGATCCAGAATATAATTTTCTTCTTTTCATATGGCTACTATAATTACTCTCTGCTGTACTATATTTAGAAGAACAGAAATAGGAATGTCATCCCCTTGGCTGCAGTGCTGGCTCTGTTCTGTTCTCCAGAGAACTTCTGGTGCCTATCTGAGAGAGAGGTTGCCAGTCCTGGGCCTGTTCTGCTGGAGCACAGAGAGTTGTCCAGTGTATTCTGCTCGAAAGCCTTCAGGATTCTCCTTCTTCTATGGAATAAAGTCTGAGTTCCTTTAAGACTCTTCACAACCTGTCCAACATCCCAGCATCATCTCTCACCAGTCCTTTCCCTCACACACTGTACTCCAACCTCATTCATTAAAAGGATTTCTGTTGTGTGCCAAGTTCTGTTCTAGTCATTGCAGCAACAATAGTGAACAAAACAGGAAAATCCCAGTCTTCATGGCACTTACTTTCTAATGGGAGTCACAGACAACGAACTAGTAAATAAATGTAAAATAATACTAATATTTCAAGTACTGAAAAATGCTATGGAGAAAAATCAATTTGGTAATGAGAGCTAGGGAGTACTAGAATAGGGGTAAAGGGATAGCTGACTTGCCATTCTAGATAGGATGATAAGGGCAGACCTTTCTCATAAAGCATCATTAGAGTGGATCTTTGAAGGAAGTGAGAAAGCAAGCTACTCAGATAAGTGGTGAGAGAACATTTCAAGAAGTACAATAGTTAGATATTGGGAATGAGCTTGGCATGTTTAAGGAACAGTAAGGAGGTCAGTGTAGCTGGAGGAAGTGAATGAGTTAGAGGAAACCAGGGCCTTATAGGAGAATCTGAGGACTTCAGCTTTCACTTAGAGTGAGATGGATGTCATTAGGCATTTTACTAGAGGGATGACATGATCTGACTTATCTTTTAAGAGAATTATTCTGGCTACTGTATGGAAATTAGATGGTTAGAAGGCAAAAGTGGAAGTAGCAAGCTAGTTAATAGATAGTATTAGTAATCCACATGATCAAGTAAATGAGGCCTAAGAACTGACCATAAATTTGGCCATGTGGAGATCATTGGTAACTTTGACAAGAGCTGTTTCAGTAGAGTGGTGAGTTGACAACCTGGTTAAAATTGTTTAGGAGGGTTGTTTTTTTTTTCAAAATGGGAACTATTGTAGCACATTTGTTTATTTTGGGGAATGAGCCATTAAAGAAGGACAAATTGATGCAGGAGAGAGGGGACAATTCCTGGACCTATGTCTTTGAGTAGGAAAGAAGGGATGGGATCCAGTACAAGGTAAGTATGCCACACAGGATCTTTCAGGCATTTCCTTCATTCTGTCTTCCATCTGGCTGGAAGGCCCTCAGTTCCCTTCTTCCGTCAGCACTACTACCACTACTCCACCTGCCAAAGCCATGTTCATCCTTCGAAAGCACAACACATTACATATCCTTCATGCGGCCATCCTCAAATTCCTCAGACATAATTGATTTCTTTCCCTTGTGTGTCCATGGCATGTTGTTTGTACTTTTCTTACATCACTTCCATGGACTGCCTAGTATCTTAATTAATCTTTCTCCTTGATTAGTGTATCCCTTGAAGGCTTCTGTTCCCTGATTTCTAATGTCATTCAAGTACTATAAGAGACAAATTAGTTGATAGATATTACTGGCTCTTAGAAGGTACTCAACAAATATTTGTTGAATGAGTGTACTGTATGGTTATTGGGAGTTATTCTTTCCCTTGTTTGATGAGGTTGGCTCAGGTTTGGAGGAATGGTGCCAGTCACCACTCCTGAGCTACTGAATGTGTTTACTTTGCATGCAACTATGGCTTTGCACTAGTAGGTACTCTGTATTTGTCTGAATTCTATTAAAAATCTGTTCTTATCTCCTAAGCGACACTGTATGTAACTATGGCTCTCTAAAATGCTTTATAGGTAGTAAAGTTAAGTAAATACTTGTGAGTTGATTAATAACCTTCTCCCTCTGGTCTTACCCTTTCCAAGCTATGATAAACTGGTGCTTATAAGCAAATTCTAACCAGGAATCACCCTCTATCCTACTTTATAAAAATTAACCCTAGAGAATCAGTCTGAGAATCAAATTATCTCTTGAGAATCAATCATTTCTCAAGAATAAGAGAATAAATAACCAGTGCTTTCTCAAGAATAATTCTTAAGAATGAATAAAACAGAATAAATGCTTGCTTGCTTGCTTGATTTCTGGCTAGATTAGTGCCTTTGGGCTAGAAAATGCTAAGTTAGGTGCTGGCTTTAACACACAGAGCTAAAAAGAACATCTAATTTGGGGCCCAGCCTGAGTCAAATCCAGGTTCTACCATTTGGGCAAGTTACTTTACCTCAGTAAACCTCTCTGAAGTTATAATTTTCTTTCCTGAAAATATAGAGATTATTATGCCCACTTAAGAGATTTGTTTTGAAGGTCATGGGGTATGTGTGCAAAGTGCCCAGCCCAGCATCTAGAAAATTAGGTACTCAATAAGTGTTAACTGCTGTTACTCCCCTTTCTCAGTTTACGCTGGGCTGCTGCTAACCTTTTTTTTAGAACTATAGAGAAAGTGGATGGGCTAGCTGCTGTAGCACAGGATATGTGCTTCTCAGAGAGAGGTTTTGAGCAATGGCTTCTTTCCTCTGCCCCTCCGGCCTGTCTACTATGAGCCCCCACTTCTGGGTCATTACCCTTTACCTTATGCTCCTCCTCCCCAGAATGTAGCCAAGGGACCAGAAGCCAGCTTCACCTCTGACTTTCCAACTTCACCTCTACTCCAACTCCCAACTTTCCTCTTGAACTACAACATACGAAGTAATTTTTGTTCTCTAGCTCAAGGTTAGAGACAAAATGAAAATGATGCCACCTGCTGGAAAACTAGATTTTCTTTATTCGGGTTGCAAAAGAGCTTTTACATCAAGATTGAGGTCTAGAAAGCCATCTCCCCAAGTCCTCCTTGCTACCTAGAGTCAACGTTCTAGCTTGCCAGGGTTCTCTAGTGATTTGCTTTTCTCTTTCCTCCTTCTGAGCCTGTATCATTGAGAAAGTGGAAATAATGCCAAACTCTGAGTTAGAAAGTGTAACATTCTTGTCTTGTCTTTGGTCACTTCTTTGAGTTGCAGTTTTCACCTCTGTAAAATAGCAATAATAATTCCTGACTTCTGACCTTACCAGATTATTATTACAAGACACGAGATGCAGAAAGCTTGATAAACTAAAGTGCTATTTGTTTGTAAGGAAGTATTATTACTTTCCTTTCTCATTTATGTATCCAGGCTGGGCCAGTCTTAGGGGAATTGGTGCCAGACTCTGCATCTGCGTGTTTACTTTCCCAGGACTCTGTCCTACCTAAGGGGCAGAGACTGGTGAGGCTGCCAAGCCCATGTAGCCTGTGATTGACTTCCATTATCTTGCCATCTAGGAAATTGCAACACCATAAGCCAAACCATGGATTTGCCGACTCTCAACTTCTCCCAGCCATGGTTCCTACAGCTTGATAACTTGGGCCTGGGAAGCTTCCCCTCTCTCTACTCCACTGGAGACTCCAAGAAAGAATTTTGGTTTAATCTTCTCTTAGAACTTTGACTCATCTGCTGTAGATACTTGGCCAGATTGTCAGAACATTCTGGGAGTTCTCTGAAATAAGAGAATAATACAATACTTCTAGCTACCACTGAGTTCCTACCATGTATCAGGCACTATAGTTAGTACTTACCATGTTTAGTCCTCATAGCATCCTTTGAAGTAGGTATTTATTATTTGTAATTTACTGAAAAGAAAACTGAGGTTCAAAAAAGTTAAGTCTTGGGACTTCCCTGGTGGTCCAGTGGTTAAGACTCTGTGCTTCCAATGCAGGGGGCGCCGGTTTGATCCCTGGTTGGACAAGTAAGATCCCACATGCCACCCAGCGCGGGCCAAAAAAGAAAAAAAAAAAGTTAGGTCTTTTGTTCTAAATTACATAGTTAGTAAGTGGCAGAGTTGGAATTTGAACTTAATTCTTTTTTTTTTTAATTTTTTAAATTTATTTTTGGCTGCATTGGGTCTTTGTTGCTGCGTGTGGGCTTTCTCTAGTTGAGGCGAGCGGGGGCTACTCTTCATTGCGGTGCATGGGCTACTCACTGGGGTGGCTTCTCGTTGCAGAGCACAGGCTCTAGGTGCACGGGCTTCAGTAGTTGTGGCGCATGGGCTCAGTAGTTGTGGCTCGTGGGCTCTAGAGCACAGGCTCAATAGTTGCAGCACATGGGCTTAGCTGCTCCGCAGCATGTGGGATCTTCCTGGACCAGGGATCGAACCCATGTCCCCTGCATTGGCAGGCGGATTCTTAACCACTGTGCCACCAGGGAAGTCCCTGAACTTAATTCTATCTTATTCCAAAACTGTTGTTCTGACCACCATATACCGTGAGGCCTCCCATCACTATACAGGAAGAGGGGCCATGTGCAATCAAGGAAAACTCAGGAGATTTCCAGTCATATGATCTACATGCAGATCCCAACCCTGCCTGTGTGATCTGGGGCAAGTGGTTTTCAACTTCTCCAGCCACAGGTACTATCTCTTCACCACCATGTGACATAGGTGCTGTTCTTATCTCTGTTTTACATTTGAGGAGACTAGGCCTCAGTGAGGTGAAATGACTTGCCCAGGGTTACAGAAGAGTAATAGTAAATGGCCGAGCCAGAACTCATGTCTGGGTCTAACACCTGGTTCTGTCTTTTGTCCACCATTTCTCACAGCCAGCTCCCAACACCTAGTCTATCAGGCAGACTTACAGTCTCCGGATGCTGGATGGAAGCCTAATAGGAGGAGCAGGAGCCTTGCCCTCTTCTACTCTCACTTTCGCCTCCCATAGTCTCTCCTTCTTAGAAACCTTACCAAGGCAATATACACATTTGCAATTCAATGAAAAGGTTTATTCAGTGCTTACAAACTGCTCCAAGTACCCTACAGAAGCCTGGGGATCAGGGTCTCAGCCTCTGTGTGCGTTTGTGCTGTTAATTTGGTGGCGTAGTATGGTGGGAAGTGTTGAGAAAGTTCTTTCTGAGCTTTTTTCTTTATCAGTATACTCTTGTAAGGTTGGTTGCGAAACTTAGAGATGGTAAATATTCAAGGGCAGCAGGTGGGGCCTTATTAATTGATGGCGGTTATTTTCCCTGGCAGCAGGGTCTAATAGAAACCAGACTGGGAGTCAGGAGTCCTAAATCCATTACTCTCATATTCTTGGGCATGTGAAGTACTGTCTCTAGTCAGACTAGGTGATCTCTAAGGACTCCTTTCAGCTTTAATATCCTGTGCTTTTTAAAAATGAAAGTAATAGGGAATTCTCTGGCGGTCCAGTGGTTAGGACTCAAGGCTTTCACTGCCACGGCCCGGGTTCAATCCCTGGTTGGGGAACTAAGATCCCTCAATCCGCGTGGCACGGCTGAAAAAAGAGAAAGAAAGTATAAATGCTTGTTTAAAAAAAAATGAAAAAGGACAGCGGAAGACCTCAGCTTCCCTGTATGCAGTTCATTCCTGAGGTAACACTTGTGACTGTTTGTGTCCTTTCCATTGTTTTCTGTGTATTTTAAATATATACAGGTATGTTAAATATACATATTATATTATGATTTAATGTACTAAATATTATAATTTATATATGTAAATATATATAATACATATGGTATGCATGCATATGTGTGTGTGTGTATAAACATACACACATATATTGTTACATACCCTGGAACCTAGAATGCATACTGCGTTATGACTTGATCCTTTTTCGCTCATTTTGAGCACTTTTTCTTGTTAGTACTTAAAGATATAATTTTTTTTTAATTAATATTTATTTTTGGCTGCATTGTGTCCCCGTTGCTGCGTGCGGGCTTTCTCCAGCTGCGGCTTGTGCGCTGTAGGCACGCGGGTTTCAGTAGTTGTGGCGCACGGGCTTCGTTGCTCCGCGGCATGTGGGATCT
The DNA here is from genome assembly GCF_059928025.1 of Delphinapterus leucas. Lineage (NCBI taxonomy): Eukaryota > Metazoa > Chordata > Mammalia > Artiodactyla > Monodontidae > Delphinapterus > Delphinapterus leucas. The sequence goes on along the minus strand of NC_143129.1, from coordinate 165,774,898 downwards.
TCCCGGACCAGGGCTTGAACCCGTGTCCCCTGCATTGGCAGGCGGATTCCCAACCACTGGCGCCCCCAGGGAAGCCCTAATTAATGTTTTTTAATCTATTAAGTTATCCCCTAATGATTACAGGCCATGATTTTTTAAAGCAAATATACACATACAATGTTGAGTTTTTATTTTATTCATTTATTTTTTTTAGGAAAAGAAGAAAAAGAAACATAGAGACAGGAAGTCATCTGACTCTGACAGCTCAGACTCTGAGAGTGATACAGGCAAGAGGGCAAGGCACACGTCAAAAGACAGCAAGGCAGCAAAGAAGAAGAAAAAGAAGAAGAAGCACAAGAAGAAGCACAAGGAGTGAGAGTGGAAAGAGTGGAGGGGGTGGTGGAGAGAAGGAACCACGAGCCTTGTGCCTTGAAGCGCTGGCTCCTGGAAAGACTCAGTAGTGAGAATATGGCCTTCCACCCCGTTGACTTCTCTCCCATGGGAGATGGCTTCCCCTCCTGCCACAGGCAGGTTTGGGAGATATCAAAAGTATCTGCCTGAATGAGTTGTTTTCTTATCACTCCAGTCCCTTTGCAAGTGACCCCTGCAGCTGACCCATTCATTCACCCAACTTCCTTCATTCAGCAGAAGGTCCTATTACCCTCTTCCAGCTGCCACTGCCAGAGCCAGAGTCCAGGCTAGAGCCACAGGTACTGCTGTGGAGGTGAGTCTGGCTGTAGTTGGAGAACAGAGTGATTGGCTCCTCCCTGTTGGCCTTCCTTGGGCTGATTGGTGGGTGACCTCTGCTGCATCCAGCACAGGGGCAGAGGGAGACTGGCAGCACTAGGGAGAACATGGGAAGAAGTGGTGCTCACTTTCTCCATCCCCCTAACATGATTCTACTATGTTAGAAGTGACAGCCAGTGGTCACAGCCAGAAAACCATTGTTTGCAGTGACTGAGCTTGTGTGTGACGTTCTGCCCGATCACTGAACCAGACAGCTCAAGCCAAGATCATTGCTTTACTTTTATTTACTACAATGTGAATCAGTTGGTTCCATTTCAGGTCTCTGCTTAAATTCCTGGCCCTAAATGGAAGTGTGCTTGGTTTTAAACTTACTGAGAGTCCTTATTGGTATAATCCCTCTTCCTGTAACTTACAGACTTAAAAGTCACTGAGGCTGCATTAGGTGACAGAAAAACATTTAACATGTTACCTTAGACCTTGGAGAGCCGCCCAGCTAAGGTACAGCGCCAGAGGCACTAGCAAGTCACAGCCTTCTTAGATCACTTATAAGCCCTCACTTCTGTAATGATCAGATGACCTCTCCCCCAGGGCTGATTAGAGAACCAGTAAGAATTTGAACCATGAGTAATGGCCTAGCACATAGGCAGATGCTCAGCAGTCATCTTCGCCAGTGGGCATTTTCTCCCACTACCACTGGCACAAGCCTGGATCCTGTGTCCTAAGCCTGTGTTCTGGAAAGAGAGAGACCACAGCATTCCACAGAGAAGAGCAACTGTCCAGACCCAAAGGCATTCAGTGCAGGATGGACCTGAGGTGACAGTTCAGAAGCCCCACCACTGAGTGATTATTCCAGGTTGGACTAGCTCATTTGGCCATAGGGAGGGGACAGTGTAAAGGGAAGTTGTAGGTACAGCTGTTTTATTTTTTGTACGTGTAAGGTGATCAGCTATCACTGTCCCTGAGACTGTCCATTGCAGTCTCTCATCCAGTGCTTCTTCCTGAGTGGCAGTCGTTTATGCCTACTCTCTGACACACACAGAAACTGAGACTCCCAGAATCATGTCACCAAAAGCAAAAAGGCAACTGGGTGGCCTAGGTGCTGCTTTATTGACCTCAGAGCACCCTTTGGGTGCAGTTAAAAAAACAAACATACACAATGAGAACAGAACTGGTGCCACCTGACCCCAGGAGAATTTCCCCAATCAAGGTGGATTTATACAAAATGCCAAAGGAAAAAAATGAGTCAATCTGGTGCTGAGTCCAGGAGTAGCCAGCTGGCAGAGGAGGAGTTGTTGAGGGAGTGAGCAGGTCATGCCCCTTTCTCGTAAGTGCGAGTGCAAACTGCATTGCAGTGGGTGAGTGTCTGGAAGAAAAGACAGAGTCAGGTTAGGGCAGGAGTGTGGACACAGAAGGTATTGGGAATACTCTCCACTCTGATGGGGAGAGCCCTCTACCTTCATGCTAAAAATTTTCATTTACTGCCTACCTACTACGTGCCAGGCATTTTCCTAATGCTTACACCAAGTCTTCTTTTTTTTTGGCCATGTCATGTGGTTTGCGGGATCTTAGTTCCCCAACCAGGGATTGAACCCGGGCCACAGCAGTGAAAACACCAAGTCCTAACCACTGGACCACCAGGAAGTTCCCCTAAGTCTTTAAGTTAGGCATTGTAATTCCTCTTGTAGAGATTTGGGGAAATGAGCTTTCAGGAAGGAAGTAACTTGGTCAAGATCCCAGTGTTTCTCTTTCCCTTGTACCACTCCTCTCCCTTCATCTTTAGTGCCTAAGATGGTGCCTGGCACATAGTAGACCAACAGGTGAATAAAAATGTCCAGAGGCTCTTGGGGAAGGACTTTACTAGGCCACCAACTCTCCGTTCTTTCCCTAACTTAGGGTAGTGCCAGGGCCAGAGGCCTGAACCCCCAGCATCCTGCCTGGCATCATAGAGCCAGGCCCATGGTTTCACCATAGCTTAACTGCCCAGTGAGTATTTGGTGCTGTATATCACATTCCCACCAGAGCTAGGTAACTCATTATTAACTCTGCAGGGCCCCCTGCCCCGTGTAAGTGCAAGAATGCAGTGACCAGGTTACACTGACCCAAGAAGGTCTGCAGTGAAGATGCTGAGGCGAAAACCTGAGGCCCTACAGAATAAGGAGGCAGAGATCACGGGTGGCTGCTGTCTCCACCCCTGGGGGTGTTCAGTCAAGGCTACATTCTTCAAGTGAAGTCCCCAAGTTTGTCCCTAAACAGACAGATCTGCCAGCTTGTTTGTCATTTCCAACCCAGGCCTTAGGTACTTGTAGTAGGCCAGGCATGGAAAGCTCTGAGAGGAGGTGAGCCTGGAATGAAGTAGAAATGACTGTGCTGTCAGTTGGGGCCCCACCGATCACCAGCCTGTCCCTGCCCAAACGCTTGGGAGATGGGAGCCTCTCCTATGGGCCTGGAATCAGATTTGGCCAAGCTTTCTACCTCTCCCTGGGGCAAGGCAATGCGGCGGCAATGCAGAGGATGAAGCTAAGGCCATGGAGTGCGCCTACTGTAGTGGTCCCACACCAGTGATGCTCTGTGCTCTGCATCCACTGTCTCCTTCAGACTTCCCAGCAGCCCTACAAGGTTAGTGTTATTAACACCCACTTTACAGTTGGACTTGGAGAAGGTGACTTGTCCAAAGTCATGCACCCTATAAGCTGAGATTTAAACCAAGTCCAAAGCCACTACATAGAAAATTCCTACCTAATACCACCCAGGCCTGCCTCCACCCTCCATTGTTCCAGCTTCCATTGGTCCCACTGATGACCTTGGCTTTTCACAATAGGCTTGGCTGAAGGGGCAGTAGAAACGAATTGGGTGAGGCTCCAGAGTTATCCATCTTACCAGGATGAGTTTCCCAGCAACTACTTCCCGCACAAGTGTTGTCTCTTGTCCGTTCCACTTCTGCACGTGGACAAGTTTGCCTCCATCCAGCGTCACAATGGACTGTGGAAAGAGGGTAGAGGCCTGAGCTGAGATCTGAGCTAGGATTGAGGGGCAGGAAGGGGTCTGGTCACTGGGGCCACAAAGGACCCAGCCTCTAACCCAAACTATTGACAATGCTAGGATCAGAGATCAGGCAGCCCACCTCCAACCTAGCCCCATAGGATGTCTAGTTCACCACTGCTGCTTGGCCGGGGGAGGGGCCTTCAGCTGTTGGGCGAGTAGGGAGAGGCAGATAGTACAGTGGAGAGGAGCAGCCTGGCTCTGAGAAGTGCCACCAGCCTTCAGGATGGGCACTTATCCCATACTCTAGGTGATGCCCACAGCCCAGTCTCACTAAGATACAGAGTGGGGGGACCAGCCTAATGCCTGTGAAAGACTGGTGAGGAGGAGTAATCCTGAGACTCTCCGGCCAAGTGGTGATCACACATAATGTCTAAAAGACCCTTGGGGACGGGAGGTATTGGAAAATTGGACCCTGCCCCGTATTCCTACTCCTCTTGGTCCATATCAAGTGACCCCCTTGAGGTGACGAGTGGGCAGCAACCGCCAGGTCCTGGGCCTGCGGGCCCTTGGAGTGTTCCACAGCCCTGGTCAAATGTCCACTTAATCGTATGGGTTCTGCCAGCCTGCATCAGCTGGCTCTCATTTGGCAACTCTCCCAGGTCTCTCTTCTCTAGAAATTTGGGGGCTCTAAGCCAGGCTAGGGTACCCTGACTGACCAGGGTTCAGTAGAAGAGTCTGCAAAGGCTGTGTGTATGTGCTTTGTGGCCAGTGGGTCGGTGGGTGTGCACCCTTACCACCACCTTCCTCCTCATTCTCATTCCCCTAGCTTTTTGTCCATTCAGAGCAGGTTATGTTTAGCCTAGGCATCCCAGAGAACTACTGTTGTGTTTAACTGGGGTTCTTGCCCTTCAAGAAGGTAGGCTAGTTCAAGGAGGTAAAGGCATGTGGTAGGGCAGGCACCTCTCTCCAAGGTAGGCTGCCATCTTTGGGTACCATCCCATCTCTGCTGCCAGCTTCCTGTATGATCCTGGGCTGGGCTCCAGCTTCCTCCACAGGGAGGAGATTAGACCCTCTCCTCTCCTTGGGAGCAGCTGTGAGGAAGAAGAAACAGCTGAGGAGCTGAATGGAAAGGTCTGGTGGAAAGGTACCGCTATAGGTACACCCTGTTGAGGGCAAAACCCCTTAGTTCTCTCTCTTCCATGCCTGGCTCAGTGGCTGGAAGGCCTGAGGCAAGCTGCCAAGACAGCCACCACCGGATGACAAGTCCTAAGACTGGGGGCAGATGTACTCTCCCTCCCCAGAAGGAGAGGGGCTAAGGCTTGGTGAGAAGACACTATAAACACACCAAAGACAATGCTGTATCCAGAATATAGTTTTTCCTGCCTGTAGGCTGGCAGCATTGGAAATGGTTTCTCAGGGTCACTGGCCAAGCCCTGGAAGTGGAGGCTGGAGAAGAGGAAGCATCTGAGTAGGTCTCAACCTCTTGTCCCCAGCTGTCTCCTTGGCTGCTGAAGGCCAGGATGACCTTTCAGTGGAGGACCTTGACTTCTGGGCATCGTTCCTAAAGCACCTGAGGTCACAGCCATGTCCACATAAGCCCCATCTATGGAAGGGGAAAGAAAGCCAGAGCTGTTGCATGCCATACACAAGGTCACCCAGCTGGAGCTGGCGTAGACAGTGAGGTCAGACTATCCAGGCTCTGTGCTGCCCGCTCCCAGAGGCAACAGATAGATGCTTCCCAAGATGGGAGGGAGAACAAGATAGGACTAACATGCATTTAGCACTTGGGACATCCCAGCACTGCACAGGCGCTATGGACCTCATTTGCCACTTCAATCCCCCATGACAGCCTACCCCTCAATGTGCAATAATAGGGCGCCACCGTAATCCCTTTCAGGGCCTTCCATTCCCCATGGACCCTTCCTCGACTCACCTTGACCTTCCTGTCATCTGCTGTTGTCTCATCGAACTCCACTCCCAGCTTGAAGCTGACCTCCGTGTTCTTAAAGGTGCTTTGTGTTTTTATGGTGATTGTGTCCCCGTTCACTTCGATGACTGTGGTAGGCTTGGTCACGTTAGCCACCTGCCTGGTAGCAAAACCCACACCTGAGGGCAGAGGGAAGGGTATGAGTATGAGCTGGAGCGAGAGGCAGGGTACAAGGAGCTCAGTGACCAACTCTTAGGCCTGGATGTGGGGAAGGGGGAAAAGAAGGGTGAGAACTTTCAAAGACTTTGCATGGCTGTTAATTCAGTCTTCCCGTTAGCTCTGTGTGGTGAAGAGACATTACTGATCCCATTAGACAGATGAGAAACTTAATGGACAGGCATGTCTCACAGCAAGTCAGTGGCAGAGCTGAGATTAGAATAAGCTACTATTAAGTGCTTTCTGTGTGGTAAAAACTACACGTGTAATCTCATTCAGTCCTTCCAGTCACCCCGAAGGATTGATGCTATTATCTCTATCTTACAGATGCAAAAACTGAGAATGAGTTAAAGCCCAGGGTCAAATCTGGAATTCAAATCCAGAATGTTTAACTGCAGAGCTCACTGTACGGCTCATCTATAAAGGCTGGAGCGCAAGGCTCCCTTCCAGGGCACCTGAGCAGCTTTCAAGGCACATGCTGAGGGAGAAAGAAGTAAATGTGGACTTTGCATTCCAGAGCCTATGGACAAGAATTTTCCACCTTTGAAAGTTTTTACCCTGAGATGCACTGGTGCTCTTGTCCCCCATGTATGGTAACAAAGACATTTTCCAAGCCTCTTAACCATGATCTAGGAGGAGGCAAAAGGGAGTGTTTGTCTCAGTGTGCAGATTTAGGAGAGGCCTAAAGTGGTAGGCAGTTAGGACTCCAATCCAGGCCTCCTGGTCTAAGGCTCTGTGGGAACTCCCCTCCTGACCCAAGCATGGCTTCCCTGAGTGCTGCAAGAGAGTGTGGAACAAAGAGCCCTGCAGGTTGTGGCTTTCCTGAGATCTGTCCTTTTGCCTCCAACCTCCCCCTCTGCTCCGAGCAGCCTCTGCTGAGCTGTCCTCCAAGGGCAGAGGCTGTGGTGAGGTGGTGGGTGGAAAGTCTCCAGATGTGCCTGGCTACATGGGTTGTTTTACTTAATGTTTATTACAGCCCTGAATGGTGGGTTTTATTATCCCCAATTTACAAATAAGGCTTGGAGAGTGAAGTGACTTTTGCCCAAAGTCAAAGGGTTAAGTGGTTGACCTAGATTTGAATTTAGGCTCTAAAACTGTTCACTTTTCCTCCTGGGCCATCCTGCTTCCCAGCATGTACTTCATCTGTGGCCTACGGCCACCAAGTGTGCCTGAGATCACCGGTACTAACTAGGCTGGGCCTCTTTGTCCTCTGAGAACTCTTGCTTTGAAACAAGAGGGGCACAGGCAGCTGTGCTGCTGCTGGCCCACCCTGCCTGGCTACTGAGGGACTTGGCCTTGCCCCCTGTTATCAGAGTGAGTCAGGTCAGTCCCACTCCCTAGCACAGAGCAGGGCCTTGTCACTGCACAAGGAGCTCTGTTTACTTAGGACCTACCCAGAGGTGTGGAGCGTTTGAGGAAGGAAGGCATTGTGGAGTGGGTGAGAGACTCAGCTAAGAGAAAGTTACAGAATTTGGAGTCCTGCGAAGAGATGGGTTCTACTTAGAAACGAAGTTGAAGCTATTTACTGAGAGCTAAGGAAGGTCTTTTCTCCCCCATGGGTATCTCATTTTTTCCATCTAAGGAAGGTCTTTTCTCCCCCATGGGTATCTCATTTTTTCCATCTGTACAACAGCAGGCTAGTTGGATTCTCAGCCCCCTAACCCAGGTTGGGGCAAAATAAGGGAGCAAGGGTGGTAAGGATGGTATGACTCACTTCAGGGACCCAGGTCTTCGGTTCTAAAGTCTGCTGGGAGACACTTGGGAGAGGAACTAGCTATGGGCATTCCACCTTCCCCAACAGCTGCCCAGGGTCCCCTACTTCTCCAAGAATTACTACCTTCCTGGAATCATTGGGCATAATGCTCAGCATAGAGTAGGGGCAGTTGAGCACTTTGGCCTTAAAAGCCAACAGTTGTGGTCCTTATTTCAGGGGTCAGGAACAGGTGGGAGGTGCCTGGAGTGGACCCCCCACCCCTTCTTTGCGTTATCCAGCCCCCCTTCCCTGGGAGGAAGGCATGGAACCTAGCTCAGTCATGAACAACATTCCAGTTTTCCCTATCCTAGCCTGGGGGACCAGGATAATCTCATAGCTGGGGATTCCAGAGAAAGGATATCACCCTCTTTGCCTAGCCCATGTTAGAAGGGGAAGGGCTGAGGTCAACGCTTAGTTAAGCAGTTCTTACCACTCCCACCCCTGGGATCCATAATGGGAACTGCTCTGGGTTGCCGATCTAGAAATCTAGGCTTTCATATCAGCTCTGCTGTGGAATTGATTTGACAAGTTTCTACTCTCTCTGGGTCTTGGCTTCTTCAACTGTTGAACCAAGGCACAGGGACCTCCAGAGTCCTCCTCTGCAAGATTCTTTGAATCTTCATTCTCCCCCATCCCAGCACCACAGCCTCCTAGACCAAAGACCCTCCCTGGCTTTACCAGGTCTTGGCTTTGCTCCAGGCCCCTTTGCGGTACCCCTCCACTAGACACCTCCCCAGTGAGCAGTTATCCTTGGGTTGCAGCTGGTGATGGGGCCTCTTGCCCTACCCTACCACTAGGCTGGTTGGTGAGAAAGAGGGCACCCTGCAGCGACAATCCTTTACCCTAACTAACCCAACGTAGAGGGTGAGGGGTTGTTGCTAACTGTGCAGGCCCCTGTCTCAGCTCCTCATATCCTGTTCAGGGCTGTTCCCCCTTCCATCTTCTTCCTCCTGGGGATCCCCTACTTTAGGCCATAGGACACTTCCCATCAATCTGCCCCCTTTCACTGTTCAGTCTCCAGTTCTTAGACCACCCATGCTCCTCTTCTTTTCCTCCCTCCCCTCCCGTTTTATCCAAACCCGGCCCCTACCTCCAGATCAGAAGCCTTTCTTCCCCGAAAGCGCCTCCCTGCCCCCACATCGACCGACACAGCTGCCTCCTTGAGCCTCCTTGCCTGGGAATCCCTCTTGCCAAGTTCAGAACATGAAAGCCCCCTCCCCGGAATTCCCTGGCGGTCCAGTGGTTAGGACTCTGCGCTTCCACTGAAGGCGGCAGGGGTTCCATCCCTGGTCGGGGAACCAAGATCCCGCGTGCCGCGTGCCGTGTGGCGAGCGCGGAACTGGAAGAAACCCCTCCCAACAGGCCTCGAATGCCCTAGCGCAGGCTGCCACCTTCTCCGCATCCCCGGGTTCCACAACTTTTACCAGGAGGGATGCAGCAGGCGTGCAGGGTAGGTAGCCACAGCTGGAGCGCCGCTCCGACCCGGCACGCGGCCAGCCCATCCCCAGCCCAGCATCCCGAGCCGCCCTCACCGATTGACTTCATGTAGTCATCGAAATTCTTGCTGTCCACTAACTTCCAGGTGCCCACGAAGGCGTCCACCATGGTGAGGCTGGGCTAGGCTGAGAAAGAGACGACAGAGCACGCGTGCAAGGATTCCGCGACCTGCGGCTCCCAGCCCGCGCTGCAGCTTTAAAAAGCCCTTGCATCACGTGACGGGGCGTGTCCCACACCCCGCTCCCGAAATAGGAAGCCCCAGGCAGGCGCTAGCTAGCCTGGGGCTGGCCGCCCATCCCCCAACCCGCCGGGGGGAGGGGGAAGGGGCACCCTGTGGCGCCCGGCTCGCCTACGTCAGCGCGAGTCCCGGGGGTCCGAGTCCCTGCCCCGGGCTGGTAGGACCTACTTCCTTCCCTGGCCTCAAGGCGCTCTTCAGAATCTAAAAAGAAAACAGTTCGGGGCACGGTGCCCGTGAGCTGGGGCTCACGCCAGGGACATCTTCCCTCCCCTGGTCCCTCCCCGAGCTTGAGGTCAGAACAGAGATGAGAGTCTAGAGGAGAAAGGAAACTTTTGGGCTGATGCCCACGCCGGGAAAGCTCTGGCCGACTCTTCGCGGCGCAAGCATCTCGGTCTTCATTTTACAGGTGACGGGTCCAGGGCTCAGAGGGGGAGTGACAAGGTCGCAGGAAATAAAGAGTGAGTTGGAGTCCAGATGGCGAGCCTGGTCTAGCCGGCCCCAGACCCTGCGCTCTGCCGCCACTCCCCACTGCCCGGTGGAGGGGAGAGTCACCGCGGGCAGCGAGTGCCCTCCGCCTGCTCCGGGCAAAAGCGTGACCCTTCCCGTCGCGCCGCGCCTGCTCCTCACGTGCTCGCCCCTGCCTACGGAATGTCTCCCGCGCTAGCCTTTCCCTCCTGCGGTCCAACTACCCCTCCACCGTGCCAGTGCGCCAGGCTTTTCTGATCTCTACGCACAGCTCCGAGCATTTGCTCCGGTCGGCCGTTCCCTCCTCACCCGCCTTCAGAAATTCTGTCCTTCCAGCCAGCTCTTCAAGGCTCAAGGACAGCTCCCCGTTCTGCCTGACTGCTGCGGCCCCCACCTGCTGCCCTTCTCTGACCTCTGCACACTGGCAGGCAACCGGCACTTTCAGAGACGCAGTCACCTACCTTGTTTGACACTACAATTTCCAAAGCACTTTTAATAACAATCAGATCCACCTTGTATTGCTGTTTATTGCACGCTGAGAGCTTTCAGTGCATTGTCTTATTGAACTTTTAAAACAAAGCCCCTGAAGCAGGTGTTATTATTATCCTTTTTACAGATGAGCATAGATGAAGCTTAGAGGAACCCATTCATTTCTTAATCCAGCAGTTATTAAAGCACCTACTTTGTGCCAGGCCCTGGGCTAGGCTCTGGAAAGACAACCACGAACAAGACACATGCTCATGAAGGAAGACACAAAACATAATGGAGTGGTGCCCAGCTGAACTCGGGCCCGCAGAGGTCCTCACAGAGGGGCCCAGGAGGGGCCCACCAGCTCTGCCACACATGTATCAATACAGAGTGGTGGGCTGCCTCCCTGTACCTCTGTTTCTCCGTGTGGAAGTAGAGAACATCTGCTCCCTTCCCCTAACTTTCTGGGAAGAAGGCCAGGGAGGAAGAGCCCTTTCTCTCCCAAGGTCTTGGTTCTTTTGGACAGGTCCACTTGCCAGAAGACCAAGGGGGCTTATTTCTGCCAAAGCTGCAGGACAGGCCTCCGGGCTGGGCACAGAGCCCTAGTGACCTCACTGCCGGAGCAGGTACAGGGGGAGGAGGGGGATGGGATAGTTTCTAACTCAAGGGCACAACCTTTAGACACAGGGCCTCCTCCTCTCTCAAACGCTGAGTGGCTGGAGGGAGAGCCAGGGACCAGAGCTCTCTCCCTACATGGTCTTTATAAAGCAGTGCTGGAGAGCTGGGGCTGGGCTAACAGCTGCTGGCAGATAGATGTGGGTTCCAGTTCTGATTCCAGTGGGTACTAGCCGTGGCTGTGGGCAGCTCACTTAAACCACTCTGAGTCTCAGTTTCATCTCGAAAATGGAGGAAATGACAATATTTACCGTATAGAGGTGTTGGGAGATCAAATGAGATAATGTATTTAAAATGCTGTACAGTGGTTAAGAATCCGCCTGCCAATGCAGGGGACACAATGTTCGAGCCCTGGTCCAGGAAGATCCCACGTGCCGCGGGGCAACTAAGCCCGTGCGCCACAACTGCTGAGCCTGCGCTCTAGAGCCTGCAAGCCACAACTACTGAGTCCGCATGCTACTATTGAAGCCCCTGCACCTAGAGCCCCTGCTCCACAACAAGAGAAGCCACCGCAGTGGGAAGCCGCACACCACGACAAAGAGAGTAGCCCCTGCTCGCCGCAACTAGAGAAAGCCCGCGTGCAGCAATGAAGACCCAATGCAGCCAAAAATAAATACAATAAATAAATTAAAAAAAAATTTTTTTTAATGCTGAGCAAGGTAGATTGAATAAATGTTTGCTTGCTACTGCTGCTGTTATTATCTCCATGGATAGTGCAGGGCTCCTAAGACCTGGTATCAGCTCTGCCCCTCACCTGCTGGGCCACCCAAGGCAGATTGCTTTGCTTCTCTAATTAGCTTTCTTATTTCTAAGACAGGATTAGAAACCGCTGTGGCTGTGAGGAAGTGGTATAGAGATCTTCAGGGTGGGCTGAGGGGGACGCTGCCAGAAAGTCCTTTTGCTTCCTCTCTGGGGCCCTGCCTAAGTTGAGCAGCATGGTGCTTTGAGGAACTCTAGACAAACCCCAGACCCACTATTCTCACTGCCCTAACCCCATCTCCCCACCGCGCTCAGACCTGGCTCACCAAAGTTGACGCCTAGCCGCACCCTGTCTCCTTTCCACGTGACTTTTATCCTTATCCCTTCTAGGTATTTGCAGCCTTTTCCTCATCCCTCTGATTACCTGCACCCTCCCTGCCCTTTTATGCTCACTACCTTTGGGGAAAGAGGGGCAAGAGGAAGGAATGTGAGCCCTGTCCCTTTTCCTGCCCCCCTTTCTTGCCCTTGGTAGATCCAGATGTGGATTTAACATCTAGCAAGCAGCAAGACCAGTCCCTGCCAAGAGCAGTATCGCCCCAGCCCTCACCCTATAGTGATGTCACTGTACTATGTTTCCACGGCAACCACAGGCTGGAAAGATAGAGGAGAGACGAGTAACCAGGAGAGAGCCAATGAGATGGGCTGGCAGCACCGGATGATCCGTGGGGCCATGGGGAGGCAGGGAGAGGGAGGCCTACTCAGCATGTTCAGCTGTTCCCTGGACTTCCCTGCCATCTGGACGCCTCCACTAGGGGATGTGCTGCTGGAGCGGGGGAGGTATGAGAGGTAGAGGCCAAAGAAACTGAGCTTGGAGGTCCGCTGACCCAGGGACTTGGAAACCTCCCTTTACCCCTTCTGGGGCTAAGTCTATGGATGCTGACCCCCCTCACCCCACTCCCAATACCTGCAACTGGGAGTTTTTCTCTTTGGTTAGTTAAGGGGGTGGGGCTCTCTGTCTCTGCCTGCCAGGGAATCAAGTCTTAGACAGCCCTTCTTGCCACACCCTCCCCCCTCCCTTGGTGCATGTTCTATTCAGAAGCAGTATCTTTGGAAAGAGTCCTGGTTCTAAATCCCAAGCCGGACTTCCCTGGTGGCCAGTGGTTAAGAATCCACCTTCCAATGCAGGGGACGCAGGTTCCATCCCTGGTTGGGGAACTAGGATCCCACATGCGGTGGGGCAACTAAGCCCATGCCCAGCAACTAGAGAGCCTGCTGCTGCAGCTACAGAGCCCGCACGCTCTGGAGCTCATGCGCCACAACGAGAGAGAAGCCCGTGCACCACGGTGAAGGGCCCGCGTGCCTCAACGAAGATCCCGTGTGCCACAACTGAGACCCGACACAGCCAAAAATCAATCAATCAATCAATCCCAAGCCTGCCACTTACTAGCTAGAGACCCAGAGCAAGTGCCTTCCCCCTTCTGAGTCTCCTTTCCTCCCAAATGGAGGTAGGCCATCTACTTCTCCGAACTGTCATGAGGATTGAAAGAGATAACATATGGAAAGCCTAACACACACTAACACTCAATGAATGGTGACCCCCTTCTCCCTTCTGGGTCCCCTCCCCAGGGCAGTTGACCCAGCAGTGCCCAAGAATGAGCCAAGTCCCTTTGAGACCCTGAACCAATAGAAGAGGATCCAAATATATCTCCTCCTCACTGACGTCACTGAGTGCCTTCAGATGCTGCAGAGAAGTTTCCTCATCTCTCCCTTTCTCTTCAAATAAATTGAGCGTTCCTACGCCCAGCACTGTGCTGGGCTCAGTGGGGACCCACTGACAGAACAGGAGAGACACAGCCCTGCGCCCCCTGAGCTCACAGTGTGCGGGGATTGCAGCCACAGTGGGTGGAATGGAGTGTTCTTTCTGTCACTAGGAAATCGCTTCCTCGTTCCCCCAGAGTTCTAGATACTGTGGGTCTGAGAGAACAAATGATGGCAAAAGATAGAGGCTTGCTCAACACCGGTTTGCTTCTGCGAAACGGCTGCCTGTGGCAGAATGCTCCCTGGAAGGAGAACAGTGGCTCTCCTTACAGGGAGGCGTGTGGGGTGGGGTGGGTGAGGGCAGCTCCTAGTGAAGGACAGTCACCCCTCCTTCCCAGAACCGGCCGTGCGCCCTGTTGCTGACGGAATCAAGCCCAAACTCTTTAGCCTTGTCTCATGTGTTTCGTTAGACCAATTTATTACTGAAATCCTGCTCCAGGAAGAGTGCCTGGCAGATAGTAGGCATGAATGAATGACTACTGAATATTGAAGGAGTGAATGAGCATATTGAACGTGCAAATGAATGAGTGAGTGAGTGAGTGAATCCATCTATACCTCCGCAGCTTTAGGGGCTCTGGAGTGAGACTCACTTGGGTTGCAGTCCTGCCCCTGTTACTTACCTCCTAGCTGTGTGACCTCAGGCAAATCATGATCTCTCTGGGTCTCCATTTCTCCATCTGAGAAAAACACAACACAGTCCCCACCCAGCCGACCTCCCAAGGACTCTGGGAAGATAAAGAAGCAGGGTGAGTTTGGGAATGCAGCACAAAGGTTAATTGTCTCTCTTCTCAGCCTGCTTCCCTGGCTGCCCCTGACCCTCAGTGCAAGACCCACACCCCTTTCACCACAGCCTCACGGCCCCCGTGCTCTGGACCCCACCTGCCTCTCCAAGCTCTCTACGCTGCTACGCTGCAGCCACTCTGCCCTTTTTGTGCCTTGAAGGGGTGCAGTGTTTCTTGCTTGCTGTCCGCCTAGAATATTCTTCCTTCCCCGGCCCTACTCTTTTAATTAACTCCTGTTCACTTTTCAGCTTTCAAGCTTAGCTCTCCCTTCCAACAGGAAGCCCTGAATCTCCCTGTCATTAGCACTTGTCCTGTTTTCATGGGGTCCATTAGTTTCAGAGTCTGTCTTCCTATTACACCAGAAACCCTGTGAGGGCTCCCCGCTGTGCCCACAGGGCCTGGTGCAGGGCTGGGCATGGATTTGTAGAGGCGACAAATAGTCTCTCTCAGCAAAGAAAGCCACTTGTCCTCATCAGTGTTCTCTCTGTTTGAAAAGTACCCTCCCCCGCCCCTGCCCTTGTCTACTGCTCTCAACTTTCTTCCTGCCAAAGTATCCCATCTCCTGTCCTCTTTCTCATTCCATCCCTGAGGGCCGTTTTCCGGTGTAGAGTGGGGACCCAAGTACTCTCAGGGGAGAATCGCCCTCTGGGCACGTAGGTGGAGCCTGAGTCTCTTTGGGGACAGGGCGGTTCCCAGGAAATAATCAGACCAGATCCCAGACTTGGGGCTGCCCCTGGCTCCTTTCCCAAACTACTCCTCTATCAAATGAAAACTTTGCCTCTGAAAAATTACAGATGGTATTGGAATTAAGTAAGGTATAATTAGAAAGGTAAACCTGTGCTTACAAAACAGCACCTCATACCACCCTGAGTTCTGGGTCACGTTCGTGTGCCATGTGATCTGGCACCAAACAGATGGTTCAATGGTCACTCCCTCGAGTACACTTCATTCAGGACTAGCTTGCCTAAGATTCTGGAAAGTTTCAGGTAGCTCCAGGAGGCTCAATGAACCTTGTTGGTGTGGACACGTGACCGCTTGTGTATCCTTAGGTGAGGAGAGCTGGCAAACCATGGCAGGGGGCTTGGCAGGGAGCTGGTGTTGGCCTGAAGCGTCTGGGGCCAGGCGTGTTCCAGGAAGCAGACACAGAGCCAAGGCTGTCAGCCTGGCTTGGGCTTTTTTAGGGGCCTGGGATCTTGGTGTTGGCTGGGTGTCAGTGGCGGGTAGCATCCCCAGGCTCTGTAGTAAACAGAGACACTGGATAGGAAAAGGAAAGAGTCATCTGCAGGAAGGACTGGGTTGGCTGGGGGACAGCCAGGACTGGAGTCCATGGTGAGAGATTTCCCCTTCTAGGCTTCAGTGGTGGCAAGACCAAGAATTAGAAGGCTGGGATCAGACAGAATCAGCAGGGATGTCGGATGAGCAAGGTTGTCTTCCCCGCAATGGGGTCGTCCAGTGCAGGGGTAAGATGAGCCCAGGGTGGCATCAGGAACCAAGGGCTGGCTCTTCATGTCACCTTCTCCATGTGATGAACCAGTGTATGAGCTGTCGGGGGCAGGGGACTTGATATGGAAAAACCCCTGGCAGGCAGTTGAGAACTGTGTGAACTTGGCCAGTCAATCTCTGTTCCGGGGTTGTTGGAAGGGACAAACAAGATTGTGGGTGTTGAGAATCTTTGTATGCTATAAAGTGTGGTGCAGAAAATGATCGCTAAGATCGATGCAGCCCTTACCAAGTGCCAAGTGCTGGACTTAACAGTTTTCTTTCAACTCTTATAATCCTAACAGTAACCCAGTGGTGCAGGTACTACTGTCCCCGTCACCCGTTTACACGTGAGAGTGAAGACTCGGACCCGGGCAGACTGGCTCTAGAGTTTGTATGGCTTAACCACTATTCTACATTACCTTTCCCCATGACCATCTTCGCCCTGTCTTGTTCTGCGACCTTGGGCCAGTCTCTTCCCTTCAATGTCCCCAACTCCATGTTGGGGGTTGGGCCAGATGAGCTCTTTAATCCTTCAAGCTTTGGCAGTTGGTGGTTCTGGAAGGGAACTTCCAAGTGGGGAAGAGGGTGAGGTGGGGTGAGAGCGAGGAGAGGACAAATTTTTCCAGCATCTCTGCCCCAACCCAGCCCCTCCTTAGTGGGTAGATTGGCAGGCTCCCCTTTGCCCTACAATTATGGGGCCAAGGGAGCAGGTGATGCTTAGCACCAGCCTGAAATACCCACTGGTCACTGGGGGTCACTGAAATCTGAGTGCCAGGACACCCGACAACAGGCGGTCAGGGCCTAGAGGGTAGCAGGGCCACAGCCTGCTGGAGCCACACCTCTTCGTTCCTACCCACCCACCCTGGGCTCCTGTCTCCTCACTCAGGGTCAGTTTATCTGGGCACCAGGCCTGCTCTGGGCCCTGAGATAGGGCTATTTCTAGATGTTCTCCTTGTCTCCTTTGCCTGGGCCTTCAGCCAGCTCAGGTCACCCACATAGACGCCCCCCCCCACACACACACAGAGTGTCCTTTTCTCTCTCTCACTCACCGCCACTGACTTGGTGCCTGGCCCTGTGCAGGGTCCTGACAACCAACAGATATCTCACATTTGACTCTCACTCTTTTGAGAGATGGGAGAAGTGGATGCATCTACAGATGGCAATACAGAGCAGCTATCATTGTCCCAGGGGGCTGTACACAGACCGTGGGAGACCAGAGGAGGGAGCTGCTCATTCTGCCAGGAGGGTCAGGGAAGGCTTCACATAGAAGATACCCTTTGGGCAGAGTCTTGAAGAACACCTCAGAGTCTGCTGTGTGTGGGGAGAGGAATTGGGAAGGCAGAGGAAGAGGGGATAGTTAAGCAAGATGAGATTTTCCTGCTGATTGATCTGGGAGGAGGGCAGAGGATAGAAGTGACAAGTGATGAGATTGGGAGTGTAGTTTAGGGCCAGACACGAAAAGGCCTTGTCCGTCACGGAGGAGGTGGCCTTTCTTCTGAAGGAATGGGGAGCCACGGAAGGTTTGGGGCAGGGCAGCACCATGATGTGACTTGTATTAAGGGAAGAGTTTTCTGGCTCTCGTGGAGGCTGGATTGGAGACTGGTTAGGAGGCTGTGGCAGCTGTCCCAGTCTGCTCACCCACGCCTGCAGCCAGCAGGAAGGGGAAAAGGGGAGGTGACACACCTCTCCTAATGAAAGGCATGACCTGGCAGGTGCACACGTCTCCTCTCTCGGCCAGAAATTAGCCACACATCCACATGCAAGCGAGTCTGGGAAACATGGTCATTATTCTGGACTGCCTGTTGGTCTAGAAAAAGGAGGGAATGGATATCAGGGGACCAGAGGTCTCTGACACAGTGGTTAAAAGCCTCTCTCTGAAATCGGACTTCCTGAGCTCAAGTCCTGCCTTACCACTTACCAGCCGAGTGGGCAGGTTACTTGCCCTCTCTGTGCCTCATTCACCTCACCTGAGGGTACAATGAGCTAACACACCAAGTGTTAGAGTGGAGCCTGGTACATAGTGAGGCCCAGAACTGTCTTTGGCTTCTGAGCATAGGGGTCGTTTTGGGGACACGTGCTGCCTGAGTCCCCTGGCAGAACTGAGGCACCCATGGGGGCTTATGTGTGGCTAGGGCACCCAGGGTTATTTAGCCCCTTCCCTTAAGCCCCATGGTTTAGCTGAGGTAGAGAATGCTGGGAGCAGGGCATGGGGGTCCTGGGAAAAGAAAGGTCAATTTTGGAGGGAATTCGAGAATACGTGGCCCAAGGAAAAATACCCCTGGACCCAGGAGCTTCGGAGGCAGTCCAGCCCGGAACCCCTTCCACTCTCAGGAGAGCAGATCTCCCAGCACCAGGAGGTGGTTAGTTTTGAGTCAGGGGCCCTTGAAGCAGGGCTCAAGCGATCAGACTCGTAGCTGCTGTGTGACCCCAGGCTTCCAGCCATTATTGCCCCTCTCCTGACCTGGGTCTTCCCATTTGGAAGCTGGGGATCACTTATTCCTACCTTCCTGCCGTGTGACTGTGAAGATTAGAAGTCAGTCCTGGCTCTGGAATTGGTTGCACCTGCAAGGCTGAGCACCTGGAGGGATGGGTTGCTGTGGACGACAGTGCGCCCCCTCCTGGGAAGGCGGAGCATTGCAGTTCCGTCCTGCTGTGCCACCGACCTTCTCCCTCGTTTGGCCTGTGCTCCCTTTCCCAGGCTACTGGCTGTGAAACAGGGTGAGATAAGTGCTGATGTGGGAGGGAGAGGAGAAGAGCCTAGAAAGATTGCGGTGGGAGGGAGGAGTGGGGAGAAGATATAGCAACTGCAGGAAAAAGGCAGACAGGTAAGATTGAGGGCTCGTGGGCAGGGACGAGAAGCTTAGCGTGAGTGGAGAGGTGTTTAGAGTTAGCTTTGAAGGGACCCGTTCTCCCCATATTCAGGCCCAGATGTGGAGCTTGCTGAGGGCAGGCACTGTGCCTCATTCATCCTTCTGTCCCCTTCCAGGACACCGCATAGGCCCCCACAAAAACAGGTCAGCTATCAGAGCTCGTTGGTTGACTCACGCCCCACCCGAAGCCTTCGTGAAGCCCCCTTCCTCCCAACCAGACTCCGCTTCAGGGAAGATCTGAAAGGCAGCCCTGGGAGGAAAGAGGTGCCCTGGGAGACAGGAGACTGGGTCCCAGGCAAGGAGCCCTTGTTGCCTTGCTCTGTGACCTGGAACAAACCACATGCCCTCTGGGCCAGTCTCCGCATCTGAATAGCATGAGGGGGCACTGTGGTTTGAGAGCCATTGTACACAGAGAATCCCGTCTTCACACGAATTCTTAGGCGGAAGTCCAGGAGATGAAACAAGCAAAAGGGAGCTGCACTGCTGAAGCCAGGAAGGGGCCTGGAATCTACTTGTGTGCTCTAGGGGGCCAGCAAGGCCAGTGTGAAGAGTGCCAGGATGGACACTTGGATCTCTGGGCCTGGCAGGCCTGCCTGTTCTTTCTGCAGCTTGGGGGTGGGGGCGGGGATGGGGGTGGGCAATTGAGTATCTAAGCAGCTTTGGCGAAGAGCAGGCAGAGCCCTTCCCCGGGTTGCCCTTCGATCACTGGGAACTGGCCCTGCCCACCCACAGTAGTTCCCTCTGGGGTCCCTGGGCTGGAGGGAGGGACCCCAGAGAGAGCCCTCAGATTCCAGGGCCTCTGGGTGCTTAACAGGGTTTGGAGTCCTGAGTAGGAGGATGAGGAGAGGGGAAATGAAGGGGAACCGCAAGATTTGGTGTCAGGAGGCTCCTGCCAGCAGGTTAAGTGGTCTGGAGCAGCCACTGCCCCTCTCTGGGTCCCAGTTTCCCTGTCTGTACAATGAGGGATGAATGCAGTGATATCTTCAAACCCTTTGTCACTTGTGACTGGAGGAAAGATGGGGGTGGGTTTGGAGATTGTGCTGTCATGCTGAGTTTCCCAAGAGAGATGGAATCCTGCTTGGAATTCAGAGGCAGTGATGGTGGGTGTGGCATCAGAGGCATGGAGGGGGTGAGGTGGGCTGGCAGGAAGACTGACTTTGAGCCTGGGCTCTGCCACTAAGCTGGTGTGTGCTCCCAGATCCAGGATTCAGTGACTTTCTGGAGTCAGACTGGGACAGGGGTCTGGAGCAGGCCCAGGGCCAGGGTTCCATTTTGCAGAGCTGGGAGTGGCTGTCATCAGCCATGGGAACCTGAGAGTCAGGAAGGATACAAGTGCCGAAAGGACCTTAGGGTCATAACACCCAACAGAAGGGCAGCCAGTTGCCCAAGGTCCCAGAATGGGCTGGGGGCAGAGCCAGGCCCAGAACCAGGACTCCTGACTGCCCGTTTCCTCTTTTCCTCACAAGAAGTCCTGATTGTGAGGTACAGGAGCAATCCGGGAAGTGGGGGAGACTGACTCCTCCCTGATCCCTGGGGTCAGGGAGGACAGAGGTGACATGTGTGGACATTGTGGTGACCAGTGTTAAGCCCAGCTAGCATGGCTTCCTCTCCTCTCTCCCTGGGGCTGGTGATCTGGGAGGCTTCCATCGCCTTTCCTATTTTCCTGCAGGGCGAGGGGTGCAGTGGGGCATTGGGATTTTGCAGAGACAGAGGGGTCCTGATTGGGAGGGGGGGTGAGGCTGGGCTGGGGGGTGCAGGGAAGAACTGAAGACAGAGGCTATTCCCCGTGTCTGGGGTGGGGTGGAGTACTGCCTTGTAATTTCTGGAATTCCCGCAAAGACCAGCATTCTAGTCCCCAAGTCCAGAGGAAGAGACATGCACAGGCTGGGACCTGGGACCTGGGACCCTTTGCTGCAGCGCTTGCACTTGTACAAACGTCTCCTGGAGCAACAAAATACAAAGAAACAAATAACAGTGTACATGCTTGCAGTTGGGGCAAATTATAAACAGCAAGATACAAAAAGACCAAAAACTCAATGGCTACTTCTGAGGTGTCAGGAGCAAAAGCAGGGCGCTGTGCATGATCCCTGCACACAGCTCCACCAAGGGGGTGGGGAGACCACCCAAGCCCCACTCTGGTCTGACCCATGAACCCCCCCATACCCTCACCCCACTTAAAGGACCAGCTCCTTCCCCCCCAACCCCACAACCCCCGCCCCCAGGGAGCGAGCAAGGGAACATGTTACTTGTTTTCTCTCCCTCTTATTTTTCTTTTTTAATTAATTAATAATTTATTTTTGGCTGCATTGGGCGTTTGTTGTGGTGCGCGGGCTTCTCATTGTGGTGGCTTCTCTTGTTGCGGAGCACGGGCTCTAGAGCGCAGGCTTCAGTAGTTGTGGCTCACAGGCTTAGTTGCTCCGCGGCATGTGGGATCTTCCCGGACCAGGGCTCAAACCCGTGTCCCCTACGTTGGCAGGTGGATCCTTAACCACTACGCCACCAGGGATGTCCCTTTGCTCCCTCTTGCTGCAGCATGAGTCCCAATAAAGCCTTGCCTGAATTTCTCTTATCTCTGGCCTCTTATCAATTTCTATTGATGAAACAGTCCAGGAACCTGGGTCAGTAACACAACTGCATGTGACCTCACATACACACCCAGACACCTACTCACATATCCCCGCCCCTTGACTGGTGACATAATTGGTGGGGCCCAGTGCAAAGTGGGCCCCTTGTTTAAAAATTATTAAGAATTTCAAGGTGATGACAGCAAGCATTAAACCAAGAGTGAGGCCCTTGTGAGTGCAGGGAAGCTGACCGCACCCCTAGACCCACCACCACTGAGGCACACGCTCCCTTCCCTCCAGAAACACACAGCTAACTACACCAGCCCCTGGGTTCCTGGAGCCTCACACCCAGCCAGAACCCCTCTCAGCTGGGCAGGTCCAGCTTCCCCTCATCTGGGGTGCGAGATCTCTCCCTCTTACTCAACAAAACTGCCCCCTTACACACACCACCCTGCCTGCTGGCTTGTGGGTGAATGATAGAGGAGTGGGCGATGCCAACTCCTCCACCCATTATGTGTGCCAGCCTGCAGGGACGCAGCTGACAGTGAAATGCCAACAATAATATACCTAACACTTGTTGAACATTTACCATGTGCTAGGCACTTCTAACACTTTATAAATATTAACTCATTTAATCCTCACAACTTTATGAGAGGTATTGTAAGTTATCGCCACTTTACAGATAAGGAGCCTGAGGCACAGAAAAGTTGAGTCACCTGTCAGATCACACAGCTAGTAAGGGAACTGGGATTTGAACCCAGGCTGTCTGCTCCAGAGAGCCTTCTCTGTCGGTTGTTGCCATGGTGCTGGACCAGGAATGTATCAGGCACTGTGGACCCAGATCTCGCAGGGCCTCTTGTGAAATGAAGAGAAAAGATGCTTAATGCAGCTTCACCTTGACTGGCATCCATGGACAACCCCGGGAGCCCCAGGATGGTCAGCAGACTGCAGAAACACAGAAGATTGTCTTTATTACAGTCTTAATATTTAGAAGATATATGAGCTAGAGACATATTCATTTTTTATCTTTTCAGAAACAAAAATGTCATATATGTAATGAGGGCATTTTCACTGACAACTGTGTACATGGTTGGATCATGGACAGTCCACATGGTGGCCAGTTATCTAGAAGACTTTCTCACGAACTGGAATGAAGGGAAACCTGCCCTGTCAGCAAGTCCTGTTCATCCAGCTGGCCTCCTTTAATATCATAGACCAGACTTCCCTGGTGGCGCAGTGGTTAAGAATCTGCCTGCCAATGCAGGGGACATGGGTTCGATCTCTGGTCCGGGAAGATCCCACGTGCCACGGAGCAACTAAGCCCGCGAGCCACAACTACTGAGCCTGCTCTCTAGAGCCCGCAAGCCGCAACTACTGAAGCCCGCATGCCACAACTAGGAGCCTGCGTGCCACAACTACCGAAGCCCACGCACCTAGAGCCTGTGCTCCACAACAAGAGAAGACTCTGCAATGAGAAGCCCGCGCACCGCAATGAGGACCCAATGCAGCCATAAATAAATAAATTTTTTAAAATGTTAAAAAAAAAAAAAAATCTTAGACCTTCGGGAGAGTCTGCCCAGCGCATGCCCACCCTCCTTCTCTCAGAGTTGCCCCTCCCCACTCGATGTGATCCTTGAGGCCCGGTCTGAATCCTTGGTCCCGCTCCTCCACACCCCTGGCCATGACTGATTGGTCCAGGAATGTCTACCTGCTCCAAGCCGGCCAATCAGATCTTTTGTCTGGGGATGGTGGATCTGCGTGTCAACCCACTGCGGCTGGTCTCTGACCTAAGAGCAGGTAAACTTGTTGACTGTAAACCAGCTGCCTTCACCTTCACTGCTGTTTTCACAAAAGAAAAGAGGAAGGAAGCTGTGTACAGGGGAAGGGAAGAATGAAGTAGTGACGAAGGGATATGTGGGGGGAGAGGGTAGCTGGCCCTCCCGCTGATGGCCACAATTGCTCTTCCTCCCCGGCATGCATCCCTAGGATAACTCCTGCTGTCATGTCAGTTAGCCTGAGAAATTGCTGTTCCTTGCAGTCCAACAACCTTATTTAAGTTTAAACTGGAAAACGGCAAAGAAAAGTACCACAAAGCCCCTGAATGTGTTGGTTTTATTGTCGTTGTTGAAAATGACAGATCCCAAAGCCATAGAGCTATCTGTGTCCTGGGAGTGTCCCCAATGGAAGCACGAGGTCATCTGTCTCTTTGTTTGGAAAATGCTTCCCACAGTGGAGAGGGCTTCCCCAAGACGAAATGACACCGAGTTCCCTTACCAAGTTTATGATTAATCTCTCTATCCGAAATTTTATTCCCTTTCTTGTCCCCTCTGACCTCGATCCTGTGCTAACTGAACACTCATCAACCAGAGTCAGATGACTAAACTTGCTG
Organism: Delphinapterus leucas; assembly: GCF_059928025.1. NCBI lineage: Eukaryota > Metazoa > Chordata > Mammalia > Artiodactyla > Monodontidae > Delphinapterus > Delphinapterus leucas. The sequence goes on along the minus strand of NC_143129.1, from coordinate 165,751,347 downwards.
TTGTCAGTAACATCATTAATGTACTAAAATTGCTGCTGTAAGATATCATCATCAATGTACAAATTCAGGTTGTTTCTCCAGAAACACCTGGCTTCTCCAGAAACACCTGGTTGTTAGCCAGATGAGCTAACAGACCCCCACCCCACGCCCACCCCAGCCATGGACTACCTGGCCAGATAATCGTAACCCAGAGACATCCTGACTTCTGAAACTATAATTAATTAAGAGATGTCACAGCACCGTCACTAGGCGATGATTAATCCCAGCCTCTTTGTTCTTCCCCTTTAAAAAAAACCCCGTAACTCAGAGACCAAGTTGGGGTGGATCTGAGGTTTATCTCCCACTCCCTTGCTTGACATCCTGCAATAAACCCTTACTTTGCTACCAACTCCCGCTGTCGGAGTTTATCTTTCTGCACTGCTGGCACACGAGACCTTTGCCTGGTTTCAGAAATGTGCTTTGCAAAGGACTTTATCAAACTTGGGCTGTCCAATGGTGTGCCAGCAAATATTTGACAACTGGTTCCTCAGAAATCCAAATGTATACATTATATACATATGTACATATATGTTTATTATAAATTTTACTGATAAAGTGGATATGTAGAACACAATTTACAAATAACTGCACAATGTAGGAACTCTTGATTGTAGATTCCACATAGTCAATTGATTCTCCAGAAGGTTTTTGTTAATTTTTGCTGAACTCTTGCATGTCTAGTCAACCTATGGCTGCAATTCAATCCAAGTTTGAAATGGAGTTGCATTCCAGCCTGCTGTACTAGCTCTTTTCCCCATAAATTTATTGTCATTAAACCTGATATGTGATCTGCTGTTACACTGCTCCCTCTCCTATAAATATATTCATTGAACGGAAACCTCTTTCAGCTTCAGCTCTTTAGTTTACACTGTTAATATTTCATCCATCACTTTCTTTAACCTAGAAAGTCAACAAAACAGCAAATCAAGGCCCGATTTGTGACTTTTGCCAATTCCCACCTTGGCCGACTTCAAGTTACCAACGTGATATCACAAAGCAGAGGTGGGAAGAGGTGTGTGGAAGCACATCATTCATTATTGCCAAAGTTCTCCTACTCAGTTACAATAGATGCAGATAACCTCGAGAGAACAGAGAATAATAAAATGTAGTAAAATCAGTAGGAAGTCGTGAGTTTTGAGTATTATCTTTATTTTAATATTTCCTTTTTTAATTGAAGTATAGTTGATTTACAAAGTTGTGTTAATTTCTGCTGTACAGCAAAGTGATTCAGTTATATATATATATACATTCTTTTTCATATTCTTTTCCATGATGATTTATACCAGGATATTGAATATAGTTCCCTATGCTATCCAGTAGGACCTTGTTGTTTATCCATGATTTAATATCTCAATTGTAAATTTATACAATTTAATTTTTAATAATGACTGTTCAACAACCTGAAATTGCGAAATTCCCCAAACTTTAGCAACTGGCTCCTGAAAGCTGGTGTGAGCCAGCTCTGGCGCACTGCTGGATTTGTCTCCATCCAAACGCACCCTATGGGACACTGTCAACAGAAGAGGCCCCATGACTGGAGAGTCTGTGGTGAAGCTGTTTGCCGTGGGAAAGTTTGACCTGGTTTGTGCCTTGGAGCAGAGGAAGAAACTTGAAACAGTGACTCTGTCAAATTCAAGGACACATCGACGCAGCCAGTTTGGCAGGGCCATTTTGATTCCTTCATATCAAAACATGAGATTTCTTTTTTTACTACTAAGTGCTCAACAGACATCCTTGAGCCTTGACCTCAGCCCCTCTCTGCCTCCCCACTCTGTGTCTGAGACTCACCCCACTTATCACAGTCTGCAGATGCCTGTTTTCAACCCAGGCACCCAGAGGAGAAGCCCTTTTTGTTTGTTAGATTTTTCAGTCTCCATCACAACTTGTTTGTCCCTCTTTCCCAGGGAAAAGCGGAACTTTCACTAAGATCGCTTTCTTTGCGTAGCCAATGTGACAGGAAAAATTGTTTAATTTTAGAAGAATTCAGTCCCTGTTTTACTCATCCTCACCTTTCGAAACCCTAACTCACATGTCACCTCCCTTCTGATATTTCATTTTCCAGCATTGCTATGGCTATGACTTGTCCATAATCCAATTGTACTTGTTCAGACGAGAGTGTGAATGTTTGCTTACTAATCAGTGCCCTTGACTAGGCTGTGAATTTTTCCTCAAGGGCAAGGGTTGTGTCTGTCTTGTATGCTATTGTGTGGCCAGTGGCCAGTACAGGATCTGGCACTGAGGATTTTCTCACTAAATGTGTCAAATTAAAACACCTGAATATATATTCAATGCTATGGGGCCTCTTACAAGCCCCTATAAGCTGGGAGGTCACACTCTGGTTTGGGGGTCATTCTGGTAGGTCCCCCTTTGGGGTCTGGCTGCAACGTGCAGGGCCCTCTCAGGGCCCGTGATGTCTCTGCTATCACCACTGTCTCCATCCTTTCTCCTGTTCCAGCCTGGGGAGGGCTTTAGTCTGCTTAACAGTTTCTCTTGCATGGGAAGCAGGAGAGTAGGAAAAGGGCAAAATATCAGGAGAAAACAAACAGATCAATACATATTTCTGGAGTGGCTTTTATGTACCAAGCACTGTTCTAGGCCCTGGGGTTGCAGCTATGAGCAAGCAGACAGTTTCTTCTCTCAAGGGGAGCTGGGGTGGGCAGACAGTGATGGTCACAATGGCTACCCTTTATGGAGCCTTACTATGCGCCTGTGTCATCTCATTTACTCCTTCCAACAACATAATGACATGTGTTACTATTATCCCCATTTTATAGGTGAGGAAATAGAGGCACAGAGAGGTTCAGTAACTTGCACCAGCTAGTAGATAATCGGGGTAGGACTCTGAGCCAGGCAGTCTGAAAATTAAAGAAGGTCATGGGGTAGAGAAGGGCTGGCCGTGCATCCAGCTGGGGAGGACACTTCGAGCGTTCCTGAGTGAGGAGGTGGTGTTTGAGCTGGGGGCTGCCTGATGATAAGAGGCAGACATGCCTGGATATGGGGAATGAACATTCCAGGCAGAGAGAAGAGCAAGTGCAAAGGTGAGATGCACTTGCTTGAGATGTGAGAATGAACTTGACTTATCAAGGGCTGGAAGGAAAGCCACTGTGGCTGGGAGGTCAGGAGTAAAGGAGAGAAAGTAGCAGGGGGTGAGGGGCGAAGTAGATGGACCCAGATTGGCAACATTAAACTCCGTGGAGCAGGGAGGTTGCAGACATCTGGGCTGCTTCCCTTGTGCTGGGTAGGGCCAAGCCCTATGCCCATAAGCCCCAAGAGGTCATTATCTCCTGCCCCTGGAGGCAGCTGGGGCACCCATGGCTGGGGCCTATTCTAACCTCTCTTTGGTCCTGGGACCCTGAGGACTATCCAGCTGCCAAGGGGAAGGGGGCCAAGGGTGGGCTGGGGTGGAGGGCCTGCGGCCCAGAGAAGACATTTCTGATGGGGCACCAGGCAGGAGGTGCTGACCCCTGGGTCAGAGACCTGAGGTCTGTCCCAATGGTGGCAAAGGCATTTTGATTGGAGTCATTAAGATCACTCAGCCTTGATGGTCTGGACTTGAGCCAAGCTGTCCTCATTGGCTCCCCTTGACTTCCTGGACTGACCTCTCTCACCACCCAATGACACGAGAGATCCCTCTGGGGGCACTAATTAGCACCCCCTCTTCTGGATTCCAGGGCTTTCTCCCTGCCCCCATTCAGGGAAAGAGCTCCTTTTGGAGACCAGCCATTGCCTCTGCCCCCCACACGCACCTTCCCCCACATCCTGGGGGTTCAGCTGAGGCCAGTGCAACCACATTTCCCAGGGCCTCCTTGTCCTTCCTGCCTACGGGGAATTTTCACCCATGTCCCCTCTACTGGGAATGTTCTTTCAACTTCTGTTTACAATGAAAATTCCTCCTACCTTATTCCTCAAGGTATAACAGGTGAATTTCTTCCATCCTTCCTTCCTTCCTTCCTGTGTTCCTTTCCTCCCTCCCTCCTTCCTTCCTTCAAATTTATTTTTGGCTGCGTTGGATCTTCGTTGCTGCACGCACGCGGGCTTTCTCTCAGTGCGGCGAGTGGGGGCTACTCTTCATTGTGGTGTGCGGGCTTCTCACTGCGGTGATTTCTCTTGCTGCGGAGCATGGGCTCTAGGTGTACGGGATTCAGCTGCTGCAGCACACAGGCTCAGTAGTTGTGGCTCGTGGGCTTAGTTGCTCTGCGGCACGTGGGATCTTCCCAGACGAGGGATCGAACCCGTGTGCCCTGCATTAGCAGGCAGATTCTCAACCACTGCACCACCAGGGAAGCCCTCATTCATTCATTTTATTCATACATTTTAGGCATTCATTTATTCAGCTTCCACCAGGCACTGGGGGCACAGAGGGGCACAGACAGATTCTGAGGTCAAGGAGTGTATTAACCTGTGTGAGAGGCAGAAGGTAAACAAGCAGGACAGGTTACATACATAATGGACGGGTCCCAGTGCAGAATAAAAATGTGAGACCCGTTGTTAAAAAATCATTAAGAATTTCAAAACGGTGACAGCAGAACATTAAACCAATCAAAGGGTGCTTCCTAACTAAGGAGCCCTTCTGCAGAGTTCGTGTCCCCAGGAAGCTGGTCCTGTGAACAAACGATTCCATCAGACATGTGGTGGCGAGCCTGGAAGTCATCCAGAGGGAGGGGATGTCCACATATTGCCAAAAGCAGGAGAGAGATGGAAGGACTCTTTTTGGAAACTGCACGTTGTCCGGACGTGAAAAGGGGCCAGAGGAACAGGCAGTGTCCGATGTAAGAGAGTGAGTCTTTATTCTGTGGGCAGTGCAGAGCCACTTAAAGTTCTAAACAAGGGTGTGATCAGATTCTTCTTCTGAAAAGATTATTCTGGGACCAAATAAGAAATACAAATAAAAATATATGAAAAATGTAAATAATAATACATATAAATGATACAAAAAATAAATGTGAAAAAATTTCCACTTCACTAGTAATCAAACAAATCGAAAGTAATGTTTTTAACTTTTTTTTTTTTTTTTGCCACGCTGTGTAGCTTGCGGGATCTTAGTTCCCCGACCAGGGGTCAAACCCGTGCCCCCTGCAGTGGGAGTGCAGAGTCTTAACCACTGGACCACCAGGGAAGTCCCCAAAGTAAATTTTTTTTATTATCAAAAAGTGTTGTTTACAATATCAAAACTTTGGAAATGACTTTAACCCACACAGATCAGGCTGGTGCCCTTGTCCTCACAGCTCCCGAGAGGTCTGTTGGGGTTCTCCGGGGCACATGATTGACATGGGAGACATTCCAAGGGGGTCGACTTTATTTGACGATAAGTAATTTCAAACCTAATTTTTGTGTTCAAACAAACATGACAATCACACCACATGGCCACAATAAAAAATATAGACAATGACAAGTGTTGACAAGGATGTGAAGCAGTTGGAACCCTCACCCATTGCTGATAGGAATGGAAAAGGGTGCAGCAACTTTGGAAGGCAGTTTGGCAGTTTTCAAAATGCTCAACAGAGTTACCATATGACCCAGCAATTCAACTCCTAGGTATGTACTCAAGAGAAATAAAAACATATGTCTGCACAAAAACTTGTTTATCAATGTTCATAGCAGCATCATTCGTAATAGCCCCAAAGTGGAAGCAATATAAATGTCTGTCAGCTGATGAACAAATAGAATTTTAAAAAATGCTTTATTCGTATAATGTAATGTTATTTGGCAATAAAAAAGAATGAAGTGCTGATACATGCTATGATATGGATGAACCTTAAAAACATTATGTTAAGTGAAAGAAGACTGTTATACAAAAGGCCACATAATTCCGTTATTTGAAATGTCCAGAACAGATAAATTTATAGAGACAGAAAGTAGATCAGTAGTTGTCAGGGGCTGTGGGGAGAGAGGAATGGGAAGTGACTGCTTAACGGGTACAGTATTTCTTTTTGGGGTGCTGAAAATGTTCTGGAATTAGATAGTGGTGGTGAACACACAACCTTGTGATTGTTCTAAAACCCAGTGAAATGTACGCTTTAAAACAAATGGATTTTATGGTATGTGGAATATCTTTCAATAAAGCTGTTTTGTTTTTTGAGAAGAAATCATGAATACAGTCGAGCAAAGAATTAGGGTGACCAGCTGTCCCAGTTTGCCCAAGACTAAAATCAGAAAAGTCCCAGGCAAAACAGGGTAAGTTGGTCACTCTGCATAGAATGCAAACCTTACATTTATTTGAATGATCAAATGTGAGAATTTAAAGAAATTTCCTGGTTATATGAGAGGTAAAGCAGGGGGAAAGCTTAAGGAGCAATGACCTAAATGTCCAACAACAGGAGGTAGTTAAATTCATTCATTCATTCATTCATTCCCCACTAGAATGTAAGCTCCACAGGGGCAAGAGTTTTTGTCTGTTTTATTCACTGCTGTACTCTGAGGGCCTAGGACTCTGCCTGGCACACAGTCCATGAATGTTTGGTGAGGAGAGCTGTATGCTAGGTGCCAGTGGTGCATTAGTTCCTCCTGTCCTAGGGCTTAAACTGCCTCGTGGCTAGTTTAATAAGCAGACAAACAAGACACTAGTGAACAGATGCGGGAATAAGATAATTTCAGATAGTGATATATGTCATGAAGAAAATAAAGTGATCGAGTGGATCACTTTAGGCTGAGTGGTCCCAGGAGCCTTGCTAAGAAGGTGACTTCTGAGGAGGGGGACACCCACTGACACAGCCACTCTCAATGGTGTTAAGAAAACATCTTTTTTTCCTTTTTTTAAAACAATGAATCAACTTCTTATTTCACTGACTGGTACTTCTGATCCTCTATCTGATGCCACATTTAAAATCTTCAGAGTCCCCCAAAACAGCATTCAGTCTTCTTATATCCAGAGACAGGGGCCCAGAGGCAAAAAAGCTCAGGCCCCAGGCTGTTTTCAGGTGGGACAACAGCAGACATTCCTATGCAAGCCTGTGTCAGTTTTTAACTGAAATGCCATTAAGCTCTCCATCCTGAAACTTTTTTCTATGGCGTCTGTGGCAGAAATACACTCATCTCTCATATATGTAATTCCATGGGGGTGTGGGGTGGACATTACACAGGTACCAGCCAAACTTCTTATTCAGCCAGAAAGTGGACTTCTGGCTCAGTTTAATAGCAAGGAGATGAGCAAAACTGTGGTGAGTGTGCTGGCTCTTCCTCAAGGTGAGCTGGGCTGGATGTGAACGGAAGCACATGATAAAGGTGAATTAAGCTCCATAAAAAAATTAAGTTGCTCCTATCTCTATGAGCAGTCTATGAGCTGCTTCCAAGAATCCAGGGATGCCCACATCCCATACCTCATCCAGACAAGGCCAATTCCTCACGCACAGCTACATGGGAAGCACAAAAACCTTTTGTTGGACTTCCCTGGTGGTCCAGTGGTTGAGACTCCTCACTTCCAATGCAGGGGTCGTGGGTTTGATCCCTGGACAGGGAACTAAGATCCCACATGCTGCAGGGCGTGGCCAAATAACCCCAAAAAACAAAACAAAACAAAATCTCTCAAATAACGTCTTGCTTTAAAAAAAAAATCTTCTGTACTGCTGAACCAGTTTGCAAGGCAGAAATAGAGACACAGATGTAGAGAACAAATGTATGGACACCAAGGGGGGAAAACGGGGGTGGGGTGGGGTGGAGTGGTGGTGGTAGTGGTGGTGGGATGAACTGGGAGACTGGGATTGACATATATGCACTAATATGCATAAAATAGAGAACTAATAAGAATCTGCTGTATTAAAAAAATAAATTCAAAAAAAAGGAAAAAAACCTTTTTCTTTAAAAACAAAATCTTTTATTAACATTGTGGGGTGGGGATTGGGTCTAGGGAAAGATGTGGGATGGCTTTTTTATCCCCCCTGCCAGCAACAGCTATGTATCTACACACACACTCAGACACACATACATATCCATGTTCAAGGAAGTTTTTCTTCCCTGACTACAGAACCCCAGAATCCAGCTTGCCCCAGGATGAGAGACAGTGCCCATTAACTGCACAGGTCTGACGTATCAACGCACTGTATAAGGCTCCTGTGTTGTCTCACAAACTGAGAGGGCAGGGGCAAAGGGAGTGGATACTCACGGGGGATTTGCTTTTTGTCTGAAATCCAACCTACTTGGCAACACTTTTAGGTCCAGGCTCTGGGAGAGGTTCTGTGGGCACGATATGGTGGGTGACCTGACAGTCCCAGCCCACTGGGGTAAGAAGGGAGTGATTTCGCAGGGACAGAGTAGTATCTCTCACAGCCTCTGTGGGCTCAGCTTCTACACCCCTCGGCAATGCCTGAGTCCAGCACAGCAAGTGAGCCGTGTTCACTGACAGAGGCCGGAAGGGGGCGCTGTGTGGGGAGAACACCAGCCCAGTGAAACGCTGGGAGCGCACAGCTGAGCTGAGGGCACAGCTTGCACTCTTTGTGCCCACAAGGGAGACAGTCCATTCTCATCACCGAAGACAAAGACTTTACTCCACTGAGGATGCCAAGGCTGGGAGGTAGGAAGGTAGTCAGAGGCACTGCAGCCCATCTGTGATGCTGGCTTGGGGCAGTGGATATCCCACAGTGAAATTCTACTGTCCTCAGTGCATGAAAGAAACACGGAGTCCTTGTGTAGAGAGGCAGCAACACAGGTGACCTGCCCAGAGTGAGCTCGGTATGAATTCAGAATCATCTACCGAGCAAGGTCCCAAACCTTGATGCAGAAGTCTTTGCTACCACCAACCGCTGTGTGCCAGAGCTTGGGACACTGCAGACACGATGTCATGGTGCTCATACTTGCAGAACTTGCTGTCAATGAGTGTCTCATTCTCATCCAGCTCCCACAATTCAACAGCACCTGAATTGGAAGCTATTAGGATACCTCTGTCCCCTACCCAAGTGAGGTCAGCCACTCCAGCCTCCGTCTGGACTCCAGCAGAGCAGAAATCTTCCTTGCGGACAGCACAATGGTCCCTAAAAAGTCAGAGGGAGCCAGCCCAGCAGAGGCCACTCAAGCTGGAAGCCGTTAGCAGGAATGCCCCGATACCACACCGCCTCCAACTGATGCTCCATACAGGTGGGCGCATTAGGGGGATGGTTCCACTCCCCGCTGCCAGGGGCACAAGTTGGGGGTGGGGTTTCCTTCCAAATCTCCATGGTTCCAACTCCAACCTGGCCCCAAACTGGACGCCCGCCAGAGATTCAGCTCTGCCAACCCCCACGTGGTCCCTCCTCAGGAAAACATCTTAATGGCCAGGAAAATGTTCATGGTGAAGTGGTACCCTCATGTTCATAGCAGCACTATTCACAGTAGCCAAGACATGGAAACAACCTAAATGTCCATCAACAGATGAATGAATAAAGAAGATGTTGGTACATCTATACAATGGAATACTACTCAGCCATAAAAAGTATGAAATAATGCCATTTGCAGCAACATGGATTCAACTAGAGATGATCATACTAAGCAAAGGAGGTCAGAAAGAGAAACACAAATACCATATGTTATCACTTACATGTGGAATCTAAAATATGGCACAAATGAACCTATCTATGAAACAGAAACAGACTCACAGACATAGAGAACAGACTTGTGGTTGCCAAGGGGGAGGGGGGTGGGGGAGGGATGGACTGGGAGTTTGGGATTAGCAGGTGCAAACTATTCTATATAGAATAGATACACAACAAGGTTCTACTGTATAGCACAGGGAACTATATTCAATATCCTTTGATAAACTATAATGGAAAAGAATATGAAAAAGAATGTATATATATGTATAACTGAATCACTGCTGTACAGCAGAAATTAACACAACATTGTAAATCAACTGTAATTCAATAAAATAATTTTTAAAAAAGAATAAGATATATTAAAACACGTTGAGGGTGGGAAGTAACGGGTGATTTCTTTTTACTTTTTTAAAGCATTCTTGTATTTCCCCAATGCCCTGCCTGATGCAAAAATCTGGGGGATTGGATCCTGAGGTGAACTAGACAAATGAGGTCCCTGCTCTCATGGAACAGGTATATTTTATAACTGGGAGAAACAAAACTCAGAGTAAAGGAGTAACGTTATTTTTTTAAAAGATTGCAGAAATTGCACTGGTAGGTGTGCCAAAGAGCCAGCTGGAATCTGGAGTCCAGGTTAGGAGTTGGATGCAGCAGCTGTGCAGCCCGGGGTGAGAGCGGAGCTTGCTGGGGAAGGAACAGAAAGTCAGGGAGCACCTCTCAACAGTCACCCATTGTGTGCATGGGTGTAAGCCCTTTCCCCTGTCTCAGCCTCAGTTTCCCCATCTGTTAAATAAGAGGAGACACTAGAGGTGTTTCTTGTTTATAAAAGATTTATTTATTTATTTATTTATTTTTGGCTGCATTGGGTCTTCATTGCTGCACGCGGGCTTTCTTTTCAGTTGCGATGAGCAGGGGCTACACTTCGTTGGGGGTGCGCAGCCTTCTCATTGCTGTGGCTTCTCTTGTTGCGGAGCTCTAGCCGTGTGGGCTTCTGTAGTTGCGGCAAGCAGGCTCAGTAGTTGTGGCACGTGGGCTCAGTAGTTGTGGCTCGTGGGCTCTAGAACACGGGCTCAGTAGTTGTGGCGCACAGGCTTAGTTGCTCCACGGCATGTGGGATCTTCCCGGACCAGGGCTCAAACCCCTGTCCCCTGCATTGAAAGGCAGACTCTTAACCACTGCATCACCGGGGAAGTCCCTCCTTCCCTTTTAAGACTGAATAATATTCCACTGTATATATATATATATACGTTAGGTAGTTGTGAGTTTCCTTCAGCTCCAACATTGCAGGATTCTCAATTCCAAGTGGCTGTCCACCCTGGGGCTGATTGCTGCCTGGTGGGTTGGGGACCCTGGCTTCAAGCTGACTTTCCCTCCTGCTTGTGTCACCAGGCAGCCAGGGGAGGGCCCCGGGGGATGAAAGGCTTTGGCTAAATACCTGCTGCCTTCTCTCTGGAGCTTCAGGAGCCAGGTCAGGGCCTGGCGCAGGGCAGGGGAGGGGAGCTAATGATGGCCTGTCAGAGGCTTTGTCATCCAGATGAAACTGACCCTGCTCCCGGCCCCTGCTCCCAGGCCAGCCTGATTACAGGGAGCCCTATTCTTCCCTTCCTCGGGGCCAGGCCTGGCCTTGAAGCAGCCTCTGCATGCCCAGCTGCTCTGGAGCAGCTGCAGAGATAGGCCAGCTGAGGAATCTGGGGTAGCAGCTGCCAAAATGCACTGGCTTTGGGGCCAGAACAACAGATACAACGCATGGTGAAGCCAGCAGGCTTATGCAGTGGTTCTCATCTGGGGGTGACTAGTAATAAGAGCCACTGTTGCCTGAAGTTTTACTAGGTTCATCATGTACCAAGCACTGGACATGAATTATTTCATTTAATCTCACACAGCCCTAGGAGGTTGGTACTGTTAACCCCATTTTACAGAGGAGCAAGCTGAGGCTTGGGGAGCCTTACACAGCTGGTAAGCAGCCCAGCCTTGTTTGGTGATGAAGCCTGATCTCTTATCCCCTGGTTCTGCAATTGGGTGGAAATTTCTTTGGCGAGTTCCTTGGTGGAGGGCAGAGGAGGGGGCTGAGTGGATGGAGATCTATTTGCCTTCCCTGCACCAACAAAGGGCAGCAACTCTTGTAGCTGCTCAGGGTTCTGCTTCCAAACATGTGAACTACTGCTGTAGTTCACCTCATTTGTTTTACAGGTGGAGAAACTGAAGCCCTGGGAGGGACAGGGAACTGTCCAGGTTCACTCCAACAGGGTCTATGGCAGAGCTGGGATTAGAACCTGAGTCCAGCCTCCCAGCCATGCTCTGTTTTTGGTGCCCACGTGGCCTACTGGATCTTGTATGTGACCCACACAGGCAGGAGGGCACTCTGGGGCCTCACCTGCTGGGTCTGCTGGGCCTGGATCCCCACCCTTCCTTACAGAAGGAGGGAGATGCAGAGGTGGCCGGCAGTGGTGCAGAGAATAGCATGCAGGCTGGAGCTCAGTTCTGATGCTGCTGCTACCTTGCTGTGTGGCCTGGGTAGCTCTGCTCTCTCCAGACCTCAGTTTCCCCTTCTGTACAATGGGGGTTGCTGACAGTTTGGACCAACAGGCACTGAGCAGGGAGGAAGAGTGGTTAGTCAGGAGGAGAGGAAGGGAGGAGAGGAAGGGAGTGTATGGAGAGAAAGGGAGGAGCCACGGGGCCGCAGGACACCCTGCCTTACCCTGCTGTCCTGGGGAAACACCCCAGGTTCCGCCGCCCACACTCCACAGCTGGCTAGGGGACACCGCTTGGCCTGAGAGTGTCCAAGCCTTGGATGAGAGAGTTCTTGGTCCCCAAGACTGCCATGGGGCCGGTGGCTTCCCTTCTTCAGCCCCAAGACATTCCCTCGCCCTGAGAACGGTGCTGGCCTCATGGGGACCTAGAGGAGGCTGAGCTACTGGGTGGGCACTCCCATGGGTGTAAGCCTCACCCAGCCACGTGTGCTTGCATCCCCACAGTGCGTGTATGTGCAAACCCACCTGCACGTCTCACACAGCAGGGACTCTCACAGGCCAAGAGAGGCCCAAACCAGTTCTTATTTTTGAGGCTCCCAATAATTTAAAAATGAAGACATGCCGAAACAGTCTGGCCACAACTGTGGTGTGTTTAACATACTTTTATTTAATAAATTAACATCTTTAACATGCGCACACACACACTCACAAATCCAATGCAATTGAGAGATTCATAAGATCATTGCAGGAATTATAAATGATATGAGTTCACAGTGCTGTGTGGTCTGGTGACGGGATATAGTTTAAAATTGTATGATGAGCGTCCCGTTCTTTCCATCTTGCGCGTGATTCCCTGGGACTAGACATCCAGCCTCCTTTGAGTGTACATTGTTTTCTAACATTTTATTATGAAAAATGTCAAGCATCCAGAAAGGTTGAAACAATTGTACACTGAACACCCATATCCTTATCATCTGGAATCTACGAGGAGCATCTTGCAATATTTGCTTCAACTCATATCCATCCCTTTTTCCATTCATCCATCCAAATCCATCCAAATCCATCCTTTCGTCTCTCTATCCCTCCACCCGCCCATCTGTTTTTTGACGCATTTTTGAGGCTCACGAATGTGAGGACTCAGTCAAATGACACTCTTTTCCCGCCTCCTTCTCCCTGACAGTAACAGGTGTTGCTGCACTCTCACACTCACACACACCCCCCACATGTAAAACCCTCACGGGCACACACCTCACATGATTCACCCATGCTCTCCAATTCATGCATGTCCTCTCCTTACACATACTGACATGAATTCACATATGCAAACATCACACATAATCACCTGTGCACACACACACATAAAGACACACACACACACACACACAGTGCCACATGTGCATTTGTGGCAGACTTTTGATATCTGTAAAAGGAGCATCCAGAGACCTAGAATCCTCAGACCTGTGACCCTCGGGTAGTCCGTGCCAGGCCCTGGTTTACTCTTCCAGCCTTTGCTTCCGGCAAGTGTCAGGGGCTCCCCTGCAGCTCCCCGCCCCACATGTCTCATCTTTTCCACTTTTCCCACAGTCTTCTCCCTCACCTCCCAGTCACATCCCACAGAGAAAACCTCCCACAAAAGTTCCTTCTGGAGTGTTCACCACATCTGGGTACAAAGCCCACCAGACTGCCGCTCCAGGAGGGCAGGGACGCTGTTGCCTTGTTCACACCACATCCTCGGCACATGGCACCCTGCAGGCCCTGTGGTCGGTTGAAAAAGGAACAAAAGCGGCAGAGCTTTGCATCCCCTGGGCAGCCTCAGGGGCATACGCGTCACACACGCTCACCGCCATGCACACACAACACATTCTGCACGCATCCGTGCTTACATGTACATCGTGTGTGTGTCTGTGTTCATGCACACACCTGTCTGCCTGTCTCCATATTCTCCAGATGGAGTCAATTCCAGGACCTGAGTCCTCTCCTAAAGCCTTGGTCGCCTAAGACACATCTGCTGGAGTGTGAGGTCCAGATGTGGCCCCCGACCATGCACTCCCGAGCTTGGCCCTGTGCATCTGCATGGCAGAGGTTAAGAGTACCAGCTCTGGGCTTCCCTGGTGGCGCAGTGGTTGAGAGTCCGCCTGCCGATGCAGGGGACACGGGTTCGTGCCCCGGTCCGGGAAGATCCCACATGCCGCGGAGCGGCTGGGCCCGTGAGCCATGGCCGCTGAGCCTGCGCGTCCGGAGCCTGTGCTCCGCAACGGGAGAGGCCACAGCAGTGAGAGGCCCGCGTACCGCAAAAAAAAAAAAAAAAAGAGTACCAGCTCTGAGAATTCCCTGGTGGTCCAGTGGTTAGGACTCCACGCTTCCACTGCCGAGGCCCTGGTTCAATCCCTGGTCGGGAAACTAAGATCCCGCAAGCTGCATGGCGCGGCCAAAAAAAAAAAAAAAGAGTACCAGCTCTGGAGTCCAACAAAACCTGGGTTCCATCCTTGCTCTGCTTGTAATCACTTTATATGTTTCACGTGTGACTTACGTGAGTGCTACTTCTTGGAGCATGGATTTCCTTATCTGTTAAGCGGGAAAATAGTTCCCATCTTAAAAGCGTCCTACAGAAGATGCTCTTAGCAGGGTGCCTGGCGTGTTGTAAGCCCTTAAACATGGTTGCTGCGGATATCATTATTGTTGTTACTTCAGGCCTTTGCCTCAAACTCCCATGCACCCTTTGGGAGGGAGGGCAGCCTTGGTGGGGGGCTGTGTATGGGTGGATGGTGTCTCGTGAATGCCTCTCCCCAGAAGCTCCCCCAATCCCAAGCCCTTATTGTCCCACATGCATATTCATAAGGGATAGCTTCATCCCTGCTCTGTAAATGGGTCAGAAGCAGGAAGTGGAGGCCAGGGCAGAGAGCGAGGCCCAGGGGACAGGAGGCTCAAAGCCAGAGTGCATCTGAGTCCTCACAGACAGGAGGATGGTAAGAGGGATGGGCAAGGATGGGTGGGGGATACTGGGGGCCATGGGGGAGTTTGAGCAGGGGATTGTCCCCATATTACAGATTTGAAAACTGAGGCCCAATGAGATCAGATTAGAGAACCCTTGGGCTGAGTGGCTCAAGAAACCAGGTCCTGCTTCCTTTGGGATCTGGAGAGTTGAGCATCTGTCTGGGCTGGGTGATGGGCACAGGGGGATGGACCAATTGACCCGTGTAGGTTTCTCTCAATGGGTGTAGTTTACATGGCATTACATGGTTGGAAGAGCTGTGGTGATCCTGAATCCCAACCCTCCACTGAGGCTCCAAGAGGATGGGCGACTTGCTAGGATCACACAGCTGCTGACAGTAATCTTGCCTTTGGAGGTGTGAGAGATAGAATGATTCTGGTCCCTTGCAAGAGATTCAAGACTGGGAGAAAAGTGGGTGGGCTTGTCAAGATACCAAGGAATGAAGCTTCTTTATCCACCTCCTCATTTCATCTCCTCACTACTCCCGTGAGACAGCTGGAGCAAAAACGATTATCTCCATTTTACAGATGAGAAGCATGAGGCTGGAAGAGGAGGAAGCACCAGGAGAAGGCTACAGAGTGAGTTGTCTGCAGGGGGTCTGCCCCTCTGTGCAGGGCGATGTGGGGATGTGAGAGCCCAGCTCGCCTCCATCTTGGGCGGGGTGAGGCCAGGACAAGGCAGCACATCACCCCCTTCTGGAAAATTTCAATCTAAAAAATCAGAGGGGGCTGTTTCTCTACACTTGCAGGTATATTAATCCCTCCCTCCTTTCAGATAATTGCCTGTTTCTTAGAATGCTTTCTGGATGCTTGGAACTGCTCTGTGAGGTTAAGTAAGATAACCACTCCCATTTCAGGGTAAGGGGTGTAAGTAAGAGAGGAGACGTGATCTCCTGGGCGGCAGAGGGTGTGAGAGGCAGTGACAGAACAAGAGTCTCAGCGAAGTCGTGGGTGTTTTCTACCGGACCAGTTCATGGAAAGGGATGGGTTGAGGGATGGAAAATTCGGCTCTTGGGGCAGCAGTGTCAAGAGGAATTGACCCTGGGGTGGGTGGCTGTGAGAAGGGCTCACTTCAGACTGCTAGGTGGCAGATTGAGGACACTGGCCTTGTGGTAAACGTTCAGGCATTCATTCATTCAGGAAGCATCCACTGCCTTAGTGTGCCAGGCCCTGTGCTGTGCCCAGGGCAGGGGAGGGACCGGCCAGAGGTGAATCAGACAGTCCTTGGGTGGCTCAAAGTCTCCTGAGGGTCTCTGACTAGGACTGAAGACATTATTGGACAGAAAAAGAGGCTGACTGGGTATTGTCACCTCTGCTTTCAAACAGAGGCAGTGAGATGTCGGGGAGAGGCCTTGGGTTCTGAGATCAGGGCCAGATTGGGTGGTCTTCTAGCTCTGCCCTTCTGAGTTGTGTGGCTTTGAGCAGCAATAATAACTAAGCACAATAGGCATAGCTGATGTTTATTCAGTGCTCAGTTTACGTCTAGCACGTCACTTTACTTCTTTGAACCTGTTTCCTCGTCTGTAAAATGGAACGGAGTAGGAGTTAGTCTACTTCTCAGGGTTACTATAGGGCTTGAATGGGACCATGTAGGTGAAAGAGTTTGGTATAAGCTTGAGCTGTGTGGTAACTTTAGTTATTTGTGGGGCTGTAAAGGGGTCCCGTGTTGTAGAAACACAGGGAAGAAGGAGGATATTTATTCCTAATGGAGCCAGGTAGTGGTTTTAGGGGAAGGGTGGTTCTCTTCACCAAAAATATATGCGATTGTGAGCAAGGCTTTGAAGGGTAGAGAGGGGGATAAAGAGAAGGACTTTCCAGGGGGAGGGTATCTTGTGTGCAAAAGTGTGGAGGAGGGATAGTGTAGGGTATGTTTGCGGAACAGTCCTGGTACAATGAACGGCTAAGCCTGGCGCCCCGTGAATCACCAAGGATGCAGTCAGGTAGGATCTTTGGCCCCGGGGCCAGCTTTGAGGCAAGCAGATTTCCTTCCCTAACATTATCCCATCTACGGCTGAGTGAGGAGCGGGCTGGAGGGTGAACCGAGTGATTATAGAGCCCTGCTTCTGGGTCTCTCCCCCTTACCTCTAGGGGACGGCCTGGCAGGAATGTGACCCACCCACCCCTTCTGACCTCCTTAGCTGGGGGTCAGGTTCGGGCATCCCTGGAGCGATGAGCCGGGTGGCTCTGGGGAGCATGTGGCCCAAGACAGGAGTCAGTAGAGCTTAAAGAACAGGTGGATGGAGGGGAGGACAGACGAAAGAGTGCGAGGCGGGGTCTTAGGAGTAACAGGCACAGGGAGCTCACACTTGGCAAGCATCTCCTATGTGTTGTACCAGCCCTTTGAGGTAGGTATCCTCACTTTACAGATGGGGAAACTGAGGCTCAGAGAGGTGAAGTGACTTGCCCATTTCTTTGTCCAGTCATTCATCATTCAACGCTTATGTATTGGGCAGAGGCTCCGTGCCAAGCGCCGAGGAGTCAGGGGTGACCATCTCTTGGCTTCTGTCCCCTGCGGTGGGGGTCCGGGGGAAGTGTTGTGAGGTCGCATTGCGGCCTCGTCGGCACTCGAACCCAGGTCTCACTATTTCCAAACCATCACTTTGGATCCGGACACGAGCCCCGTTGCACGGCTCGCGCGGCCACTGGAATCCCCGGTACCTCCACTTTCCCTAGGGTCCCACCTGCCGCACCTGGCCCAGGTGAGTCCCGGGAGGTCCCGAGCGCCGCCGGAAGGCGGCGAGCGGTTCCGGCAGGTAGGGCGGGGCGGGGCCGGGGCGGGGCTGAGGGCGGGGCCAGCCCGCGACGCCAGGAGCCCGACCGGATTCCGCGCCCTTCTGCCCGCGCCCTGCGCCCCGCGCCGCCGCCGACATGGGGGCCTGTCTGGGCGCCTGCTCCCTGCTCAGCTGCGTGAGTCCCGCCCCCGGCGCCCGCCCCCGCCGCCTGCCCCTTCTTCGGCCTCGCACTTTTGTCCTGTCTTCTTCCTCCAAATAGTTTCTTCTTTTTCCTTCCTCCAAACTTGTCTTTCTGGGCCCGCATCCCGCCTCCTCGCCCCTCGGGTCGCCCCTCTAACCGACTTCCCCCGCCCCCATCCCGGGCCCGCGGGCGCCGGGGACAGCTGGTGTCCGGGGATCGGGTTACCGCGGGGGCGGGGGTGGGGCGCGCTCGGGCGGGGGAGGGGGTGTCCTGGGCGGGCGCCCCTCCAGGGAACTGGGGAGACTGAGGCCCAGAGCCCGGGGCGGCTGCGGCCCCAGCTGGCTCAGCTTGGAGTCGTCCTGGCAGTGCGCCTCTGGTCTCCCTCCCGGACGCTCTCTTTGTGTGGCCTGCCGGTCCCTGTCCCTCTCTGCCGTGTGTCCTCTGTTTCTCTGGCAATCTGTCAGTTGGTCTTTCTGTCCCTACCCGTCTGCCTCAGTTTGTCCATTTGTATGTGTCTGATATCTGTCCGTTCTTTTGTCCGACTGTCTTTGTCCGTCTGAATCCTCTCCATCTGTCATTGTCTGTCTAGACGGCTCCGTGTCTGTCCGCCGGGGTCTGTCTGCCCGTTCAGTCTGTCAGTCTCTCTGTGTCTTGTCTCTGCTTCGTTCAGTCTGGCTCAGGCTAATTCCTGGGCACTTCCCCCAATGAACCCCAGACGCTTGCCCTCTGGGCCCCAGAGCCGAAGTTGGGGGAGGGGAGGAGGCCTCCTTTGCTTTTCTAAGCCGGTCTTGAGTGAGGGGTGCGGGTTACCACCGCCATCGGCCCAGCTCTGGGTGGGAAAACCCGGGAACTGAGGGAGGTTGGGGTGTGTGGGGGAGGGATTACCTGGTCGTCTGCTCGGGGATCTGGGGAGCAGCCAGCAGAGGGGAGGAGCGTCCTCCAGACCCCGGCTGGGAGGCCCCTTCTCTTTTCTCCTTTCCCAGCCCCCTCTCCCTTCCCTCTTCCCTTCATTAAATCTGAGGTTCATTCAGGCAGCCCCCTCCCCCTCTGCCCCACACAAAAGATGAGCAGAGAGGCAGGAGGGGGAGTCTGGTGGCTGCTGAAATCCCAGTTTCCTTTGTCCCTGATTTGTGTGAGTGTGTTAGGATGGGGGTGTAGGAGTGGACAGCTGGGGGATCCAGAGATTTACTTTACAGCCATTTTTGGAGAATGATATCTGCACAGAGAGGCTACATAGTGGGTTCCTGGACTCTTGTCCTCCCTGGGCCTCTATTTCCCCATCTGTGAAGGGTGTGTGTGTGTGTGTGTGTGTGTGTGTGTGTGTGCGCACACCTGCAGGAGGGGGAATCAAGAGCTGGTCCCTGAGATCCCTCCCTGCCCAGTGAAACCAAGGTTTGGGCTAGGGCTCTGGCCAGAAAGGGTTTGCTTCCTGATGGGGGAGGGAGAGTTTCCTTGGAGTTGACCAGAATTCCATCAGGCTGGGCTATCCTGGGGATGGGGGGAGTGTTGAAGGGAGACCTGCCATTTCTCTGTGCGTCTGTCTCCCTGTCTACCTCCCTCATAATGCTGTTGGGAAGATTTAAAAGTGCCCCGCCCTGTTAGAGTAAGTGCTCCCAATAGGAGCTATTGTTATTATCATCTTAAAAAGGTGGTGGGAAAAAAAAAAAAAAAAAGGTGGTTGGAGACTTCCCTCTGGAGCCAGTTGCTGGTCTCTGAGTCAGACTCCTACAATGCTGAGTCAGAAGGCACCTGACGGGCCTGCTCCAACCCCCAGTTTACCGATGAGGAGGCTGCAGCCCAGAGAGGTTAGCTGACTTGCCTAAGCTTGCACAGTGAAAGGAGGAGGAACTGCACAGTCAGGATTAAAATCTGATTCCTGGTCTAGGCTTCTGCCCACACCTTCCCTCCCTTCACATCCTGGATGCTGAGGGATAGGGTTGGCACAGAGTGGAATCGGCAGGTTCGCTTAGGAAGTATCTGATATCTGCAAGGGACCTGCCCCTCGGGTCAGTGGCCTCCCCTTGGCGTTCTGACCTCTGACATTTACTGAGTACTTACAGCATGCCAGGTGCTGTGCCGAGCCCTTCACCCCTGCCATCTCATTACGCACCCCACCCGCCAACCCCATGACATAGTTATCCTATTTTACAGATCCTGATACGGACAATAGCTTCTGTTTACTGAGTGCTTACTGTGGGCCCGGAGCTCACAGCCCAGAGCTGTCCAGTGGTAGCCCAGGCCCAGCAGTGTAGTGAGCACTTTGTATGTACCCTTTCATTTAATCCTCACAACGACCCCAATGAAGCAGTGAGTATTATCACCATTTCACAGCTGAGGAAGCTGGATCAGAGAGGGAAGATGATTTCCCCACAGCCACACAGTTTTAAGTGGCACAGTTGGGCACTACTGGATACCAATAACAACCTGTTTCAATGGACATTGCCCCACAGGAGTGAAGTTCTAAGGGGGGGTTGCCAGGCATCTTTAGAGGGAACATTTTGGCATACATGGGTCGGTGGGGAAGACTTTTGTCCCTCCTGCCGTGACGCATTTGCGTCTGCCTCTTGGTCACAAAAGTCGCGCTCTTGATCAGCATTTGGACTGGGCTGAAGGTGGGTCCTGGCTGGGAGGAGATGAGATGGGCCCACTAGGGATGGGAGTCGCCAGCCAAGCCAGCACATGGTGAGCTGGAGATATTTAAGGAGGCCCTTCTACAGTCGAGGGAGTGTGAAAGGCCTTTGGCTCAGACCCATTGGTCTTGGTCCTGGCTTGGCCTCTTCTCAGCGGCGTGACTGAGGACCTCTCTCCTTGTCTGTAACGTGGCGAGAACAATGGCACCTGCCTCTCAGCATGTCAGGAGGGTTCAGTGAGACTTAATTAGCATGAAGCTGGCGTGCCGCGGCTGCTCTGTAAGCTCCTGCCAGTGGTAAAGTGCTGGAGACCACTTTCGAGGAATGGGGAACCTAGTGAAACCCAGGGCTGTCTGATGGGCTCCAAGCCACCTCACTGCCCTGCCCAGAGGCCCATTTTATGGCTGAGGAAACTGAGTCCCACTCGTCTAAGGTCATACTGCCAGCTGGTGGCAGAGTCAAGACAGGGCCCTCTCCTCTTCACACTGCGTGGGGGAAGGAAGTATGCTTTGAGTAGTCTTGGGCTGACCTCTTCTCTCCTGTGTTTGGTCTAGTGCTAGGGTGGCTCAGCCAGTTATGGGGTGCCATGGAACCTCGCAGCGTAAAGACTCTCAGACCCCGGGCTCCTGAGTTCTGAACTCTCCGTTCTGAGAACCTGGCTGGTGCTAAGATTCCACCGCTCTTATTTCTGGTGCTTTTCCATTGCTGCCTTTCCCCTGAGTGCATTTGTGGAGGGGGTGTTGTAATCTGAGTGTGGGCACAGTTTGTAGTCTGCCTTGGCCTTTCACATTGCATCACAAGCATAGCCTGTGTTGCTGTCAGTCTAGTGGCTTTCATCTTTCCTGCCTCAATAACATTCCATGGAGTCAGTGGGCCACCACTGTCCCCTGGTGTTGGGCAATGAGGTCATCTGCAGTTTCCTGATAGTCTAATAAGCTCATACAACCTAAAGCTTCGTGCCTGTTTTAGTTTTTTTCTGAATTTAAAATTTCTATTTTTTGATAATGAAAATCAACTTTATTGGGGTATAATTTATATTTAACTATATTTAGTTGTATATACCCATTTAAGTGTTCCTAACACATCTGCTCCATTCAGCAGAGAGATCCCTCTGAGGGATCACGATGTACCATGATGTACCACGATGTAATGATGGATATTTAGTTATTTTCAGCTTTCTCCTATTATTTTCCTCATGGGAAGTGTCACAGTGGACTTCCCGGTGTACATGTGTGCACACGTGTCTGCCTTTACTCCCGTGGGCTGGTATTTCTATAGGAGGAGGTTGTGGTAGGAGTGATCCCCAGAGGTGGAGTGGGGATCAGAATGTATGAACTCCAAGGAGGCTCCAGAAGCAGGGGGGGGCTGTGTGTATTGTTCTCTCCCTGACCTGGTCTCTCTGGCTACCAGCCAGGCCCTTGGAAATCCTGAGGTTTCAGGTATCAGGAATACCTGGATTCTGATCTCCAAAAACCACAGTGAGTTGAAAGGCCAGGCTCCCTGACTGCAGCGTGCAGCTTTTCTTGTGTCTCAAATGTCTCAAATTGAAATGGTATCAAGCCAGAGCCGGACCCTGACCTGGGTACTTGGGCACTTGGTCCCTGAGATCAGTACCTGTTGGCCTCCCTTGGTTTTCTTGGGCACTGGAGGGATTGTTTTCATCGCTGGGGTGTTTTGAAATTTAATGAGTCTGCCATCAGTGACTTAGCAGGCCCTGATGCAGACAGGCTTGACCTTGAATCCCAGCTCCTTAGCTCACTTGCTGTGTGACCTTGGCCACATCACCTCTCTGAGTCTCAGTTCCCCACTTGTAAATGGGAAGTTACAACACACTTCATAGTGTCCGTGAGGCTTAATCTAGACAAAGCCCTTATCATAGTGTCTGGGACAAGTAACTCGTCATAAAGGGAAGCTATTACTGTTATTACCTGAATCTCAGCACTGCTGTTCGCTTACTGTGTGACTTCTGGCAAGTTTCTTAATCTCTCTGATCTCAGAATGCTCTTTATGTTTACGAAACACTTCTTCTGGCATTTGCTTATCTCCTCACCACCCCCCCTCCCAAGGTAGCCATGAACAGGAGTCAGGATTGGGGTGGGGTTTGCAAGATACAACCAGAAATTGCTGGATGATTTGGACCGTGAGGGAGAATTTCATTCGGCATTCACTTAGCAACTGTGCTGTTACTTGGCTTTGTGGGTGAGAGAGATGGGTAAGAAGGAGCATTCTCAGGGGCATTTCCAGTGTGGGGGGAGAGGTGTGGGGGATACAGGAGGGCAGCTGCCCCTCAAGCAGAGTGTGCTCTACCCCTTGTGACCAGTCCAGAAAGCAGGGGGCGGGGCCTCAGAGGAGCAAGGGGCCCTTTTCAGCCTGCTCTCCACAAAGCTGGTCACTCAGCATAAGGCTGTTCCTGTCCCTCCCTGCTTTGAGAGGTGATGCCCAATGGCAATGGATGAACACGAGGATCCTGCACATGGCTGCCAGACTCTGCCAGCCTGGCCGACCTCACCACTTGCTTGCTTATGAAGCTTTGGCCATAGGGACTTCTTTCCATTCCTCCAACGCTCAGCTCCTGTCTGCCCCAGAGCTGCCTCAGGCTCTGTTCCCTCTGTCTGGAACACTCGTTCTTCCCCTTGGTCAGGAGAGTGAATCCTCATTGTTCAGCTCTCAGCTTAAGTGTCACTTCTTCCAGGAAGTAACCCACTACCCCCAATCTAAACTAGGCCCCCGCCAGTCACTCTCATGGCAGCACGTATGTTTTCTTCTTCACACTTACCATGACAGGTGTAATGACTTGCTGAGTATCTTTCCTGCCCTTGGAAGCTCCAGGATGGCAGAGCCTGTGTCTTCTTGCCCTCCAGACTCTTAAATACCTGAATGAGGAGTCAGGGCTGCTTGGGGGAAGAGAAACAGTGAACCAGATGTATCTGGATGTGGGCCCACTTCCTCCAAGGCTGGGCTGTAGAACTGGCTCCCAAGGGATGAGTCTACAGCTACGAAAGGTGTGGCATCACCAGCCCTTAAGTGATTTCAGCCAGCCCTAGGGAGGGAGGGGCTCACGGAGGGCAGAGGAGCTGGAGACAGAAAGGGCTGGATGCCTCTGCTGTCCCAAACTGGTGCAGCCCCAGAGCGGGAAGTCACAGCCACCCATATTCTTCATTCCATTCATTCAACAGATGTTGATTTATCAGCGCTTGCTCTTTTTGAGGTCTTAACATACGTCTGGTATGATGCCAGGCGCTTTACATTTGTTCAGCAGGTAGTCACCGAGCTCCCGACGATGTGCCAGGCACAGTTCCCACCTCTGGGAATACCATGGTGAACAAAACAGACAAAACCCCTTGCCCTGGTGGAGCTTGCACGCTAGCAATGAGAGGCCGGCAACACGAGTAAACTGTGAAGCCAATCAGGTGGTAGTAAGTCCTACAGAGAAAAATAAAGCAGGGAAAGGAGAAAGGGAGCCTGAGTGAGTTACAATTTTTTTTGGTCGTGCTGCGAGGCTTGCGGGATCTTAGTTCCCCGACCAGGGACTGAACCTGGGCCGTCGGCAGTGAAAGCACGGAGTCCTAACCACTGGACCGCCAGGGAATTCCCAGGGAGTTACAATTTAAAATCCCTACAGGACTTCCCTGGCGGTCCAGTGGTTAAGACTCTGCGCTTCCACTGCAGGGGGTGCGGGTTAGATCCCTGGTCGGGAACTAAGATCCTGCGTGCTGCGCAGCGCTGCCAAAACAATAAAAATTAAAAAATAAAATAAAATCCCTACAGTATTTCATTCTTAGAACTGCTATGTGAGAAGCAGGTACTGTTAGGATTCCCATTATATGGAAGAGGAAACTGAGGTTCAGAGAGCTTGAGTGAGCTGTCTAAGGTCACATAGCTAATCAGTGAAAGAGCTGGCCTTCCGGATTTTTTTTTTCCACTCTGCCTCCTCCTAAATAAGAAGCACTGTGACCCCAGCTCTCTCGCCGAAGCCACAGTAACACCTGAGATAGGTCCAGGTTTGAATCTGGGTTCCGTTGCTTACTGGCTGTGTGTCCTTGTGGGACCCAGCCTCTTCCAGCCTTGGTTTCCTTGGCCTCTCCCTTGGGCTTGAAAGTTAGACGGGGTGACATCTGGGGAAGAGGTGTCCCTTCGTGGTGTGGCACAGGCAGTCTCTGCGTAGGTTTGGAGATATTGAACGGGCAGTGGGCAGTGGGTGGATGCTGCGTGCTTGGGCGGGGAAGGGGAGAGGAGACCAGAGAGTAAGGTGCCATCCTGGCCTCCCCGCAGGCGTCCTGCCTCTGCGGCTCTGCCCCCTGCGTCCTGTGCAGCTGCTGCCCCTGCAGCCGCAGCTCCACACTGAGCCGTCTCATCTTCACGGGCTTCCTCTTCCTGGGGGTGCTGGTGTCCGTCATCATGCTGAGTCCCAGTGTGGAGAGCCAGCTCTACAAGGTGAGCCACCTGCGGGACCTGGCCTCTGGCAAAGGCTCAGCTACTAGGGGCCCAGGCTTGGGGGCCCAGCTGATCAAGAGGTGGGCAGGAGTGCCAGCGCACCGATGATCCAAGCTTGACGATGAAGGGTCGTTTCTTCATATTGGGAGGAGGGTTTGAGCCTTATTGTTTCTCATAAGCCTTGGTCCCCTTGGGAAGTCTCATGAATCATTATCCCCATCCCCGCCAGACACTGGCCTCAGGGTAAGCTCTCCCCACTTTCATGCGTGAGCCCAGTTTGAGGGTCCTAAGTCTTCCCTTCATCTCAGTGTTTCATAGCCAGTGGGATAGTTAGGCCAGAGGTTCTGACATACTGTGTATACAGAGCGTGAATTCCCTGGGAAGTGTGCTAGTCATGCAGAATCTCAGACCCTGCCTTAGAGACTCTAGTTCTGTAGGAGAGGGGAACCTCCGGGGATTCTGATGTAGCTGGTGGGCGGAGAGCACTTTGGGAAATCCTGCCCTGGACCGTGCCATGCCTTCCATTTGTCCCTGGGGGGCTCACTCATAGGGCTTCAGCCGCAGAGGTGGGTGGGAATGGAGATGGGCCATGGGTGGAAGTGGGAGGCTCGGGTGGCCCTCCTGGGAGAGCCTCCTGCCTGGCGGCCTGGGCTGAGTCAGCCCGGGTTCTGGGTGGGGTGGGGTCTTCCAGCTGCTCTGTCTGTCTCCACAGCTGCCCTGGGTGTGTGAGGAGGCGGCCGGGTCCCCCGTCGTCCTGCAGGGCCACATCGACTGTGGCTCCCTGCTTGGCCACCGTGCCGTCTACCGTATGTGCTTCGCTATGGCGGCCTTCTTCTTCCTCTTCTCCCTGCTCATGATCTGCGTGCGCAGCAGCCGGGACCCCAGGGCTGCCATCCAGAATGGGTGAGGAGGGGTCCCACCTGCACCCTGGGCCCCTCCCGCTGTGGTTTTCCCTATCCTCGGCCTGTCTCCAGCAATCTCCAGACCCTAACCCTCAGACTCAGGAGCCGCTGAAGCCAGGAGGGCACAGCACAGAGGTCGGCTCATCTAGTAGTTCCCATTTCTCAGATGAGGAAACAAAGCTCAGGAAAGGCAACAGCATCCCTAGGGCCACACACCAGTTTAGTGACACAGTTGGGGTTAGAGCCCAGGTGACCGTCCTCACCCATCACTGGTCCTTCCCTCTGCCCCTCGGGGCTTTTTCTAGGGCCAGGACAGATTTTCTGTGCCTGTCAGACTATCAGGAAGTCTCTCTCACCTCTCCTAGTACCTGCTCTTCAGGGTTGGGGTTCTGGGGGTCCAGCCTTCTTCTCTCCCCCTACTCAGCTTTCTTGTCTGTCCTCCCCCTTTCCCCACCATAGGTTTTGGTTCTTTAAATTCCTGGTTTTCGTGGGCATCACCGTGGGCGCCTTCTACATCCCTGACGGCTCCTTCTCCAACAGTAGGTGGCCCTGGTGGGGAGGGATGGGGGCTACCAAGGATGAGCGTGCTGGGGGCTCCTTTGCACACAGACCCCAGACTACTGGCTGGGTCCTTGCCTCCCACCCAGGAGAACAGGACTCTGGTGCTTGGCCACATGGCCTTTGGGCAACTCGGGGTTGGGGGGAACCCCCTTTGACCCCGACCCACACCCTGACACAAGGCATCTCTGTGCGTGGCCAGGGGCTCCTGAGGGCAGGGACTTTGCTGCTTCTCAGTGTCCCCAGTGCAGGGTGTGGCACAAATGACTGTTGAATGTATAAAAGTGAGCGTGAGAAGAGACCCAGACCCAGGGGCTGCTGCGCCATGGCTGGACCCCCTTGCCTCCCTCCCCTCTGCCTGCCTAGTCTGGTTCTACTTTGGTGTCGTGGGCTCCTTCGTCTTCCTCCTCATCCAGCTATTGCTGTTCATCGACTTTGCGCACTCCTGGAACCAGCGGTGGCTGAACAAGGCTGAGAAGAGCGACTCCCGCGCCTGGTATGCAGGTCAGTGCCACCCAATGGCCTCGTGAGGGGGCTGGGCTACCTGAGGAGTTGGGGAGGGTGGGGGTGGGTGGGTGTGGTCCCTGAAGCTGGACTACGGCCTGGAGGGCATCTCGAGCTGCCTCCTAAGGGCAGGAACTGAGCCGTCCGTGTCACGTGGAGGGAAGGGTGTGCGGCAGGGGCCCACTGACTCGGGTGGCTGAGGTGGGGTCAGATGAGAGCTGCACTGGAGAGTTCAGAGGGATCTGATTGAGCGAGCCCTGCAGAGCGAGCCACGAATGACACCTGGTCATTGAAACCCCAGTGGCAGAACGGGTCCCTTTTCAGTTCTTCTGAACTGATCAAGAAGAAAGGCACTCTTCAGGGTTGATTTGATTTTCACACCTCCCTGATCACCAGGCATCTAGTTCACTTTTTGAGAGATTGTTCTCTATTCATTGTCTTTTTTTTTGGCTGCGTTGGGTCTTTGTTGCCGTGCGCAGGCTTTCTCTAGTTGCGGCGATTGGGGGCTACTCTTCATTGCAGTATGTGGGCTTCTCATGGCGTGGCTTCTCTTGTTTTTGTTTTCGTTTTTTTTTTGCGGTACACGGGCCTCTCACTGTTGTGGCCTCTCCCGTTGTGGAGCACAGGCTCCGGACGCGCAGGCTCAGCGGCCATGGCTCACGGGCCCAGCCGCTCCGCGGCATGTGGGATCCTCCCGGACTGGGGCACGAACCCGCGTCCCCTGCATCAGCAGCGGACCCTCAACCACTGCGCCACCAGGGAATCCCGGCATGGCTTCTCTTGTTGCGGAGCATGGGCTCTAGGTGCGTGGGCTTCAGTAGTTGTGGCTTGCGGGCTCTAGAGCGCAGGCTCAGTAGTTGTGGCACACGGACTTAGTTGCTCCACAGCATGTGGGATCTTCCCAGACCAGGGATTGAACCCGTGTCCCCTGCACTGGCAGGTGGATTCTTAACAACTGCGCCACCAGGGAAGTCCCCTCTATTCATTGTCTTTATTTTTATGGTGACCTTTTTTACGGCAAGTGAATCATTTTAGTTCAGGGTGGGGCAGGAGCTCACAAAGCCTGGGTGAGGGACGGAAGTTTTTTTGTTTTTAATAAATTTATTTATTTTGAATCTTTTTGGCCGCGTTGGGTCTTCGTTGCTGCGCGCGGGCTTTGTCTAGTTGCGGTGAGTGGCGGCTGCTCTTCGTTGCGGTGCGCGGGCTTCTCACTGTGGTGGCTTCTCTTGTTGCGGAGCACGGGCTCTAGGCACACGGGCTTCAGTAGTTGTGGTGCACGGGCTCAGTAGTTGTGGCTCGCGGACTCTAGGGCGCAGGCTCATAGTTGTGGTGCACAGGCTTAGTTGCATGTGGGATCTTCCCGGACCAGGGCTCGGACCGTGTCCCCTGCATTAGCAGGTGGATTCTTAACCACTGCACCACCAGGGAAGCCCCCAGGGACTGAAGTTTAGTAGACGCTCCTTGGAGGAGGAAGTTGGGGCCTGAGACCCAGTGCACTGCTCGACAAGGGATGGGGGTCCTTGCACCTCTTGACCCACCTGCCGCTGCCTCTCCCTCCCAGGCCTCTTCTTCTTCACCCTCCTCTTCTACGTGCTGTCAGTCGTGGCCGTGGCACTACTGTTCATCTACTACACCCAGCCTGGCGCCTGCTACGAGGGCAAGATCTTCATCAGCCTCAACCTCATTTTCTGTTTCTGCGTATCCATAGTCGCTGTCCTGCCCAAGGTCCAGGTGAGCCTGCCTGTCTCTGCCCAGCCTGAAACCAGGCTCCTCGGTGTATGGGACTTCTTGTAGGAACCTTGGGGTCCTGGGGCCAGGGCTGTCAGTCACAGAGGCTTGGGCCAAGAGTGTGGGCTCCCAAGTCAGCCTCCCTGAGTTAGAGTCTTGACTCTCGCATTTATATGCTGGCTGTCTTTGGGAAAGTGCCTTAACCTCTCTGTGCCTCTTCCGTCTCAAATGTAAAATGGGAATAATAACACTATTTGGAGTTATTCTCAAGATTGAGACCATGTTTATGAACACTTAGAACAGTGCCTGGCATATCCATCAGACATTGGCTATTGTTATCATTATTTTGATGTCATCATTGTTTTCATGCAAATCAGGAGAACATTAGGAAGGGTCACTGAGTGATGATTCCTAGACACCTCAAGAAGTGGTATTAGAAGGTGCAATTCCACAGTTTCCAATCCCAGACTATCTGGGATGATGGGTGGGAGCTCCCAAGGTAATCACTTGTTCTTCAGAAGGGAAGCCTTCTGAATCCAGTGGTATTTCACAGTTTGGGATATCAGCCCACCAGGCGTTTCAGAGGTAGCTTAGATAGTCTTTGGGGGTCCTTAGCAGAAAGGTTGGGAATCTCCCTTCTGGCCAGAGCTTCCATTTCCCAGTAAGAAAACGGAAGCCCAGAGAGGGTGATGCCTCTGTTCCAGGTCACACAGCAATCAGTATTCATTCAGCAAATACCTCTTGAGCATCCACTGTGTACCAGGCACTCTTCTAGATGTTGGGGATACAGCTGTGAGGAAGAGGAGGAATAATAATAGCTAACAGTTAATGACATCTGTCATGTTATTTAGTCCTTGCACCATCATCATCCCCACTTTCCAGATGAGGAAACAGAGGCTTAAAGGAGTAAAGAGACTTGCCTAAGGTCACATGGCTAGTAAGGGGTGGAGCTGGGATTTGAACCCAGGCAGACTGGCTCCAGAGACGGTGCTCCTAATCACAGAGTTCAGATTCATATTTTCAAGTGTGTCTGTGTGGTGAGGAGTGGGAAAGAACAACCAACAGGAGACGAGGCCAGCTGAAGTAATTTTGGAGAATAAGTGCTATGTGGAAAATAAAAGAGGGTATGGGCTGAAAGGGAGGTGGGCAGGCAGGGCCGGGGTCTGCTGCAGTCAGGGTTTTCAGAGCCTTTTGCGGGGGTCCTGTTTGAGCTGAAGCCTGAATATAAAGACACTGCTGGTGCAGAGATATGGGGGAGGAAGATGTCAGGGAGAGGGCAGGGCGAGTGCAAAGACCCTGAGGTTGGAGAGGATTTGGCAGGTTCCGCGGACAGAGAGGTGGCCACCATGTTCGGGGAGTAGTCAGCAGGGAGGGCTGTCGGATGAAGATGTAGATGGGGTAAACGAAGGAGGGCTTTAATTCAGAGTGTGAAGAAGTGCTGCCCTTGAAGGATTCTCAGCTGGGGAACAAGTCGGGTAATCTGTTAGGAGAAAAAATTAGGACTCTACCTTTGGGTGGGCGAGGTGGCAGTGGGTGGCCCAGGTGGTATGTTTTCCCGAAGGGTGTGGGGTGGGATGGCCCTAGGGTGGTGAGGGTTTCTGAGGTCCCCCGGTTGGGTGTGGCTGGGCTGGGTGGGGGTGGGGTGTACCCAGGTTTGGCAGGAGTCACACTGTGGGCTGCCCTTGCCAGGATGCCCAGCCCAACTCGGGTCTGCTGCAGGCCTCGGTCATCACGCTCTACACCATGTTTGTCACCTGGTTGGCCTTATCCAACGTCCCCGGTGAGTAGAGGCCTGGGTTCCAGGTGGCCTGGTCTTCCTCCTGGGCTGGGGACCCTCAAAGGTGACGGGGACATTCCCAGCCCATTCCAAGACTTAGTCCTTCAGGGAGATGGGAGGACCCCATCTGTTCCTGGAGCTGTCTCTGTTGTTTTGTCTGCTGTGTGCTGTCGCTGGGACTTGAGTAGTTGGTTGTGTGTCTGTCTGTCCCTTGGCTGTCCATCTGAGCCCATCCTCTGGGCTCCCTGGCTACAGACCTGGCCTGCGTGGGCTGAGGGTGACCATGCTCCCATCCCCAGACCGGAAATGCAACCCCAACCTGCTGACCCTCTTTGGCAATGGGACGGTCCTGGCAGGCCCCGAGGGCTACGAGACCCAGTGGTGGGATGCACCGAGCATTGTGGGTCTCATCGTCTTCATCCTGTGCACCCTCTTCATCAGGTAGGGTGGGGGGCTGGTTTCTGGGAAGGAATCATGATTGGGAGCCCTGAGGCACAAGTGACGGGAGGATGTGGGAGCTGGGACACCAAGCTGGAAGGCGCGCTCCGCAGGCAGCACATCCAGCCCCGGCACTGTGCTGGTGGGGAAACTGAGCCCCTCAGAGGGCACAGAGTGACTGGGCAGCGGAGGCGGGGCTGAACCCTGCCTCCTGGCCCAAGGCCTTTCCCGAGCCCGGGTTGCCATGTGCCCAGCTCAGCAGGGTGCAGGCAGCTGTGGTGCCAGGGCCGGAGCCTGGACTGGGGCCAGCAGGTCCAGGCTCTATCACTCACACCTGTGTGTGGCCGCTTCACCTTTCCAAGCTTCAGCTTCCTTTTCAGTTAAAGGATGATAGCCTCTAATGCCCAGGGTGGCTTGTGACCCCACAGTGTCCCTTGAGAAAAAGCAGCTCATTCTTAAGATCACATGTGCTCTTAAGAGCACATTCTTGAAGGGGTCTTAGCAAGTGCTTATCAGCGTGGACTTGAGCCTGGCACCTTGGGCAAGTCTCTCAACCTTTCTGTGCTTCAGTTTCCTTATCTGTAAAATAGGAATAAAAATACTACTTATTGCATTGGCTTGTTGAAGAGTTATGATGAGTTAATATGTACAAGGCACTTAGAAAAGAACTTGGCAAGTAGTAGGTGCCAAATAAATGTTTGCCATTATTGCAAAGAACTATTAATATTTGCACAGCTGGATGGCTGTGAGTGGCTGTTTTGTGTCACCAGATGGTAATATCAAGTATACTTATTGTTGACACTGGCAGACTCAGGTATTGCCTCCCTGCGGCCTGGCATTTCTCCAGGTGCCACTCTGTGTGTCTGCACCTCTGCCCTGATCTTTTCTCCCCCAGTCACCCTTCCTGGGCAGCGCCCGTTTGCCTGTAAGCAACACACCTGCTTCTAGGCTCCTGGGCTAGAACATTTTGAGGCTGTTTCACATTTCGTTTTGTTTTCACCTTTTTCAAAACATTTTCTCCTAGTTGAGTTGGGGCAGTTCACAAACACCTCTCTTCTTTGTCCTCTCCTTTGATTTCTTTTCCAACCCGGAAGGGCCCACGTCACCTCCATCTTACAGATGAGGAGACTGAGACTTGGTGAGGAGCAGCCACTTGTCCGAGGCCATGAGCGCACAGTGGCCGTGGTGCTGGAGCTCACTTCCCTGCCCCCGAGCTCTATCCCTCCCCATCCCCAACGTGGGCGCAGAGCTGTGCTTCCTGATGCTTCTAATACACCTCCCTGGCCTTCAGTCACTGGGCTGCACCTCGGAGAGCCCACAGATCCCATCTGTTCTTAGCACAGTTCTTAAAACCCAGGAAGCAAGGAAGCATAAACAGCCACGAGGGCAGGGACCACTGATGATGGCTCTTGCCCCCAGCTGGATGGCCCAGATCTAGGCTCACGTGCACTAGATATCAGTACAGTATTTGGTGATTGGGGTCAACTGAAGCTCAGCAAGGGGTGA
Source organism: Delphinapterus leucas (assembly GCF_059928025.1). Lineage (NCBI taxonomy): Eukaryota > Metazoa > Chordata > Mammalia > Artiodactyla > Monodontidae > Delphinapterus > Delphinapterus leucas. Next base: position 165,718,956 of record NC_143129.1, on the reverse strand, counting down.
TTTTTCAATTTGATGGAATGGGCTGGAATCCAGGCCTTTGTTCACTTTTTTCAGGATACAAGTTGGATCTTCAAAATTGTATATGTGTCTCAAACTATTAAATGTAGTTAAAAACATCAAGACCTCATTGTAGAAAAGCAATGACAGAAATCATTACTATTATTCTCTCTTTATTATAAACATAGAGAAAGGGGAGGCAGTGGGTAATACTACTTAGCTAAAATGAATAAAAGGTAAACAAATGTACCAGCAAATGAGCATTATTATGAAGATTTTTAATGAATGTAGTAGCTGGTACGATCCTTTGCGGTACTAAGTTCTCAACACGTGTTTGTGGAGATGGCAAATAAACAACCAGAATAACAAGGGCCGCTTATCTGGTTTCTACTCTGTGCCAGGCACAGTGCTGGGCCTTCAAACACCATTACTCCATTTAATCCTCCCAGCAACCCTATAAGGGAGGTACTGTTATCTCTGAATTTACAGACGAGGAATCAGAGGCTCAGAGAGGTTAAGCGTCTTGCCCAAGGTCACACAGGGAGTAGGGGTAGAGTTGAGAGTCAAGGCAGTTTGTTAACTCCAGGGCCCAGGGCCTAACCTCCAGGCCGCCGGCTCCCAAGCCTCTGGGACCCTGGTGCCCATGGTCATCATGGCCAATGCCGTGGTGCGTGAGGCCCCCTGGCGCTGCCCACCCACCCACCTCAGTGGTGACGGCCTGACAGCCACACGCACATCCTCCCCCCGCCTCCCCCAGTCTGCGCTCCTCGGACCACCGGCAGGTAAACAGCCTGATGCAGACGGAGGAGTGCCCGCCTGTGCTGGAGGCCACGCAGCAGCAGCAGGCGGCGGACTGCGAGGGCCGGGCCTTTGACAACGAGCAGGACAGCGTCACCTACAGCTACTCCTTCTTCCACTTCTGCCTGGTGCTCGCCTCTCTGCATGTCATGATGACGCTCACCAACTGGTACAGGTGCGTGGATGGAGCCGCAGGTCCGCAGTGCGCGTGCCACTTCCCTTCCCCTCCAGCCCTGCGCTGGGGTTTAAGACTTGGGCATGGAGGTGTCTCTCTAGGACCCTCCAGGGAGCCTGCCTCATCGGTGCTCCAGTTTCCCTGCCAGTACCTAGTCCACGCAGTAGCTGGCACCTTCGCTAAGTGCTGAGAAGTGGGGATCACGGGAGGTGAGGCTGGGCCTGTGCAGGGCAGACCAGGTTTACAGATCAGGGTGGTGATTTGGGTTATGGGGTCGGATTTGGGATTCATGGTTTGAGGGTTAGGAGTAGGGTGTGGGGTCAGAATCGAAGTCACAGGGTCAAGAATAGGAGTCCTGAAGTCAAGAGTTGGGATTGGGGCCATACAAAGTAACAAATTTGGTCATTTGGTTAAAATTGGGGTTACAAGTCCAGAAAGCCAGGATTGAAGTGACCAGGTCAAGGAGCTAAGATCAGAGTAACTAGGTTAGCGGCCAGAACTGGGGTCACAGGGCCAAGGGTCAAAATTGAGGTCAGAGATATCAGAACTGTGGTCATAGGGTCAGGGATGGGGTTATGGGATTGAAGGTCAGAGTCAACGTTAGAGGTCAGGACTAAAGTTAGGAGCTTCTGGGTCCCAAAGTCAGGGACCAGGAGTGCGGTCACGGAATTAGGATCGCAAGGTTAGCGACCAGAATCAGGTCACAATATTATACCTAGGACTTGGGTCAAGGTTGGAATTGAGGTCAGGGTCAGGTCTATGGTATAAGGCCATGAGCTCTATGTAGGGTCTTAAGGCCAAGTGTCAAAAATATCAAAGGGCTTCCCTGGTGGCGCAAGGTCAAGAGTCCCCCTGCCGATGCAGGGTACACGGGTTCACGCCCCGGTCCGGGAAGATCCCACATGCCGTGGGGCGGCTGGACCCGTGAGCCGTGGCCGCTGAGCCTGCGCATCCGGAGCCTGTGCTCCACAGCGGGAGAGGCCACAACAGTGAGAGGCCCGCGTATCGCAAAAAAAAAAAAAAAAAATCAGAGATGGGGCTAGAGTTTACAGGGTAAGAGCCAGAGGTGAAGTCAGGGGTCGCAACTGGATCCTAAGGTCAGGGCCGGGACTGAGGTCACAGCATCAGGGCCAGGCTCACTGGGATGATGGTGTGTTCCAGACCCGGTGAGACCCGGAAGATGATCAGCACGTGGACCGCCGTGTGGGTGAAGATCTGTGCCAGCTGGGCAGGGCTGCTTCTCTACCTGTGGACCCTGGTAGCCCCCCTCCTCCTGCCCAACCGTGATTTCAGCTGAGGCGGCCCCCTGCGGCCAGCCTACCTGGTGCTTTGGGGCTCAGTGACAGCAGGCTGAGCACCCGCCGCGCCTCCGGGACGTGCCTCTGAGCTGGGCCCCTCTGTTCTTAGTGCCTTCAGGGAGGAGGAGCATCAGGCCCCTTCCTCCCGCTGCCCCCCCACGCCCACCATGGAGCTGCCTCCTCCTTCCCCTCACCCCCATTCGCCCACTCTTGCCCTCTTGGGAAAAAAGGGCCCCTTGTTCTAAGGCTCCCCAGGAGAGGGTCCTGAAGGAGAGAAGCACAGAGCTGCTCAGAAAGCAGGAGTGCTCACCACGATGGAGTGCCCAGCACTGGGGCCCGGGTATTCCTGACCATGTACTCCAGGACACCCCGTCCCCTTCCTGGGCTCCGTGCCTTACTGAGTCTCTAAGACTCTGCCAATAAAGAAGCCGGTGTGTGTGCCTCCCATGTCTGTGCCCTTCCCCCTTGGCACGGGCCCCATCCCGTCTGGGCCCAGTGCAGGGGCTGGGAACAGAATGTCAGGGCAGAGGGGGCTGAAGGGCCAGACCATGAGGGGCCTTGAAGGTCAGATGGAGGGGCCCTGGCTCTGTCCTCTGGGCCATGGAGAGCCTGCGGGCTGGGGCTATAGAGGAAGGAGGGGCTTTGGCAAAAGGGAGCCTGGGGGTCAGAAAAGGGGGCCCTGGAGCAGTGTCCATATGCGGGGTGATGAGGCCAGAGTCAGGGTGGAGAGGGGGCTCACGTGGGGAGGCTGAGAGGCTGGTCTTCGGGCCATCTTACCAGCGCCCATCCTGAGGTCCTGCCCACCTCTGACCTGCCTCTAGGGTCCTCCTGAAGAACTTGTCACCACCCTCCACTTCTCCCTGCTGTAGACGTTGGCCCCTGCTCTGGCCCCAGGGTGTGGTGGGGAAGAGTGTGTGCTCTAAAGTCGGCCAAGCTGCCTGGATCCGCTGAACTGCAAGAGCCATCGGGCTCCTGTGGGGCTCCGGGCAAGTTTTCCCCTCTGGGCCCTGGCTCCTCATTCAGCAGATGGAAAAACGCCACCTGTACCCAGGCTGCTGTGAGGCTCAGGTGAAACAGGTTACCCATTTCTGAAGGCGCACAGCGATGTGCGGGGGACGGACAGGCTCCTGGCTGGGGCCTCCTGAGCCTGGTCTTGACGTTGTGATGTCCATCCTCAGGTCATAACAGAAATCGAGGTGACTGGGGTTTGTTGGGGGCTGAGAAGCAGTGGCCAGGGACGCAGCCCACTTCTAAGGAGCTTTAGGGTCATGGGGGCAGCACAGGTGCACGGGTGCACCAAGGAGGTGCCTGCCGCAGACCCTGTCAGGACAGTGGGAGTCGGCCAGATCAGGGGGAGGGAAAACGCCCAAGGGACAGGACGCGGCATGTGAGCAAGAGAGCAGGGTGTTTGAGGACCAATGAGAAACGTAGGGTGGTTGCCAGTGCAGAGGGTGTGTAGGGGTCAGGAGGTGGTGAGCTTCGGAGAGTCGGGCTGGGCCTGAGTCACACAGGCCCTTGAGGGCCATGGTGAGGAGACCAGATACTGTCCTGAGGGTAGAGGGGAGCCATGAAGGGTTTCTGAGCAGGGGAGAGGCCGTGAAGTTGTGAGCTGACCAGGGGGTGGTCCTGGAGGGTTTAGAGCAGAGTAGTGATGTGGTCAGATGGGTATTTTGGAAAAATTTTCCTGGATGAAGTGGAGGATGTAGCAGGTAGAGGCAGGTACCAGGGCCCAGGGCGGAGTGGGTGGGGGCCTGGAGTCGGGCAGGGGCCGAGGAAGCCTTCTCTCACCTTGAGACAGGTCTTGTGGATGCTTTTGTCCCCTGGTAGCTTTCAGCTGAAGGAGACCTCTCCACGGAGCAGCCTGAGCTTCCTCCCCACAACACATGAGATTTCATTTCTCTCCTCGTTTCACTTTAGGGAGAAAAAGCCCACTTTGTGCTCCCGATAACCTTTTTCAAAGGTTTGTAGAAGTGGGCACTTTTATCCTGCTTTTGTATCCTTGTTGCTCTACAGTTTTTCAATTATTCATTCAACAAACATGTACTGAGCATGATTTGTGCCAGGGTCTGGGCTGGGGCAGGCCTGGCAGGGAAGGAAGCCGGAACCAGACAGAAGAGCCTGAATGCTGGCTAAGGAGTTTCAGGTCCCAGTTTGGCTCTGAGAAGCCACCTCGTATCCCCCAGGCAGGGAGCTCTCCCTCCGTGTTTCCTCAGCCCCTGTTCTCTCTGGCGAGACAGTGGTCACACTCCTGTACCTGGTGGTCGATGGGGGTGTCAGGTGTCAGGCCTGACCCACTGCCCCCCCAGGGGCTAGGAAGCCCACTCAGCCTGCTTGCTGTATCCCCCTCATCCCCTGCTGCTCAGCGTCATGGCTTCCACACATCCTCCCTCCCCCATCTTTCCTCCATCGCCTCCTTCCTCTTTTCCTTCATATCCTCTTCTCTATCCCCTCTCTTCTCTCTCACTCTCCTTTGTCACCTCCCTTCCTTTGCCAGTCTGTGGGACAGGCTGTAGGACCCCAGCTCTTTTTGTCTGCCAGCGCTGACAGGCTGGGCTTCCCTGCTGGACTGCTAATGGGGAAGCGGCTGCCCTCATCCCCGGAGACCTGTGCTCTGTCCCTGGACACCTGCTGCCCAACACCTGCTTCCCAACACCTGGGCTGTGGTCCCTGCAGCGATACCACCAGCAGCCTCAACCCAGCCTGCTCTGGAGCAACTTTGGACAAAGTTGTAGAACAAATATCTGGGCAGAGTGGGTGCAAGACCTGCAGATCACGTGGGGAAACAGGCAGTGTGGTGCGCTGGAAAGGGCTCTGGGCTCGGCTCCAGTTCTGTTTCCATGGCTGTCTCACCACTGTCTCGTCACCTGAAGTTAGGCAACTCAGTTCCTCTCTCTGGGCCTCAATTGCAGCTTCCGTAAAATGGCAATAGTAGCTGTTTTGTAAACCGTAAAACATGGTGCTTCCATGAGACAAACACTGTGGTTAACCAGCAGACATTCCCAAGCCCCTTCTCCCTTTCCTGCCTCTGTCACAAAGGCGGGAAAAGTCAACTGTCACTTTGCAGCTTCCCTGAGAGTTAGAAGTGGGTACCTGGAAACATTCTAGCTAAGTAGACCCAAGTGGGGAGGCTAAGGAGCAATTCTAGAAAAGTTTCTGATTTTCTTTTACAAGGCACTACTCATTCCCCCTTTTCCTATTTTAACACAAATACGATGCCTGGAGCCACAGCAGCTATCTTGGGACAATGAGGCAACGAGCCCGAGGATGAGAAACCAACATGGTGAGGATTGTGGTCCAGAAAAATGGAAGGAGTCTAAGTCCTTGATGCACTTTTGAGCTGCTGCATCAACCCTACTGTACCTGACTCCAGACTTCTGTTATGTGAGGAAAACAAACACCAATAAATTTAAGCCCCTATTAGTTGGGCATTAAGTTCCTTGCAGCTGAATGCATTTCTAAATGATATAACATGTGAGATGTTTAGTGATAATAAAAATAATAAACAGGAGAAACTTACCTCCATTCCTCAGGACTATGGGCTAGCAACAGTATAGCACCCCCATATATATGTGTATATTTATAAATAACTGTATATTGTATATGTTTATATATACATACATATATGTTTAGTAGCAGGGGAAATTGTGACAAGACTTTTTTTTTTTCCTGCCCCTGCCCTGGACTTCAGCCTTGCTCCCATGATCTGACTAACTTGGCACCTCTGCTTTACTCTTTCCCTCTTTCCCATGGACACTATTATACTTTGTGATATTGTGATCAAATATATATCTGGTCTTTGCCCGTTTCTGGCACAGAGCTCCTAAAACCCTTGGAATTTCCTTAGTGATAAGAGTGAAAAAGTGGACAAGACAGTTTTTTGAGATATTAAATTTTCTCTCCTCTGCCAAACACATGGGAGAAGAAGGTCCTGGACCTCCTTGTCTTGGGGGAGGTCTGAGGAAGAGTGGGAAGCAGGAGAGAGAGGTTACCTGCAAAATATACTTCCCCTTCTGCCTTTGGTATCCAAAAGTCCAAGTTTGTTGAGCAGCTTCTGGGCAGTGGGGGAGGGGGTGGTGATGGGGGCAGCAGAGGCACCTCCTGGACGGAGAGGAGAGAGCCCCAAAGGAACTTGATTAGGGATGGGGGTGGTTCTTCCCAGACCCCAAAGAAGTTCTCCATGACTGGAAGAGGAGGCCGAGGGCTGTGAGTTCTATGAGCAAAGATGGGGGCACCAGTTCCTGCTGAGTTGGGGGAGCCAGGCAGAGCCCGGGGAGCAGGTGAGACCTCAAAGGGTGGAAGCACGGTTCCCTGCCCTGCCCGAGCTGCCCCCCGCCCCATACCAGATCTTTCTTGCTCTGTCCACTGCCTTGCTGCTACCTGCAACCCCAGGACTTTTGCACTATCCAGGAGGGGTCATGTGTGTTAGGGAGGAAAATGAAAAATGGCTGAGGTTGAATTTCCCACCAGCCTGGCTGGATGGGGCTTTGCATAGAAAGAAAGTTGATATAAAACAAATGAACAGGGCTTCCCTGGTGGTGCGGTGGTTAAGAATCCGCCTGCCAGTGCAGGGGACATGGGTTCGATCCCTGGTCCGGGAGGATCCCACATGCCGCGGAGTAACTCAGCCCGTGCGCCCCAACTATTGAGCCTGCGCTCTAGAGCCCGTGAGCCACAACTACCGAGTCTGCGAGCCACAACTACTGAGCCCGCGTGCCACAACTACCGAAGCCCACGCACCTAGAGCCCGTGCTCCGCAACAAGAGAAGCCACCGCAATGAGAAGCCCGCGCACCGCAACGAGGAGTAGCTCCCGCTCGCTGCAACTAGAGAAAGCCCACGTGCAGCAACGAAGACCCAACGCAGCCAAAAAATAAAAAATGTAAAAATAAAACAGAGATTCTATTTCTTGCACACCTGTGAATTGAGCTTGATACCCCCTTTAAAATAGCTGTAGATAGAGGCTGATTTATGGCAGCCCCGTCCCCCCAAAAAGCAGTAGGAGTGTGGAAAGCATTTCGTCTATTTCATTTTCTCGAGCGGCACAGGATTCTGTTGAGCGAATATTCCACCATTAATTTAACTAATCCTCAGTTAACGCGCATCCACATTGTTTTCAGTGGTTTTTTTGTTTGTTTGCTTTTGTCTTTCCTACTACCAGCCGCTGTGTTTATTCTGGCAGCTTGCTGAGCTGCAGGAAGAAGGTGGACTCCAGAGCCAAGATCCTCTAGGTTCTTATCTCAGTTTTGCCCATGAGCTACCCCCACCTCTCTGGGTCTCAGTTTCCCCATCTGCAGAATGGGGATTGTACTAGCACCCACCCCATGGGATGTTGCCGTGGTCAGTGAAATCACATCTGTAAAGGGCCTGGCACCATGCTCGGCTCACCGTAGGAGTCAAAGAAAGGGTGCCTCCTTCCTTTTTCTGGCTATCAGTCCTCGGGGACTGAGACAAAAGTCTAGGCCAAAAGATGAGGTCACCTTAGCCTTCCCTCTACCTCCAGAGACACCTGTCCTTTGCCTCTCTGGAGGAGGATGTGAGTGACAGGTGGCAGGAGGTAGGGAGAAAAATTATAACAGGAGCCAACATTTATTGAACAGTTCCTGTGGACCGAGCCTGGAGCAAGGAACTTCAACGCCAATAGCAAGTCTATTAGTGTACAGAGAAAGCAATTCATAAGAGAAAAAAAAGATGGAGACCTTGACTCCCCAGTCTTCTCTGATCCCCAGTCTAAATTAGCCTTCCCATTTCTCTTAGTTTTCTTAAAAACTCTACACTTCTCTGCATACATAGCCTTTATTACGGTGTGTGATTACATATCTATTTGTGTGATGATCGCTGTATTGTCTGACTTCCCCTAAGGTCAATGAGGGTGAGAACCTACTCTCGTTTATCATTTCCCTGGTGCCTAGAACAGAGCCTGATAAACAGAAAATGCTCAATAAGAGAAAGGTTAGTTGATTGATCATCTGAATGAGTATTAGTTGATTCTGGAGTAGCCATGAGAAAGCCTAGGGGACAGAGAGTTTATAGCAGAGTAGGAAGGGCCAGAGCCCTGGGCTGAGGTCAAGAGGCCTGGGTTCTGGTACTGAATGTGCAGGGTCAGAGGAAAATTCCGAGGAATGGCTTTGAAGCTGAGACCAGCAAAATAGGTGGGAATTGGGTGGTTCAAAGAGCATAGGAAGGGCTTCCCTGGTGGCGCAGTGGTTGAGAGTCCGCCTGCCGATGCAGGGGACACGGGTTCGAGCCCTGGTCTGGGAAGATCCCACATGCCGCAGAGCGGCTGGGTCCGTGAGCCATGGCCGCTGAGCCTGCGCGTCCGGAGCCTGTTGCTGCGCAACGGGAGAGGCCACAACAGCGAGAGGCCCGCGTACCGCAAAAAAAAAAAAAAAAAAAGAGCATAGGAAGACTGCCCAGGGCAGAGAACTGCATGGCAGCAGCTCTGCAGTAAGAGGACAGGACCATCCAGGAGCTGAGGAGCTCAGGCAGCATGGTGAGGGGTCAAGTGGTGGAGGTGGGGAGGTTCAGGCTATGGAGTTCAGAGGTCGCAGACTGGTGACCGGAATGCATGTCTGGTTTGGCCCTTGTTCTATGTTTAAAACAACAAGAACCTCAACAAAGATTATGGTGCCTTGCTCTGGAGCACACCTTCCGTCTACCTCAGCTTCCCCTGCCCCTCCTCAGCATCCCCCTGCTGCTTCATCTTTTTTTAAATAAATTTATTTATTTATTTTTGGCTGTGTTGGGTCTTTGTTGCTGCGCGTGGGCTTTCTCTAGTTGCAGCGAGCAGGGGCTATGCGGTGCGCGGGCTTCTCATTGTCGTGGCTTCTCTTGTTGTGGGCTTCAGTAGTTGTGGCATGTGGGCTCAGTAGTTGTGGCTAGTGGGCTCTAGAGCGCAGGCTCAGTAGTTGTGGCGCATGGGCTTAGTTCCTCCACGTTATGTGGGATCTTCCCGGACCAGGGCTTGAACCCGTGTCCCTTGCATTGGCAGGTGGATTCTTAACCACTGCGCCACCAGGGAAGTCCCTGATTCATCTTTTAAGTGACCTGCCTGACCATGAAGACATCTGAGTTGCAGCCTGCTGCAGGGCCAGGTAGGCTGTGGACAGGGCACTGGGAAGGCCTGAGGCCTGCCCACCCTCCTCTGAAATGCCTCCGGGGCTGCAGGCTTGGTCTGCCTTAGCCCTTCTCTGTTCTGTTTCCCAGAGGGTCCTGGGCTGGTGAGGTCCTGGCTTGTGAGGGTGGAAGGGCCCTTGTGGCAGGAGGAGTACCCTATGGTGGTCAGATCCTGAGCTGGAGTCCAGAAGGTTTGGTTCCCATCCTGGCCCCTCCACTTGCTTCACCTCTCTGAGCCTCAGCTTCCTTGCCTGTGAAAGGGGTAACAGGAGTCCCTACCCCAGAGGCTTAGGGTAGTTGTTTGACTTTGACTGTGAGCAATTCAGGACAACCCACTCACGTATTCATTTGTTCAACATGCCAGTGTGTGAGAGTTTAGTCAACTGTACCGTTTCAAGACGACACAGGCCACAGGACCACCGTCACTTCTGACACCAATTGCAAGTTCAGGGGTTTCCAAAACTGCCCTTAAGTTTGATCATCCACTAGGAGAACTCCCAGAACTCAGTGAAAGCTATTCTACTCACAGTTACAGTTTATTACAGGGAAACGACAGAGTCAAACCAGCCAAGAGAAGACAGGAATAGAGTGGAGTCTGGGGACACAACAGCTGCTGAGCTTCCGCTGTCCTGTCCACGTGAAGTCAGGGTGTGTTCACTTCCCTGCATCCATGAGCGACAATATGCACAGAGCACTGCCAACAAGGGCAGCTCACCTGAGCCTCCGGCATTCAGAGTTCTGATCGGGCCTCCACTGGGTAGGCATGACTGATTGATTGCTTGATTGATGACTGATTGGTCAATGGGTACTGTGTGACCCAAAGCCTGCACCCTAAGCCATGCCGTTGGTCTTTCTGGCATGGCCAGCCCCCATCCTAAATCACATTGTTACTGAGCAGAGAGGTGTGAGGGAGCCGGGCAGGAGCGCACGGCCAAGACCCCGCACAGGACGACAGCCCTCGGTAGCGTGCAGAGTGGTGCCAGGGGTTTGTTTGAGAACTGACCCCTTCCCACCCCTCTCCTCAGGTGTGAGGCTCTGCAAAGGGAAGTCAGCACCCTGGCAGGACCACTGCCCTGTGGGTGAGCTTCCTTTAGTGGATGCATCCCATCAGCTCGCCTCCTCATCTCCCGAATGGACGGTCCTTGCAGGCTTTGCCTGCAAGCCCAGAGGCTGCTGGCCCAAAGGAGGCCCCACCGGCCCTTCTTTGAATCCTTCATCCGGGCCCTCATTATCTTGTGTGCCCCTCTGTCTGTGGTCGTCTCCTCCATCTCCATCTGTGATGACCACTGGCTCCTGGCTGACAACCGCCTCTTCCGGCTGTGGCGCTTCTGCACCGCCTCCAACCAGACTGGGCTGCACTGTCTCCAAGACCTGAGTCAGGCCCACGTGCCCAGGCTGGCCTCAGGCATGGCCGTGGCCCACAGCGTGGCCACCTTGGCCGTGGGGGTTGCCATCTTGGTCCTGGAGCTCCTCATGGTGTCTCAGGTGTGTGAGGACCCCCATTCATGGCGCGAGTGGGCCCTGGGCTCCACCCTCTTCCTTGTCTCGTTCATCTTCTCCCTCAGGGGCCTCCTGAGCTTCCTGATCCTTCTCAGGAACCAGGTCACGCTCATCGGCCTCACCCTGATGTTCTGGGGCAAGTTCACGGCCTCCTTCCTCTTTTTCCTGAATGCCATCAACGCCATCACCCACTTCAACAGCATCACCCATCGGTGGGGCTTGCCTACAAAATTTTAGGCCCCCCTCTGAGAATATTGAATGCTGCCAGGAAGTGTGGTCAAGATGGCACTTTTCCAACGTGTGACATTAAAACTGCCACCTCTTAGCCTTTGGCTGGTTGGGCCAGTGGCCCAGGGGCTTTTGCAGCTGGTCCACCAACCCTGGGGTGCAGCTGGCTCCGTGCCACCAGCTGCAGTCCAGCTGCACCGGCTTAGCCAAGTTATTAGGACGTTGATTTTACAAGAAGAAACATATTTTTAAGAAAAATCACATTGTTACTATCTGGCTAGTCCCAGACCCCCCAGGCAAACAAAGATTACCGTCCAGAAGGTGAGAGCAAAGGTCAGACCTCTTTTGGGCAAGGTTAAGTTTTATTTTATTTTTCCAGCTTCACTGAGATATAATTGACACATAACATTGTGTCGGTTCAAGGTGCATGTGTTGATCTGACACATTTATAAATTATAAAATGATTACCACCATAGTATTAGCTACCACCTGCATCCCATCACATAGTTATCATTTCTTTTTTATGGTGAGAACAATTATCTACTCTCTTAGTAACATTCAAGGGTATGATACAGTATCATTAGCTATAATTACCAAGCTGTGTATTAGATCCCCAAACTTGCTAATCTTATAACTGGGAGTTTGTACCCTTTGACCAATACCTCCCCACCCCCAGCCCCTGGTAACCACTAAATTCTCATTACATACAAGGTCAGCCTGGAAAAGAGATGTGACTTCTCCATATTAGAAGACCCAAGACGAGCCACCTTGCCTCTACGCACACTTATAGCCTGAGCAGCCTGGAGCCGGTAGGTTGACTTAGAATAAACAGAGCTAGCATTAGCTAGCACTTATTGAGGATTTTCTACGTGCACGGGCTCAACCGTTTCCGTGCATTAACTCACCTAACCTTCCCACATTTTCCACAAGGAAGAAGTATTCATGGCCTCATTTTATGTATGAGAAAACCAAGGCAAGGAGAGGTTTATAACTCACCCACCACACACAGCTGGTAAGGGGCTGAGTCTAGGATTTGGACACAGGTCTAGGTGACATCTAAGTCCACACTCTCTGCTACCTGCCTCCTATATTCTAAAATTACGGCGTTCGATTCAACTGTGAAAATTAATGAAAGAAGGGAAACCTCACTAAAATGGAGTGGGAAGCCAAAACGGGGAGCTCTCATAAGGGTATCACTCCATCAATACTGATTCCCAATGGGAAGAGACATACCTTGCATCTCCAGCAGGAAATGAACTACTTTACTACCTGCAGCAGGAGGAAGAAAGATTTTCTCCTCCACTGAAAACAGCTGGGCCAATGAGAGACTGACACAACTCGGCCAATGAAAAGCCACTGTTCTTTGAACTCCCAGTTTCCTCCAATGGACATTTTGTTTATAACAGCCCCTCCCAACTTCCCCTTCTCTATAAAAGTTTCCTCTCCTTCCCCTTACCTGGCTTGCCCGTGGTTTACCATAGTTGCAATTCTTTGCTGCTTCCCAATAAACCCATTTTGCTGGTAAAATAACTGTTTTGTTGTTTCAGATTAACAAAATATATTGAGTTCAAATTCTGGGCTCAGCCACTTATGGGCTGTGTGACCTTGGTCAGGTCAGGGATCCTCTCTGAGTCTCAGTGTCCTTATTGACAGCAGTTAGGATGCCCCCTCGGTGCCCTCTCCCTCCCTTTGGCCTCCTGACTCTGTCGGTATTATTCACCCGACTCGCCCACAAGGCTAGGGACTGCTGGAGGGAAGAATCGCAACCTATGTGTTCATACAGCTCCCACCGCCACCTGCCACACTGCCTGGCTCAGAGGAGGCATCTGTAAATGTTTGCTGTTATTGAAGTACATTGGAGCGTGCCCCGGAAAGACCAGAAACGAATCCTGCTGAGCAGGGGGAGGGCTGTGCAGCCAGGCATCCTCGTAGCTGGGCGCCCACCTGGGAACCTGGTCACACCTCAAGGGGAAAGCACAGACCTTAACCCCCAGGGACCCGGCTGGGTGTAGGCCAATGTCTCGACTTGCAGTGTGGCCTTAGGCGAGGACGTAACTCCTTTGGCTTTGCTTTTCCCATTAGTAAAATAAGGAAGTAGGACTAAACCATTGGACAGTTAAAGCCTGTTCTCCTACCTCGGCTGAAAGGCCCTCAGGAGCTCTGGTCCGGGTCCTCACAGAGGAAAGGTCTGTGATGGTCTTTTTGAGAATGCCTCCTTCTCTCTGGTCTTGATGGTCTGTTCCTCCTCCTACTGTGCCCCGTCACACACATGCACGCATGCATACAAGGCACACATATGCATACACACGGTGATGCATACAATGGACTGTCACTCAATATCCATTCACCCCTCCTCTCTGGACCTGCCTTAGTGCAGGAACTAGAAAGCTGAAAACACACTTCCCAGACGCCCTTTCACTTAGAGCTAGAGTTCTGCGTGTGACTTAGCTTCAGCCAATCGGAGACACTTACATGACCTTTTGGAAGGTGGAGGTGAGTTTCCGCAGACAAGCATTGTTTGCAGAGGTTTGGGTTTTTTCTGTGGCTATTTCCAGCGTGTGGGCACCAGGTTCAGGTGGGGTGAGAGGCGGGGCTGGGCTGTGCAGATGCTGGTGGCGAGTCTGCTGGCAGTGCCGACCCACTATGACAGGCGGTGGTGGCAGCCGGGGCTCCCTGATCCTGGTGGCTTCAGCAGGGGTGGTGAGGGTCTGGAGCCAGGGGCAGCTCTCTTGAAATAATCAGGTCTCCTGATTATAACACATAACACTCTGTAACGGATTCCTTTCTGTTTAGCTAGAATACTTACTTTCTGTTCTCTGCACCTAAATCCTTCAAGTCTTAGCTCAGCTGTCCTGACCCCCAAGCTCGACCGAGTCCTCTGTTAGGTGCTTCCCATTCTCCAGTTACACCTGATATCCGACCAATGTCTATTCTCTCAGAGCCTGGACGAATTCACATCCTCTCATCACATATTTAAGGGGCATGTGTAGGCTCTGTTCTTGGTGCTGGAGATAACAGCCCTTCATAGTGTGAAAATTAGTAAAGGAAACCTCACTGCAATGAAGTCCGGAGGCCAGAAGAGGAAGCTCTCAAAGTACCACTCCAGGTCAATTACAGACCCCAACAGAATAATATTCAACAGGGAAGAATCATCAATTACAGGCCCCAACAGGAAAAGATGCACCTTGCACCTCCTACAAGAAATCAACTACCCTAGCAACTCAGCCAATGATAAACCATCATCACCCTGAACTCTCACTTTTATTCAATGGACTTCAGTTCAGAACAACCCCTTCCAACTTCCTCCTTTATCTCTATAAGGTAAAGTTCCTTTCCTTTGTTTGTTGGACTTGCCTGTGGTTTTTGCTGCGGCTTGCTTTCTGAACTTGCAATGCTCTGCTCTTCCCAAATAAACGCACTTTTGCTGGTAAAATAGCTGACTGTTTGATTTTAAAGTCAACAATGTGACAGCACGAAGTAGGGGCTCAGTAAATATTAAGGAAACACACAAAACAGGTCAACAAATTAATAAATCAGGTAATTTCAGATAATGAAAAGCATTATGAAAATAGAACAGAGTAAAGGAATGGATGGATAGTTGGAAAGCTATCTTTCCAACTATGTATACATTTCCTGAGCCAGGGTTGGGAAGGAGCTAGGGGAAGCCTCTTTGAGGGGGTGACATTTGAGCTGAGACCTGAAGGAGAAGAAGCCAGGCATAGGAGGGTCTGGGGAAGAGAATTCCAAGCAGGTGTAGAGGCCCTGAGGTTGGAAGGAGCTTGGAGTGTAGAGGCCCTGAGCTTGGAGTGTTTGAGGAACAGCCGTCAGGACAGTGTGGCTGGAGCAGAGCGATTTGGGGTGGTGGTGGAGCGGGGAGGGAAAACATAGGCTGAGTCACATCAGTTAGGCCTTGGAGGCCATGCTAAGGAGTCGGATTTTATTCTGAGTACAGTGAGAGGCTGTCAGAGGCCCTGAAGCAGGGACGTGATGTGACCGGTTTATTATTTGTTTTAGATTTTGGTTTTTTTAAAGGAACTAATTTTTAAATTTATTTATCTTTGGCTGCATTGGGTCTTCGTTGCTGTGCGTGGGCTTTCTCTCTAGTTGCAACGAGCCGGGGCTACTCTTCATTGTGGTGTGTGGGCTTCTCATTGCGGTGGCTCTCTTGTTGCAGAGCACGGGCTCTAAGAGGCGCGTGGGCTTCAGTAGTTGTGGCACGCGGGCTCAGTAGTTGTGGCTCACGTGCTCTAGAGCGCAGGCTCAGTAGTTATGGCGCACGGGCTCAGTTGCTCCGTGGCATGTGGGATCTTCCCGGACCAGGGCTCAATCCCATGTCCCCTGCATTGGCAGGTGGATTCTTAACCACTTTGCCACCAGGGAAGTCCGTGGTTTATGTTTTAAAGGACAGTATTATGTCAGGGGGTGGAAGAAGGTCAGAGTGGGATCAGGGTGACCATTTGGGAGGTGACCATAGTAGACAGGGAAGGAGGTGAATGACTAGTGTGACAGCCCAGGAGATGGTGCAATGTGAGCTGAGCTGGGAAATTTTTTGGAGGTAAAACCAGCAGAAATTGCTGATGGGTTAGACATGGGGGTGTGAATAAAACAGAAGAATCAAGGATGAGCCCTGGCTTTTGGCCTGAGCAACTGGGTTAATGTTATCTATTGCAATGTGGACAACTGGAGTTGGATTCGGAGAGGAGAGGTCATCAGATTTCTGTTTGGGATGTTAGAACATCCAAGGGGAGCTACTGAGAGACTGCATAGTTCAGGGGTTGAGAGCAAGGGCTCTGGAGCCAGACTGGCTGGGCTGGATTTCTGGCGTTTTAGTAACTGTATGGCCAAGGTACTTTAATCTACTTTAAACCAATGCCTTAATTTTATCATCTGTAAAATGAGAATAATTACGGTACTCATTTCATAGGATTAATGAGGATGGAATGAGTGAATTTATGTACAGAGCTTGGGACAAGTATGTATTATATGTATTGTTGCTATGATTATGATGCGGCCAAGCCAGCAGTTAGATATAAGAGTCTTGAGCTTAGGAGAGACGCCAGGGCTGGAGCCATTGGCTTATAAAAGATACATGTACAATTACCAGACGGGATGATTCTTCCTGGGGGAGACTACAGAAAAGTACATGGACATGCATGTTGTATTCACCACTGTATCCCCAGTACCTCACACAGTCTGCATATAATAGGTGCTCAATGAACATGTGTTGAGTGGGTACGTTTGCCTTGGCAGAAGGCTCCTCTAGTGGCCAGACTGACCATGTCTGACCATGTCTGGCTTCCAGATGGAGTCCCCACCACCCTTGGGCCCTTTCACTGCTATATTCCCAGGGCTCAGCACGGGGCCTGGCACAATACACCCTCAATAAGTACAAGTAGTAGTTGGAAGAGTAAAAGGCTACCTACAGGTGTGCCTAGCTCAGGGGTGAACACAGAGTAGGCCTGACCTTGGAACCTGTGCATGAACGTGACTGTTGGCACTTGGCAGCCGTGCCACCCCATTCTGTGTTCACACTGTGTTTGTTCCTGGGCTCTAAGCTCAGGAACTAGATGTTCCAGACTCTTTTACTGGCAAGATTACGGGTACAGTTCAGAGTGTCCTGAAGAAACGTGCTCACGTGATATTTAGAAGGTGGAAGAGGGTAGAATCCATCTTTCCTTCTTTGGCAGCCATGATAGATGTGTGGCCTTCTGCAGATGTAAGTTTTTACAGCAGCTGGATGACTCCATCCTCCATCCCACTGCCAGTCTTCGGCCTTGGGACTGCAGGACAGCACCGACTGCAATGTGGGCCAGGACTTACTATAGTTTCTCGACTCCAGGTGGCAGCAACAACATTCTAACTCTTCATATCTAGCTACACTGTGACTCTTGACTCTAGAAGCAGGTGGCATCTCCTGACTTTACTCCCGATACCTTCTTTGCAAACATCTAATTCCCTGTGTTAAATTCCTTCCTGCTTGAAATTCCTAGAGTGGCTTTTGTTTTCTTGATGGAACTCTGGTTGATACAGCAACCTTCAGGGAGGGACAGGGTTGTGTTGCAGAAAGAGCTGGAACTCTGGAGCCAAGCAAGACTGGATTTTCATCCAGGCTTGTCCATTTTTTTAGCTGTGTGAGCTTGGGAAAGTCACTTTGTCATTCTTTGCCTCAGTTTCTCCTTCTCTAAAATGAATATATAATTAAGTAGTTAATCATCGTTTATTAAGTATATAACATGAAATAAGCACTTTTCTAAATGCTTTGAATATATTAACTCATTGCATGTTCCTTAATAATCCCATGGTCAGATTTTAGATATTTAAAACAAAATTTTAAAATTGAGGTAAATTAACAGGAAATTAACAATTTTAAGGTGTACCCTCCAGTGTCATTTCATACTTTCACAACGTTGTTCAAGCATCACCTTTATCTAGTTCCAGAATATTTTCATTTCCCCAAAAGGAAACCCCGTACCCATTAAGCAGTCACTCCTCATTCCCTCCTCCTCTCAGCCCTTGGCCACCACCAATCTGCTCTTTGTCTCTATGAATTTACTTATTCTGGACATTGCGTATAAATGGAATATGCGACCTTTTGTGTCTGGCTTCTTTCACTTAGCATAACTGTTGAGGTTCATCCATGTTGTAGCAGGTATCAGTACTTCATTCCTTTTTACAGCTGAATGATATTCCGTGTATGGATACACCACATTTTGTTTACGAATATTTGGGTCGTTTCCACTTTTTAACTATTATGAGTAATGTTGCTATAAGCATTCACGTACAAGTGTTTGTTTGAATAGCTGTTTTCATATCTCTTGGGTATATACACACATAGAAGCAGGTGCTAAAATTGTGTGTTTGTGAATGTGTGGATGTCCCACCCTGATATGAGGCTACACCATGCCACTGGTTGCCCAGAGAGAGAGGGCAGAACACCATGGCGTCCTGTGCCAACTCTCCTCTGGGCAGTAAGCCAGAATGTGCACTGCGTTGGTCTCTTCTCTGAGTTGAATCCCAAGATCTTAACTAGTGCCTGGAGACAGGCCAGCCTGAGCCATGACCGCATCTTATTGTACTGTTTAGGCTTTTCTCAGAACTCTTAAGATCACCCAGCACAGTCTGAGTAAGATGCCTCCACCCAGCTAAGAGTTTTTAGAACATTCTGTAACCAAGGCAGGACAACTGATCCACTCCCTAGTAGGTGCATAATGACTACAGGTGAATAAGGTGACTTTGGACACATTTCTTGAAAGGGACACATTTCTTGAAATGGAGACTCAGTTTCCTCTCCTGTAAAATGGCAATAATAATGCCTTCTTCCTTCCTTCACTCACTCACTCTGTTCATTCATTCACCAACTGTGTATTGCGCACCTATCCTGTGTCTGGCCTTGTTCCAGGCACTGAGGACACAATGGTCAGCAGCAGACATCGTGCCTACCGTCCCGGGGCTGATAGTCCAGTGGAGGAGATGGATATAAACCCAATAGCCACACAAACACATGTGAAGTTCTAAATGTGTCAAGGGCTATGATGGAAAGGTAGCCAGAGCTATGACCTTCCATAGCAAGACGATTCAACCTGCCTGAAAAGGGATGGATGGCTTCACTGAGGAAGTGTTACTTGAGCTGATGTCTGAAGCAGGAGTGTAGTGGTATCACGCAATCTTTATTTTTTTGGCCGCACCACGCGGCATGCGGGATCTTAGTTCCTCGACCAGGGATCGAACCTGGGCCCCCTGCAGTGGAAGCGCAGAGTCCTAACCACAGGACTGCCAGGGAAGTCCCAGTATCACATGTTCTTAATTTACATTTCCCTGATGACCAGTGAGGTTGGGCACTGTTTTATATGCTTACTGGACAGTTGAATCCCCTTTTGTGTGTGTGCGTGTGTGTGTGTGTGTGTGTGTGTGTGTGTGAAGTGCTTGTTTAACTTATTTCCCCCAGCTTTATTGAGGTATGATTGGCAAATGAAATTGTAATGTATTTAAAGTATACATCTGATAAAGTGATGATTGATATACATATGGTACATTTGGTAATATATATCAGTACATTTGGTGAAGTGGTGATTTGATATACATATACACTATAAAACTATTCCCACAATTAAGTTTTTGAACACATTCATCACCTCATAGAGTTCCTTTTGGCGGGGGACGGGGGGATGAGAATCCTTAAGAGCTACTCTCTTAGCAAATTTCAAGTATATAAGACAGTATTATTAACCATAGTCACCATGCCATACATGCCATACATTAGTGTACATTAGATCCTCAGAACTTATTCATCTTATAACTGAAAGTTTGTTCTTTTTGACCAGTCATTCCTGATTTCTCCTCTCCCCCAACCCCTAACAATCACCATTGTAGACTGTTTTTATGAGTTTGACTGTTTTTCTTTTTTAGATTTTATATGTCAGTAATATCGTACCACACAATATTTGTCTTTTTCTGTCTGGCTTATTATACTTAACACAGTGACATCCAATTTTATTCATGTTGTTACAGATGGCAAGATTTCCTTCTTTTAAAAGGCTGAATAATATTCCACTGTATATCTGTTGAACTCTATTGCCCATTTTTAAATTGGGTCATCTTGTAGACGCTTCTTGAGAAGTGCGTCCTTTTATTGACATACGTTTTGCAAATATATTTTGCAAATATCTTCACCAATCTCTGTCTTATCTTTTCACTCCCTTACTGTTCTTCTGATGAACAGTAGTTCTTAATTTTAATGGAATCCAATTTATTATTTTTTTCTTTTACGATGCTTATTTTGCCCTGCTTATGAAACTTTTGCCTCCCCCAAGTTCAGGAATATATTCTTTAATTTTTTCTTCTGGAAACTTTGTTGTGCTACTTTTCATAGTTAGGTCTATGCTCAAACTCATATGACCACTGCTATTATTTGTCTTATCAACCCTTACTCTTCCTTCAGAATCTAGTTCCATCACTGGCTTTTCTTTGGAACACCGTGACCTCTCTAGACTTATTTAAAATGCAGTTATATCACTGAACACATTGTGTTTCAATCAGGATTCAGTTGCGTGCTGGCTAGTCTAAGCAGGAAGGAATTTTTCAAGGTGCTAAGTGGCTCACAGAATGATGGGGTGAGCTGAAGAAACAGGCTCCAGTTCGAATTTTCAAGAACAGCTCTCAGAACTCGACAATCAAGAGCACGGCTCTAATTAGAAAGATTAGGCTCCAGAATCACATCACTGCCACGGCTAAGAAGCTGCTACTAATGTACCAAGCCATGCCTGCTATAATCCTTGGTAGCAGAATGAATGAGTGTCCAGTCTTATTCTTAATGTCTACTAAGCAAGGGAAACCACATCGTTACTAACTGTGCTTCTGAAAAACCAAATGTCTCCACAATTGTGTTGCTAGCAGAAATGGCAAAAACAATGGGAAGATGGCCTCCATCTCGCTTCCATTTTCCTAAATCTGGTGTGAGTGAATCTGATTGCCCTTTACATAAATCCCCTGAGTCCTGGCTGCCAGGGGCCCTGGGAGAGCACACTGGAAGGAGAGTGCTGTCCCAGTGTATCCATCACACACAGTATTGTGATACGTGTGCTCTTTTCTGTCTTTCTTACTGGAAGGGATGTGTTCCAGGAGGGCAGGGTTCTATTAACCTTCGTGTATGCCCAGTGAGTAGGTATAGTGTAGGGGCTGGTTAAATGTTTGTCGTATGAATTAATTAAATGTGTTTCTGCTTATTGCCTGTATGTCACTTAGGATACTTTTAGTTATAGCCAACTGAACAGCCAATTCAAATTTGTTAAAAAAAAATAAAGAGAGTCTATTTGTTCATGCAACTAAGAAAGGCAGAAGTAGATCTCACAGCAGGTGAGGCTTGATCAAGCTGCCCAACAATGTCACCAAGGGCCTAATTTCTTGTCATCTCACCGATCTGACTTCTTTCTCCGATGTTGGTTTCATTTTCTGTCCTCGTGGGTTTTATTTTCTAGTGAAGATGAACAGATGATTTTATTTTATTTTTATTTTTTTAAGATGTATTTATTTATTTTTGGCAGCATCGGGTCTTAGTTGTGGTGCACGGGCTTCTCTCTAGTTGTGACGTGTGGGTTTTCTCTCTCTAGTTGTGGAGTGCAGGCTCCAGGGCACGTGGGCTTTGTAGTTTGCAGCATGCGGGCTCTATAGTTGAGGAGCTCGAGCTCAGTAGTTTTGGCGTGCGGGCTTAGTTGCTCCACAGCATGTGGAATCTTAGTTCCCCGACCAGGGATCGAGCTCAGTAGTTGTGACGCGCAGGCTTAGTTGCCCCACAGCATGTGGAATCTTAGTTCCCCGACCAGGGATCGAACCGGCACCCCCTGCATTGCAAGGCGGATTCTTTACTGCTGGACCACCAGGGAAGTCCCAGATGATTTTAAAATATGGACTATATAGTGTATTAAAAGCTGAGATATGCTCTGAAGAATAAGTAAAAGAGGAATAAAATAATAAATAATGAATTAAACTTAAAAAAAAACAGGATTGGAGGGCGGGTCAGCCAGTGGTTCTTAACCTCTTCTGTGCCATGGGCCTCTGACAGTCTGGTGAAGCTTAAGGACTCCTCAGAATGTTTTAAACGCACAAAATAAAATATATAAGACTACAAAGGTAACCAATTATATTAAAATAATGAATAAACAAACTTATGATGGGGTAATATATGTATTTTTATAGATACTTAATATATTAAGATATTTTAAATACCAACAAGTCAAAGCTTTAATTTTATTTTAAAATGATCACATGAACATGAGACACTTACCCAGTTTTAATAAGAACATTAAACAGTGAGGTGAACTTTGACTTACCGCCTTCCACCTGTTGATCAACAAACTATGTAGGGAAAGGAGCCTGGAAAGCAATGAACATACCTGGGTCACTGGTACGAGACCACGAGACATAGCTGCTTGGTGACTGAACAGCTCCTAGGCACAGGGTGCCTGATATTGGCTGGCAGTGCAGGAGCAGCCGATGGGAACATTTTGGTCACATGTATTCAGCAGAAAGTTTAATAATTACTCTAACTTAGAAGTAATAATGAACGTAAAGGATGTTTTGAGAGGTTTGCAACCACTGCAATGTGATATGAGTATCTGTGATTTCCGCTGGTGACAGACACAGGTACTGATCATGTGACTGTGGCTTGCTACCTATATTCGTAATGAAAGGAAATGATAAATTTCAGTGAGAGGCTGGTGAAAATTAAGATATAAGTACTTTCCTATATGGACATCCTGAATTCTATCTGTGGCCCCCAGGTCAAGCAGGTAAGTCATTCATTGCCACCCCACCCAGAGGTGAGATTAGTATTATCCAACTTCTAATGGTTGGAAAATTCTGATATGATAGGGAAGGTGGGGAATGGGTGCTGGGGAGGTCACAAAAGAGTGTCCACTGCATCTCTGTGGATCTTTCATGAATGTGTTGTATTCAGTCCTGGTTTCCACATCCTGGGAATCCCTCCTCAGTCTTAGACAAACCAGTAAGGCTAATTTCTCTACTCATCCAGCTTTCTCTGTAATCTGTGTGCTTCCACGAGTTCATGAATTTGCCTTCATTTACCTGAACTTCGACTTAACCCAGGAGCCGTTTTGCATGGGAGAGTGGGTTAGTATCCAGAAAACTGTCTTCACGCTCTGGTTCAATCCATTTGGGTTTTATTCTCTGGGTTTTATTCTCAGGGACTTGTAAGATCATTGCATCTGACCACACGCAACTCTCAGATAGGTCATGAAGGAGTGAGAAGGTCCTCTCTTCCTTATAGAATATAAAATCAGGACAGCCCTGAGCTGTCAGAGAGCAGATTCAGATGCTTCCTTGCACACTTCAATGTTAGCAGAGGACCTGTCCATGCTGGGACCAAATCTCTGAGGCAAAGACCTCAGTTTCTCGATCTGAGAAATGGAATGATTGGAGGAGATCAGATATTCTTAGCCTGCAAAAGATTCTGATAAGAGAAGAAAGGAATAATAACTTTCACTTGATTCTCAAAATGGTCTATGATCAAGAAAAGTTTAGATCCCTTGGATTAGATGGTTTCTAAAAGGCCTCCTGGACATTGCATCATCACCGTTGCCATCACTAAGGTGACCAGCTGTCCTGATTTGCCTGGGTCTGAGAGATTTCCTGGGATTCAGGACTGTTGGTGCTGAAACCAGAACAGTCCTGGGCAAACTAGGGGATGGTTGGTTAACCTAAGCATCACCGTCACCACCGCCACCATCATCATTACCATCCTCATCACAATCACCCCCACTATTACCATCTCTACCATTACCACCACCACCGTCCTCACCACCACAGTCACTATCATCGCCATCAGTCGTTCTCATCTGTAATTTACTGGACTCTTACTACGTGCAAAATGCTTTACATGCACGGCCTCGTAAGTTCATTACAAAGCAGTAAGGTAAGAGCTAAGCCTTAAGAATTCAGGCTTAAGGAGTGTGATAGTAATGAGCTCAAATCCCAGTTCTGTCACTTACCAGCTGCAAAACTTTGCAAGTCATTTACCCTCTTTGAGCATCATTTATTTTTCCATTCCTGTTACTTTCCCCTCTCTCCTTGTTGTATAGCTCTGTCTCTAGCACTGGATTTCAGGATGCTTGAGGGAAAGCAGTTTGTTTTATTCATTTTCTCTGTCATTCCACCTCACCCAAGAGACTGATATAGAATAAACGTCTGTAAATAACAATAATTGTTATAATGGTAGCTAATAGATATATTTTTTGGAGCACTTACTTTGTGCTGGGCTCTTTTCTAAGCACTTTACATGTATTAACTCATTTCTGATTTAGTTTATTACATTATATATAAACAAAAAAAGATCAAAGAAAAATGGTGGGAAATGGAAATGCAAAATAATATGGTATGTTTTATAGTATAGAAATTAAATCTCCATAAAGCCACATGAGAAACAAAAATATAAGATAGTAGAAATAAATACATGTTTGTCATTAATCACAATAAATGCAGATGAATTTAATTAACCAGAGTTCTCTGATAAGATTTTTTTATAAAGATACGTCTATATACTATTTGCAAGGGTCACACCTAAAACACAGTGACACAAAAGAACAAAGTACAGGCATATCTCAGAGATATTGCAGGTTTGGTTCCAACTCCTGCAATAAAGTGAATATGCAGTAAAAAAGACCTACACAAATTTTTGGTTTCCCAGTGCATTTGAAAGTTATGTTTATATTATACTGTAGTCTACTGTGTGTAATAGCATTATGTCTAAAAAACAGTGTTCATACCTTAATTTAAAATACTTTATTGTTAAAAAATGCTAACCATCAGTGACCAAATGCTGTTGGAAAATGGTGCCAATAGACTTGCTTGACTCGGGGTTGCCACAGACCTTCAATTTGTAAAAAAAAATGCAGTATCTGGGCAGCACAATAAAGCAAAGCAAAAGAAAATGAGGTGTAAACTGGTGGAAAAGACATAATAGGCAGACACTAACCTAAAGAAAGCAGGTGTGTCAATATCGATACAAACGAGATAGGTTTTAAGGCAAAAGTCTTTGTTAGGTATATAAGAGAATCATTTAATGATAAACAACTCACCAGGAAGTTATAATGAACCTAAAGTTCTATGGACCCAATAATGTAGCCTCAAATTATACTAAAGCAAAAATTAACAGACTAGGAGAAATCTACATATCTACAATTAAAATGGGATTTTTAGAGATGCTTTTCCAATAAATGATGTATGAGACAGTAAAAAAGTAAAAATAGAGAAATTGGAATAATAAATTCAACAACTAGTGGGGATAGAGGTTGGGAAATTGATTCCTTAAAAATTAGTCTTTAAGGCTAATGACAGTTGTGTTGGTAAGATGTGGAGAAACAGGAACTCACATATTTTCAGCAAGAGTGTATATTGGAGCCATTATTTTGGGAAATGTGGGAAATGTGGCAATATTGGGCAAGCTTGAAGATGAGAACAATGATTGAGCAATTCCATCAATAGATGTTTGCCCTAGAGAAACCTCACCCACATGCACGGGGAGACATGTACAAGGATGTTCATTGCAGCTCTGTCCATAATAGTAAAAAGTGCAAAAGATCTAATCAGCACTCTGTTAAGGATGGATAAATAACCTGAGGTTTGTTCAGATAGTGGACTACCCTATAGTATTTGAAATAGCTTAAGTAGAGCTACATAAACCAATAAAGATAACATAAAAACACACTGAAGACTGAAAAAAATAAAGTTGCAAAATGATATGGTATGACACGATTTATGTTAGTTTTTTTGAAATGCACAAAATAATACCCGATGTTGGTTGTGGGTATATGCATATGCAGTAGAAGCACAAAAACATGCATGGTATTTTTTTAAAATTTATTATTTATTTATTTTTGGCTGCGTTGGGTCTTCGTTGCTGTGTGTGGGCTTTCTCTAGTTGTGGCGAGCAGGGGCTACTCTTCGTTGCGGTGCATGGGCTTCTCATTGCAGTGGCTTCTCGTTGCAGAGCACGGGCTCTAGGTGTGTGGGCTTCAGTAGTTGTGACACGCAGGCTCAGTAGTTGTGGCACATGGGCTTAGTTGCTCCGAGGCATGTAGGATCTTTCCGGACTAGGGCTCGAACCTGTGTCCCCTGCATTGGCAGGTGGATTCTTAACCACTGCACCATCAGTTTGAAGATTTCCCTGTGAGGGATAAGGAAGAGGAATGGGGTTCTGGCCACGAGACCACTAACCGTAGCTCTAACTCTAACCAGGACTGGGTCTCGAGCCTGGTGGGGTTCTGGGGAATCCCTCCTCATCCTTGTTGTGTATTAGTTAGACTCCAAGATGACCCTTGCTCTGCTGTCCGTCACGTGGGAATTTGGGCTTGTGATCTTGAGCAATTCCCAGTATCTCTCTGGACCTCGATTTTCTCATCTGTGAAATGAGCTAAAGGTATTTTCCCTAGAGGTGGACTCAATCTTGACCTTCACATTGTCAGAGGCTTGTCATGGGGAAGAGAATTTAGACTGATTTGTACTGTGTGGTTTCAAAGAGCAGAGCTAGAAGCAAGAAGTGGGAGGGAGGTCGAAATAAACTGCTATCAGTCAGAGTTGCTGTTCAAGAACTGAAAGGGAGCGAGCTCTCTGTCTTCAGGAATGTGCAAATAAAGTCAGCTAGATGAACATGTGGAAAGGAAGTTGGAAAGGGAATTCCTGGCCTGGGAGGAGTGGCTGATGTCCCAGGGACTGCCCCCACCCCTCCAAGGTCCTTGCTGGCTGAAAGCTTCTGTGATTCTAAGTTTCTATGATTAAAAGCACCAGCCTACCTACCAGGTAACTTTTATTTACCCCTATTTTGCCGATGGGGAAACTGAAGCTGAGAGAACACAAGTAACTGTTATAGGAAAGCCCCTACATGTGGCTTAAGGTCCCCTGTCACTGTCACTGTCAAGTGACAATTTCCCTTCTGCAGGGGAAGCACATGGAATTAAAATACTGTGAGTGGCTATTGCTGTTATGCATCTTTTGCAAGGGCAGCTGCACCTCTTCTGTGAGGTCAGTTGAAGATCTATGATGGAGCGAATTATGTGGTCTCAAGGCCCTTTGTTGGAGATGTCTTTCTGCTGGATAAGTATGTGGTGGTGAAACATTCGCCCTCAGCTCCCTCTGGTTTAGTCATCATGCTGGCTAAGTGCTCTGTTTGTGTCCACGCTGCCTTCCAAGGGCTTGCACATCAGTGTCCCAGTTCAGGGACACAGGGGATCTGCGATGTCACCACAGGCCTGAACTTCTACTCTGAGTGAAACAGTGAAAGGGAGGTCGCCCTCTTCCCCCTCCCCCACCCAGTCACCTGGTTGCTGCAGCAGGGGTTTGGCTGTGGGTGGTGGGTAAGAACCTTTGTTGGCTTCTATGGCCATGTGGACTACACCAGCTCTGGGGATTGGATGCTATCAGGTGACTGAAGACCCCCACCTTCAGACAAGAATAAGAAAATATGGGTAGCAGTTTGCATTGTAATTAACCGGGACTAAAGCGTTCCTTGTAGCTTATGACTTTTGGTTCACTGGAACCAAAAGCAAAGTATAGTCCGGAACCGAGGGGGAGTTAGTCCCTATTTGGCTGACCCTAAAACATTTGGAATTGCATTTGCTGAATCTGGGTCCCAACAGGTCTTGAACCATTGGGTGGGAAATCACCAATCACTGATGGACTTGATCAGTGGGGAACGGGGCTCCCCTGCCCCTTCCTGCTTCCACCAATAGCTGAAGCTGGTGGTGGGGAGTAAGAACCCAGGAGTCAGTCTGAGGCAGGAGGATAGAGGTAGCATGAGAAGCTGCCCTCAGTAAGATCTTCTCTCTGCCCAGTGGCCCCAAATGGACCAGAGTTCTGTTTTTTTTTAATTGTGGTAAAATATGTATAACATAAAATTTACCACGTTAACCCTTGAGTGTACAATTCAATGTTATTAAGTACACTCACGTTGTTGTGCAACCATCAACCCATCCACCTCCAGAACTTTTCTGTCATCCGAAACTGAAACTCTGTACTGGATAAACCATCGCTCCCCATTCTCCAGTCCCTTCCATGCTGTCCCCATCTAGCCCTTGGTAGCCACTATTTTACTTGCTGTCTCTATGAACTTGACTAATCTGGGTACTTTCTATAAGTTGAATCGTACAATATTTGTCCTTTTGTGTCTGGCTTATTTCACTGAGCAGAATGTCTTCGAGGTTCATCCATGTGTCAGTGCTTTATTCCTTTTTACAGGTGAATAATATTCCACTGCACGGATATACCACATTTTGTTTATCCATTCATTTGTTGATGGACATATGCATTGATGGACTTTTAGCTATTGTGAATAATGCTGCTATGAGCATAGGCATACAAATGTCTGTTTGAGTCCTGCTTTCAATTTCTTTTTGGATATATACTTAGGAATTGCCAAATCATATGATAATTCTGTGTTTAAATTTTTTTAGGAACTGCCATAATTTTTTTACACAGTGGCTGCCCCATTTTACAACCCTGACAGCAATAGACAAGGGTTCCAGTTTCTCCACATCCTCACCAACACTTTTTTATTTTTTTGGTAATAGCCATCCTAATGCGTGTGAAGTGGTATCTCTTTGAATGGACCGGGTATTTAAACTATGAACAGGTACTTACCTTCCCTGAAAGTACAGTAAACTTGGCTGCGGCCAGAGGACAATTGCCATGGGCACCTGGATGGGGAGTAAGGAGACTGGCATAGTGAAACCCCTATCCTGGTTTTGGCCACCTGTTCAGTGGGTGGTTGATCATGGAGGGATGGAAAACTAACTCTGCACCTTGAAATCCCCTGATTGGTCAAACTATTTGTTATTGAACACATGTCCGTGTGCCTGATGCAGAGCAAGGGCAAACAATACGGAAACAATGAAGTTTGGAGCAGAGGAAGGTTATTGCAGGGCCATGCAAGGAGGACAGGTGGATCATGCCCCCCCCAAAACCCAAACTCCTTAAAGGGTTTCAGCAAAGCATTTTTAAAGGCCAGGTGAGGGAGGGGCATCCCAGGGTATGTGATCAGCTCATGCTGTGATTGGCTGATGGTGACCAATCCTTAGGCGCCAGAAGGTCTGGGAACTATGTGCTCGTGATCATCAAGTAGTTAATTTCTTCCATTTGGTGGTGGTTTTAGCATCTGAAAAACTCAGGAAATATGCATGAAATACTCTCTGGGTACTTCAGAGAGGAGCTACAGAAGAGGATATGGGGGAGGGGTCCATCCCAGGAAGACCCCATAGGGTCCTGCTCAGTTATGTATTTACAGAGAGTCCTCCACAAGCCAGTGAAAAAAGATGTTGGGTCTAAAATGAAGTGGGGGTTTTTGTTTTGTTTGTTTTTGTTTATTTGTTTTTTAGGTCTTGATTTGTCAAGAGAATTTTGAAAAATGCTGAAGATCTGGTCCATATCGTCCCTCATGTTACTATTCCCTATGTATCTAGTGCATGGAGACTATTTGTGACACTAGGTGCCCTTGTTCTCCACCTTCTCTGGGGTTCCCCACAGCTCTCCCTCTCCTGTTCTGAACAGTTCAGCTCCTCCCCTCACTTGCAGCTACAGAGGAAAAGCCCTGCTATTACCCATGTTCAAGCATGCTTACCACTCCCACAAGTGACTTATCAATGCATCTTTTCCAACTACTCCAATGTGAGTTCCATGAAGGAGGAGACGTTGGTTTGTTCACTGCTGTATCCTCAGTGCCTACACTGTCCCAGGCCCATGGTAAGTGCTTGATAAATATTTATTGAATGAATTGATTAATATATGAATGAATGAACAATGCATTGTACATTTCTGAATAGTAATTCTGTAAATACCATGTTCTTAACCTTGTCACATTTCCGGTGGTATTTTAGTCCCCCTTAAAAATCAGCAGCTTCCTGACTGGTCAGTCCCTGTGCAGTTCTGAGCGCCTCCCACTGTCCTCTGTCAGCACAGTGAAGTCTTCCAAAGGAGGTGTGTATTGAGCTGGACAGTCTAGCTTAGGCTGCAGTAACAAACAACCTTCAAACCTCAGTACTTAAACAATAAGGTTGTTATTTCCTCAAACTATATACCCAGCAAGGGTTGGCTGGGGGCTCTGCTCTACACTGTCGTCACTGTGGGACCCAGGCTGATGGAGTAGCCACCACCTGCTGATTGCTCATATAGAAGAAAAGACGACGATTCACACTGGCTCTTAAAGCTCCCTACTGGAAGTAAGGTATTGCTTTAGCTCACATTTCATTAGATGAAGAAAGTCACATGGCCATACATAACTTCAAGGGATGGGAGGCTGTGATAGACTGTATTATTGCCAAAATGTTTGCTGTCTCTCCCTGTAATCCTCTCCCCACTGACATCAGGCTTGGTCATGGGACTTGTTTTAGCTACTGATTTTTAGTAGAAATGTGCCATGAGGGTCTGCTCCTTCAGCCTGAATCCTGGAATGATGGAACAGAGCCAGAGCTGACCCACAATGGGAGCATAAGATGAGTGAGAAACAAATCTTTATAGTTATGAACTTGTATGATTTGGGCATGCTTTGTTATTGGGGCATAACTTAGCTTAAATGGATTGATTCAGTGGGGAAGTGTAATTTTACCAATTACAAGAGAATTGCGAATAGCCGATGGACAGCTCTAATGACTACCACCCAGAGCCATTTGAGTTGGACATCACTGGAGATGAACAGTAGCTTAGCAGGCTGGAGGGAAAGGGTTTCAGGCAGAAGGAAACTTCTGCAAAGGTTTGGAACAGAGAGGGATGTGATAAGTGGGCTGGGTGGGACTGGAGAGTCTTCTGAGGTTGGTTGTGTGGTGGGAAGGGGGAGACTGGCAAGGACAGAAGAGGCCATTATATTCCCCCCAGACTGGCTGTTTGCCCTGGTCTCCATCAGACCCAGATCTGAGGTCATCCTTCGAGATGACTTCTGTGAGTTCTGGAAGCCATTTTGTTGGGTGAGGTCCTGCTTCTCTCTGACCTTCAGGTTTCCATCTGTAAAACCAACATAATAGTATTCACTTTGCAATGTTGTGACCATTCAGTGACTATTTTAACTAGTAGTGGAAGAAGCCTGGGATCTGGAATCATACAGACCCGTGTTTGAATCCGGCTCTGCCACTTACTGAGAACCTCAGGAAGTTTTTAAAAAAATTTTTAGGAATTTTTTTTTTTTTTTTGTGGTACGCGGGCCTCTCACTGTTGTGATCTTTCCCGTTGCGGAGCACAGGCTCCGGACGCGCAGGCTCAGCGACTATGGCTCACGGGTGCAGCCGCTCCACGGCATGTGGGATCTTCCCGGACCGGGGCACGAACCCGTGTCCCCTGCATCGGCAGGCAGACTCTCAACCACTGCGCCACCAGGGAAGCCCAGGAATTTTTTATAAACATCTGTGAGCCTCTGATTTCTCATCTGTAAAACAGAGATGGTACACAACACTGTAAATCAACTATACTCCAATAAAAATTAACTTTAAAAAATACAGATGGTAATTAGTGCTTCATGGGGTTGTCATGAGAACTATAAGAAACAGTGAAACTCTGCAATGCATAGTAGGAGTTCCATAAATATTCATTAACCCAACTGCAGGGCTCATAGAAATGTTGGGTCTGACTCATCTTTCTTTGATTCTAGACTTGCTACAAACCAGATGGTTTTGATGCATTTAAGGCAAGAGAATGTGGGCTTCATGAAGCTTCATGGCCTTTAACAGCACAATTAAAGAAAATCTGAGGTATCTTGGCATTTAACCACATGGCCATCCCAGGATCTAATAGGACCAAACCCCAGTTATTCACCAAGGTCGCACCCTGCATTTCAATCCCATTCTGAGTCCATAGGATCAAACTATGAATGTTCCAGAAGAAATGTGCATATGATCAGGCAGGCTGTGCTGAGAGTCATGTACTCACCTGACCTCTGCACGAGCAAGTCCCAGCTCTCAGAGAAAGGTAGGGCTGTCAGAGCCATCTGCGGAGCACCTGCTTGTACTAAACTGTGTACCAGCCTTTAGAGGCCAGGTTATGGCACAGAAACAGCCCTCAGATCCCAGTAATTTAAACCAACAGGGTTTAAGCTAAGATCTTGATTTGGTTGTCTCATTCAGTCCTCAAAATAGCCCTAGCGTCCTATCCTAATATTATTTCCATTTTTCAGATGAGGACATAGAGGATCAAAAAGGTAAAATAATTTGACCAGAGATGGAATTCAGATGAAGATCTTAAATTGTCTCATTACACTGCTTCTTGGGTTTTACAGTTGAGAGACTCAAAGCCTGAGAGGGCAGACTTACTCAAGTCACACGGCCCTGTTAGCTTATCTCCATGTCAGCACCATGTCACAGGTCTCCTGATTCCTAGAAAGAATGAGTTCTGAGTTTATGAATGTACATAATTTATAAATCAGATGCCATCAAATCTCAATGTTTACACTATGATCTCTTTGGTCACATCCAAGCTTAAAACATCATCCTCCCTCCCAAAGATATGATACATAATTGACTATATTTTAATGTATTTTATGGATTGTTTAAAAGCATATATTTGACACTTTAAATCATTTCATGTTTATATCGGTTAGAAGTGAGGTTCTAAATACATTTTATTTTCCAAATTGCTCACCTGCTGTCCGAACACCATTTGTTCTATAAATTTTTTGTTGTTGTTTTTTTCGATGATTGGGGATTTTTTTTTAAAGAATTTTTAAAATTTTTAAATTTATTTTTGGCTGCTTTGGGTCTGCACGTGGGCTTTCTCTAGTTGCGGTGAGTGGGCGCTACTCTTTGTTGCGGTGCGTGGGCTTCTCATTGCGGTGGCTCCTCTTGTTGTGGAGCATGGGCTCTAGTAGCTGCAGCACACGGGCTCAGTAGTTTTGGCACGATGGCCCTAGAGCGGGCAGGCTTCAGTAGTTGTGGCACGCGGGCTCTGTAGTTGTGGTGCACTGGCTTAGTTGCTCCGCGGCATGTGGGATCTTCCCGGACCAGGGCTCAAACCCGTGTCCCCTGCATTGGCAGGCGGATTCTTAACCACTGCACCACCAGGCAAGTCCCTGGTGATGTGTTAAACTCTTTTGTTCTGAGCTTTGTTTCTGGCCTGTCCGTTCTGTCCCATTGATTTTTCTCTTCTTGATCCTGAACAGGTTGTAGAAGCTGACAGACTTTGATATATATCCTAGATCTTAAGTGTCTTAGCTGTGACATCCTATATTTACTTATTCTACAAATATTCACTGAAGCAAATTCTGTACCAAGTCTTATACTAGTGTGCATCACTGGAGACCCACAAATGCAGAAGATGTGTTCCCTGTCTTCAAGCTATCATAATCTGGTGGGGACAATTCATAGGGACAGAAACGCAAGCACAAATGCCAACAGTAAAAGTGAAGCACTTCATGTACATTATCTCACTTAATCCTCATCACTGCCACTTGAGGTCACTGCCCCTCATTTTTCAGAGGAGGGAACTGAGGCTCAGAGCTGTCAGGTAATTTGCCCACGGCCCCACAGTTAGTGAGCAGTAAGCCAGGGTGATTTCAAGCCCAGGAGATTAACACCTCTGCTATACCAGGTCACTTGGCAAACAGGAGGAAAGGAAGAATACTGTCCAAGTCACACAGCAGGTTATTTTCTGGGTAGAGACTCACTTCTTTGCCACCCAGACATAAAAGACTTGCCATCTCTGCCATCCTTGGGTCCTCCCCACTCTCCTGCCCAGGCAGGGCTGGCAGAAGAGAAGAGTCAGGGCAGGAGCCGGCTCCGTGAGGAACTGCATTCCTGAAACAGGCCAGGAGGCTCTGGTCACAGCACAGAGGTGGGGTGTAAGCCTGCGGGGAGTGTCAGCTGGCATTCCAGGGGCAAGGCAGCTCCAAAGTGGTGGCTTCAGCCCGAAAGGGCCAGCAGGTCACAGCGACCTCAGCAGCTCACATGTACAGGGAGGGTGTGGCCAGGGAGGAGGGACGTGACTGGACACTGAGTGACACAGATAGGCTCATTTTTCCATCTATCAGCGTGACTAAGACACTCTTTTTGCAACTCAGCAACCTCTTCTATCAAGGGCTAAGCTCCCCCAAGAAAGTCAGAAAGACTTGCAGGCTCTTTCTGCCTTGGCCACATACCTCCCCCAAGGGCATAAATTACAGAAATAGTCACTGGCATCAATGAGGAGGAGAGAAGAAGGGAAAAAAATAGACCATATCTCAAAACAGACTGATGGGGCTTCCCTGGTGGCACAGTGGTTGAGGGTCTGCCTGCCGATGCAGGGGACACGGGTTCGTGCCCCGGCCCGGGAAGATCCCACATGCTGCGGAGCAGCTAGGCCCGTGAGCCATGGTCGCTGAGCCTGCGCGTCCGGAGCCTGTGCTCCGCAACGGGAGAGGCCACAACAGTGAGAGGCCCGCATACCGCAAAAAAGAAAAAACAAAAAACAAAACAGACTGACGTTCAGGTCTCAGCTGAAGCCATTCATTCTTGGGATTGAGTCTCAACTGTGCTGCTTCCCAACGGTGAGAACTTGGGTGAGGTACACCTGCCCTCAGACCCTCAGTGGCCACATCTGCGAAATGGGAATAATTTATACAGTACTTCTGCCCACACCACCCCCGCCCTCGGCACAGTGCCTGGCACATGGTAGTTGCTTAACGAGCACATGTTGCATGAGTTCATACTTGTCTCCCTCTGGTTCAGTTGAGTAGGAGCGTCACAGGGCAGGGATTTTGGTTTGGGCTGTTCGCTGCTGTTTCCCCAGCACCCAAGCTAGAGCCTAGCACAGAGTAGGTGCTGGAGAAATCTTTGTTGGATGATTATAGAATAAGTAACCTAGAGCCTTCCCTGGCCCAACAGACTTCTCCTTCCTACTGAGGAGAGGGGTGTAAGTCAAAAGGGAGTAGAGAAAAGTGGTTAAAAGCAAAGCTCCCTGGACTTGGGAGACCTGGGCTCAGATTCTGTCTTTGTCATGTACTTGCTGTGTGACCTTGAGCCAGTGACTTCCTATTTCTTTTTTTTATTTTTTAAATTTTATTTATTTTTAGCTTTAGTGGGTCTTCGTTGCTGCGCTTGGGCTTTCTCTAGTTGTGGTGAGGGGGGCTACTCTTTGTTGGGGTGCACGGGCTCCTCATTGCGGTGGCTTCTCTTGTTGCGGAGCACAGGCTCTAGGCGCGTGGGCTCAGTAGTTGTGGCGCACTGGCTTAGTTGCTCCGAAGCATGTGGGATCTTCCTGGACCAGAGATCGAACCCGTGTCCCCTGAACTGGTAGGCGGATTCTTAACCACTGCGCCACCAGAGAAGTCCCTGACTTCCTCTTCCTGAGCCTTCATTTCTCCATCTTTAAGATGGGACTTAAGAGTTATTGTGAGGATTAGCTGAGATAACCCACTTCCCAGGCTTCCCTCCCTCTTTCCCTGTCCTGGCAGGACTGCCAAGACCCCTTCACGGTGGCTGACCTGGGCGTACTGGCCAGCTGCCATCGGGCCTTCCGCCAGGCCCTGCCGCAGGTCTCACCCTTCTGTGCGGTGAAGTGCAACAGTAGCCCCTGGGTGCTACTGTTATTGGAAAGGGGTTGGTTCTGAGCTAGAACCATCAGCATCTGGAACAGTGCCTGGCACATTGCAGGGACTCAGTCACGGGCACCTCATGGTCCCATCCAGTGGGAGCAAAGGAGTGGGTCACCAGTTGGGCTCTTGGCCATGCCATGTGGAGCTGGAGCAGGTGCTGGGCCTGGGCATGGCCCCCTCGTGCATCATCTACGCCTACCCCTGCAAGGCTGTCCCCCACATCGAGTGCGCCACTTGCCATGGGGTGAAGCTCCTGGTCTTTGACATCGAGAAGAAGCTCACTGAGGTGGCCCGGGACAACCTGGGACCAGGTGTGACCGGCAGGGGTGTGCAGGCAGCTGGGGTGACAGTCAGGGGGCTGGGGACAAAGGCAACGTAATGAGCAAATTACCCAACACAGTACTTACCCAACAAACATTGGTCTAAGACAAATGAAGAGGTGGACCTGCAAGTCCCAGCCTGGTTTAAGGGGGTCTGGCAGCTGGTGGTACGTGGGAGCTCTATTGCATTTGGACTGAGACAGCCCAGGTTCAAATCCCAGCTCGGTCATTTACCTGATATATGTATTGGGCACGTCTCTGAACACTTCTAACACTTGGCTCCTTCATTTTCAAAATGGAGGCGTGTTGCCTGGCACACAGTAGGTGTACTACACCAACGCTGTATCTGTTTTCTACACTCCCTTCCCTGGGTGTAACTGAGGAAGAGGTAAATGTATACACGTGTGCTCTTGGGCTGGTGATGGATGTGGAGACTCAGTGGTATTGGACACCCTACTGGATCTGGGGGCCCGCTGGGCCTGGAAAGAGGGTGGGAAGCAGTGGTCTAGGCCCCCTGGCATCTCGGCTGAGTGCCCTTTCCTTGCCCTCCCCATTCACTGTGTCCCTTGCCCAGGCTGGTCCTCCAGCTGCAGACCAGAGACAACCAGAGCACCGCCCCCCGAGCGCCAAGTTTGGGGCCAGCCTGGAGGTGTGTGGGCACCTGCCCATGTCTACCAGAGACCTGGGGTTGGCGGTGGCGGGAGTCGGGTGAGGGAGGCTGAAGACTCCAGAGCTGGGGGCGGGAGCCCTGGGGTCTAGTCCTGCCCTTGGCAAGCTGCAGCCCCTCTCTGGGCTTGTGGGACCCCATCTGTCAAAAGAGGAAGGATTGGATATGAAGTTTACTTAGGTCCTCCTGCTCCAAGGCACTGGGGTTTGGGGTCTAGTCATGAAATGTCCCTGAGAGGAAGAGGAAACCAGGTGGCTGTGCCGCCGCTGGGGTGTGTGTGTGGGTGTGTGTCACGTGGACCCCCGGGTCTGGAGGTGAGGGCCCCCCATGGTGCCTTCATCCGTAGGTCAGCCCGAGTGTGCAGGTGTCTGTGAGCTCACAGCTGGGCCGGCACAGTCAGGGATGTTTCCAGGTGTTGGTTCCTGCATTTGGCCCCGGTGGCTCTGTGTCTTATATATGCCAGTGCATCTCTCTCTGTGATTATCCACGGTCTTTGTGGCTTTATGGTTCAGAATATATGAGGCCATAGGTTTCTGCACACATTTCTCCTGAGTTACACGCACGGACTGTGCTCAGCTTCCACACGGGATCCGACTGCCAGACACCCCAGAGCTACATGCAGGACGACGCTGACTGACGGCACATGTTCGAGATGGGCTGCAGGGTTGGGCAAGACATGAGCCTCCTGGCTATTAAAGGGAGCTTCCCAGAGTGAAGGGTTTGGGGCCCAAGTTTGAGGAGGTGAGCTGGCGAGGGCCCTGTGGCTGGTACCTGTGCTCAGGGAGATCACAGGGTGTGCCCGGGCATGTGCATGAGTGTGGGTGCCTGTGTACACGTACATGTGTTTGTGTGTCCACCTCTCTTTGGGCCTCTGCGTGTACCAGGTGTGCATGTGTGGTTTGGTTCCGTCCAAAAGCAGACCCTGAGACAAAAACTTGGGTGCTAGTAGTTTCTTTGGGAGGCACCAGTGAGGACATCAGGAGAGTGAGACAGAAGGGAGGCAAGTCAAAATAAGAAACGGTCAAGCTGGTTACCACCGTGGGCATCTGGACCAGCCCCGCTGGGGATCATCTGCGGAACCAGAATCATCCACCAGAGGACAGGGAGCTGGGGCCTTTGTCCATCAACTCCTGAAGTTGTGGGCAAGGGATGGTAATTCCCCCACACCCAAGCTGGTTTCTGGTGAAGCTGGAGAAAATCGTCGGGGAGAGAAGAAGGTGTAGGTATGTGTATATGTGTGTTTGTGTGTGTACGTGTTTCCCTGTGTCCGTGTGTAGAAATGTGTATATCTATTAAATAACTATTCTCAGTCTGTCCCATGATCCAGCAACCAGAACAATAATACCTGACCCAGTGGGGCCTCCGGGACCCTCCTCCAGATGAAGGTAGTTGTCCCTCCAAATAGGTTGATGCTCAGGCCATATTGTTTGTAAATATGTTGACTTTCACTCCCAGCCAATGAATGTCTTAGTGTGTGCACAAATTTGCTTGTGTATACATGTGTGTCTGCATGGGTGTGTGTGTAAGTGTTTCTGGGTGTCTCTGGACATGTGTCTTCGTGTGTGTACTTGCCCCTCCTCCCATCAAGCTTGCATGCTGGAAACAGAGGTGCTCTAAGAGCAGAGGTTACAAACAAGAGACCCCTGGGCTTGTTTGGCTCCCACAGTAGTTACAAATTTTAGTTGCCAA
Organism: Delphinapterus leucas; assembly: GCF_059928025.1. NCBI lineage: Eukaryota > Metazoa > Chordata > Mammalia > Artiodactyla > Monodontidae > Delphinapterus > Delphinapterus leucas. The sequence continues at coordinate 165,681,123 of NC_143129.1, read as the reverse complement.
TATTCTTTGTTTTAAAATAGATGCATTTCACAAATGCCTGAATTCCTCTGGCCCTCTCAAAAATTTGAGAGAGCTGATGATATAGAAGTACAGTCCATCTTGGCAACAAGTAAATCAAATTTATGGTGCATGTCCAGTATCTGACGGATCTGTGGGACTGGGAGAGTAGCTGCCCTCTTTGCAGAGGCATTGACTCTCCAGTTTGTTGTAAGACTTAACTGGCCCATTTTCTCATTTATGTTACCTGCTCGGCCCCTTAGGTAACTGAGCTTTCAACCTCTGCTTTATAGCAATAATCGGAGCCAGCAGCCTCATACTTTACAGATGAGGAACTGAGGTCTCACGTGTGGGCAGGCCCGACTCTGTCAGGCTGGGCAGTGGAGGGATAAGTCCCAGCCAGTGCACACACCCGTGCCCCTCCAAGTGCTCCGATAGCTTCCGGGTGAGCCAGTGAGGGGGAAGAGACCAGACCTCGGTCTTTTCTGTCTTCCATCCCTTTCTTCCCTTCCCCTGTGTCCCTGCAGGAACTCTGCCCCGAGCTGCCCCTCTTCCCCTGCACCCTCTACAGAAGTCTCCCCTGGACATATGGGGAGCAAAGGGTGGATTGGGGTAACGGGTGCCAGCCAGAGAAGCTAGAGGAGCCCAACGACCCCACTCAAACAAGGTTATCTCATGGACACATCGCAGAACATCAAATCCCCCATCTGCAAAGTATCTTGGTTCTGCCCAGTCAGACACTCAGGGGTATAAGTAGGCTCTGGGAAAATGTAAGTTAAATCAAGATGGAAGACATTTCCATGAGTTTTCTTTGCTTGGGGAGGATGGGCAGGCCTGAGTATATGACTCATGGGTCTCCAGGCCTAATCAGCCTGTAACAGACCCTAAACGAGAAGACCTTTGCTTTTTATTCTCCATAGTAAGAAGTCTCCATCACTTGAATCATAAGAAATTCTTTAAAAACAAAAAACACTAGGTTTTCATCCTCAAGAAAATACTGAAAATCCAGGAGAAGTGCTCCTATGTCCCTCAAGGCCATCCCGTGCTCTCTCTCCTGTGACATAATAAGAAATAGACATTTGGTCTCTCTCCCTAGTTTTCTAGCACAGCTCCTAAAACCCCTGGAATCTCTGAAGAGATGTGTCTTTTTGTATGTTAACGCAATGGCCTCAGGATTTAATCAATCACGCCTACATAATGAAGCCTCCAAAATCCCCTAACTGAAGGGGTTCAGAGAGCTTCCATAGGTGAACATGAGGTGCTGGGAGGTTGGTGCGCCTGGACAGGGCATAGAAGCTCTGTGCCCCTTTCCACATACCTTGCCCTATGCACCTCTTCCTTCTGGCTGTCCCTGAGTTATACTCTTGTATAACAAACTGGTAATCTAGTAAATAAACTGTTTTCTTGAGTTCTGTGAGTTGTTAGCAAAATATAAAACCCAAGGAGGGAGTTGTGGGAACCTCTGATTTGTGGCCAGTGCGTCAGAAGCACAGGTGACAACCTGGACTTTTGATTGGCATCTGCAGTGGAGAGGACAGCCTTGTGGGACTGAGCCCTTAACCTGTGGGATCTGACGCTTTCTCCAGGTAGATCGTGACAGGATTGAGTTAGATTGTAGGACAGCCAGTTGGTGTCTGCAGAGAATTAGAAAATTACTTGGTGTTGATGCCGAAAGCTCAGCCTCTGTGCACCAAACTGAATCTCGGGAACAGAGTTTTGGGTGAAGTAGAAAAGAATAGCTTTATTGCTTTGCCAGGCAAAGAGGGACACAGTGGGCTTGTGCCTCTTAAAATTTTGTGTCCCAACCTGGGAGGATTTGGAGTTTTATAGCAGTAGTTCAAGGGTGGGGTTGCTGACAAGATTAGGGTGCGTGCAGGGCCTGCACTCCTTTATTTACTTATTTTTAATTAATTTTAATTGGAGTATAGTTGCTTTACAATGTTGTGTTGTTTCTACTGTACAGCAAAATGAATCAGTTATACATATACATATATCCCCTGTTTTGGGATTTCCTTCCCTTTTATGTCACCATATTGCGTTAAGCAGAGTTCCCTGTACTATACAGTATGCTCTCATTAGTTATCTATTTTATACATAGTATCAATAGTGTATATATGTCAATCCCAATCTCCCAATTCCTCCCACCTTTCCCCCTTTCCCCCTTGGTGTCCATACATTTGTTCTCTACATCTGTGTCTCTATTTCTGTTTTGCAAATAAGATCATTTCATCTCATCTCAGGTGGTCGGGTCTCCTAATCTTTTTTTTTTTTTTTTTTTTTTTTTGCGGTACGCGGGCCTCTCACTGTTGTAGCCTCTCTTGTTGCGGAGCACAGGCTCCGGACGCGCAGGCTCAGCGGCCATGGCTCATGGGCCCAGCCGCTCCGCAGCATGTGGGATCTTCCTGGACCGGGGCACGAACCTGTGTCCCCTGCATCGGCAGGCGGACTCTCAACCACGGCGCCACCAGGGAAGCCCAGGTCTCCTAATCTGGATGGGCTTCTCTGGTCCCTTTAATCTGGCCTCAGGTGGTTTCTTGACTGCTCCTCCTTTTATTAGCAACTGTTCAGAATCTGCGCTTTGGAACTCAGGGAAGGTCATGGAGGCTGGAGTCTTGCCTTCAAATAAGAAATGGGGGACAAAAAGGCTTCTGTGCCCAGGAGCCCCACAGGGTCCTGCTCGGTTTCAGTGTGGAGCAACCCCCATATATCTGGTTACAGAAGTGTTCTGTGAGTGTAGAGAGAAAAAGAGTGTGGCTTTCTTTCATCATCCCTCTTCGACTGGACCCCTGCAGCTCTGGGCTCAGCAGGAGCACCCCTGAACCCACTTCTCTAACTGCCTCTTCCAGGCTGCTCCAGGCTGTTCTGGTTTCCTGCCCTCAGTCACTCTGAGCCTCCCCCCACCATCCCAGAGTGCAGCTCAGATCACACCATGGTGCTTTACAGACCTTTTCTGAAAGTTTGATGATGAATGGAATTACTGTGTGGAGAAGAAAACATAGTAGGTTTCTAGGCAAGGGGCTTGGTTTTTCTGGGCCTTAGTTTCCTCATCTATGAAACGAAGATAATGACAGTGCTTTCCTTACCAGATGGACATGAGGAATGAATGAAAACATGCACATAAAGCATGGTGAGCTGGGACTTCCCTTGGTGGTGCAGTGATTAGGAATCCGCCTGCCAGTGCAGGGGACACGGGTTCGAGCCCTGGTCCGGGAAGATCCCACATGCCGCGGAGCAACTAAGCCCGTGTGCCACAACTACTGAGTCTGCGGAGCCCACATGCCACAGCTACTGAAGCCCATGTGCCTAGGGCCCGTGTTCCGCAACAAGAGAAGCCACTGCAATGAGAAGCCCCCTCACCGCAACTGGAGAAAGCCCGCACGCAGCAACGAATACCCAACACAACCATAAATAATAAATAAATAAATTTATTTATTTAAAAAAAAAGCATGGTGAGCAGTCAATAAAGTCACCTCATTACACGTGTATGTCATTGACAAGTACTGTGTGCTGGGCCTTGCTGAGTGATAAGACAGAGCAGCGACTAAGGCTCCCCTTTTCAAATTTATAGTCCATTTGAGAAGTGCATCAGTTGGGATCTTACAGGAAAACAGAAAGGACCCCAGGTATTTCAAACAGAGAGGGATTTAATTGAGGAAATTAGCTGAGAGAAGGTTGGAAGTGCAAAAAAAGGAAGATGTGTTACCCAGTGTCTTAATTCCCCCAGGATTGACCCAGGGACAAGGATTTGAGTGCATACAGTTAATTTGGGAGCTGCAGGGGACACTAGCAGGGTGGTGGGGAAGTGAGATAGGGAAAGGAAGGCAGCCAACAGGGTGATTAGTGTTCAATTCCACAGGCAACTCTGGGGTATAAAATGCATGCCTCAGAGTCATCCCACATGAGGAGCAAGGGAGCTGGACTATTTAACCCCAACTCCCAAGAATCATTGTTTGAGGGCTCCTGGGCTCCTATCCGTCTCCCAGAGTAATGGAAATAAAAACAAAAATAAACAAATGGGACCTAATTAAACTCAAAACTTTTGCACAGAAAAGGAAATCACAAACAAAACAAAAAGACAACCCACAGAATGGGAGAAAATACTCGCAAACGATATGACCGACAAGGTCTCCAAAATTTACAAACAGCTCATGCAGCTCAATATCCAGAAAACGAACCACCCATTATGAAAAAATGGGCAGAATAAACATTTCTCCAAAGAAGACATACAGATGGCCAAGAGGCACATGAAAAGATACTCAACATCACTAATTATTAGAGAAATGTAAATCAAAACTACAATGAGATATCACCTCACACCAGTCAGAATGGCCATCATCAAAAAATCTACAAACAGTAAATGCTGGAGAGGGTGTGGAGAAAAGGCAACCCTCCTACACTGTTAGTGGGAATGTAAATTGGTACAGCCACTGTGGAGAACAGTATGGAGGTTCCTTAAGAAACTAAAAATACAGCTACCATATGATCCAGCAATCCCACTCCTGGGCATATATCCACAGAAAAACATGGTTCGAAAGGATACATGCACCCCCAACGTTCATCGCAGCACTGTTTACAATAGCCAAGGCACGGAAGCAACTTAAATGTCCGGCAACAGATGAATGGATAAAGAAGATGTGGTACATATATTCAGTGGAATATTACTCAGGCATAAAAAAGAATGAAATAATGCCATTTGCAGCAACATGGATGGACCTGGAAATTACCACATTCAATACTAAGTGAAGTAAGCCAGACAGAGAAAGACGAATATCATATGATATCCCTTATATGCGAAATCTAAAAAAAAATGATACAAATGAACTTATTTACAGAACAGAAGCAGACTCACAGACTTTGAGAATGAACTTATGGTTACCAGGGGGGAAGGGTCGGAGGAGGGATAGATGGGGAGGTTGGGATTGACATGTATACACTGCTATATTTAAAACAGATAACCAACAAGGACCTACCGTAAAAAAGTAAATAAATAAAATAAATTAGTTTAAAAAACCCAAATGATACCAAAACAGAAGTATCAACCCCACATAAATCATTAGAAGATAAAATTGGTAGAAATAAATCATTACATTTGAGCGAAGGAGAAGCGTGAGAAGTGCAGGGTGTGATGGGAGGTCTAGGTAAAAACCAGGCTTAGTCGGCATGCTGAGAGAAGGTGTTGCTCTAATGCTGGTGAGAGGTGAGGGTCACCTGGGTCAGGGTGGTGGTGAGGGATGGGATGTGTGTCAGAACAGCGTGGTGAGCAGAGTGGAGGAAGACCATCTGGTACGCCCTGTGGGGAGAGTCCTGTAGATTCAAGTTCCCACCACCCTCCTTCCCCACCCCAGGTTGTCCTTTGGCCTTTGCAGCCTCCAAGCCCTCCTTCCATGCCCCTCCCCATTCAGTTATCTGAACAGTATCAGTTCAGTTATCATATGTTTACAATCATCGTCTCCCTGGTACATCACAACGATCCTATAAATATTATTATATTTTAAATACATTTATTTATTTTGGCTGCGTTGGGTCTTCATTGCTGCGCGCAGGCTTTCTCTGGTTGAGGACAGCAGGGGCTACTCTTCGTTGTGGTGCGCGGGCTTCTCATTGCAGTGGCTTCTCTTGCTGTGGCACAGGGGCTCTAGGCTCACAGGCTTCAGTAGTTGTGGCACGTGAGCTCAGTAGTTGTGGTGCATGGGCTGAGTTGCTCCGCGGCATGTGGGATCTTCCCAGAGCAGGGCTCGAACCCGTGTCGCCTGCATTGGCAGGCGGATTCTCAACCACTGTGCCACCAGGGAAGTCCCCTATAAATATTATTAATCTCCATGTATTAGAAGAGGAAACTGAGGCTCAGGAAGTTGGTGTCACTGCCCAAGATTTTTTGAGAAGATGATATTTGAGCTGAGACCTGAAAGATGAGAAGCTACTCTTGGGAAGGGCTGGAGAAAGCACTCGAGACAGAGGAGAGCCACTGCAAAGGCCCTGAGGTGTGGAGCGGTTTAGAATATTCTAGAAATAGGAAGGAGGTCTGTGAGGCTGGAGCTCATTTCTCAGACCAGGGCTACCTGGCATCTGACTCCTCTTCAGGAATCGCCTCTCTGATGGTGACTCTGACTTCTCTCTCCAGCTCTGGCCACACACTTGGTGACAGTCTGCACTCAGTCTCTCTGCAAGGGCCATCTCACATTTCCATGCCCTCCCTCAGACCTGGGGACCAGCGCTCTCACTGTAAAGCCTGAGGCTCCCGCCCCAATCCCTGGACTGGCCTCAAGGGGGCAGCAGTGTACAGAGAATGCCCAGGGTGAGGCTGCCAGCCCAGCCAAGGCCTCTTCCTCAAGGGCTCTGCTTCCCGCTGCTTCCAGACTAGCAGATTTATCACAAAGTGAATGAAACTTAAACCTCAAAGTCCTTCACTCTGTTAAGCCACTTTCAAGGCCCAGGAATGGGCTCACAGCAATTTTGTACTAATAATTTTGCTTTTTTCCCCGTAAATCTTACAGAGGATCCCAATCCGTATAGCTTCAGATCCCACCAAACCTCTCAGGGCTCCAGGGGATTCAGGAGGAAAAATAAGGTCACTGGTCAACTGAAGTTGAGCCAGTGAGGGCCTGAGGGCTTCCTGGTGGGTTAGGACACTGGTCACAGCCAGTGCCTACCAGCCAACATCAGCTTTCGACCTCTAGGCCCCCACCCTGAGGGTCCCTCACAACCCTGATGTGGCTCTGCTCCCAGTGGGTTCTTGGTCCTTAGCAAGCCACTCTCCTGCCTGGGTCTTGGTTTCCACTTCCAAGTACAGCCAGAATGAAGACATGAATGAGACAGGTGGCCACCTCAGCTCCCGACGGCCTCTCAGTTCCTGGTTCTGCCTTTCCTAGGGTCTCTGAGATGCCTCAATTTCCTGCTAAGAAATCCCCTTTGAGTGATTGAGTGTGAAGGTGATTTTCTTGTAACCCAAAGAACTAAGAAGGAGCAAAAGATCTGCTGTATCTTTTAGCAGATTTTTGCTGTTACAGAATGCACTGAACAGAGCCAATGTGGGTTAGGCTGCCCAGCACGCAGACACTGGGACCATGTTGATTGCTCAGTGAGTGGCTCTTCTGAAACCAGGAGGAGGTTTGTCGACTGAAAAAAACAATGCACAACCTAAAAGTTGAGGGTTAGGTTTTATTTGGTGGACATTCCGAGGACTTCAGGCCCCAGACACAGCATCTCAGATAACTCTGAGAAACTGTTCTGAAGAGGCAAGGCAGGGAGCCAGGATATATAGGAGTTTTTGCTACAAAGACCAGGTAGTTGGAACATCAAAATATTACTGTTAATAAAAGAAAACCAGACATCTCAGGTTAAGGAATTTAGAGCTTGTCTGTACATGGGAAGAGGCAAGAGTCTGGGCTCACTGATGTCATTTGATATGCACCTCAGGTATCTGGGGCCAGCACCCTGTGCTTTCTCATCCCGAGTCTCCTCGGGGTGCACTGCTGGGGGCGGCTGCAGTAGTTGACTGCTAGGTGGCGGGCATTCTTTGTTTCCATCCTGAGTTCCCTCAGGGCTCACCATTGGGGCAGGTGTAATGTGATGGCTGGGTGGCTGCAACATCCTTTGTTTACTGATATGGCAGGCAATATTTTAGTTCACAGGCTGAAGAAAGTTGGAATGGTTGAAAGTATTTGCAAGCTTGGACTAATTTATTCCATTTTGATTTGGTTTGGGCCAGTCTGAGCTGGTTTTATCTGGTTAGACCCCATTTATTACAGGTTCATCAGGCAGAGGTGAGTCTTGGCCTGTTTGGACTAATTTTTGCCATTTGAGCTGACTTAGGCTGGTTTGATCCAGCTGCTCATCCATCACATTGGCAAAAAATGTTCAAACTAAGAACCTTGGGGAAGGATGCAATTTGGCAACATCTATTTGCCAAAGCAATTTGGTAATAGTTATTAAAATGAAAACCACAGACATTTTTTGGCCTAGCGATACCACTCCTAGAATCTGTATCACAGAAATGAGAATGCAAGCATGGAAGGGTTTATGTACAAAACATTTTTGTTGGCAGCATTGTTCCTGATAACAAAACTGGAAACAAAATTCATGTTCATCTAGGGAGGAAGAGTTAATAGCTAAATAAATTGTAGTACCTCCTTACCATGGAATAGAATGCAGCCATTAAAAACAATGAGTTAGGGCTTCCCTGGTGGCGCAGTAGTTGAGAGTCCGCCTGCCGATGTAGGGGACACGGGTTCGTCCCCTGGTCCAGGAAGATCCCACATGCCGCGGAGCGGCTGGGCCTGTGAGCCATGGCCGCTGAGCCTGCGCATCCAGAGCCTGTGCTCCGCAACGAGAGAGGCCATGAGAGTGAGAGGCCCGCGTACCGCCAAAAAAAAAAAAAAAAGCAATGAGTTAGAGCTAGAACTATTGATTTGGAAGGATTTTCATGCTGTTTTGTGAGAATAGTAAGACACAGATAAATGTATATTTTTAATATAATTTTTATTTTTATTAGACAAAAGGCCAAAACTGTATATATATATGATTATATGAGCCTAAAAATACTGTGGAAGGATACATACCACTTGGTTAAAGTAAATTACCTGGGGTGGTGGGAGAGGAAGGAAGGAATGAAAAGAGGAGAGAGGGAGGGGGAAGGGGAACAAAAAGGCTGATTTTAAAAAGATGTTCATGATACAGAGTACACACTGTTACTGTCCCAGCGATGGGATATTAAGTATACGGGTTTGTTAGAGTCATAAACAGATGCATGTAAGGCTGGCCTGAAAACATTAAGGGTTTTCATTGGGGAAATGGACTTTCAAGTGGTTTTTACTTGCTTTTCTTTAACTTTCTGTATTGTTTAAGTTGATCACCATAAGCAGGTACTATTTACATAAGCCAAAAAATAAAGAGCTATTTTTATTGTGGAAGAAAAAGGAAAAGAGATACCATAGTCTTCAAAGACTCTCTGCAAGGGTTTTTTATTTTTTTTGGCAGTATGCGGGCCTCTCACTGTTGCGGCCTCTCCCGTTGCGGAGCACAGGCTCCGGACGTGCAGCCCCAGCGTCCATGGCTCACGGGCCCAGCCGCTCCGCGGCATGTGGGATCCTCCCAGACTGGGACACGAACCCGTGTCCCCTGCATCTCTGTTTCACAGCTGGGTGAGCAAGAGTTTGGAGGTCCAAGATCACGCAACTGAAGGAGGTGGGGGGACTCACGCCCAGGGTCCAACACTGAAGTCCAGGCCACACCCACTCTCTGCCTTCTGCCTCCCAGCAATGTAAGTTCTGGAATCAGACAAGCCAGTGCCATTCGCAGCTGTCACAGCAGGCCGGCCATCGCTGTCTCTGAGCAAGGACCTGACTCATGATTTTGCCCAGTGAATTAATAGAACCACTGTGTCTCTCCATGGCCTGGATTCATGGCTGTGTCATAAAAGTGCTGGCAGCAGCCAGACTTCCTCCTTCCTGACCCCAGGCCCCGCCTGCCTGTGACCTGAGCCCTGTCAAGCTAAGTGGCCCTCGTGTGGAAGGTGTCTCCACAAACTGTTTCAGCCGGTTTCAGTCCAAACTGTTTCAAGACAGAGTGGTCTGGGGTTTACATCCTTTCTCCTCTGTGCTCACAGAGCTGATTTCATCTTGCTGTGTACAGGCAGATCACGCAGGGGTCAGGCATCTGCTCTGTTCTTTCCAGATTGTAAGCCAGGGATCCCTCCTGCTTCCTGATTTCTGAGGCAGCTCACGCTGTCTCTGAACACTCATTTCAGAGGCATCCGTTGACCTTCCCAAACAGGGAGTGAGTGACAGGGAGAAGGCAGCACAGCCAGGCCCTGCCCTTGGTCCTCTATGTGCATTGGCTCAGCAACCCTGAGAAGTGACATCTGTTAGTATCCACATTTGACAGAGAAGGAACAGAGGCACAGGAAGGTCAAGTACTTACCCAGAGCAGCCCCAGAGCCGGCTCAAACCTTAGGGGTCTGGCCGTAGGGTCCATGACCTTCACTACTACCGCTCTCCACAGTAGCTGTGGGACCATGGACAACTCATCTGAACTGTTGACCTTCAGTTTCCTCATCTATAAAGTAGAGATGAATACCCTGCCCTCCGCCGCCCAGTGAGTGTGTACATCCTTGACTCAGCACATAGACTTGGGTCTCCCTGACCCAGTCCCCTCCGTTCCTCTCCACCTGAACCTGCACCCCAGGGCCTGGCTCAGAGTTGGAATATCTCATGTTTGCTGATATTGCAGTATGCAGGAACACATCCCAGAAAGGTAAGGACACAGAGGCACTAGCATCGGGCCTGGCTCCAAATGTGCATTGTATCCATGGTGTGTCTTGAATAAGTCATTTATTCCCTTAAACTCAATTTCTTCATCTACGAAATGGGGTATTAACCTCCCCTCTGCCACATTGGCTGTATTCATGAAAGTACAGTAAGTCCCCTACATATGAACAAGTTACGTTCCGAGAGTGCATTTGTAAGTCCAATTTGTTTGTAAGTCAAACAAAGTTAGTCTAACTACCCAACTAACACAATTGGCTGTATAGTACTGTACTGTAATAGCTTTATAATACTTCTCACACAAATAATACATAAAAAACAAACACAAAAATTAAACATTTTGGGGCTTCCCTGGTGGCACAGTGGTTGAGAGTCCGCCTGCCGATGCAGGGGACACAGGTTCGTGCCCCGGTCCTGGAAGATCCCACATGCCGCGGAGCGGCTAGGCCCGTGAGCCATGGCCGCTGAGACTGCACGTCCGGAGCCTGTGCTCCGCAATGGGAGAGGCCACAACAGTGAGAGGCCCACGTACCGCAAAAAAAACACAAAAGTAACAAAAACATTTTGGGACTTCCCTGGTGGCGCAGTGGTTAAGAATCTGCCTGTCAATGCAGGGGACACAGGATCAATCCCTGGTCCAGGAAGATCCCACATGCTGCAGAGCAACTAAGCCCACGTGCCACAACTACTGAGCCCGTGCGCCACAACTACTGATGCCGCACACCTAGAACCCGTGCTCCACAACAAGAGGAGCCACCGCAATGAGAAGTCTGAACACTGCAACGAAGAGTAGCCCCCACTCACTGCAACTAGAGAAAGCCCACGCTTAGCAACGAAGACCCAACACAGCCAAAAATAAGTAAATAAATAAATTAATTTTAAAAAATAAACATTTTTAATCTTACAGTCCAGTACCTTGAAAAATACAGTGGTACAGTCCAACAGCTGGCATCCAGGGGCATCGAGTGAACAGGCAAGAAGAGTTACTGACTGGAGGAGGGAGAAGAGGTGGGAGATGGTAGAGCTGAAGGATTGTCAGCAATAAGAGATGGAAGGCAAGCTGCAATTTCACTCATGCCTGACGTCGATGGCACAGGTTCTGGCTCCTAGCTGGATTCAATTCTATCTACTCTCTTGAAAAACGATCCAGTGATGTCTGGGTAGTAACTTTTTTTTCTTGTCATAAATGACATGGTAGCACTGGATTGCATTCTGAACGGCTGCTGCAACCTTTGTGTACCATTCTACTTTCAGGTGCTGCGCCTCAAAAACTAACAGTGCCTCCCCAAATAAAGAAAATCCCCTTGTCATTTCCTGCATCGTGAATCTCTTCGGTTCTTCAGTTACTTCTTCTTCCTCTTGTTTCTCTTCATCCTTTCTCTGGGCCTCCAGTTCCGTCAGGTCCTCATTAGTAAAAGCTCCTCGTGTTGCACAGCAACCGTACTGTACAGTAAAGTACACAAAAGCACAACCACTTGTAGAGGATGCGCGCACGTGACAATGTACACCAGACACGTGAACTAACTTACGTGATTGGACATGTGAATGCATGTTCGAATCTTTGAAAGTTCGAAACTTGTTGGTTTGTATGCAGGAGATTTATTGTACCTATTTGCTGCTTATTGACATATGTAGGAACATGCCCCAGAAAAGCCAGATAAGAAGTCCTGCTTCAGGTGGGGCTGGGCGGCCAGTCTCTGCTCACATGGGGCATCCTCAGGCAGGAGTCAGTGTGGGATGATTCCTCAGGGATGACTCTCTGTCCAGCCTACCTGCAGAGTCACCCGGGGAACTGAGTCACGGCACCAGGGAACTCAAGGGCCCTGCCCTGAGAGGTTCCTATTCTGCTATCTGTCAAAGGAGCCCCAAATGTCACTCTGGACTGTGACACCTACTCTCTTTGTGACCTTGAGCAGGTTACATAACCTCCCAGGGAGGAAGGAAGAGGCCAGACCAATGGGAACTGGGGGCGTTTGGCCTAGGGAAGAGCTACCTTGGGTGACATGAGCCCTGTCTGCAGATGCCTGAAGGGCTGCAAGGGGAAGGGGTTTGTGAGGAGAATGTAGCTCTTCAAGACATTTATTTTTTTTTCAAAACTTTAACTTTTCAAAAATTTCAAATCTAAATGTTGCCTGGCACGAACTCCCGAGCACACCTCCCCTCTTTCTGGTTTTGCCCCCGGAGGCCATCACTTTGAACGTTGTCAGGCATTTCTTCTGCTGTTGACTCAATATCCCCAGATAACGAGCTTGTGATGCTGTTTCATGATTTAATGCATTAAATATCATATACTTATTTTTTTATGAGGTTCTTCTATATCTCCTCACGTCTCTTCAGTCTTCCCAATATATTTTATCACAATTTTATTTAAATCAGTTACCAACACTTACTTTATCCTGACTATACAAAATATCGTTTATCATTTTTTTGCCTATTATTTTTAAAATTATTGGGTATACCTAGAGTCTCTTTTTGGGTTAAACAGATCAAATGGGATCTCAGTAGTCTGAACACCTACTTTTGTCCTGCAGAGCCCACGGTCAACTGACCACACCAAAGATCCCTGCAGACCTAACCATTCTGATCCCACTAGGGTCCTGCTGTCCACGATGGTAACCATGTTGCCTCTGCGGCCAAGTGCTGTTACTTGGCCTGTACTATCCTCCAGGACCTCATCTCATCTTTCCCTTTGAAATAAGGAAGTCCATTTCAATGGCAGAATTTCCGTCCTTTATCTCTGGCTTAGAGAGTGATTTTCAAAGAAACTACTACTCCTTTTGCTGGTGTGATTCTCAATGCATTTCTCAGTCCTTGGAGAAGGCATGTTCTCCTGAACCTCTACAGGAAACGTAGTTAAATGGTGGACGAGCTGCTTGGATGCTCTCCTTAAATCTCTGGATTCCTTCCTCTGTATGAAACCAGGGAATTTATGGCATTCAACCTCACTTACCGCAGGCCACCATGGAGTTCAGGTTTAGCTAATCAACCAAGCAGACCACTCCCGGAGGTTTGAGCGCGCACCTAGATGGTGACTGCAGGTAAGTGAACCATACGGATAAACTGGTCTGATCAAAGTTATGTTCCTCCTTTCTGTGTCTAACACCCTCAGCGTCCATTCCCACACAGATTCTACAGGTTTTTGTTAATGTAAATTGATTAAACCTTTAGATTATTTTGGTATGGCAGTGTTCCCCTCTAGGGTTTGACGTTACTGGGGTGCCCTTGGGGTGTGCTGTTAAAGAATTTGAAGCAATGAGGGGTGGGGGGGTGCATGAAGAGATTACTGTCACTTACAACCCTCCCACAAGGTCATAACAGGGACCTTTAGAGAGTCAGAAACAGCCTCATCAGTGCCAGGAAAAGGGTTAACTGTGCTGACGAGGGGGGCTTGACGTATTCTGTGGGTCTGAAGCACTTTGAGACATCGAAAGCTCCACATACGTCTTTATTACAATTCTTAGGATGCATGTTTTCTAAGTCAATCCTTCAACTTTCATATGTCACCAGAGGCCTGATATAGCTATGAAAATGTGAATCTTAAGTGTACAGCTGAATGAATGTATATACACAATATATACATGAATATATATGTATGTGTATATGCATATATGAAAAGGTGAATATATATGCCAATGATCCCCAGCTTGTGAGGGTTCGACTTACAATTTTTTGACTTTACGGTGATGTGAAAGTGGTACACATTCAGTAGAAACCATATTTTAGATTTTGAACTTTGATCTTTTCCTGGACTAGCATATTTGGTTCCATACTCCCTTGTGATGCTGAGCGTGGCAGCAACTGACCGCAGCTCCCTCCCACGAGGTCACCAGGATAAACAGCTGATACATTTACAACCGTTCTGTACCCACACAACCATTCTGTTTTTCACTTTCAGCGCAGCTCTCAATACATTACATGAGGTATTCAACACTTTATTATAAAATAGGCCTTGTGCTAGATGGTTTTGCCCAACTGTAGGCTAATGTCAGGGTTCTGAGCACGTTTAAGGTAGGATGGGCTAAGCTATGATGTTCAGTAGCTGAGTGTATTAGATGCATTTTCAACTTAAGATGTTTTCAACTTGTAATGGGTTTATTGGGACATAACCCCATTGTTAGTAGGGGAGGATCTGTAAGTATATTCTGTATTACCACTGGTAGAACAAGATATAAGATATAGGACATTTCCAGGAACCCAGAAGGCTCTCTCACACTCCCTCCCTGCCAGTAGCCTCCTACCCAGAGGTAATGACTCTTCTGACTACTGTCAGAGTAGATTAATTTTACTTGTTTTTGAACTTCATATAAATAAAATCATGAAGTATGTATGTATTGTTATTTTGGGTCTGCCTTTTTTTTTTGCTCTACATATGTCTGTGAGATTCACTCATGGTTTTACAATTAGCATTAGTTTGTTCTTTTTCATTGCTGTGTAGTATTCCATGAGATATATATGAATTTATTTGTCAGTTCTATGATTGATTGACTTTTAGATTGTAGCCAGTTTGGCGATATTATAAACTTGCTATGATTTTGTACACGTCTTTTGGTGGACATATTTCTGTTGAGTGTTTCTTATTTCTTTTGAGTGTATACTCAGAAATGGAATTGCTGAGTCATAGGATGGGTGTATGTTTAACGTTAGTAGATGTGTGTGTGTGCGTGCATGTGCGCACGTGAGGTAAGGCTATAAATTAACTGATGTTGTGATAGGGCAACTTGCATTCTCAAACTTGTATTTCCGTTATTGGCTCATTCGTCTCTTCAGCAGTAAGAGATGAGAGATTCTTCACAGTTTAGTCATAGAAAGTTCCTGATTCTCTGGCCATGTCTTGTGCCAATAAATTATGCCTCTGAGCTTGCCATATTATTTCCCTAAATTCTCTAGGACATGCAGAAGTTACTCCGCCCCAAATACTGGTATTCCTTCTGCCTTTTGTGCCATTTTATGGCACTAGACATTTGGTCCTTAAAGCCTTACTTTCAACGGGAACTTCATTCCAACTGACAACAGGCAACAATTTAATTAACCACTGCTTCACCATCACACACCATGGCGGTGGCTAGAGTCACTTTTGTAATACTAGCCAGTCCTCATTGCCTTCAGATCAACCTGATAGAGCCCAGGTTCATGTTTTCACACATCCTCGCTGCAAGCGAACTTGGCAAAGTTAATTTTTGCTTCCACATTGGAGAGATGGAACTTCCAGAAGCGGTGTTCAGAGATGCCGGGCATCCACAAGACACGACAAATATCCCCTATAGGGTCCATATTTAATTTTTAAGACAAAAAGTTTAAGGTCTCTGGTTTAGATGATCTCTAAGGCCCTTATCTTGCCAACATTATTATCATTATCGTTAACTACAGTTTAAGTACTTAACCAGTGTCATGAAGGCACTAAACTATGGGCTTTCCATGCATTACCTCATTTACTCTCCATGGTCCTATTAAGTAGATTTTATTATTATCCTGCCTCTCCCTGCCTTGGTTTCATCACCTATAAAATGGGGATAATAACTGTAACTACATCCGTAAGATTTTGTGAGTATTGAATGAGTTGATACCTGGCAGGGTGTGTGGTAGTAAGCACTCGATAAATAATTATATTATCCTCACCTCCCCTCATCTCCATTGGGCACATTAAATTCGATGTGTTTAATCACTGAGTTATGCTGCTTTTTCATTCCCGGGAACAGAGGCTCTGAGGTCAACAGAGCTGGGTTCAAATTCCTGCTCTGTCTTACCAGCTGTATGACCCTGAGCAAATCTCTTCATCTTTTAGTCTAAATACAATGGGAATACTAAGTCCTCCTCTCTGGTCTCTAGTGGGGATAACAAAACTGGGGATAACTTGCGAAAAGAGAGCCTGTTTCCCCATCTTTCTGCTCTTCCCGGGACTGGCATAATTGTTGGATGTTGGTGAGTCATTCCAGCCATGCTTCAAAGAGACTCAGGACACAAGCCCGACCAGGCAGGCTGAGTGAGGTGGAGGTTCAGCTTGGAGAGGGGTCCTTGGTGCTGGGTGCTGTGCCAGTCATGATGTGTCTCTGATCAATCCTGCACTCATCCCCAAGCTAGGAGCCAACATATGGAACTTAGTCAAAGCCCCGGGGAAGACCTGTGCTGACACATTCTGTTGTCTGCCATAGGAGCTCTGGGTAGACGGGCTGGTCCCCCAACTCACCATGTGATCTCTCAGCCTCTGTGTTACCTGTGGTGAATCTCTCTGGAACCTTGCTTCTGCACTGGGAAAACCACGGAGTTATACTAGATGGAAATCAGAGAAGGAGTTTTTGACCCAGAAAAGGACAGACTCAGGGACATATTGATACAAATTTCAGGTCACTGAAGGGGTTCTGTGGGGGCCTGAAAGGGAGGAGGCAGGACCTAAGAGTCAACCAGGGGCTTCCCTGGTGGCGCAGTGGTTAAGAATCCGCCTGCTAATGCAGGGGACACGGGTTCTAGCCCTGGTCCGGGAAGATCCCACATGCCACAGAGCAACTAAGCCTGTGCACCACAACTACAGAGTCTGTGCTCTAGAGCCTGCAAACCACAACTACTGAGCCTGTGTGCTGCAACTACTGAAGCCCACGCGCCTAGAGCCCGTGCTCCACAAGAGAAGCCACCGCAATGAGGAGCCCGCGCACCACAATGAAGAGTAGCCCCCGCTCACTGCAACTAGAGAAAGCCTGCGTGCAGCAACGAAGGCCCAACACAGCCAAAAATAAAAAATAAAATAAAATAAAATAAAAAAGAGTCAACCAGGAAGAGACAGAGTTTAAAGAAAGACCTCGTCATCAATCAGAGCTGTTCAAGAATAAGGCTGGCTGCCTCAGGAAGTGGGGTGAGCTCCCTGTCCCTGGGGGGTATGCAAGCAACCTAGTGGGATGATGACCTATTTAGGAAGTTGAAAAGAGGATTTATATACCGAGAGACAGGGAGGTTCGACCACATATCTTTTCAGGTCTAAGATGTTTGGTTCAGAGATTCTGACAATCTAAGAGTGTGTGCATTTAAGAATCTACCTTGTAGGTGCTTCTTATCATACCCTTTCCATGGGTGAGAATCCTGACGCTTAGAGTAGATAAATCACTTTCTAGGTTTTTAGATTTGATTCAAACTCAGACTGGCAGGTTTGCAAGATCTATGTTCTGTCTGTTTTACCCAGGGCTGGACTGAGAGCCACTTTGTAAGTTAGTAATATTGTGGTGTCTCTTTAAGTGAATATTCTTTTTTCTTTTTAATGGTGCTAATATCTGATTTTTCTTACTTTTTTAAAAATAGATCTTTATTGGAGTATAATTGCTTCACAATACTGTGTTAGTTTCTGTTGTACAACAAAGTGAATCAGCCATATGCATACATATACCCCCATCTCCCCTCCCTCTTGATCCTCCATCCCACCCTCCCTATTCCACCCCTCTAGGTCATCACAAAGCTCTGAGCTGATACCCCTGTGCTATGCGGCTGCTTCCCACTACCTAACTATTCTACATTCGGTAGTGTATATATGTCGATGTTACTCTCACTTCATCCCAGCTTCCCCCTCCCCAAACCGTGTCCTCAAGTCCATTCTCTATGTCTACGTCTTTATTCCTGCCCTGCCACTACGTTCATCAGTACCATTTTGTTTTAGATTCCATACATGTGTTAGCATACAGTATTTGTTTTTCTCTTTCTGACTTACTTCACTCTGTAGGACAGACTCTAGGGCCATCTACCTCATTACAAATAACTCAATTTCGTTTCTTTTTATGGCTGAGTAATATTCCATTGTATATATGTGTCACATCTTCTTTATCCTTTCATCTGTGATGGACATTTAGGTTGGTTCCATGTCCTGGCTATTGTAAATAATGCTGCAATGAACATTGTGGTACATGTCTCTCTTTTTTTTTTTTTTGTGGTACGCAGGCCTCTCACTGTTGCGGCCTCTCCCGTTGCGGAGCACAGGCTCCAGATGCTCAGCGGCCATGGCTCACTGGACCGGAGCACGAACCCGTGCTGCATTGGCAGGTGGACTCTCAACCACTGCGCCACCAGGGAAGCCCAACATGTCTCTTTTTGAATTATGGTTTTCTCAGGGTATATGCCCAGTAGTGGGATTGCTGGGTCCTATGGTAGGTCTATTTTTAGTTTTTTAAGGAGCCTCCATACTGTTCTCCATAGTGGTTGTATCAATTTACATTCCCACCAACAGTGCAGGAGGGTTCCTTTTTCACCACATCCTTTCCAGCATTTATTGTTTCTAGATGTTTTAATAATGGCCATTCTGACCAGTGTGAGGTGATCCCTCACTGTAGTTTTGATTTGCATTTCTCTAATAATTAGTGATGTTGAGCATCTTTTCATGTGCCTCTTGGCCATCTGTATATCTTCTTTGGTGAAATGTCTATTTAGGTCTTCTGCCGATTTTTTAATTGAATTGTTTGTTTTTTTGATATTGAGCTCCATGAACTGTTTATATATTTTGGAGATTAATCTTTTGTCCATTGTTTCATTTGCAAATATTTTCTCCCATTCTGAGGGTTGTCTTTTCATCTTGTTTATGGTTTCCTTTGCTGTGCAAAAGCTTTGAAGTTTCATTAGGTCCCATTTGTTTATTTTTGTTTCCATTACTCTAGGAGGTGGGTCAAAAATGATCTTGCTGTGGTTTATGTCAAAGAGTGTTTTTCCTGTGTTTTCCTCTAAGAGTTATAGTGTCTGGTCTTACATTTAGGTCTTTAATCCATTTGGAGTTTATCTTTGTGTATGTTGTTAGGGAGTATTCTAATTTCATTCTTTTACGTGTAGCTGTTCAGTTTTCCCAGCATCACTTATTGAAGAGGCTATCTTTTCTCCATTGTGTGTTCTTGCCTCCTTTGTCAAAGATAAGGTGACCATATGTGCATGGGTTTATCTCTGGGTTTTCTATCCTGTACCATTGATCTATATTTCTGTTTTTGTGCCAGTACCATACTGTCTTGATTACTGTAGCTTTGTAGTATAGTTTGAAGTCAGCCTGATTCCTCCAGCTCCGTTTTTCTTTCTCAAGATTGCTTTGGCTATTCAGGGTCTTTTGTGTTTCCATACAAATTGTAAAAATTTTTGTTCTAATTCTGTAAAGAATGCCATTGGTAGTTTGATAGGGATTACATTGAATCTGTAGATTGCTTTGGGTAGTATAGCCATTTTCACAGTATTGATTCTTCCGATCCAAGAACATGGTATGAATATTCTTTTTTAAAATATATTTTGAGATATTCACATACCACACATTTCACCCATTTAAAGTGTACAATTCTCTATATATTTTTTGTATCTTCATGGTGTTGTGCAAGCATTGCCACAATCTAATGTTTATATGTTTTTGTCACCCCAGAAAGAAATCCCGTATACATTAACAGTCTCTCCCCATATCTAAGAAACCATTGCCTAATCCAACATCATGAATATACTCCTATCTTGTCTTCTAAGAGTTTTATAGTTTTACCTCTTATATTTGGGTCTTTCATCCACTTTGAGTTAACGTTTATGTATGGTATGAAGTAGCAGTCCACTTCATCCTTTTACATGTGGATACCCCATGGTTCCAGCATTAAATAAATGTTCCTTAAATATCTGTTCAACATTCATTCAGAAGAAGTTGTACAGAGAGAGGGTAGAAGTATGGGCCTGCTGGTAACAGGAGGCCCTGCTGGTGACCCCACCTCTCCCTTCTGTCTTAAGCAATTCAGCTCTGCCCAAACTTGCAGCATTTCTTGCAAAGCCAAAGCCCTGCAATTTACCACACCCACCCACTCCTGAAGCCAGGGTGAGTGTCCCCTCACCCCGTATGACCTACCAAAGTTTGACTTCCAATCTCTTACTGAGTTTTGGTGACATTCAGTTTTCTTCTCTCCCTTCATTTCCTGGGTGTTTTGGTGCCTCAGCAACTGAGCTGACCCACTCTTGAATTTAACCCTGAACAAATGATTCCTGTAAGCAAAAGAAAGCATGATTTGAACATGTGATGGAAGAGTGTTCCCACCAAAGGGAACACACAAGCCAAGAAAGCAAGCACTGCAGCTTTGGAGAGAGAGTGCAGACATCACCAGGGTGGTGTATATAGCTGGCGAGGCTGGGAAATGGACAAGGAGCATCCCTCAGGATTGTGCATTTAGGAGGAAAGGGGGAGCTCGTTCAGAACTGAAAGCCTCTCCATCTGCAAGTGTCTAGCTTGCTCGAGATCAGGTCTGGATTTGAGATCATCTTATTAGAAGGGTTCTTTGTATGCCACATTTTGCACCCTCCTCCCCATTTTCACATCTGTAATATCAGGCTAATACTTGACTTGTATTATACATCGACTTTGAAGCCCAGCAAATTCCCACCTCCTTTCTTCCACCGCTACATTCCTTTCTACTCCTGGGGCCCAAGCTTGTTCGCACCTCTGAGCCTTTGCACCAGCAGTTACCGACACCTGGAATGCTCTGCCCAGTATTGGCCTGGCTGGCACCTTCTCATCCTCGAGGGCTCAGGTAAATGTCTCTACCTGTAAGGAGCCTCCAACCACCTGTGATCATCCTGGGTCTGCTTGCCCCCCTCCCCATGCACTCTCTGTCCCTCCCTGACTCTGTCCCATCTCCCAGGGGGACTGGCTTCCGGCAGGGGTCAGCCACTGGGGGGCACTGGCATGAGGCTGGGAGGCCACAGGAGAAACCAGGCTGTGTCTCCTCCACCTCTCTGTCCCAGGTAGCTTCCTAGGCAGTGGCTGTGTCTCCGTGGTTCCAACTTCCTCGAAGTGACCTCTGACTCCGGTTTGGGGAACGTCACTGTTCCCTTTGCCCCTCCAGTCCAGGCATGGGAATAACTTCCTGCCAGGATCCAGGTTGCTTCACTGTTCGCTGTTTGGCCCTCAGCTGCTCCATCACCTGTGGAAACAATCCTCTGCATTAAATTGTCTCTGTTGTGAAGAGCTGAAGTGGCTTTATTTTCCTGCTTAGACCCTAACTAATCTCCCTCCAAGCTAACGTGTGTCCCCAACTGTCTTCTTGAGTTCAAGGGACACAGGGCCTTCCTCCTCAAGCTGCTGCAGGGGTAGGACTGAGGGCCCAGGTTCTGTATCCCTGAGATGCTCAGTACCTCCGCCACCCAGGTCTGGGCTGAGCAGCAATCAAGAGAGGCCCAGGGACCACACAGGTGGGTCCAGCCTGAAGGAGGAGGGCCTGCCTGGGTTGGTGGAGGCAGTTGGGAGAGACAAGCAGGTGACAGAGTGAGCCCTGGCAGCCTGCATGGGAAGGTAGAGAGACAAGGAGACGAGGGGCCCAGGTGGTGGGTGGGAAGGGCGTGAGAGGAGGGGGATGTGGTCCAGCTCCATGGCCTGATGGGGTGTGATTGACTTTCCCATTTAGAGAGATTTTCAAAGAAATATTTAAACCCACAGAGAAAGGCAAGAATCTACACATAAGCAGAGGCCAATACATCCTCCAGGGCAGTGGACCCGGAATCAGATCCCACCCAGGATCTGCAGCGTGCGGAGGCGGCCTGAAGGCCAAGTCCACCACCAGCTCGCCAGGGGAGTTTCGGCCCTTTTCTCCTTCTGGCCTCTAAGCTTTCCCATGTACAGGATGGGAGAGGAGGTTGAGAAGGAGCCTAGGTCCTTACTGGTTCTGACGGGGCTCTGATGGTCACATATTAGCAGGAGTCTGAGCTTCACCCATGTACCTGTCACTGTGGGCAGAGCAGGGGTAGGAGAATTACCATGGCTTGAGGGGGAACAGTTTCCGACTGGGCTCCACTGCTTCGCGGGGATCTGGTCGGGGCCAGCTCTATCCATATGGATTTGCCTAGAGCCAAGAAGTTGGGGTCAGGCACATGGCCTCACAGGTCTCAGTGCAGGGCAAGGTGGCAGCTGTCCTCACCCCAGGCTGGCGACACCCCGCACGTTGGGTAGGCAATGCACCAGGAGCATCTTGTCCACCATTAATCCAGGTACTGAGCTCGTCCTGGTGCTGAGGTTGCAACCCCATGGGGGTCACCCATCCGACACAGATTCACTTTGTCCAGGGTCCCACAAATGTGTAGCTGGCTCTGGCTGGAATTTGCCTCATAAGCTGCTGTGAAGACTCCATGACTGACCCACATAAAGTACTCAGCGTAATGCCTGACACTTATTTAAGGCTTAGTAATATTGGCCATTCTTGTTGCTATTATCATGATTACTGGTATATGCTGGCACCTGGCTAAACTCTTTTCATCTCATTTAATCCTCACGACCACCTGCTGGTTTATCCCCATCTTGAGGCCCCCAGAGGTGAGGTCATCTGCCCAAGAACTTACAGCATCTAAGAAGCAGAGCTACAAGTCAGTTCCAGCTGAATCAGTCTGGGGTGAGAGTAGGTGGGGGTCTCTGTAAAAGCCTGGACTTTACTATCTTGTTTGGATTCACAGATGGGATTCATGAGACTCTAGAAGTTAAGGGATTTGTCCTGGTCCTGCAGCAAGTTCCTCCCTCCAATCCAGGCTCTACCTGTTGCCCCTTCCTAGATGTTTAAGCTCCCAGAGCCTAAGGGGGATGGGAGACAGGGGGCATTGACCCCTGGTGGGAGGGAAAAGGGTTGGAGGCCACAAGTGAGCAGAAGGCCAGACAGGGCTGGCAGAAAAGAAGAGTCAGGACAGGAGCCGGCTCCTTGCTGAGCTGCCTTCCTGGAACAGCAAGGAGGCTCTGGTCACAGCACAGAGGCGGGGTGTGAGCCTGCCGGAAGTGACGGCTGACATCCTAGAGGGTGGGCAGCCCCAAGGTGATGGCTTCAGCCTGGGAGGGACAAGGGGTCACAGAGACCTCAGCAGCCCACATGGAGAGGGAGGGCGGGCCCAAGGTGATGGCTTCAGCCTGGGAGGGACAAGGGGTCACAGAGACCTCAGCAGCCCACATGGAGAGGGAGGGCGGGCCCAGGGAGCAGGGACGTGACTGGACACTGAGTGATGCAGATAGGCTCACTTTTCCGTTTGGAAAAACTTCCAGCGAGGTATTTAAATGTGCCGTGGAGGGACAGCACCAGGAGAGACCAGCTCTTGCTCTGACGCAGTGGAACCGGCCCGTGATTAGAATCTGAGGTCCTGATTCTACCCCCTCCAGGTTTGCTGAGTCTTCCGGAGACCTCTGGGCCCCTCGGTGTTTCCATCTGTGAAGTGGGAAGGGTGGACGCCGGTTCCCAGGGTCCCTCCACTCTGATTGTCTCTGATGTTCACGTATAATTGGAGTCTGACTTCACCTGTGATCCTGTCGTGTGGGTGACAAAGGAGGGTTAGTTCTCGGGGCCTGGGACGTCTGGGCTGAGCAGGCAGGGCTGGCCGAGGTTTGGAAGGACAGCCTGGGGTGGTATTTGCCCTGGCCCCTGAGATCTGGGCTGAGCTCTGCTCTTCCCATGGGATTTACCCGAAGCCCAGTCGCCACAGATCCTGGCCGCCTGGGTTGTGGCTGGGGAAGCAGGTCACAGTAGGCAGCAGGTGAGTCTGTGTGTGGTGTGGGGGGCGTGGGTGCAGTCCCAGCTGCGGAAGCAGAGGGCCTCTGGCTGCAGGCCACCCTCACTTCGGTCTCAGGGAAGTGTGGCCAGCAGCAGGTCCAGTGGCTGCTCTAGGGAGCCCAGGTGCCGGGCCCAGCTCTGCCACTGACCATTTGGTGACCTCGATCAAGTC
Source organism: Delphinapterus leucas (assembly GCF_059928025.1). Classification (NCBI taxonomy): domain Eukaryota; kingdom Metazoa; phylum Chordata; class Mammalia; order Artiodactyla; family Monodontidae; genus Delphinapterus; species Delphinapterus leucas. The sequence continues at coordinate 165,657,205 of NC_143129.1, read as the reverse complement.
CCTTCGTGTATCTGGGCCTCTCATCCCTGTGCGTAGAATGGGAACCTTGGACCTAGATCATCTCCTGGGCCCTGGCTCTGAGCCCTAAAATCTGAAGATCCTGGATTCTGCACTTATCTTTTCTGGCCTCAGTTTTCTCATCTGTGAATGGGAACACGTGTGTGGAGGAGCCCGGAAGAGGATGCCAACCCTCTCTTCTGTGTGCACAGCCTATGTATCTGGCTTGGTCCCCCACCAGGTCTCTGAAGCAGGCTGGACCAGGCCAGTGGCCCATTTTACAGATGGGAAAATTCATGAGGGCTCTGTGGAGCTCTTGTGGCTGAAGGGGAGGGCTGAGAAATTATGGCCTAGGAACTCTGGCTCTGGGGCCCTCAGGGAGCTGGGAGGAGGGAAGAGGCCCCATCCTCAGTGCAAGCCCTTTCCAGGATGTTGGAACTGCGCCTGGCTAAGGGCTTAGTTGGAGTGTCAGGGATGAGCACCCCCGTCGGGAACCCAAAGGAGAGTGAAGAAAGCCCTGGAAGCATGTGGCCAAAGGATCTCATCAATCTGGAGGCTGGGGAAACTGCCTGGCAGGTCCTGAAGATCAGGGAGCTCTCCGATTTGGTAGGGAGGGAAGGGGAGGGGAGGAAAGAGAAGGGAGGGGGAGGAGAGGAAAGAGGAGGGAGGGAAGGGGGCGAGTAGGGAGGGAAGAGGGTGTCTCAGTCTCTACTTGGTGGGCAAGAAATAAGACTTTCTGTTTTACAGTCTTATGTCAGTCTCCTAGGTCTTATTCCAAGGCTCTGTTCTGCTGGGGGTGATGGAATATTTCTGTCCCCTTCTAGCTCTCTCCCCACCCCACCACTTGGAGTTTTACCCAGTGCCAAGCTGTCTGGTTGAGGGTTGGAGCTCTGATCTACAAAGATTGTTGCCCTCTTGTCCCCCTATTTTAAGAGTTAGAAGGCCTGGCGTCAAATCCTACCTTTGCCGTGTACTTGCTCTGTGACCTTGAGCCAGTGACTTCCTTTGTCTGAGCCTTTGTTTCCCGACCTCTGAAACGGCAACAGCAATAGTACTTCCTGCATAGAGCTGTTCTGAGGATTAGCTGAGATAACCCACTACCCAGCCTTCTCTTCCTTTTGCACTGTGCTGGCAGGATCGCCAAGACCCCTTCATGGTGGTTGACCTGGGCATGCTGGCCCGCCGCCATCAGGTCTTCCGCCAGGCCCTGCCTCGGGACTCACCCTTCTATGTGGTGAAGTGCAACAGCAGCCCCTGGGTGCTGCGTGACCTGGCCACCCTGGGCACCGGCTTCGACTGTGCCAGCCAGGTGAGCCTGGGCCCAAGGCCAATTGTCTCATTCATGGGCCTGATACTTCCTGGGAAAAAAAGGCCAGTTGCCAGGGGTCCTGGAGTGGGGACTGCAGCACCTTGAACAGGGGATGACACTCATAATCCTCAATTGTTTGGGAAGGAATAAATGAATGAACTATGGGTGTGGTCAACCTCCCACTGGTCCGCGTGACTAAGGCAGACAGCCTGAGCCAATGAGTGGAAGCACAAGCTTGAAGCTTGAACCCGTTCCTGTCCTGGCACAGCCATTTCACCTGAGCCTCAGTTCCTTCCTCTTGAAAATGGCGCCAACTCTACTTTCCTTAGAAGAGTCTAGAAGCTTAAAGAGCACAATTTGTGCTCAGCGCACTACATAGTAGGGGTTCAGTCAAGGGCAACCCCTTTTACTCATGCCCAGGCTTCCTGTCCCCAAAGAGTAAAGGACAGTGAGGCAGCCCCCTACTCTGGCTGTTACCCATGCCAGGTGGAGCTGGAGCAGGGGCTGGGCCTGGGCGTGGCCCCCTCTCGTATCATCTATGCCAACCCCTGCAAGCCTGTCTCGCACATCTAGTACGCTGCCTGCCATGGGGTGCGGTTCCTGACCTTCAACAGTGAGGGGGAGCTAATCAAGGTGGCCCAGCACCACCCTGGGGCCAGGTGAGACCAGTGGAGAGGGGCGGTGCAAACAGGTGGAGACAGGTAGAGCAAGGGACCTCAAGCCTGGGACCCCAGCAGATGGAGTTGGGCTGCAGGAACCAGATGAAGGTGGTCCCATACGGTGACTGGCACAGACCCAAGCAGCAAAGTACAAGAATTTGGGTCAGTGGCCCGATGCCTTCCCTGGTGCACATTGGTGCTAAATAAACGTTGCCTGTGTCTGCATAGACACTAGGCAGAGCCTAGCATTAGGCGGTCTGGCATTAGGCGACATCATGGAAAAAGCACGGAGTCGGGGAGACCAGGGCTCACATTTCAGTTTCATTTGTCACATGCTGTGTGATCTTGGGAAAGTTATTTAACATCTCTGATCCTGTAACGTGGAGACCTATGGAAGGTGTATTATAATTTTATCCTTTTCCTGCTTTTTCTTGCCTGGGCAGAAGTCTGTAAGTAGTGAGTGTGTTCACTCCTTGGGACTCCATGGCTGGACAGTCCAGAGGAACTAGGCGGGGGTGGGTGGGAAGCTGGAGGGAGGTTGGATCGGGGGCATCGGGGCTCATGTGCCTAAGAACTCCTGGCATCCTTTGCACCCCTCTCCCAGGCTGGTCCTCCGGTTGTGGACCTAGGACAGTGAGAGCATCTTGCCCTGAGCGCCAAGTTTGGGGCCAGCCTGGAGGTGTGTGAACATATGCTGAAGTCCGCCAGAGACCTGGGGTTGGCGGTGGTTGGAACCAGGTGAGCACACTGGCTTTCCCTGCCTGGGAGGCAGGAGTCCTGGCTTCCACTGTCGATCTCCAGCTTATTGGACACCCTCCGGTCAGCTGAGGCCCCTCTGGACCTCGTGATGCTCCATCTGTGCTCAGCGAAGAACCTGGATCTTATCTGGGATTAAGGTGGGGCAAAGGAGGCACAGGCCCTGGGTGCAAAATTTAAGGGGACGTTAAAACACTTATACTGTAGATAACTAACATTTTAATACAATATTTGAAAAAATAAAAAATAATGCAAAAAAATTCATAATGAGGAAAATATCAAAATTTTAACTGAAGACAGGATTGGCATTTCTGATTTTTCCTTTTGCTTCAGGGTTCAATTACTATTACCAATCTTGTCTTTATTTACATTATTTATTTATTCATTTAATATTTATGTATGTGTGTATGTACGTATTTATTTTGGCTGCACCGGGTCTTTGCTGTGGCATGCGGGATCTTCATTGCAGCACGCAGATCTTTAGCTGCAGCATGTGGGCTTCTTAGTTGCAGTATGCATGCAGGATCTAATTCCCCGACCAGGGATCAAACCCAGACCCCCTGCTTTGGGAGCACCGAGTCTTACCCACTGGACCACCAGGGAAGTCCCTATTTACATTTTTAATGTTTTATTCATTAGTGATGTTTCTGAATCAATGTTGCTCTTTACAACGATCACATTAAATGTTCTTTATCTTGATTCCTTAGTGTTGTGGCACCCCCTGGACTTTTGCACTGGCCTCACCCTACCCAGCCCTGATTGGTTCCTCAGCCCGCCCTGCCCTCCAGCATGGGGATTCAGGGTTCTGAGCACAGTCCTTCCAAGGTGGAAGAGAAAGGGAGCCCCTGCAATGAGGCACTGGGAGGGGCCTGCTAAGAGAGGTGACCGCCACCCAAACGTGAGTGCCCCAACTCAAGGATGACCATGTGTCAGTGTTTCTGACCCTGTCTGTCTTCCTACTGACCCTTGCTTTTTCACATGTGTTTCTCTACATGTCACTCGACGTGTGTTCAGCTTCCACGAGGGCTCAAGATGCCAGGCACCCCATAGCTTCACGCAGGCCATCACCAACTGCCGGCGCGTGTTTGAGATGGGCTGCGGGATCAGGCATGACATGGATCTCCTGGACATCGGAGGGGGCTTCCCTGGAGAGGAGGGCTCTGACTCTAAGTTTGAGGAGGTGAGAGGGGAGGATGAGAGAGAGCCAGGTGTCCCAGCCTGGGTTTAGGGGACAGAGTGTGTATGTTTGGGGAGCTCGTGGAACTGTGAGTCGTATGTGCGTACATAGCTGGGATTTGTCTGACTATACTTACACAGCCTGTGTGCATATATGAGCACGTACATATCTGGCTCCATGTCTTTCTTTAGACATGTTAGTTGCTATCCCCGGTTAAGCTACAGTCAGGTAGAAGTTTGCTATCCCTGAGACCCAGGGAACATTTCATCTTCACTGACTGTGTATTAATTTAAATGGTTCCAGATTCAGACATCTCAGGGTGCAATGTGCTATGTGCCCTTGGACAAGTTACTTCCCCACTCTGGGTCACAGTTTCTACCTGTTTCCTCCCTAGTAAAATGGCACACAGCTCCCACACAGCTGTCATGGGAACGAAGGGAGACGACGCAGGTAAAGCTCCCACAGAGGGACTGGCCACATTAGGCTCTGGGTCTACCCCTGCAGATGGTGGGAGTTATCAACACCGCCCTGGCCCAGGACTTTCCCTAGGGGAGAGGCGTCGAGGGCATCGCGTCAGGTCATCGCAGAGCCCGGCCGCTTCTACGCAGCATCTGTCTGCATGATCGCTGTCAACGTGATTGCCAGGAAGGCTGTGCTGGAGCCCGGTGGGTGGGCAGGGCACCATCCAGGCGTTCCCCGGCCCTCAGGGGAGAGGATGGGCAGGGAGTCTGGGCTCCAACCCTGGGCTGCTAATTAGCAGGAAACAAGCTTCAAACTGGGTCTAGGAATGAACCTGTTAGTATCACTATTTTGTTGTTCTGAAATAGACCGGGAGGTGAGAACCAAGACAAAGGGTCTTCATTATTCCTAAGTAGCCAATGGATTTATACTGTGTTTATGGGGGTAAAGTTACAAAACACAGCCCACGAGGTTCACAGACACCATCGTGCTGGTGTGCACCTTAAATTCATCCAGCAGGCATTTTCTAACAGGTGCAAATTCTTATACCAAAAATATAGTGAGTAAATACAAATTCTTACGACAAATATAAGAAGGCACTCTCGTTGTTGTCATGGCCTGAAGGTTAAGGGTGACATCTATAGGGTAATGGTAAACCTTTGACGATTGAGGTTAACCACCACAGGGGAGTTTTTTGATTGTTATTTTTGCAGCAGGAGTGGGGTGGGTTTGCTTTCCTCACAGTGAGCTAACCAGAAATTCCATTTCATGATGAGATGGAGAATAGATGTCTCCCGCTGGCTTAGTGCTTTTATTCTCCGTGGCTGTATGATGATTGACATGTAAATATTTATAACCTGCTTTAGCCTCCTCCCTTATCCTTTTTGACAAATGATTGGCCACAGCTTTGCAATCCCTAAGGCACTTGTGTCAGTCGATTGCCATTTCTTCACAAAATGTCTCATTAAAGATCATTGTGATAGGAAGCATATGATTTCAAGCCACCATTTAACAAAAGTCTAAGTATTAGGGGCTTATAGTTATTATTTTTAAAATTTATATCTTTATTATGGTAAGGGGTAATTTGTGTGTGTGTGTGTGTGTGTGTTTTGGCCGACCCACATGGCATACGGGATCTTAGTTACCAGATCAGGGATTGAACCCGCGCCCCCTGCAATGGAAGCGCGGAGTCCTAACCACTGATCTGCCAGGGAAGTCCCTAAGGGCCTGTTATTTTTATTTCCACAATAACAAGAGATGCCAATTATTAAGTATCTGTTATGTGTGAAAAACATATTTTCTCTCATTTCTGCTCCACAACCCTGTGAAATAATTTAGGGGCATTCCCATTTTACAGGTAGAGATAGTGAGGCTCAGAGAGAGGAAGTAACTTGTCTGAGGCAGCACAGCTAGCTAGTGGTGCAGCTGGACCTGGGTCTGTCTGATTCAAACACTGGTGCACTTGGATTTGTACTACATGCCAAGCAGAGTTGAGCTGTTGACCTTAGGGATGTCTTGACTACCTCTCGTGACCAACTAGTTTAGGGACAACTGGGGCTGTGGCTACAGGAGATGGGATCGGTGACAGCAGCTAAGAAAGCAGGGTCCTCGCAGATGGTGGGAAGTACACCGGGGAGGGGGCAGAAAAAACAATATTCAGAAAGATCTGGGCATATAAATGCCCAAATGTTATGAAATGCTCCAAATGTTAAAAGAGATCAGCACAAAATCCTGAGTTTAGATTCAAGAAAGCAGTGTTCTAAGAACAGATGAAGAGTGGTTGTGAAGAAACCGGCTTGGTAGTAGGTCCTGTCCAAAGGATCTGGGGGTCATAGGTGACCACCAGCTCAATATGCATCAGGAGTATGATGGAGCTGGAGAGAAAGCTGCCACACGCTTACTTCGGTAACATCAATAGAGGCAAAGTGTTTAAATGGAGGGAGGTGACAATTGTGCTGTACCCTGTGCTTGTCAGAGTTGGGCACAGTTTTTGTTCTAATCAGGTTATGTAAGACATGGAAATAACTGTCATGAAGGAGAGGTTATTACTCACAAGTTTCCTCTGGAGAAACCAGAGGCATGGCAGGCCACACAGGGCCACAAGGGGAAGGACCGGAGTGGTTCAGCAGGCAGAAGGACAAAGGGGAAAGCCAGGCCAGAGCCTCTACTGTAGTTTTCAAGGATAGGAGTGGGTGAGGCAGGGTGAGCTGGATCTGGCAGGTGTGGGACTGCTAGTTTGAGCAATTTCAGCGGGTTGTGGGGGTAAGGACTGCCCTGGGGCCGCTAGCCAGAGGTAGTGCCTCAAGTTCTGGGAGCTCCATCTAGGAGGCAGTTTGCGATATGGACGCTGAATTGGTTGGCTTGCACAGGAAAGGCGCTCTTGTAAGGCAGTCGTTTGCTATCTCTAGGAATTAACCAGCCCAGGGAGGAGCAGTCTCTCCAAGGTCAGCAAGGCCCCAGATGCCAAAGCATCAAGAACATGTAGTTTACACAGGCACCCCTTTGAGGAAGGAAACTGACAAATTAGCACATCACTGAGGAGCAACCATGATGGAATTAGGTCATGAAGAGGCCGTTTGCCCCCAGTTTTTTTTTTTGTTTTGTTTTGTTTTCTTTTGCAGTACGGGGGGCCTCTCACTGCTGTGGCCTCTCCCGTTACGGAGCACAGACTCCAGACGCGCAGGCTCAGCGGCCATGGCTCACAGGCCCAGCCGCTCCGCGGCATGTGGGATCTTCCCAGACCGGGGCACGAACCCGTGTCCCCTGCATCGGCAGGCGGACTCTCAACCACTGTGCCACCAGGAAAGCCCTGCCCCCAGTTTTGACTCATGCAGCAGGGGCTCAGGGAACCTGGTCTAAGGTGAGGGCAGAGTACCTGAGACCTGCGACCTGGGGACAAATCTCAGACCTGCCACAGTCTCCTGTGTGACTTCTGACGAGACTCAGTCTTCTCAACTGTAAACCAGGGCTCATTGTACCTACTCAGAGTGTAGTTACAAGTTAAATAGCTTAATACATGTAGAGAGCTTAGAACAATGCCTGGGCTATATCTCATGGTATGTTAGTTAGATTATTCTTATGAGGAGAGGAGGAAAAGGGGCAACACCCTGATGCGGGGAGCAGAGGGGCAGTGGGAGAGCAGAGGACAGGCCCCTACCGTGCATGGGTTCAGAGAAGACTCCTGGAGCAGGGAACAGGGGTTATCCAGCGCTGGTCAGAGGGCCAGGCCTCCCCCAAGGGTGCTGGGCTCGGGTGTTGAGGGTCAGCGGTGAGACCTGGCTGAGCACAGCTCGGTCCTGCCATCTGCCTGCTCTCAGGAGGCTACTGGAAGCTGCTGTTCTATCTCAACAATGGCCACTACGGCACATTCTGCATTTTCCCAGGGAGACTGAACCCAGGATGCCCATTGTGGTGAAGGTAAGGAGAACTTTTTTGTGGCTCTGGAATCTCCCAGACTCTGAGACCCCCTAGTCCAGCCCTCTTTGGGCAGGGCTCCCTGCTGCCAGGGGGAGAGGCGAAAGATCTCAGATTATCGGTGGCTTGACAGATTGTCACACCTCGTGCATGTACCAGGATGTGTACATGTGTCTATGTGTATTGGCAGGTGCACTTCTGTGTGTGTGCATTTCTCTGTGTGGGCCTGTCGATTTACACCTGTGCAGGAAGGTGGGTGTCCAGGTCCATGGGTCTGTGGAGGGGTGTGTGTGCAGCTGTTTGGCTGTTTGTGTTTCCATGTGCATTTCTCTGTGTCGCTATGTTTGTGGTTCCAGAGTCCTTGAATCTTGGAGGTGCAGGAGACTTAGGAAGTAGAGATTCTCAAACTTTGCTTCACATTAGAATCATCCGGGAAACTTTAAAATACCCCTATGCCCAGACCATGCCACACACCATTGATATCGGAACTTCTCATGGGTTGGGACCCTGACACGATCCTCAGGCGTTTGCAGTGCAGCCAGGTTTGAGTCCCGGTATTTTGAGTGATTATTAAATAAAATCTTCCCACTTTATAAATGGGAAAATTGAGGTCCCATCTGTGTCTGCACTTGTGAATTGGCAGGGCAGGAGTATGTCTCTAGAGCATAAGCTCCATGAGGGCAGGGCCAAGAACAGTGCCTGGCACATAGGGACCACTCAGGAATTGGTCAGAGTGGGTGAATGACAGAGTCTTTGCTGGTACCTTCCCTCTGGTGCCCTGGGGGCATGCCCTGCAGGCTGGGGAGTGAAGGGGGGGGTGCCTTCCTTCTCTGATCCCCACCCCCCTGCCACCATGTCCCTGCAGGACCTCCGCCCCAAGCTGCCCCTCTTCTCTTGCACCCTCTACAGCCCCGGGTGCAATGCCTTTGACAAGCTCTTGTTGAAGGAGGTGCAGCTGCCCGAGCTGGACGTGGGCGACTGGCTGGTCTTCCCCTCCATGGGCGCCTACATGTCCGCCATAAGCTCCGCCTTCAGTGGCTTCCCTCTCCCCTCCCATCTGCTGCGCCACGGGACCCGAGCTCAGGTGTCTGGGGGGAGGTGGAAAGGGGCTGGGCAGTGAGGAGCTCTCACCAGGATCTGAACTTGGCAAGGGGAGCTGGTGGCTGAGCTCTGGGGTCCCAGGCCCCGGAAATACCCTACTCACCCAACTGGCCACAGCAAAGCCCAAGATGTCTAGCTGACCTTTGACACTGGCCTCTGCCTGTGGGGTTGACCCTGTTACAGCCTCTCCACAGGTAAATCCAAGGTAGCCCACCTGGGCAGTTCTGACAGCCCTGATGCATAGATGCCTTTGTGGGCAGAATCAGGCAGCCCTGTGTCCCCAGATGACCCTCAGCCCCTTGGTTGAAGTGCCCCCACCCCGCTCAGCTCTGACCATCTGCAGCTGCCCTCCGGGTTCCCTCCTCAGGTGTCCCTTCCCCACCAGCTCCAGGCTCCCTCACAGCCCCGCCCCAGGATCCCGTCTGGGCCCAACCTAGGGTTTGCCTCCTTAGGTAGCAGAGGTGGCCTTAGAACACCCCTTTACTGGCACATTCCCTCCACAGGAGCCTGCTGGAGACTGCACTGTAGGCTGAGACAAGACCAGAATGGAGGGGCTTCAGACACCTCGGTGCGCCCACGTGGGGATGCTTGGGGGCAGGGATCTGGTGGGAGGAGTAGCGTGGAGGAAACAGAGGTTTGGGTGCCTCTGAAATGATGTGGCAACCTAAGGTTCAAAACTGTCTTCTCCCTAAGTGGGCCTGAAGCCTAGGGTAGCTCTTCTGGGAGGCTGATCCTGCCCTGCCTGCTCCTAACCCGCTAGACCCTGGGGTGGGGCAGGGAGAGGAACCTGCGCTATTACAAGAGTGCCCCCTGGAGGCCATGCCCTGGAATGTGAGACAACCTGCGTTGACCAGCACCTTGTGACGCTTTGGTCCTTCCTTTCCTCCAGTTAGTGACCCCTGCGTTGTTCCAGAAAGGTTTATGTGAACCATAGGCACCCACCCTAGTGGAGAGAGCGGGGGCATTGGAGTCAGACAGGTCTGGAGGGGATCCAGGCTCCACCACATCCTGGCAGTGTGGTCAGAGCCTCAGTCTCCCCATCTGTGAAGTGAGGGTGAGATTAGCATTCCCCTTGCAGGGCTGTTGAAAGGATGAAGCCAGATAATGCAAATCCTCATTCAAGGTCAGTTCATATTCACCTGCCTCTGGCTGCCCTGACCCTGGCCCTGGCCTGCTCAGAGGCCAACCCTGCCCCCACGGTCTGGCCATCCTCAGGGAGCATGCACACAGCATCTGGCCACACAGCTAATGCGCCATGTGGGTGCCTCAGACCTGACCTTGGCCTTAAGAAACGCCCAGGTTGGGGGGTTGGATGGACAAGGTGTGGATACAGCCAACTCCGAAGCGGGGCAGATGCTACCACGTGTCCCCTGGGCACACTAAAACTTTAAAAACAACAATATTTGGGGAGTTGTGAGCTCAAAAAGACAATGTATCCTGCAGGGAAGGATGATGACAGAGGTAGGGTTTGGGACACATCGTGATGACCAGTCACCTTGCTGCAGCGAGGGAAGGGGAGAGAGGGCCCCAGAGGCCAAAGTCACCCACCTCCTGCGTCCTGTGTCCTTTTTTAAGCTTCGCCTGGTAAGACAAGACATTCTCTGATCTCCAGCTTCTGCAAAGGGTCCTCCCCATCCACCAGAATCAGCCTTACCAACCTTGCTGCTGCCTCCCCAGCCCAGCCAAGACCAGAGGAGTCTTCCGGCATCCTTGGGCTACAGAGGTTTCCCCTCCAGACATCTGAGGAGAAGGGAAGGGTATCTGCACGTGCCACCCAAAGAATCCAGAGCGTTCATGCAGCCTTTGGATTACGTGTTATCCATTTGTCTCCTCCAAGAGCCTGAAAATTGGGAGTGGAAACGTCTACCCTTACCTCCCCAGAGATATCTGGAAGTACAACTATGGGTGTGCTTTAGGGAAAAAATAAAGTTGTATTCAGATGCAAGAGATGTTGGCGTGTTTTGTGTTTTGCCTTCTGGGTGCTGTACTGTGGATATTCATCCATCCATCCATCCATCCATCCATAAAATAAAATGTGAGGGCCTAGACTGTGTCTGGCACAGGTGACACGTGATGAACAAAATGGACAAAAATCCAAGTTCATGGAGCTAAACTTCCAGTTGGAAAAAGAGTATAAGCAAACACATAAATCAATGATAAAATGAAGTGGAAGCAATAAGTGCTGTGAAGAAAAATAAAGCAAGCAAGGGGACTGTGAGTGATGGAAGACAGTGCTATTTTAGGTAGAGGGGCCTGGGAGGCCTCTCTGAGGATGTAGCAGGTGAGCAGAGACCTGAAGGGACCGTGTGGTTAGCTGAGTTAGAGAGTTCCAGGCACTGGAAGCAGCAAGTCCAAAGCCAGGGATGGAGAGTGTTTCCCCAAAGGCAAGAAGCCGTGTGTGGGTGAGCAGAGTGAGTGAGGGGAGGTGTTGGGAAATGAGGCAGGAGGAGGGTCAGGGGCTGATCTTGTCAAGCCTCAGATAAGTCAGGGATTGGACTTTCTTCTGAGGCGGGGGAAGGCAGGGAAGGGGGAGGGGAGGCCCTGGCAAGTTTGAGCAGGTGAATGCGGTGAGAGGATGAAGAGAGAACTTGAGGGGTTCCTGCCCGTCCTGGGAAATGACGGTGGTCACAGTACAAGTGGTGAGAGGTGCCAGGTTCAGCACAGGCTGCAAAGGTCAAGTCGAGAGAATTTTTGAGGGGTCAGATGTGGGGTAAGAGGCAAAGAGAAGAGTCAAGGACAAATCCAGGGCTTTAGGCTGAAGCTGCCGGTACACAAAGGGAGATGCAGGGGAGGAGAAACGGGTTAGGAGGGGTTAAAATGGAGAGTTCAGTTTCGGAAAGGTCAGGTTTGAGACGCCTATTCAATCTCCAAATGGAGTCAGATACAAGCATTGGATTTCAGGGCAGAGGTCAGGACGGCAGATATAAACGTGGATGGGGCGTGGTCCACACTGGATGGACTTTACATTCCTGGGGCCGCCCAGCCCTGCCAGGAAGTGAGCATACAGAGAGAGGACACAAGGCACGGGAACTGAGAGGAGAAACATTCCAAGGTGGGAGCCCTCGGCTGTGTCAAATACTGCCCAGAGGTGGGTGAGGTGAGGGCTGAGAACGGCATCGGGAAAACGGAGGTCATTGGTGATTTTAACCAGCGGGTTTCAAAGCCAAGGAAGGTTGGTGGAAGTGGAGTCCAGAGAGGATGGTGGAGAGGGTGGGGCGTGGTCACCTCTTCCGGGGAGTTCGTTGTGCTGTAAGGGGAACAGGAAACGGGAGGGTAGCTGGAAGAGGCGCCCCGTAGAGCCAAGGAGGGGTTTGTTTTAAGATGAGAGATATTATGGCTTGTTTGTAGGCTCACAGGGATGACCGACAGAGGGGAAGATAAGATGCAGGAGAGAGAAGCGACAGCGGCAGAGCAAAGTCCTCGGGTGGGTGGGAGGGGCTGGCGTCCTGGGGGCGGGGGCTGGGGGAAGGTGCGCCCAGATGGGAGCTCGTGCCACACCTACGCGGGGTGGAAAGGGGCTGGGCAGTGAGGGGACGTGACAGGTCGCTGTCAGCGGGGACAGGCAGGTCGCTGGGAGAACGCAGAGCTCTCTACTGATTGTTTCTTTCTTAGCGGAGTAAGAAGCAAAATCATAGTGGGGAGCAAGGAGGCAGGAGAGGGTCCTGGTGTTTTTAGGAGAGGGCCGAGTAGAAACGTCACAACGCGCGTGGAAGGGTGAATGGACCAATGAAATGGGTGGGATTGCCAGCACAGGTGCCCACTCGAGTTTTGTGGGGATCTATTTAGAATGAAGCCTGTCATCCGGTGTGTTTTGTCTTCAGCCACAGTGGGCACCTGTGCTACCGGTGCAGGTGCAGAATGGGGGGTGGGGTGGGGAGGGGGAGGGGTGAGCCAAGGGAGGTGGAGACAGCTTGGAGAATGGGTGCTCCCGGGGGTCTCTGCAGGTCCAGGCTCCACACGCAGTCCTCAGAGCCTTCTCCTGAGAGCACATGCTGTCCTTCCACAGCCTTTACCTGCTGGAGACTCATAATGACCCAGTGAGCTTATAATGCCCCCACGTTAGAGAAGCAAACCCTGCGGTCGCCTAGCCAGTAAGTGGCAGAGCTGGGATTTGACTTTAAACGTAGTTCAGTCTTCTCCCTTTAGGGCAGCAGGGGTATGCACACTGTGTTTAAGAAAGTCTTGCTTTCAGAGGCATATGAAAAGCTGCTCAACATCACTGTTAGAGAAATGCAAATAAAAACTACAATGAGGTATCACCTCACACCAGTTAGAATGGGCATCATCAGAAAATCTACAAACAACAAATGCTGGAGAGGGTGTGGAGAAAAGGGAACCCTCTTGCACTGCTGGTGGGAATGTAAATTGATACAGCCACTATGGAGGTTCCTTAAAAAACTAAAACTAGTAACGCCATATGACTCAGCAATCCCACTACTGGGCATATACCCAGAGAAAACCATAATTCAAAAAGACACATGCACCCCAATGTTCACTGAAGCACTATTTACAATAGCCAGGTCATGGAAGCAACCTAAATGTCCACTGACAGACGAGTGGATAAAGAAGATGTGGTACATATATACAATGGAGTATTACTCAGCCTTAAAAAGGAATGAAATTGGGTCATTAGTAGAGACATGGATGGACCTAGAGACTGTCATACAGAGTGAAGTAAGTCAGAGAAAAACAAATATCATATATTAACATATATATGTGTAATCTAGAAAAAGGGTACAGATGAACCGGCTTGCAAGGCAGAAATAGAGACCCAGATGTAGAGAACAAATGCATGGACACCAAGGGGGGAAAGTGGGGTGGGGGGAATGAATTGGGAGATTGGGGTTGACATATATACACTAATATGTATAAAATGGATGACTAATAAAAGCCTTCTGTATAAAAAAAAAAGAGAGAGAGAAAAAGAAAGTCTTGCTTTCACCCAGATGGTGAAAAAAACCAAGCTTGGCTGTTGGGAGGTTGAACTTCAGGTGTTCCGTGCAGTGGCCCAGGCTTTGTCATGGTTCAACCATAGTGACTTGCTGCCACCCATTGGCCACTATCAGTATTGCATCCAAGCAGAACCTGCATCGCATTTGCTCAGCTAAGGCTTCAGTGTCTGGGTCCAAAAATGCCCTTGTTGGGGCTTCCCTGGTGGCGCAGTGGTTGAGAATCTACCTGCCAATGCAGGGAACACGGGCTCGAGCCTTGGTCTTGCCGCGGAGCAACTAGGCCCATGAACCACAACTACTGAGCCTGCGCGTCTGGAGCCTGTGCTCCGCAACAAGAGAGGCCACGAGAGTGGCCCCAGCTTGACGCAACGAAGACCCAACACAGCCATAAATAAATAAATTAATTTAAAAAAAAGTGTCTTAAAAAATTGCCCTGTTGAAAAGGGCTGTAGAGGAGTTCTCTTCCCCCTTTGACAAATGAGGAGAGAGAAGCCCAGAGAGATGACTTTAAAAAGCCATCTGCACCCGCCTACTCCATCCACTCAGTTGCTCATTCATTCAATAAATATTCATTGAACACCTCTGTGCCAGACACTGTTCTAGGCGCTGGGATTCAGCAGAGATCATTGCTGTTGTAGAGCTGACATTCCATGGGGGGGACAGGGAGGACAGGTACCAATCAGGTAAATAAACCAGGTAATGCTAGATTGTGATGGGTGATGTGAAGGAATTAGAGTGACTGGAGAGGGTGGTGGGAGGTGACATTTGAGGAGAGACCTGATGACTGGGAGGGTTTGGGAAAGATGCTCCGGGAGGAGGGAACAGCACTGCAAAGGTTCTGAGGCTGTGAAAGGTGTGGGCAGGTTCCAGAATGGGTGGAGCCCACCAACACCCCAGCCCACAGCTGTCTCTGTAGAACGAGTAGAAGTGGGAGCAGAACTTTCTAGAAGGAGGGTCATGCCATTGACCTTCACTCAATCAGTCCACAGCCTTGATCAGCACCCATCTCACTCACACAGCTGACCACTCTCTCCTGGAAACTCTCTCTTCTCTTGGTTTGTGTGATACCAACCTCTGGTGGTAGGAAAAGCTATGATTATTCTCCTGTGAAAATTAAAGCTTAACGATCAACATAGAGAAATTTCCGGTTTGAAGGAAGCCACTGCCATGTCAAAAGCTAGAGCAGGAAATACTGGCATGTGGAGTCAAAGGTCAAGGTTGACATTTCTGGGCTCTGGGACAGGAGCATGTAGAGGAGAATTGGTGGAGATGTAGTCAGTCTTGCTCGTAGCTGTTGCCGTGTTATAAGTGTGTGTTTGTGGATCTGTTTGCTGCTAATTTGTGAGCCATTCTTGGCAAAAAAAATATGAATATTTATAAGCTTATATATATAATATGAGTAAGCTTTACTCAAATCCTGTGAGTGGTGTTCCAAGAAATAATAAGTTTTGGAAGCAAAACAAGTCCCTAATTTGGTAATTCCACCATGTTACTCGAATACTACCCAATTATGTTAGCTGGTATTTTCCAGTGTTTGAATGTTTGCTCTAGGCTATAGTTCTCTGTAAAGCAAAATTGTTCATTACTAAAAAGAGGAAAGTGGGTTTCCCTGGTGGCACAGTGGTTGAGAGTCCGCCTGCCGATGCAGGGGATACAGGTTCGTGCCCCGGTCCAGGAAGATCCCACATGCTGCGGAGCGGCTGGGCCCATGAGCCATGGCCGCTGAGCCTGCGTGTCTGGAGCCTGTGCTCCACAATGGGAGAGGCCACAACAGCGAGAGGCCCGCGTACCGCAAAAAAGAAAAAGAAAAAAAAAAAAAGAGGACAGTTATATGAAGTAACATGTACCTAATACCCAGCTTGAAGATGTGTTTGAACACACTCAGTTCAACCAGCATCAGTGCAAAATGAAATCAGCTCCTCCACACCAGAAATATTTATCATAAAAACAAAAGATCAAGGGCAATTAATACTTTGTGTTTTAAATTTTCATTTTAAGACTCTTTTAAGTAGTAAGCATTTATGATATCACTCAATTTTTTTAATGACTTTTATTTGGCATTTACGTTAAGTTAATGTTTCCCCTTTTAATTTAAAAAAATATTTTATTTATTTTTGGCTGCACTGGGTCTTTGTTGCTGTGCGTGGGCTTTCTCTAGTTGCAGTGAGCAGGGGCTACTCTTCGTTGTGGTGCGCGGGCTTCTCATTGCGGTGGCTTGTCTTGTTGCAGATCACGAGCTCTAGGCGTGCGAGCTCAGTAGTTGAAGCATGCAGGCCCTGAAGTGCGCAGGCTTCAGTAGTTGTGGTACGCGGGCTCAGTAGTTGTAGCGCAGGGGCTTAGTTGCTCCGTGGCACGTGGGATCTTCCTGGACCAGGGATCGAACCCGTGTTCCCTGCATTGGCAGGCGGATTCTTAACCACTGCGCCACCATGGAAGTCCCTAATTTTTTTTTTTTTTTTTTGCGGTACACGGGCCTTTCCCTGTTGTGGCCTCTCCTGTTGCGGAGCACAGGCTCCAGACGCGCAGGCTCAGTGGCCATGGCTCACGGGCCTAGTCGCTCCGCTGCATGTGGGATCTTCCCGGACCAGGGCACGAACCCGCGTCTCCTGCATCGGCAGGCGGACTCTCAACCACTGCGCCACCAGGGAAGCCCCCTACTTTTTTTTTAATGATCAAGCGTCTATACGAGGTAGAGGTCATTGTTAAATGTTACTGAAATAGGGTAGTCCCCCCTTATTCAAGGGCGATATGTTACTAGACCCCCAGTGGATGCCTGAAATTGTGGAGAGTACTGAGCCCTGTACGTACTATGTTTTTCCCTATCCATACATACCTATGATAAAGTTTAATTTATAAAGTAGGCACAGTAGATTAACACCAACTAAATAGAACAATTATAATATACTGTAACGAAAGTTATGTGAATGTGGTCTGTCTCTTTCTCAAAATATCTTATTGCTCAAATTTCATGCCTTTTCCATCTTAACTAAGCACTTATCTTGCACTGTGGCCATAACTTTTGCACTTTGAGGTGTGACATCCAAAGTAGCATGAATTTCTTTTTTCTTCTTCACAATTTCAGGGATAGAAAATTTATTCTTACCATAGATCTTAGCAACCTCAGCATTTTTTCATTCCCTATAAGTTTAGGACTTTGGCTTAAAGGAAGGACTTTACAGCTTCTGTTTGGCATATCTGAATTGCCAGCATCACTACTCTTGGGCTTTGTGGGCCTTATTAAGTAAAAATAAGGGTTATTTGAACACAAGCACCAAATACTACAGTCAATCTGATAACTGATGGATACTGAATGACTCATGGGCAGGATTACTCTGACAAAGGGTTGGTTCACGTTTCCTGTGGGATGGAGTGGGACAGCTAGAGATTTCATCACGCTACTCAGAATGGCGCTCAATTTAAAACTTATGAATTGTTTCTGGAATTTTCCATTTAATATTTTTGGACCATGGTTGACTGTGGGTAACTGAAACTGTGGAAAGCAAAACCATGGATATGTGGGGGTTGGGGGATTACTATATACCATCCTGTCATATACTGGCTCGTAATAATAATAAACCATGCATCTATAATCCTGATTTTTTAATCAGGAAACCTCTGAAATGTTTAGTATAACCCTCTTACAGAAAAATTTTCACTGTTTATTATTATGGTCAATCATTATTTTCCCAAAACCCATAAAGTGTTGGGGAAAATACAGAATAATGTATGATTTCAGGAATTCCTGAGAATTTCCTGGGATTCTGACATCTCATACCCAAATCCCAAAGAATATCTGTTGGGAATTTGGAAATGCTCTTTGAAGTTTTACCTCTGTAACATCTCTCGACTCTGCATCCCATCCCATCCCCAAGGCCACTGCTCTGATAGTCAGACCTTTGTCATCTCTTCCGACCTTGTGAGTCAGACTCCAGACTCCTCCAGCCCATCCTCCACGCTGCAGAGGGATCTTTCTAAGGCAAAAACTCAGCCTGTCATTCGGCTGCGAAATCCATCCCTGGCCCCCCAATTCCTTCACCAGTGTTTTTCAAAATGCATCTTGGGACAGTGGTTACATAAAAACATCTGGCAGTTTCTAATAAGTGGTGGTTTAGGTAGCTTCATTCAGAGATTCAGAATCTCTGGGAGTTGAAGCCTAAAAATCTGCATCCACATCTTCTGAATGATTTCTTTAAATCCTTTTTATGGTGAAATACAACATGAATACAGAAGCCACATAAAACAAAGGTACAGATTAGTGAACCATAATTAGGCAAACTCCCCTATAACCACCACCCCTGTCTGAAGGCAAATCCTTGCCCCCCACCCCAGAAACTCTCCGCATGCCCCCTCCCTAATAACCCCTTCCCACCTCCACCCCCAAGAGCAACCAGCAGCCTGACTTTCACTTTGCCTGTTTTTTGCTTATTTTAATGTCATTAAATTTTGTTTAATCCTTGGTTCTCTTTCCATCTTTTTTTTTTTCCTTCTTGTGATTCATTTGCTAATGAAACCAGATCATTTGTCTTACAGAGTTTCCCACAGTCATTGCTAACTGCATCCCCATAGTGAAGGTAGCATATTCCTCTCTCTCTGAATTTCCTGTTAATTGGTAACTGGATCCAGAGACTTAATCAGATTCATATTTCTTTTTCTTTTTCTGACAAGCCTACTTTTATAGGTGATGTGTGTTCATCATCAGGGGCTCATGATTATGTTTTCACTTTCTCATCTTGTACATTTCCCACCCCAGATCTGAAATCAGCCCCGATATCTGGGGTAAATACCTAGGAGTAGAATTGTTAGTTCATAAGGCAGAAAAATGTTTAACTTTCTAAGAAGCTGTTAGTCATCTCGGGTGGTGTACTTATTTACACTCCCATCAGCAATGTATGAAAGCCCTAGTTGCTCTAAATCCTCACCAGGATTTAGTATGTGAATCTTATTTTAGCCATTCTAGTGGTATGAAATGTTATTTCATTGTGGATTCAGTTTGGAGTTTCCTAACAACCAATGATGTCGAACACCTTTTCATGTGCTTATTGGCCATTTGTATATCTTCTTTTGTGACATGTGTTCTGCGTATATATTCTATATGTGTCAATTGAGTCAAGCTGGTTAACTACTTTGTCCGAATCGTCTATACCTTTACTGATTTTGTTTGTTTATTTGTTTGAGTTTCTGAAAAAAGTGTGTTAAAATCTCCAGCTGTGGTGGTATGTTTGTCTATTTCTCTTTTAGTCTCAACAACTTTTGCTTTATGTATTTTTAAGCTGTGTTACTTGGTGCATACAAATTTAGAATTATAACATCTTCCCACTGAATTGGACTTTTATTGTTATAAAACATCTGTCTTTATTTCTAGTAATATTTTCTGTCTTAAGCTTATTTTATCTGATATTATTATAGTGACATTAGTTTTTTTTTAAAGTAGTTTGAATGGTATACCTTTTTTCATCCTTTTGTTTCTGTGTATATATATATATGTATATATATATATATATATATATATATTTTTTTTTTTTTTTTTTGCAGTACGCGGGCCTCTCACTGTTGTGGCCTCTCCCGTTGCGGAGCACAGGTTCCGGACGCACAGGCCCAGCGGCCACGACCCACGGGCCCAGCCGCTCGCGGCACGTGGGATCCTCCTGGACCAGGGCATGAACCCGCGTCCCCTGCATCGGCAGGCGGACCCCCAACCACTGTGCCACCAGGGAAGCCCTGTGTTTTTATATTTTTAAAGTGTTTCTTATAAATGAATATAATTGGGCTTTTAAGAAATCCATTTTAATGATATCTGTCTTTTAGTCAGTTTGTTTAAACCATGTGTATTTAATGTAATTACTGATAGAGTTGGATTAAGGTCTACCATTTGCTATTTGTTTTTCTGTCTCATCTGTTCTTTGTTCATTTATTCACCCACTGTTTTCTTCTTTTGGATAATCAAGTTGTTTTTATTATTCATTTTTTTTCCTTTATTAGGTTCCAGTTATACATTTTTATAAAATTCTTTTCAGTAGTTACTATAGAGATTTAAATATGCATCTTGGACCTATTACTCTATGTCTTAGTTCAAGCTGCTATAACAAAATACCATAAACTGATTGGCTTAAACAACAGAAATTTATTTCTCACAGTTTGGGTGGCTGTGAGACCCAAATCAGGGCACCAGCATGATTGGGTTCTGGTGAGAGTCCTCTTCCTGGTTAGCAGACAGCTGTCTTCTTGCTGTGTCCTAGCATGGCAGAGAGAGGAAGCAAGCTCTCTTGCCCCTCTTCTTCTTCTTTTTTTTTTTTAATTAATTAATTTATTTAATTCATTTATTTTTGGCTGCGTTGGGTCTTTGTTGCTGCACGCAGGCTTCCTCTAGTTGTGGCGAGCAGGGGCCACTCTTCGTTGCAGTGCACAGGCTTTTCATTGCAGTGGCTTCTCTTGTTGCGGAGCATGGGCTCTAGGCACACAGGCTTCAGTAGTTGTGGCTTGTGGGCTCTAGAGCGCAGGCTCAGTAGTTTTGGCGCACGGGCTTCATTGCTCCGCGGCATGTGGGAACTTCCCGGACCAGGGCTCGAACCCGTGTCCCCTGCATTGGCAGGCAGATTCTTAACCACTGCACGACCAGGGAAGCCTGCCCCTCTTCTTATAAGGGCACTAATCCCATGAGGACTCTATCCTCATAACCTAATTAATTCCTAAAGGCCCCATCTCCAAATACCATCACATTGGAGATTAGAGTTTCACTGTATGAATGGGGGTGGGGGGGGAGGGAGAGACAAACATTCAGTCCATATCACAGTATTACAGACTCATTGTAGTATTAAATTAATATGTTTACCACTGTTTTAACAATGTAAGAACCTTACAACAGTTCAGCTCCTTTCACTCCCTTCCACCTTTTGTGCTATTATTCTTTATTTCTATATATGTTATAAACCCTACAAGACATTTCTATTATTGTTTTACTTGTCAATTTTTTTTTTTTTAAGGGAAGGCTATTTATTTATTTATTTTTGGCTGTGTTGGGTCTTCGGCTTTCTCTAGTTGAGGCGAGCGGGGGCCACTCTTCATCGCGGTGCACGGGCCTCTCACTGTCGTGGCCTGTCTTGTTGCAGAGCACAAGCTCCAGATGCGCAGGCTCAGTAGTTTTGGCGCACAGGCTTCATTGCTCCGCGGCATGTGGAAACTTCCCAGACCAGGGCCCAAACCCGTGTCCCCTGCATTGGCAGGGAGATTCTCAACCACTGCGCCACCAGGGAAGCCCATACTTGTCAATTTTTAATGTTTACACACACATTTGTCCTTGCCAGTGCCCTGTATTACTTTCTGAAGGTCTGTGCTTTCATCTGGGATCATTTTACTTCAGCCTGAAGAATTTCCTTTAATGTTTCTTGTGGTATAGGTTGGCCAGCAATAGATTTTCTCAACTTTTCTTTGTACAAAAATATCTTTGTTTCACCTTAATTCTTAAAAGATTGTTCCTCCTCTGTATAGAATTATAGATTAGCAAGGTTGGGCTTTTTTTGTTTTCATTTCTGACCTTTTAAAATGTCATTCCATTTTCTTCTGGATTTATAGTTTCTGTTGAAATGTAGGCGTCAGTCTTATTACTGTTGCTTTAAAGATAATGTGTCTTCGTTTAGCTGCTTTTAAGATTTTCTCTTTGTCTCAGTTTTCAGCTGTTGACAATGATATGTCTAAGTGTGGTTTTCTTTAGTAAAACCTGTTTGGGTTTTACTAAGCTTCTTGAATTTGTGGGTTGATATCTTTCAACAGTTTTGGAAAATTATAAGTCATTTGAAGTAATCCTCAAATATTGCTTCTGTCCCAAATCTCTTTTCTCCCCTTCTGGGATTCTAATTACACAAATGTTAGAACTCATTATGCTCTGTTCCTACTATATTTTTCTCTGTTTCAGCCTGGATATTTTCTGTTGAACTGTCTTCAAGTTTGCTAATCCTGTCTTTTGTCTTTCTGCTGTACCCTTTTGTTGTTATCATTATTGTTAAATATATCCAATAAGTCCTGGGACTTCCCTGGTGGTGCAGTGGTTAAGAATCCACCTGTCAGTGCAGGAGACATGGGTTCGATCCCTGGTCCAGGAAGATCCCGCAAGCTGTGGAGCAACTAAGCCCTTGCGCCACAACTACTGAGCCCACACACCACAACTACGGAAGCCCGTGCACCTAGAGCCCATGCCCCGCAACAAGAGAAGCCACTGCAGTGAGAAGCCTGTGCACCGCAACAAAGAGCAGCCTCCGCTCACCACCACTAGAGAAAGCCCGTGCACAACAATGAAGACCCAACACAGCCAAAAATAAATTTAAAAATAAAAATAGGGCTTCCCTGGTGGCGCAGTGGTTGAGAGTCTGCCTGCCGATGCATGGGACATGGGTTTGTGTCCCGGTCCGGGAAGATCCCACATGCTGCAGAACGGCTGGGCCTGTGAGCCATGGCCGCTGAGCCTGTGTGTCCGGAGCCTGTGCTCCACAACGGGAGAGGCCACAGCAGTGAGAGGCCCATGTACTGCAAAAAAAATTAAAATAAATAAATAAAGTTTCCAATCCCATAGCATTAAATATATATATATATATATATATATATATATATATACACACATAATATATATCTCCAATAAGTTCTTGATTTCAGGTGTTGTATTTGCCAGTTTTAGAATATTTGATTATTTAAAAAAATTTATTCCACTTCTCTATTGACAATCTCTATTTTATATCCACCCTGTCAATCTTTTTTTCTTCTATGTTCTTTAACATATTATCAGAGTTATTTTAAAGTTCTTATCTGTTAACTCCAGCATGTAGATCATTGTGGTTCTGACACTATCTTCTATTTTTTTCTCTTGACTACCAGTCATGTTTTCCTGCCTCTTTGCATGTCTAGTAATCTCCAATACATGATATTGTTCAAATTGTAAATTATCCCAACATGATAAGTGTGTAATAGCATCTTACTGTGGTCTTAATTTGCATTTTTCTGATTATATGTAAGGTTGAGCACTTTTTCATATGTTTATCAATCATTTGGTTTTCCTCTTTTGTGGAGGGCCTGTTCAACTTATTATTTATTATTTATACAGTGGTACCCTCTATTCCTAATAGCACTTCTTTTTTATTGAAGTATAGTTGATTTAAGATGTTGTGTTAGTTTGAGGTGTACATCACAGTGATTCAGATATATTCTTTTATATTCAGATATATTCTTTTTCAGATTCTTTTCCCTTATTTGTTATTAAAAATATTGAGTATAGTTCCCTGTGCTATACAGTAGGTCTTTGTTGGTTATCTTTTTATATATAATAGTGTATATATAATAGTGTGTGTATGTTAATCCCAACCTCACTTTCTCCTTTGGTAACCATAAGCTTGTTTTCTATGTCTGTAGGTCTATTTCTGTCTTGTAAATAAGCTCATTTGTATTTTTTTTGGATTCATATATAAGCTATATATATACCAGAAGCCATTAACAAATAAGAAATATAAATGGCTTTTAAGCGATATCATATGACATTTGTCTTTCTCTGTCTGGCTTACTTCACTTAGTATGATAATCTCTAGGTCCATCCATGTTGCTGTAAATGGCATTATTTCATTCTTTTTTATGGCTGAGTAATATTCCTTTGTATATATATACCACATCTTCTTTAGCCATTCATCTGTCAATGGGCATTTATGTTGCTTCCATGTCTTGGCTATTGTGAATAGTGCTGCAATGAACATTGGGATGCATGTATCTTTTCAAATTATAGTCTTCTCTGGATATATGCCCAGGAGTGGAATTGCAGGATCATACTCTATTTTTAGTTTTTTAAGGAACTTCCATAGTGTTCTCCATAGTGACTGTACCAATTTACATTCCAACCAGCAGTGTAGTGGGGTTCCTTTTTCTCCACATCCTCTCCAGCATTTATCATTTGTAGACTTTTTGATGATGGCCATTCTGACTGGTATGAGGTGATACCTCACTATAGTTTTGATTTGCATTTCTCTAATAATTAGCTAATGTTGACCTAATTATTAATTATCTTTTCATGTGCCTGTTGACCATCTGGATGTCTTCTTTGGAGAAATGTCTATTTAGGTCTTCTGCCCATTTTATGCTTGGGTTGTTTTTTTCGATATTGAGTTGTATCCTAATAGTTCTTCTTGCCTTAAAGCCCACTCTGTCTGATGTTAATATGCATAGGTATTTGGTTAGTAACCTCACCCAGAGGGGACTTCCACTTCCTTTAACTGACTTGGGAATTATACTGTTTTTATTGTGTTAATGTTTATCCTAGAGGTTATAATCTACACACTTAACTTCTTCAAATGTAGAGCTAATCAACCCTCCCTCCAAAGAAGATTTTCACTTGCTTTTTCCAGGAGGCTGGAGGCACACAGTCTGGGGGCACGTCAATCTAAGTTCAAGACTTAAGTTTACAGACCATCCAACCGATATAAGCTGGGGCTGCAAGTCCATACTAGGGCTGGCTTCTGGAAGCATGGCTCTGGGATTCCTGGCTTATTGTGGGGAAGGTTTTCTATATGATCATTCACTATGTACTCTTAACTTTATCTGTGCCCCTTGCGCAGGGGAGTCGGCAAAACAACAGTTCCAATTGGCCAGAATTAGAAAAAATGACTTTCTTGCTTGGTTTATCTGTCAAACTTTCTGTTTTCCTTCCATTTTGTTCTGGTAATTCTGTACCCTCTGGTTACACCAGTTTACCTGCGTTTTTAGTTGTTTTCAAAGGGAGAATTGATCTGAGTAACTTAGCCTGACATTACCAGAAAAGAGAAGTCTACCAGACCCCAGACTCCATTTGACAGAGATGGAAACTGTGGATCAGTGGGGGGTGAGGCCACTTTCCCAGGGTCTCAGAACCAGTAAGAAGTGGCACCAGCCTGCAGACTGAGGACTGTCCTACACCAAGTCTGGTGATCTCTCCACTCATTCCCTGGCAGTACCCTCTTTGAGACTTGGTTTCTCCATATATAATGAAGAAGTCAGACCAGACGTTCTTTGAGGGCCCACTGGGCTCAGAACAGAATTTCATAGTTTTTCAATCCTCTGAGACCCACCCAGCCTCCTCCCCAACCTTCAGTTCTGGATTGGCTCTTCTTAGATCCGACCCCTGAGGTTAGTCACAGATAATTCCCACATCAGCCACAAGGGGGCAGTGGTGTGCAGAGAGCGCCCAGGTTCTGAGATGATGGCTGAGCCAAGGGCTTCTTCTTGGAGGTCTTTGCTTCTCACTGTCAGAGTAAAGGGGAAAATGATTTTGCCTGGGATCCAAAGCCCCCTGTCCCTTCTGCTTCATTTCATTTGACAAACTCTGGCTGGTGCACGGAGATTAGTCATCCCCTGCCTCTACCCTTGAGGACTTCATGGTCCACTAAATCCTTCTCTCCAGGCTGGATTTCAGGCTGATTTTTCCACCTCCCTGTTTTTGCTCCTGCTGTTCTCCTTCCCCCATCGCTGACATTTCTCCTCATTCTTAATGTCAGCTCAGATGCCAACTCCTCCCTGGAGCCTCCTAAACACTCCCATCATAATCCCCCTCTCCCCTCCCTGTGCTCACAGCCCTGGCTCTATGTTTCGAATCCTGGTCTGGCCATGTCCTTGTCTCATTCCTCAGGCAGGGCAGTTTCCCCCTCAGCTCTGGGCCCCCTGTGCCAGCCCAGGACACCATGAGTGCTGGAGGGAAGGAGGTGGAAGGTCTGCTGGATGGGATTTCTGGCAGAGCTGCAGTGGATTTGAGCCCAGCACTGAGAGGGCTCCACCGTGGAGGCTCATTTCTCTACCCCAAACCCCAAGCCTTTTTGGGATCCAGCTTTGCACTCACTGCTAAGGAAATGACAAGAAAAGCTTCTAGTTCCAAGAACCAGTGAATACATAATGAAATCATAAAAACAGCAGAAGAAAACATAGAAGGGTTTCTGATTAACTTTGGAGTTAGAAAGACCTTTCTATGACTCAAAACCAGAAGCCATTAACAAATAAGAAATATAAATGGCTTTTAAACTTTTGAAGAAATCCTCAGCCTTTTTTTTTTTTTTTTTGCGGTACGCAGGCCTCTCACTGTTGTGGCCTCTCCCGTTGCGGAGCACAGGCTCCGGACGCGCAGGCTCAGTGGCCATGGCTCACGGGCCCAGCCGCTCCGCGGCATGTGGGATCTTCCCGGACCAGGGCATGAACACGTGTCCCCTGCATTGGCAGGTGGACTCTCAACCACTGCACCACCAGGGAAGCCCTGAAGAAATCCTCAGCCTTATTTGTAAGAAGATAACCACAGATTAAAAATACAGTGAGGGCTTCCCTGGTGGCGCAGTGGTTAAGAATCTGCCTGCCGATGCAGGGGACATGGGTTCGAGCCTCGGTCTGGGAAGGTCCCACATGCCGCAGAGCAACTAAGCCCGTGCGCCACAACTCCTGAGTCTGCTCTCTAGAGCTCACGAGCCACAACTACTGAGCTGCGTGCCACACTACTGAAGCCCAGGCGCCTAGAGCCCGTGCTCTAGAACAACAGAAGCCACCGCAATGAGAAGCCCACGCACCGCAACGAAGAGCAGCCTCCCCTCGCCGCAACTAGAGAAAGCCCACACAGCAACAAAGACCCAATGCAGCCAAAATAAATAGATAAGATAAAATAAATTTTAAAAAATTACTTTAAAAAAGCAATGTACTTAAAAAAAATACATTGAGATTCCATTTTCACCTATCAGATTGGCAGAAATCCAGAAGTTTGATGTCGTTCTTTAGGTGACACTGTGGAAAAGCAGGCATGCTCAGCGTTGCTGGGGAAGGGGAGATCCCATGGGGGACCAGAGGGCAATATCTATCCAATTTACAAATACCCCTGTGTTAGACTGGATTGTAAGGTGACCTCCTTGGCTTTCAACTTTGTGTGATCCTTTGCATGTGGGCAGAATCGGTAAAGATGATGAAAATAGGGGCTCAATGATTATGTTCCATTATATGGCAAAAGAGATTTTGCAGATGTAAATAAGGTCCCAAATCAGTGGATTTTAAGGAAGAGAGATTACCCTGAGGGGTCTGGACCTGATCAGCTGAGCCCGTTAAATACAGAGAATTTTCTCCAGCTGGTCTCAGGAGAAGTCAGAGATTTGAAGCATGAGAAGGATTCATTGTGCCGTTTGGAGGAAGCCACATGGTAGAGTATGTAGGTGTCCTCCAGAAGCTGAGGGAGGCCCTCAGCTGATCGCCAGCAAGAAACCAGAGACCACAAGGAAGCCATCTCTACCAACAACAGGAGTGAGCTTGGAAATTGATTTTCCCCCTGACGCTCCAGATGAGGACTAAGCCTCACCAACACCTTGATTCCATCCCGGGCAGAGAACCCAGCTACACCATGCAGGACTGTCCTATAGACTCTCAGCGTGTTATTTTAAGCTGCTGAGTTTGTGATACTGTTATGCAGCCACAGAAAACAAATACAGTACCTTCAACCCAGCCATCCACTCCTGGGAATTAATTCTGCGAGTATACCTTTAACGTGTATTAAACAAAGTATGTACGTGATTATTTATTGCAGCATTATCGTAATACCAAAAAGAAAAAAACTAGAAAGGACTCAAATGTCCATCAATAGGGAATTGGTTAAATGAATTATTTCAGTCTACAATAGAATATTAGGCAGTGATATAAAAGAACGAGAAGCTCTATTGGCTGATTAAAATCTCTAAGACATGTGGCTAGTGGGAAAAGGTACCGCACAGTATATATAGTTTGTTACGTTTTATGTAAAAAGGGCGTTATGAACATTTATTCATTTTTGTACGTGCATAAAGCAACTCTGCAAGAAAACCTCAGATACTAATAAAAACTGGTGACCTGTAGGCAGTGGGACAAGGAGTCAGAATAGGGCAAATGAGGCACACGCATCCGAGTGAGACTTTTTATTGTATGCTTTTTATACATTTTTTTTGGAACAATGAGAATGTATTAATTAATGAAAAATCAAATTAAACTAATTGTTTAAAAAGAGTCAATGGGGGAGTTCCCTGGCTGCCCAGTGCTTAGGACTCCACACTCTCACTGCCGAGGGCCCAGGTTCAATCCCTGGCTGGGGAGCTAAGATCCCACAAGCTGTGTGATGCGGCCAAAAACAATAAAGATAAAAATAAAATGAGTCAATGGGGGCTTCCTTGGTGGCGCAGTGGTTGAGAGTCCGCCTGCCAATGCAGGGGACGCGGGTTCGTGTCCCGGTCCGGGAAGATCCCACATGCCGTGGAGCAGCTGGGCCCGTGAGCCATGGCCGCTGAGCCTGTGAGTCCAGAGCCTGTGCTCCACAACGGGAGAGGCCACAGCGGTGAGAGGCCCGCGTACCGCAAAAAAAGAAAAAAAAAAAAAAAAAAAGAGTCAATGAGCACTACCTCCCTAGATTCTTTCTGGGCCTGAGCCTGCTCCCTTGTTTTTCCCCAGAAGTTGATCCTGGGGCATGTCCTCCATGGCACCCTTGACCTCTGGCATTCCATCCTCATTCTCCCTTCTGCCCTAGGGGAACTGGAGAGACGGATTCAAATAGCTGTGTCTGAGCATGTCATGTCTCTGGAACTCAGTTTTCCCATCTGTGAAATGGGGATGCTAATACCTCTGAGGATTGTTGGGGGATTAAATGAGATAATCCATGTCAAGTGACCCACCTGTAGAAGGTGCTCCTGGCATTTGTGCTGGCTGGGATGGAAAAGGGGCGGTCCTCGTGGAGGGCCTGTAGAAGGTGCTCCTGGCATTTGTGCTGGCTGGGATGGAAAAAGGGCGGTCCTCGTGGAGGGCCTGTAGAAGGTGCTCCTGGCATTTGTGCTGGCTGGGATGGAAAAAGGGCGGTCCTCGTGGAGGGCCTGTAGAAGGTGCTCCTGGCATTTGTGCTGGCTGGGATGGAAAAGGGGCGGTCCTCGTGGAGGGCCTGTAGAAGGTGCTCCTGGCATTTGTGCTGGCTGGGATGGAAAAAGGGCGGTCCTCGTGGAGGGCCTGTAGAAGGTGCTCCTGGCATTTGTGCTGGCTGGGATGGAAAAAGGGCGGTCCTCGTGGAGGGCCTGTAGAAGGTGCTCCTGGCATTTGTGCTGGCTGGGATGGAAAAGGGGCGGTCCTCGTGGAGGGCCTGTAGAAGGTGCTCCTGGCATTTGTGCTGGCTGGGATGGAAAAAGGGCGGTCCTCGTGGAGGGCCTGTAGAAGGTGCTCCTGGCATTTGTGCTGGCTGGGATGGAAAAAGGGCGGTCCTCGTGGAGGGCCTGTAGAAGGTGCTCCTGGCATTTGTGCTGGCTGGGATGGAAAAAGGGCGGTCCTCGTGGAGGGCCTGTAGAAGGTGCTCCTGGCATTTGTGCTGGCTGGGATGGAAAAAGGGCGGTCCTCGTGGAGGGCCTGTAGAAGGTGCTCCTGGCATTTGTGCTGGCTGGGATGGAAAAAGGACGGTCCTCGTGGAGGGCCTGTAGAAGGTGCTCCTGGCATTTGTGCTGGCTGGGATGGAAAAAGGGCGGTCCTCGTGGAGGGCCTGTAGAAGGTGCTCCTGGCATTTGTGCTGGCTGGGATGGACAAAGGACGGTCCTCGTGGAGGGCCTGTAGAAGGTGCTCCTGGCATTTGTGCTGGCTGGGATGGAAAAAGGGCGGTCCTCGTGGAGGGCCTGTAGAAGGTGCTCCTGGCATTTGTGCTGGCTGGGATGGAAAAAGGGCGGTCCTCGTGGAGGGCCTGTAGAAGGTGCTCCTGGCATTTGTGCTGGCTGGGATGGAAAAAGGGCGGTCCTCGTGGAGGGCCTGTAGAAGGTGCTCCTGGCATTTGTGCTGGCTGGGATGGAAAAAGGGCGGTCCTCGTGGAGGGCCTGTAGAAGGTGCTCCTGGCATTTGTGCTGGCTGGGATGGAAAAAGGGCGGTCCTCGTGGAGGGCCTGTAGAAGGTGCTCCTGGCATTTGTGCTGGCTGGGATGGAAAAAGGGCGGTCCTCGTGGAGGGCCTGTAGAAGGTGCTCCTGGCATTTGTGCTGGCTGGGATGGAAAAAGGGCGGTCCTCGTGGAGGGCCTGTAGAAGGTGCTCCTGGCATTTGTGCTGGCTGGGATGGAAAAAGGGCGGTCCTCGTGGAGGGCCTGTAGAAGGTGCTCCTGGCATTTGTGCTGGCTGGGATGGAAAAGGGGCGGTCCTCGTGGAGGGCCTGTAGAAGGTGCTCCTGGCATTTGTGCTGGCTGGGATGGAAAAGGGGCGGTCCTCGTGGAGGGCCTGTAGAAGGTGCTCCTGGCATTTGTGCTGGCTGGGATGGAAAAAGGGCGGTCCTCGTGGAGGGCCTGTAGAAGGTGCTCCTGGCATTTGTGCTGGCTGGGATGGAAAAAGGGCGGTCCTCGTGGAGGGGGTTTATTGAGCACGTAGTTGGACCACAAATGACAGTTTCCTCCGTTTCCCGCTCACTCACTATGTGACCGTGGCCCAACTCCTCCCTCTGTCTAGTCTCCATTCCTTCAGTTGCAAATGAGAAGTTTGGATTGAATGAGCTCTCCATCTTGTGTATGAGTTTGGGGCCCTCGGTGACCATGGAGAGCTCTCTCTCATTTCAGATATGGGTTAGTGAGGCCCAGACGGAGCGACGACTTGTTCAGTGTCACACAGTATGTCCGAGGCAGAGCCAGGACAGGGACTGAAGGCCTCTGACTCCCACCCAGGCCCTTGACCTCTCTCTGCCCAAGCTCATCTGTGCCTGAGCAGCTATGTCATCACACAGAGACTCTCCCCTGGACCTCTCCTTATCTCCCCAGCTTCTGGTTGTTACTACAGAAGGGCTGCTGCCCACCCAGCCTTGAGTTTAGAGGCTCCAGCTCCCCTGCAGGCCCTGAGCCCCAGCCAGGTGTCTCCCCCAGCCCCTCCCCAGCATCTGTCCCCTCCAGCAGGAGACACAGAGTGCCACTAATGCCCTGGAGAGAGCACCCCTGGGGAGGCATGGAGCCAGTAAAGGGCCAGGGGAGCGCCTGTGACCACTGGAGTGAGCTGCCCCACAAAGGCCTCTAACTTTTGATCTCTCACCTGAGACTCCCAACCTCCCGAGGGTCTCCCGCCCCTCATCCTACTGCTCACTGAGCTACTGGCCTTGAGGGAGTTGCCTCCCCTCCCTGGGCCAAAGAGAGAGTGGCCTTGGGTTCTGACAACCTTCTAGATCTCCATGGACTCTGACTATACTTTTTGCCCCTGAGTTTCAGGAGATTCTTAGGGATCCTGGGTCAAGATATCCCATCTTCTGTCTAATTAACGTGAGGTTGGTTCCGAACATTTGAGGCTTGACCTAGGATAAGTAATTTGAGTGTTTCTTTCAGCAGATGTTGGTTGTGCTTCCGACAGGGAAATACGTCTTGGTCTCTCTTAGATGTGGACTTACTTCCGTGGCCTCTGCCTATGCATCACTCTCACCCCTGGGAGACGTGTGGGGCTGTTTGTTACCGTCCAAACTGACACACACAGAGAACAGAGACCCTTCGCATGTGCAAACGCATGTACAGATTCCAGACCTGCTCTAATCCTATTTGACCGCCTTAATCTGGTTTTTGTAAGGTTGACCCAAGAGGTTTGAGCAGGTTGACATTAGTTTCAGCTAGTTTTAACTGGTTGGGCTCACTATGTGTAGGCGTAAGCACATCTGCATCTATTTGACTATTCTGAGCTCATTTGTGGCTGTTGTGATTTGGGTTATCGTAATAATAGCAGACACTCATATTGCACCTGTGATATGTTGGCACGGTCAGTTCCAAGGGCTTTACGTTAAGTCATGTAATTCTTACAACTACCCTGCAGGTGGGGACTGCTGTTAGTGTCTTCATTTTACATGTGGATAAACTGAGGCACAGAGAGCTTCAGAAAACTGCCCCGGGTTTCCTGGTCCCTGAGAAGTGGAGCCAGGATTTGAACCTACTCCGTCTGGCTGCCAAGCCTGTGCTCTGGACCTTGATGTTAGGCTCTATCACTGCCGATGAGTCTTTGAACCACTTCTTGATAAGTCAATTCTGTCTGAGCCCGTTTATTCTGCTTTTGCCAGTACGGGCTGCTTGGTGCTGGTTCTGTCTGCAAACAGACTTGAATTTGGCCCGTTCTGATTGACCCACAGATCTCAGGCCTCACAGAGCCTAGAAAGGGAAGACCACTATATTAGTTTCTTGGGGCTGCTGGAACAAACGGCCACAGATTTGACTGCTTAAAATGGAAACGTGGGGCTTCCCTGGTGGCGCAGTGGTTGAGAGTCCGCCTGCCGATGCAGGGGACACGGGTTCGTGCCCTGGTCCGGGAAGATCCCACGTGCCGCGGAGCGGCTGGGCCCGTAAGCCATGGCCGCTGAGCCTGCGCGTCCGGAGCCTGTGCTCCACAACGGGAGAGGCCACAACAGTGAGAGGCCCGCGTACTGCAAAAAAAAAAAGGAAATGTATTTTCTCACGGTCTGGAGGCCAGAAGTTCAAAATCAAGGTGTCAGCAGGGCCATTCTCTCTCTGGAGGCTCAAGGGGAGGATCTGCTTCTTGCCTCCTCCAGCTTTTGGTGGCTCCACGTGTTCCTTGGCTTGCGGCCGCATCACTCCAATCTCTGCATCCACGGTCACATGGCTTCCTCCTCTTCCTCTGTGTGTCTCTTATAAGGACATTTGTCAGTGGATTTAGCACACCTCCAACCGCCCCCCCCCCAGATATTCAGGATGATCTCATCTCAAGATCTCTATCTGCAAAGACTGTTTCCAAATAAGGTTACAGCCACAGGTTTTAGGAATTAGGACTTGGACATATCTTTTGGGGGGGCTCCATTCAACCTATTACAACTGCTAGGGTCACATCACAGCATTTCCTCCTGAGAACCTAGCTCTTAAAAGTGACTCTTTCTATCAGATTGGGTTTTTACCCAACCTTTAGGGCTTTATTACTTTCTGCTTAGGGATTAAAAGGCCAAAGTGTTCAATGTGCTTGCAGCCACGGAAGAGCCCCTTGTACTTTTCAAGACCCATTTATTAATATTCCTGGCCGGGAAAATCAGGAATTCCTGGAAACACCAAGCAAGGTGTGGAGATGTTTCTGTACATAGGCACCGGCAGACAGAACCCGCTTTCTACGATGTTTGTTGATGACGACACCAAGCTTACTGTTCCCTGGGGAGCTCTCTTTAGTGAAAGAAATGCTGAATAGAAGGAGGGCAGATAATTAAGAGATGAGGGGGAGCTGTTAACCCCCCCCCAAAAATCTCCACACTCCTGGCCCAGGGTTGAAAGAAGCTAGTCATTTAGATAAAGATAGAGATGAAGAAATGGTGTCGTTACTCACCAAATAAACCTTGCAAGGAAGCAGCACTCGGGCCGCTTTGTACTCAACTGGCCCCGGCACCAATAAACAGAAGTATAACAGAGAAGGGAAAGCTCTGTCTCTCTTTTCTGTATTTCCCCACTTGCACCCGTAGCTGACGACCACAAACGCCACGGCTGTGAGAGCCAACTTAGCCCTTGGATAGCTTTGGCATCTGCAGAGGCTTCAGGGATGGGCTCAAGGTCCTGCTCTGCCCCTACCAGCTGTGTGACCTTGGGCAAGCCAGAAAGTCTTTCTGAGTCTTGACTTTCCCATCTGCCAATTGATTTCATAGGATTACCTGGGAAAAGGCCCGCGTTTGGCACTTGCCGTGTATGGCAGAAAACACACGAGCAAACAGACTGGCCGGCCAGGGTCATTCCAAATTCATGGTCAGCAACTTCAAAGGGTCACTCCGCACGGCCGGAAATCCTACTCTGTTTCTTTAGTGGGCTTGATTGTGATAACTATTTCACATCTAATCCTTGATCCTCCGTCCCCTCCTCTTTTCCTGCCTCACTTTGGCTGCAACTTGCTTCCACTCCATTGGCAAAAGAGAAACCATCAGAGGAGGTTCCCTCAGCTTTGCACGGCTGATTCTACAAATCCACCTCCTCTTCTGCCTCTCAGATGATTGTCCCTGCTCCTGTCAAATGCCAGCCCCCTCCTCCTGTGCTCCGGGTCCCCTCCCTCTTACTTTAGCAAGGATTTCGATCCTGGGAAATCCCTCTCTCTGTATCATCAGTTCCTCCCCAGCTCCTTGCCATCAGCATAGAGATACGATGTTATAGTATCGTATGTTATAATATGTTATCGTATGTTATCGTATCCATATTTGGACAAAACTCTCCCTTCACCCTCCTTATTTCCTTCCAGCCAAAGCCCCATTTCTCAGCTTCCCTTTGCATTAAAACGTTCTAAAAAGTTGCCAGTGGTTGTTCTCTCTGGTTCATTGGCTCCCATTTGCAGTCCCACCCCTGCCATTCGGCTTCCATCCTCATTCTTCCACTAAGACTGCTCCGTCAAGGCTGCCCCGAGGTCCTTGCTGCCACATCTAGTGGACACATCTCTGTCCTCAGCTTACTCGACCTTTCTGCAGCATTCCACACAGGCAGCTCCCCTCCTAGGTCTTGAAGCACTCTCTTCCCCTGGCTTCCTGACAGCTCTCTCACCTGGGCTCCCCCTTCCTCCCTGGCCAATCCTGCTCAGTCTACTGTACCCTCTCCTCCTCTCTGCCCAGCTCCTGATATAGGAGTGTTCCCAGGCTCTGTCCTCCCGCTTTTCCAGTCTGAGCCCGAAACCAGCCTAGGTCACACAGTCTCTGTGCATCCAGCTGGTCCCCAAGCCTGCCCAGACTCCAGGAAGGGGAACAGCAGAGAATTTGGGACCATCCTCAACCCACCAGGTAGAAACCCGGAAGTCCTCCTCAATTCCTCCCCTCTCTCACCCATCACCCCTGACCCTCCAGCAAGTCCACAATAGGTCCCCAACAAGCCTGCTTCTCATGATCTCCATGGCCCCCAGCCTCGTTCAGGCCTCAGCATCTCTAGCCTGGGTCACACCATCGCCTTCTACCTGGGCCCCCTGATTCCACTCTTACACTATAGTCATCTGTTCTCTACAGAGTAGGCAGAGTGGGTTTTTGCACGTGTGAATCAGATTATTTCACTGCCACGTTGACATCTCTTTAGTGCTCAGAAGACAATTCAAGCTCCTAACTACAGCCTGAGGGTCCTGCGTGATGGGCCACGCAGCCTACCTCCCAGCCTCAAGTTGCTCCTCTGCCCTCCTCGTTCACTGTAGAGTGGCCACTCTGGGCTTCCTTCTGTGTCTCAAACAGACCGACTTGTGCCCGGCCTCTTGCTCATGCTGGCCCGGCTTCCTGGAACACCCTCTAGGAAGGGCTGCCTCCTTCTCATCCTTCAGCCTCAGCTCAAATGCCATCTCCTCTCTGAGACCCCCTTGACCATCACATCACTCCAGGTTCCCACGCCATGTGCACGGCTTCATAACACTCAGCATCTAGCACAGAGCCTGGCACATAGTAAATGCTCAATAAATACTTGTGGAATAAATAAGAAAAATCAAACAGGAAAGCATTCCACGGCTCAGTACAACAGACTTCCACATGGCCCCGAATCTCATCTCCCACAAGCTCCAGCATGCTACGGCAGCGCCACATTTTGCCACACAGCCCTGCGGGCAGTGCTTTGATAACAACAGTCCAACAGGCCCCAGGAAGCCCGACATGTCACGACAGGGCCCAACACGGACAACATTAGGCCTGGCCTGGATCTCAGACTCAGCTCCAGGTATCACTGCTCCAAGCTCTGGATGTGTCCAGCTGACCACAGGGGCCCACAAGGGACCCCCAGCCCTAGCTGTGGTGCCGACTGGGACCCAAACATCTGAGCCCCCATGCCTCAGGTGGTGGGTAGTCGGCCACAGACCTGGGTTGAGCACAGTACAATGGGTCTTTGTCTTCCCAGGAGGCCCTGCTCAGCCTCCAGAGGAGAGTGGTCCATCCTGAGCACCCAGAGCAGCTGGGGAAGGGGGAGGTGGGGGAGGGGTAGCACCGGGCTCCCGGGGAGAGGAGAGGAGGCCCAGGTCTCTGTTCTGCTGTACAACCTTAGGCATGTCACTGCCTCTTTTTAGCTTCGCCTCCCTTTTGTAGAAAGAAAAGAGCATCAAAGGGCCTCTAGGGAGCACCTGAGTAAAGATGGGAAACCAAGGCCCAGAGAGAGACAGTGTCTGCCCAGGGTCACAAGTGAGGGAGGTCAGAGTCACTTCGGAGCCCCAGGCCACCTGCCTCCCAAGGAAGCCAAAGGGCTCAGAGGGTAAGGCCTGCTGCTATCTCCTCACCTGTTGCTCTGCCCTAGGCCCTTGGACAAGAATAAAGACAGAGAGAGAGTCACCAGGAAGGAGAGGGGCCATGGAAAAGGAAAGTGGGTTTCCAGCCCCTCCCCCAGAGCCCTGCCCTTTTCCTTTCCTCTTTGGCCAAGCAACCCAGTGAGTCACAAGATTCCACTGGGGCGGGCTCAGTGCCAAGCTCAGTAATGACGAGGGACCTCGGAGCCATGCTTTTGGCTCTGCTCTCTTTCCCTGCTCTGTGTTCCTGTCTCCTTTGCATGGACAGACAGGCAGGCAAGGACAGGCAGATAGCTAAAACCCGTGAACAGACACGAACAGACACCTACACAGACACACAGACTCCTAGCAAGACAGACACCGAGTAGCTAGGCAGACACAGACAGGGACAGTCACACAGCTATACACAGCGACACACAAGCCGACGAGCACACAAATACAGGCAAACAGTACACTGATGGGCAAGACAGACAAACCCATGACCACACAGAGGCAACATCCAGACAGATGTGCAGGCACGTAAGACAGGTAACAGAGAGACAAGCAGACTCAGACACACTCAAGCAGAATCACCTCACAGACTCAGATACACATACAACACTGACAACATGGGTGGCCTACAGGGGGTGGTTTGGGGCAAAGAACAGGCCAGATGCCCCTGGGCCAAGCCCCAAGCCGCAGAACCACACTGAAACTGACTCATGAAAGTGGGTTCTCTGGGCATGAACTCTTCTGAAGGCAGCCTCCATCTCCTTCCCAATACGAGGGGCCCACCTTGCAGCAAGATGAATGGAGGTTAGACATGGAAAGGGCCTTCTCGACCAGGAGGGTGTTGAGACCTGCAGTGGGTGACTAAGGGTGA
This sequence comes from Delphinapterus leucas, assembly GCF_059928025.1. Taxonomy (NCBI): domain Eukaryota; kingdom Metazoa; phylum Chordata; class Mammalia; order Artiodactyla; family Monodontidae; genus Delphinapterus; species Delphinapterus leucas. The sequence continues at coordinate 165,620,356 of NC_143129.1, read as the reverse complement.
TGGGGGAAAGGAGTGGAGTGGTGGTAGGTAGGGAGCCTGCATCCTGGCTGTGTGCCCTGGGGCAGCTCTGTCCTTCTGAGCCTCAAGTGTCTCATCTAGGTTCTGTCCTCCAGGGTCCCCGCAGGGAGCAGATGGCCAGCTCCTGTGAGTGTTCCCGCCAACACTGGGGCTCCAGGACATTACTCCTCCATCCTCCGCACATGCACCCAGGGCAGGATTCCCTCGTTGACTCCCTGCCCAGTACCCCCTGGCAGGGGGTAACCCAGTCAACCCAGTCACAGATGCCCATTGTCCTGGCCCCTCCCCTCCCCCTGGGGCTGGCCAGCTGAGGATGCCCAAAGGCTGGGGGAGGGGTGCAGGGAGGTCAGAGAGAGGGCAAAGGGAATCCCCGGTACTTGAAGCTTCCCTCACCTAGAGGCAGCTGTGAGGCTCAGGCCAGGGATGGGGGGATCAGTCCAGGTGGAGTCTCTTTCATCCTCCCGCTGTTAGAATCCTCTGGCCCGGGCCCAAACTGTTGAAAGAGAGGGGACTGCGCGATGGGGAGGTAAAAGGTGATGGGCAGGCCTGGCGGGACAGAAGCTCCATTGTTTGGGGCCCAGGCCAGCCTGGGCAAAGGCAGGGTTTATAACCAGGGCAGGAAGGGGGGGCTCTGCAGGGGGCGCCAGCTGGCAGGGCTCTTCCTTTGGACCCTGGATGGGGGACAGGTGCCGAGCACGATGCCCCCTGGAGGGGTTGATAGAGGCAGCAGTGTTTGGCGAGGTGCCGGAACTGAGTGGGGAGGGCGGACGCAAAGAGGGGTCTCAGGGCAGGGAGGCAGCTCCCACCCCACACCCACCCCGCCCCCTCGGGAGGATGAGCAGCCCAAGGGTCCTAAATCATCCTCCTCCAGATTCCAGTCATTCCTGGGAACGGAGGCGGCTTGGGGCGGCTCCAAGCCCGGGGAGGGGGGGCGGGGGGGGCACTGTGAAGAGCGGTGTGCATGGCTTGTCTTTATTACTGAGGGGTCACGGGGCGCTTAGAGATTTTTGCCGCCCACACTCTCCCCATCATTTCCCAAACTTAGGTCCCAAACTCGGAGCTCTGCTGCCCCCTATCTTCCCTTGTCCGCGCGAGCCCCTCAGCCCCACGGCGAAGCCCACTGGGCAGTTCTTACCAGTGTCACACCACAGTTGTTTCTGCTTCGGTTGGAGTTCCGCCCCTAAGGGAACGGCTTCCACCGCAGACCCAACAAGGTCAGTCACGTGCTCACGGTCCCTCTCACTAGTCCCAATTTCGGAGTTACGGCGGGCCTATTCCAGGTGCAAAAGAGCCGGGGCCCCTCCCTCCCGCCGCCGGGGCCGGGGCGGCGCGCAGGGCGGGGCGGTACAAAAAGCGATCCCGCCCCGCGTTCCTCACTTGACTTTGAGTGTCCGGCGGTGGCAGGAGCGGGAAGGCGGAGGCGAGTAGGGCAGCCGGGCTCAGCCCACACCCCTCACCAGGTAGGGACGCTCCCCTGCTCAGAGGGGAGACGGTGTAGACAGAAGGAACAGAGAGCATGAGGGGCCAGGTGGAGGGACCAAGCCAGGTGGCAGAGAGGGAGAGTGGAGGGGGGCAGAGGGGCACAGAGAGAGGGACACGTGAGGGCACAAAGTCAGGGACCCCCATCAAGGACGGAGGCTGAGGGAAGCACAGGGATCCAGAACAGGAGGAGACCGCGGGTGCGAAGCATGGGTGTTGAGTGGGGAGCACCAAGAATGCCACCATCCCCACCTCCTGTCCTTGAAGGTCCCCCGGCAGGTCAGGGAGAGGCTCCATTTCTTGCCTAAGCCCCTTCCCCCAGTAAGCCAGGGCACATAAACTGTGGCTTCTCGCCCCTGTCCTGCCTGGGGACACAGGAATCAGGGTCCCTGCTGGAACCCCTTGGACTCACAGCCCCAGGAAGCTGGGAGATCAGTCCCTGGGGTGCCAGGGAATCTCTGTTGCCCACCACTTCTGACCCCTGAATTCTGCCCTCCCTGGGCCCAGGAGGCACCATGTGGCGATGTCCACTGGGGCTGCTGCTGCTGCTGGCTGGCGAGTTGGCCCTGGGTGCCCAGCGGGGTCGTGGGCGCCGGGAGCTAGCACCGGCTCTCCACCTGCGGGGCATCCGGGATGCGGGTGGCCGGTACTGCCAGGAGCAGGACCTGTGCTGCCGCGGCCGCGCCGATGACTGCGCCCTGCCCTACCTGGGTGCTACCTGTTACTGTGACCTCTTCTGCAACCGCACCGTCTCCGACTGCTGCCCTGACTTCTGGGACTTCTGCCTCGGCGTGCCACCCCCCTTTCCCCCCATCCAAGGTGGGCACCAGACGGCCAGGGGTGGGTCGCTTTGTCAAGCCCAAACTCAGCAAGGCTCAGGAGCAAGGCTGACACATTGACATTTCCAGGGGGAGGCTTTGTAGAATCTGGGAAAGAGACCCTGCCCGTCTCTCTGCACTTCCGGGAAGTCCCCACTCTGGTCTAACTTGAATCTCTCCAGTAAGATGGAAAAAGAAGAGCCTCGGTCTGTGGGATTTTAAGTTGGCCCAGGAGAAGGGCAGCCTCCTGCCCTTTCTCCCAGTCCTGCCTGTCTCCATATTCTGGACTTAGAAGGTGCTGGCCACACCTGCTGACTCACCCTCAGACTGATAAAGCACACTGGGGTTGGTCAGCGTCATCTTAACAATTCCTCTGCCTTTGCTCAGGATTCTCTACCCCTGAGATGGCTGCTCACACCTGGGAGGTGGGTTAAGTCTGTTCCTGCTCTCAGCTCTCACCACCATCCACTCGCCCTTATGCAAGAGGAGAGTCACTTGAATTCTTTCCCACAATTCCATGGCGCTGCGGGTGTGAGACTGCATACCTGGGTTGTCACCCCAAAGTGCTGTGTCATCTTAGGGGAGTCACTTACCTTCTCTGGGCTTTGGCTTCCCCATACCCCTCCCACTCCCCATCTCCAAACCCCTACTCATTTAAATGGCATAGGATCTAAGGAATGTTGTGGAGGGCATCCAAGAGAAGCAAGAGGGATCCAGGTCGGAGTCACTGAAGAACTTCCCAAGTAGCAGTTGGTGTGTGACCCTGTAGGAGATGTCTTAAGTTATAGCTTGGCTTTAGTTTCAGTGAGGGCGGGTGTGTGTGAGTGTGTGTGTTTGGGAGGGTTCGGGACACCTGACCTCTGAGGACCTGGCCATCTCAACCCGTCGTCTCTGGTCTTGGCTCCACGTCTCTGTCTGACTTTCCTCCCACCAGGATGTATGCACAGGGGTCGCATCTATCCAGTCCTGGGAACCTACTGGGACAACTGTAACCGTTGGTGAGTGTTGGGGGCTTGCCTTGTGGGCTTTGTGGAACAGACTTGATTCAAACCCTATCCCTGTCACTCACTTGCTGGGGGCAAGGCCTTTCCCTTTTCTGAGCCTCAGTTTCCGCATCTGTAACATGGGAATTTTTACACGGACCATGTCAACTTCTGTACCAGTATTCCAACAGCAGTCCCCAGGAGCAGTCAACCATGGATGCCCAGCTCCAGGTGCAGCCCCTCCTGCCTGGGGCTAGGCTACCGCCCCTCCCAACCTTTCTCCCTGTCACGGGAGAGTCCAAGAAGGGGGCGCCAGGAAGGAAACCTCTGACTGCAGCATCCGTTGCCCTGGACCGGATGAGGGTCAGGGATGGCTGAGCTGGCAGCCAGCCAGACTGTAGCAGGGCCTTCCCTGGAATGTGGCCCCTCCTCCTCCCCCAACCCTCCCCACCATTCCCAGTAGGAGGATGAAGGGGTTGGGGTGCCCCCTTACCCTAATCTGAGGCCTGAGATGGGAGGTGCGAAGCCTTGAATCCCTTAATGGAAATAATGGGGACCCTAAGACTTAGAGGAGGAGGCCCTGCACCCACTCCACCCCATGCCCTGGGACCGAGAGGGCCCCAGGGAGGAGGAAACTTTTTGGAATGCATTACGCATAAGCTGTTTCCATTGCCTCACTGGCATGAGGGGTGCCTGGGTCACGGTGAGAGTGGGGACTCGTGCATTTTAGCGTGTGTCTGGGTGACAGAGCATGTGTGTGTGTGCATGCTTTGAGTGTGTGTGACCTGTGTGTGTGTTTCAAAAGATGGAGCATGCTTGCATGATTCTGCTGTTACTGATAGGATGCCTCTGGACATGGAGGGGTTAACACGCTCTCTCGGTCCCTTCCCTAGGGCCTGGCCACCCAGGCCCCCTCTGGAATGCTGGGACCTGCTGCCACCAGTCCTGCCTAGACCTGCTTGGACAGCCCTGGGGGGCAAAGAGGGAGGTGGCAGGAAAGGACTGACCAAGCCACTGCCCTCCCAGGCCAGTTCTGGCTGTGTTCCCTGCACTTGACACCTGAGGGAGGGTGTGGGACAGTGTCTGTGGGCCTCCCAGGCTCTGTGAGCCCTCGAGGATGCTTTCGAGAGTCAGAGGGGGAAGGGAAGGACGAAAGCCTCCCTGAAAGTGCCCCCGCAGCTCCTGGGGCTGGAGATCCCAGCCATACTGGGTCCTCATCCCCTTGAGGCTCCTTAAAAGGCAACAAGGGAGGCGGGAGCCTTGGGCGGGCTTGAAAGGATGCAGTTTAGCATCTTGTCATAGCAGAGTTATGAGCTTGTAAAAGCACTATAGAATTCATAGAATTCAACTGTTCAGTCGACACCTGTTAGAGACCTACTATGTGCCAGGTGCTGTGCTGGGCCAAGGAGATGCAGCCAGAATGCGGCAGACAGTCCTTGTCCCTGCACTGGAGCCTCTAGTCGAATGGTGACACAAATAATAAACCTGTCATTACAACCTTACAGGTGTGATGGGGGGAAAAGAGGTTATTGGGGCACCCTAGTTTAGAGTGGGGTGGGGGCGAGGGAAGGCTACTCCGGAAGGGATATTTATGCAGATACCAGGCAGATGAGAGCATGAGTGGCCCAGGCCCAGAAGGAGGGAACATGGGGGGAAATGGCTTGTGGAACGGCCAGGAGGTGGGACCGAGCTCATTGCAGCTGGAGCTGTGAAATGGGGAGAGAGGCCCCGAGGAGGGGCAGGCTGCATCCCGTGGGTCTCATAAGCTGTGCCAAGGATTTTGCATTTTGCTCTAAGTGTCGTGCACAGCCCCTTGGGGAGCACACAATCTGATTTGTGTTGTTCAAAGATCTCTCTGGCTTTAAGAGAGGGGTGTGTGTATTGGGCGGAGGGAATCACAATGAAGCAGGGAGCCTGGTTAGGAAGCCACTGCGGGGGGTCCAGGTGAGAGGGGATAAGGGGCCAGAGTAGGGTGGTGGTGGTGGAGGGGTGAGAGGCAGGTGGATTCGGAGTCTTTCATGACCGGCTCATAGGGCAGGCTGGTGGTAGGTGGGTATGAGTGAGGGGCAGGCGGTAGGGGAGACACCACGGACCACATGGAGTTCTGGCTTGAACAGTTGGGTAGATAAGGTGCCGTTTTCTGAGTTGAGGATGTTAAGGGAGGAACAGGTTTGGGGGAAGATAGTTTGGCCATTCTGAGATGCCTTTCACACACCCAGAGGAGCTGTCAGGAGGCCAGCTGGATAGGAGTCTGAAACTCAAGGGGGTGGGGAGTTGGGGTTCCTGTAATGAGAACAATCATGGAAGATAACAATTCTTGAGCACATCACATGGTCCAGGCCCTGGGCTGAGTACTTTGCAAGCTTGCCTTTTAATCCCTGGAAGGTGGTACTATTATTATCCTCATCTTACAGACAACATTGAGGGAGAGTTTAAAATAACTTACCTAAGGTCACATGACTAGTCAGCTAGACTCTGAACCCTGGATTCAATTCAGAATCCATGCTCTTAATCACTTCACTGTACTGCCCCATTCATTCATTCATTCATTCCACAAATATCTATTGGGTGGCTACTATGTGCTAGGTTTTGTTTTTAGGCACTGAAGGTATCAAACAATACCTGCCCTCAAGGACCTTAGATTCTGTGAAGAAACAGGTATAGACAATATAAATAACTAAAGATATAATATGTCAGATAGTCATGACAGGCTGCGGAGAGAAGAAAACAGGGAGGCAGGGTAGGAAGGGTGGAGGATGCTGAGTTAGGGTGGCCAGGGCAGGCCGCCCTGAGAAGGTGACATTTGAATAAGGACTTAGAAGAAGTGAGAGGGGCCATGAGGATGTTGGAGGAAGAACCGTGCAAAGGCCCGGGGGCAGGAGCACGGCTGGTGTCAACAGTCAGGACCAGCCTGGCTGGGACCTCAGGAACCAGGACGGGGACGAGGGGGTCAGAGAGGGGACACGAGGACAGATCGTGCAGGGCCTTGTTGGCGCTGGAAGGACTTTGGCTCTTATACTTGATGTGAAGCCAGTGGCAGGTTTTGGGCAGGGGAATGGCATGATATGATTTGGGTTTAACAGGATCGCTTGGGCAGCTGTGTTAAAAATATACCGAAGCGGGGGAGGGGGCACTGGGCAGACTCGAGGAGAACAGTGAGGAGGCTACAGCAGAATCCAAGTGAAAGGCGATTGGACCATGGCGGCTGCGGAAAAGAATGAGACATGGTTTGGATTCTGGATGTGTTTTTAAGGTAGAGTCAAGACGATTTGCCAATGAATCGGGTTAGCAAGTGAGAGAGGGTCCAGGGTGCCTCCCAGGCTTTTGGCCTGCACTCCAGGAGAGGATGGAGTGCCATTTTCGAGGACTGTGGCAGGCGCAGGCCTGGGGGTAGGGGAGAACAGGAATTCGGTTTGGGATGTGGTGAGTGTGACCTGTTAGACACCCAGGAGGTGATGCGGTGTAGCAGTAAGATCCTTGAATCTGGAGTTTAGGGAGAGATCTGAGAAGCAGATACAAACGTGAGAATCATAAATTTGAGATTGACATTTAAAGCCACCAGGCTGGATGGGATCATCTGGCGGTCCTCTCATAGGTGCTGGTGCAGAATTTCAGGCCCATGTTGACCTCTGAGGCCTCCTCCCTTCCAAGGATGCCCAGCACCGCCTCACCCCTTCCTTTCCCCTGACCTTCCAGCACCTGCCAGGAGAAAGCGCGGTGGGAGTGTGACCAGGAGCCATGCCTGGTGGACGAGAACATGATCAAGGCCGTCAACCAAGGCAACTATGGGTGAGAGGCCCTAAAAATGCCCCGAGTGGGCACACATGCACGTGCACACACATACACATGTATGTTCTGCCCGAGATGCGTGTCCTGCCAGGCACACCCACACTCAGATCTTATTCATGTGTACATTTAGCTGGTAGGCATCTCTCCCGCCCACGTGCGCATACCTCCAGGACCCCCAGCCTTGGCCGGTCTGTGACCTCCATCCCCTCTCTTTCAGGTGGCGGGCTGGGAACCACAGTGCCTTCTGGGGCATGACCCTGGATGAGGGCATTCGCTACCGCCTGGGCACCATCCGCCCGTCTTCCTCCGTCACCAATATGAATGAGATTCATGTAAGTCCATCCCTGCCCACAATCCTGCCATCTCCTCTTGGCCTACCACCCCAGGGACCCTGGCACCCTGTGCCCTGCTTCTCCAAGGGCCTAGGCCTGTCCCCCACCAATAGGCTGTGTATCCCTGGACAAGGGACTCCCCTTCTCTGGGCCTTGGGTTTCTGCCTATAACAAGATGTGCTGCACTGCAGGAACTGATGCTCAGATTCTGAGTTTTGTGGTCCCAGCATCTGACCCTCCCTAGCTTCTCTGGCCCCTCCGGCTTGGGAAAAATGTCATTGGTCCCAGTATGGCTGGGTTAGGGCCCTAAGGGCCAGGAGGTCACCTTGGTATTTTGGGAAGGGAGGGACAGACACTCCTCCAGCTTTGGCCAGAGAGCAGCAATTCTCGGAAACAAGCACCATCTCAGCAGAACCCCCAGGGAGGAGGGGGTTTCACCCTTCCCACCAGTGGGACCCTCCAGAGGGAGAAATGAGAACCAGACCCAGAACAGTCAAAGGGCGAGGAAGAGAGCTTGAGCGGGACACATGCCGGAGGCTCCTTCCATCAGTGGCCGGCAGGGAGGAGGCAGTGACTGGCCAGAGCGGCCCTCCCTGCAGAGGGAGCTCAGCTCAAGGCTGAGGTGACCAGACCCTGCCCCTGCCCTTACTCCCCTGGGCCTCCGGCTATTTTCTGCCTCCTGCTGTTTGCCTTGGCAGCCTGCCCAGTCACGGGACCTTACTGCTTCTTCCCTCCCCTGCCCTTTGGGGCCTGAAGCCCAAGGTCCTGGTGGAAAGAAGGATGTAGCAGATCAGAAGGTACAGAGGAGGAAAGAGGCAGGGGTTGAGGATGGAAAGTGGCCCGACCACTTCCCTATTCCTGGCTTCAATTGCCTCACCTGTAAAACAGGACTAGTCACCCCCCACCTGACACTAGAGAGGCACTAAATGGTGTCTGGGTCTTCCTCTGGGTCACCGTGGAGGTTGCTGGACTCTCTCAGCAACAGAGGGCTCAAGATCAAACTGCAGAAGGCCCTGGACTTTTTTTTTTAACAGCTTTATTGGAGTATAATTGCTTTACAGCGGTGTGTTAGTTTCTGCTGTATAACAAAGTGAATCAGCTATGCATATACATATATCCCCATATCTCTTCCCCCTTGCGTCTCCCTCCCACCCTCCCTATCCCACCCCTCCAGGCGGTCACAAAGCACCGAGGCCCTGGACTCTCGGGAGACCTCCAATGCCTAGGGCCCCTGAGGGGCAGTCTGGGGCAGAGGCAGGAGGCAGACAGAGTGACCTTTTCCTTGCAGACAGTGCTGGGCCCAGGGGAGGTGCTGCCCAGAGCCTTCGAGGCCTCTGAGAAGTGGCCCAACTTGATCCACAACCCTCTTGACCAGGGCAACTGTGCAGGCTCCTGGGCCTTCTCCACGGCAGGTATGTTCAAGGGCAGGGGCTGGCCAGGTGGGAAAGGAGGGCAAAGGCCTGAGCCCCCTGACAGCCCCTCTACCTCCCCTCCCACCAGCTGTGGCATCTGATCGAGTCTCAATCCATTCTCTGGGGCACATGACACCTGTCCTGTCACCCCAGAACCTGCTGTCTTGTGACACGCACAACCAGCAGGGCTGCCGCGGTGGGCGACTTGACGGTGCCTGGTGGTTCCTGCGCCATCGAGGGTGAGCAGCAAGGGGGTAGGGAAGAGGGCATGAGGCGGGGGTCTTAGGAAGGGAAAGCCTGCAGGAAGGGCCTGGGCCAGGCTGCCCCATGCCCACTCTGTCCCCGCTCCCTCCCGCTGCCCCTGCAGGGTTGTGTCTGACCACTGCTACCCGTTCTCGGGCCATGGGTGGGACGAGGCTGGCTCCGCACCCCGCTGCATGATGCACAGTCGGGCCATGGGTCGGGGCAAACGGCAGGCCACCGCCCGCTGCCCCAGTAGCTATGTCCATGCCAATGACATCTACCAGGTCACTCCTGCCTACCGCCTCGGCTCCAACGTAAGTCTGCACTTGGGTGAGGGGGCAAAGGCAGGAGAGCTGGAAGGTTGGCCAAAGGCTGAAGCCTCGCTCGCGCCTGATGGATACTCTCCTCCCCACCCCCTCACCCTCCAGGAGAAGGAGATCATGAAGGAGCTGATGGAGAATGGCCCTGTCCAAGGTAAATGCCCCTCATCCTGCCCCCTGATTCCAGAAGCTTGTGCCTGCTTGACACTGGGCACAGAGGCACAGGTGGTCCGTACAGCATTGAGCAGCAAGTCCATTGGGGCCAGGAGTGGGAAAAACCATGTCCCTTCCCCAGGAGCAGCACCTGGAGGGGGCACTTAGAGTCTTGGTACCAGAGGCCCCGGGGCCTGGGCATGCATCTCCAGGCTTGGGTATCAGTGCCTGTGCTGATGGGCTGAGCCAGCCCCATTTTGACCTCTGCCCACAGCCCTCATGGAGGTGCATGAGGACTTCTTCCTGTACCAGAGCGGCATCTACAGCCATACCCCAGTGAGCCTTGGGAGGCCGGAGCAATACCGCCATCATGGGACCCATTCGGTCAAGATCACAGGGTGAGGGCCTTGGTGGGCAGGGGGGTTGGGGGCAGCAGGGCTTGCACTGGGGCCTCTGAGTCTGCCTTGAGTCCTTACCACCTCTCTGCAAAGCTCCATTTCATAGGGGAGGAAACCGAGACTCAAAAAGAGGAGGTACTTGCCCTGGGTCACACCAAGAGTTAGGGGCCTTTTAAGGTGTTCTAGAACTCTTCCTTCCTTACACACTGGGAAAACTAACTCCAAATGAAATACAGACAAGGATTCAAGAGTTGCTCAACCTCTCCCCAGCTCAGCACCTGTCCCAGCTCTGCCTGACTCACTCCCCCAGCCCTCAGTTTCCCCAGCTGATATAAGAGGCAATGCTAGAGTCACTGATTTCAATAGTCCAACCAATGAAATGTACTTTGCACACACACACCGCCCCCTGCCCCCCATCCCCCACCAGGTGAGGAGGGAGGGCAGGCAGATGTATGAGGTCCCAGAGAACTGGTCGCTGGGATGTGGATCCCTGGAGGGTGGAGGCCCAGTTTCCCTCCTTTTCTGCTTCCCCCTCCAGTTGTCCCTTTGGGACCGTCCCCACACCAGGCACAGGTGCACAGAATTAGAGATGTGGAGACTGAGGGAGGTGCAGAGAGGGACAGAGAGCTGCCCAAGTCCTGAGGGTGCACCCAAGTCACCAATGGCAACAGGGGCCCGGGCAGGGAAGGCCGCGGGGCGGGAGCTCCTGAAAGCAGGTGAATCAGCGCCCTTCCCCCTCCGGCTCTGCCCCGCAGGTGGGGGGAGGAGACGCTGCCCGACGGAAGGACGCTCAAGTACTGGGTGAGTCCCTGCGCCGCGTGCCCTGCGGCCGCTGTCACCTTCCCCCGGACCTCCTGTCCTCTTCCCCGACTCCAGTTCCCCTCCTCACGGCTCCTTCTCATTCCCAGACGGCGGCCAACTCATGGGGCCCAGCCTGGGGAGAGAGGGGCCACTTCCGCATCGTGCGCGGCGCCAACGAGTGCGACATCGAGAGCTTCGTGCTGGGCGTCTGGGGCCGCGTGGGTATGGAGGACATGGGTCACCACTGAGGCCGCGGGCACCACGCCGGGAAGAGCCCTCTGTGGGAAAGCAGCCCCCCCCCGCCCGCCCGCCCGCCCGCCCGACGGAGATCCGGGCCCCAGGGGCCTAATCCTCGCGCGCGAGGGTTCCGCTGACGCTGACGCAGCGCCCGGCGTGGGAGCCTCGGACAGGCGAGGCTGGCGGAGCCCCCAGACCTCCCAGCGGGGGCCGGGCAGGGCCTGGCCGGGAAGGAGCAAGACCACCAAAGCTAGGACACCCCCTTCTCCGGCCCCACCACTCCACCCCACCCTTGTACTCTTATTTCTCAAAGATATTTATTTTTCTTTTCACTGTTTTAAAATAAAAACAAAGTATTGATAACTATGTATCTTGGAACTTCTGGATGTGGAGAGCCAGGCCAGAGTTTGGGTGGCATATGGTTAGACAGCAGAAAGGACTGCCTAAAGCCATGCTGGTTGGCGGGGGTGGGGGGTGGGGTGGACCAGAAATCTTAGCCTCCATTCAGCCCTAATTGTCAGTGGCCCTGGACACTGACCCACTTGGAGGTGGGGCATGGATGGCATGGCTTCTGGCCCCTAGAGAGTCGTGGGCCCGTGGGAACCACTTCTCAGACGCTGAGTCAGCGCTGCCTGAGGCGGGGGAATCCAACCCACCAATCAGCAGAACTGGTGCCAGTGCCCAGCAGGCAAGGGGGGCACAGCCCCACAGAAGCTGGAGCCTCTGTCTCTGCAGATCAGCCTCTCCAAGCCACCCAGGCAAAGGGGAGCCCCCTGCTTCCCCTACCCCTAGGCCAGGCTGGGCCTGCCTCTCTGAGCCCTCTCCCTCCCCCACCTCCCCGTGCTCCCAGTGCCTGGAGAATTAAGTCCAGGCCTCGGCCTGGCATTCAAGGCCATCAGGACCCACCCCACCAGCCTCCTCACCAGCTTCTTCACCCAGTGCCCAGGCGACTCCAGAGTCCTCACTGCTCACTAGTGTCCAGTACACACGCAGACCACTGGGCATTTGCACATGCCACTCTCAGTCCAGATGCCCTTCCGTTCCACCCCCTCCCCTGTCCCACTGCTGTTTCAAAGCCAACTCCAGGGTTTCTTCAATCAGACAGTACTGGTGGAGAGTAACTGATGTGCCAGGTGCCGTGCAAGGGACCCACGAGTCCCCAAACCACCGCAACCCAACTTAGCATGGCTTAGACACCCCCTCCCTGAGCTCATCTGCATCCTGCCCTTTCACCAGTATTTCACGTATCCTTCTTACGCTGGAAGTTCCTTGAGGGCAGCGACTGGGTCTGGTTCATTGATGAGTCCTGGTACCCACACCTGTACACTGGATAAGGTGGTGTTACAGTTTGTGGAATGGTTGAATGAATATAACCCATTCTTTCCCCCCCATTCCCTTCTCAAGACTCCCTCCTCAGCCCACCCCTCTAGGCACCGAGGTCAGTGTGAAGCCCTGCCTTTCCAGGAGCTCAGCAAGGCTGTGCCTGGTGATGGGGCCTCCCATGGCAGGAATCCTCCTTGCCCCCACCCCCAGCTAAACAGGAAGGCAGGGGAGCCAGAGTCGCTGAGCAGAGGCAGCAGGGAGGTCTGTCCGCTGGCAGGCAGCCCCTCAGGGCCAGCCTTGTCGCCTGGGCTGCTTGGGCATCACCTGAAAGGAATGCGGGGTGACCGATAAGCCGCTGCCTTTGTTTCATTTCCTGTTTGCTAGGACGTCCCGAGCCGGCTCCCCTGGCTGGCCCGCCTGTCCCCAAGGAGCCAAGGCTGGCCCGGGGCCCTGGGGACAACGAAGGGAGGGGAGTCCTGAGCAGGGGTGACGGGGGCTGCCCAGTTACTACCCCCTCTGCGGCTTTGGCTGCCAGACGCGCCCACCGTTTCCATCCCGCTGGAAAAACCCCGGTCCAGGGGCGGGGCTGGAATTTTCTACAAGGACCTTTGGCGGAAGCAATGGGGGTTGGGAAAGGGAGGGGAACAGGGGTGCGGCTGGGTCTCCAGGCTCTTAGCTCTGCCAGCCCTGCTGGGAGGCCTGACCCTGTGGACCCAAGTGGGGTCGGCCCAGCTCTGTCCCTGGGCCGGGGGCCCCAGGCCCGCAAGGTCCGCCGTGTGAATGGGGCTGGGGAGGGCTTAGCGGGTGCCTTGTCAGCCACCCCTGGTTCTCTTAAAGAGAACCAACACTCAATGAACATGTTGTTGTAAAGGGAGAGGCAAACCAAGGACCTCCAACCACGTTACTGCCCTTGAGTGGGTCCAGAAAGAAATCCTGGCACCCCAGCACCCTGCTGTGTGTCCTGAGGCCAGTCCCTTGCTCTCTCTGAGCCAAGGGCGTCCTTAGACAAACCTGAGTTTGAACGCCTACTCTGCTTGTTCCGCACTGGCTATGAAATCTTGACCTCTCAGAGCCTCTGTTTTTCTATCTTTAATGGGGATAATAATACTCACCTCCTGGAGTTATTGGGAGGATTAAAAGAGACAAAGCATGCTAAGCATTTAGCACCATGCTTGGAGCTTATTAAGGGCTCAATAAATGGTAACAGCTCCAGTCTTCTAAAGGTGGGGGTGGACTTGATAATGTAAATGTTTTTCATAATGAGCTAAACGTTTATTTAGTGCTTAACCGCAACCTTCTGACAACACGTTGTTCTGAGTGTTTTACATATATTATCTCATTTAATACTAAAAATAAGCCCCTATTTCCTTATTTTGCAGATAAGGAACAGAACCATAGAAGGTTGGTTGAGGCAGGATTAAACCCAGGCTGTCTGACTTCTCATACCAATCAGCTTTGTACTAATAGTGGTTGTTTCGTCCAATGTCTTTTTCCAAGTCCTTTCCCTGGTTGACAAACTCTTATTCATCCTTCAAAACCCAGCTCAAATGTCTCTCCTCTGGAAAGCCTTTCCTGGTGTCCACCTTCTAGACCTCCAGGGACTCCAGCATACATCCCTGGCACAGACAATTTTTCCTCCCACAAAATGTTGGGACAGGAGTTTTTTTCTTAGTCTCGTCCTTTCTTATGCGCCAAATGTTCTGCTTGGGCATTCATTCTGGTCTCCCATGGAGCTCTGCAGGGTCCCGAGGCACCTGACTTTTGTTTCCCGAGAACTGCTGAGTTACATCACTTCACTAGTGCTGATGCTTCACATCTTCCCGGCATCTTGCCAAACCCCATCCTTGCCAGGTGCCCATTAAGGGAAAGGAATCCATGCCTACTGAGTCTGCAGTGGGCCAGGCCTTGGGCTGAGCGCTTCACACACTTTAGCTCATTTGATCCTACAAACAGCCCTGTGAAAAAGTGTATCTTTAGAAACCAATGCCAACAAGTGAGGTGACCCTGGGAATCTAAGGGAGGGTTGAACTTCCAGATTGTGAGCAGGGCTAGTGGACCCAGGCACAGCCAGAACTAGGGATCCAAATCCTGCCAGGACTCACTCACATACTCTGTCTCTCTCTCCCCTGCCTCTCCCTCTGTAGACGAACTCTGCCATGAGGTAGGACATTTGACCAATGACAACTCCTGAGCCTCTCACATTTTCACAGCCATCGTCTCAGTTTTGACTCAAAACAGAACAGAACAGGGAAGGTTTCCAATTGGCCCAGCTCTAATCAGGTGTCCACCTGTGGGCCAACCATCTATAGCCAAGGGACAGGATCACAGATGCCATGACTGCCCTGGCTGAACCAGTGTTTGGAGGAGAAGATCCTAAAGGGGAAGACTGCTGTTCCGGGGGAAAGGAGGGATGCTGACCAGATGATAGAAACAGTCCATCATAGCTAGGGACTGCTGTTACCGCCATTGGACAGATAAGGAGATAGAGGCTCAGGGAAGCATGGGATTGGTCAGGTCACTTAGCTGATAAGTGGTGCAGCTGGATACAGCCCACACTGCCTACCACTGAATTTGTAGATCAACCCAGAAAGATGACTTTGTGGGTCAGACAATGAAATGTTCCTCCCCCAGCTTCTCCCTGATGACTCATTCCTGAAGGCTGGGAGATAACTTTTCTAGAATCCCACCCATTTTGTGAAAATTCTGTGGCTCTGACACTAACACCCGAGGCAGTCTTCCCAAAGTAAAGCAAAGCTGAGTCTGAGCAGGTCTTCCAGGAGAGCATCCTGCTTCCTGCTCCAAGGGGAATAGCACGGTCCCCACCGTGGGATGTGATGAGATGCTTTAACAGGAGCTGTTTGTTTTGAGGGCAGAGGTATGAGTGAATGAATGGGTGCACACAGGCAGGGCCCAGAAGCACGGTCAACGTTGGCAGCAGCGCCCCCTGCTGGCTGAATCTGCACCGCACCCACCACAGCCCAGAGAAGCGAAGAGCAGGGACCTGGGAGACACCTGGAACTGAGCAGCTACCCGCATGCACATTTCACAGACTCCCTGGGTGAGTCCTCATAACTGCTCCATGAAGCCTGGAGACCGGCCCAAGGAGACAAACAGAAAGGGGCAGAACTGGGAATGCATCTCATTCTGTTGGACTCCAGGGCCCCCCCACTCTGCACCTCTCACCCAGATGTTGTGCCCCAGCCTGGCCAGGAGAGGGCTTTGAGGTTCCTGTGGCTCTGTCACCTGTGGCTCTGTCCTCCACTCAGGCTCCCCTGTCTCCCCCCAGCACACACAACCTCCCTAGGAAAGCCTCTAATTCAGAGCCAGACAGACCCAGGCTCAAAGCCAGGCCACACTGGACTCCCCGAAGCTCACTTTCCACTCTGAACCTCAGTTTCCTAGTCTGTAAAATGGGAACAGTTATCTCTGCCGTCTCTGTGTGGGAGCTGACCAAGATTGAACATTTCCCTAAGAATGAGGAAATGAGGGAAACAAGCTGGGCCCACGGAGAGTCAGACTGAAGAAACTGGTACCTAATGAATCAGAGCAGAGATGTGCAGTCACCTTAAAGGGCCAGGCTGACTCTGGGTCTTGCAGAAGCTGACAGTCCTAGGTGAAAGTACTAACCCATCTAAAGTAACAAAGCACCCTCAGACAAAGGTGAGTCCCCGTGATCCTGAGATACTGAGTTTGTCCAGGGAGAGGCTGCTCTGGCCATCAGACCAGTGGCCAAGCTGAGTCTGTGTTACGATGGACAAGGTGGGTGTTATTGATGGGCTTTGAGTAGTTCCTTCCTCCGAGACAGGGTAGTGTTCTGGAGACCTGGATGCAGGGTCTTAGACTGGGGCCATTAACCCAGGGTCTCAGCCTCAAATGTCTTTGGGACTAGGCAGATACAAGGTGAGCCAGGAGTGTCGGAATAGGGAATAGCAGGGCCTGCGTCCAGCATGTATTGGAGCGTGCGCGCTTGCCTAAAGGCACTCAGAATCAATGACTTTTAAACACATGATGCCAGCCTGCATCACTCAAGGTCCCAACAGGAAATGGCGCGTTCTATTGAAGAGAACTTGGGCAGAGTTTATTGTCAAAAGGAATAATGACAAAGTAGGGCATAGGGGAGTCGCAAGAGCTCTGAGGCTAGCAATAGCATAGCTTTCATTCCCCTAGGCCGCAGGGTCAAAGGGAGGGAGCGGTGACCAGGCTCTGATGGAGAGTTATGTAGACCAAAGGTGACCTCATGGTGAAGGGGCAGGGGAATAAATACCTCAACCTCACCCTTTCCCCTCCCTCTCCTCTCGTGCTGGCTCCTCATTTACCAAACCCCACAGGAACCGTGGCTGTGGACTTGCACATGGACAAAAAATAAAGTTCTATCTTATTTAAACCACTGTTTTTTAGGGTCTTTTGAAACAGCAATCTAGCCCTAACCAACACACACATAAAAGGAAACATCTGCCAAGAAGATATAATAGTCATGAACTTATATGGATCACAAACTTATATGTATTTTGGTGAAACATATAAAGCAAATCTGTCAGAACCACAAGGAGAAAGGCAGGAATCTATAAACAAAGTGGGAAATTCTTTTTTCAAAGTGGGAAATTCTAATTAAGCTTTCTTAAAACCAGTGGATCAAATAGCAAAACATTAGTAAAGATACAGAAGTTAGGACAATGTAATTAAGAACTTCATCTGCTAGATAAACACAAACTTTACACCTCCTTACACACAGAATAACCATTGTTTTCAAGTTCACATGGAACACTTTTAAAAATACCACATATATGGCCATAAAGGAAGTCTAAAATTTTTTTAAAGAATCAGTTTCATTGGGACTTCCCTGGTGGCGCAGTGGTTAAGAACCCGCCTGCCAATGCAGGGGACATGGGTTCGAGCCCTGGTCCGGGAAGATCCCACATGCCGTGGAGCAACTAAGCTCACGTGCCACAGATACTGAGCCTGCAAGCCACAACTAATAAAGCCCATGCACCACAACGAAGAGTAGCCCCCGCTCACCGCAACTAGAGAAAGCCCGCACGCAGCAATGAAGACCCAACGCAGCCAAAAATAAATAATAAATAAAATAAATTAATTTTTTAAAAAAAGAATCAATATCATTCAGTCATGTTCTCTAGCCCCAATATGATAAAATTAGAAACCAACAATAAAATGTTGGCCAAGGAAATCCAATATGTTAAGTTAAAAACTCGTTTCTTGGGCTTCCCTGGTGGCGCAGTGGTTGAGAGTCCGCCTGCCAGTGCAGGGGACACGGGTTCGTGCCCCGGTCTGGGAAGATCCCACAGGCCGCAGAGCGGCTGGGCCCGTGGGCCATGGCCGCTGAGCCTGCGCACCCGGAGCCTGTGCTCTGCAACGGGAGAGGCCACAACAGTGAGAGGCCCGCGTACCGCAAAAAAAAAAAAAAAAAAAAAAAAAACAGGAAAGATTGGGACTTCCCTGGTGGTGCAGTGGATAAGACTCCGTGCTCCCAATGCAGGGGGCCTGGGTTCGATCCCTGGTCAGGGAAGTAGATCCCACATGCATGCTGCAACTAAGAGTTTGTATGCCACAACTAAGGAGCACGTGAACCGCAACTAAGGAGGCCGGGAGCTGCAACTAAGGAGGCTTGGAGCCGCAACTAAGGAAACCACATGCTGCAATTAAGGAGCCGGCACTCCACAACTAAGGAGCCTACCTGACACAACTAAGACCCGGTGCAACCAAATAAATAAATAAATATATTTTTTGAAAAAACAGGAAAGATTGGCAACAAATGAATTCAGCATCCAACTCAAGATTTTAGGAAGAGACTGTCAGAAAACCCAAAGAGAGTAGAAGAAAGGAAATAATAAAGTAGAAAATAATGATATGGAAAATAACAAAAAGTTGAACTAATTCTTTAAAAGTCAATAAAATAAATTATTAGCACAAAATACACAATATTGGGAACAAAAAGAAGGCTATGACCAGCGATGCAACCAAGGTTTTAAAAAAATCACTAAAAAACGCATGAGGACCTAGTGTTCTGGCAAGATATCAGATTAAGAAAATATGAAAAACTCAGGAAGTAAACCCAGAAGGATGGAATAGATTACAAGAAGTGGGAGCAAAAAACCAAAAAAGATTAAATGTGGGAAATTCAAACAAGCATGGACTTTATAAAAAATAATTTTAAAGGCTGACTTGGGGGATAAAATAAACAAGGTAGACTAAAAACTGGAAAACAATCAAATTATAGGCAGGAAGCTATGATCAGAGTTCAAAAGCATTCTAAGGTCCTTGATTGTTCTAGAAGAATTGATTAACTTTAGACTTTATTAACTGAAGTATGCACGTTAAAATTTTAAGGATGACTAATGAAAGAACAGAAATAGAATGTATTCTAAACCAGCAGAGAGGAAACAAAGGGAATGCAGACAGTCCAATCAGTTCACCCCCAGGCAGGAAATGACAAATGCAAGAAGCAAAGGTAGTCAGTTTCCAAGATGGCCCCAGTGATCACTGCCTCCTGGGACCCATACCCTCATGTTATCCCCTCCCATAATGTGTAGACTGGACTTAGTGACTAGTTTCTGTTCAACAGAATGTGGTAGAAGTGATGGTATGTCACTTCCAAGCAGGGCTGGCTTTCTGGGAGTACAGCCTGTGCTCTCACACAGGGTAACTTCCTCAGAAGGGCTCCATGCTCTGTTTAATGTTCTGCTCTCACTGACTTGAAATTCCTAACAATTTTTAAATAAGGGGCCTCCCAAATTTTGTAGCCAGTTTTGCTTCCAAGATCAGATTATAAAAAGGGTTACCAGATGTTATTCAGGAAGCCCAGTCAAATCTGAATTTTGAATAAGCATGAATGATTTTTTAGTATAAGTACGTCCCATACAAATGTTGAAATATTATCTGAAATTTAAATTTGACTGGGTATCCTGTGTTTTTATTGGCTAAATCTGGCAACCCTATTAGAAAGGAACGGTGGCTTCCAGTTTGGTTGCTCTTTCTCTGAGCTCTCTCTCTCACCTTTCTCACATCACTCACCCTGGGGAAGACATGTATAAGTTACCCTACGGAGAAGCCCATGTGGTGAGGAACTGAACACTCCAGCCTCCAGCCATGTGAGTGAACTTGGAAGCTGATCCTCAACAGACCCTTCTGATGGCTGCATCCCTGGCTGACAGCTTGACTGCAATCTCCCAGAGAGCCTGAGCCAGAATCATCTAGCTACATGGTTCCCGGACTCCTGACCCCAAGAAACTGTGTAGGATAGTAAATGTTTCTTGTTTTGAGCTCCTCAGTTTTGGGGTGATTTGTTACAGAGCAATCAATAACAATTGATAATACTCATGGTAAATGGGAAACACAAAATAAGATATAGAAATAAAATCTTAAGTGCTGGCGATCACACTAAATGTAAATGAACTGATTTCATCATTGAGTAGATTATCAGTGTGAATGAAAACACAAAATTCAGCTACATGCTGTTCATGAGAGATACGCTTAAAACAAAAATATGGAAATATTGAAAGCAAAGATATGAAAAAATATACCCCAGGTATAACAGACACAGTCTATTTTCTGACCAACAGCATGCCCCAAATCTTTTGCTCTTTGCTGTACAATCCTGATTTTTTTTTTTTAAGGCAGTAGGCAGAGATCTGTTGGTCCAGGAGGAGTGCCTTTACCCCAGGCCAGTTTATTTCTATTTTGTTTCTTTTCAAAAGTTGAAGTAGGGCTTCTCTGGTGGCACAGTGGTTAAGAATCCACCTGCCAATGCAGGGGACACAGGTTCGAGCCCTGGTCCAGGAAGATCCCACATGCCGCGGAGCAACTAAGCCCATGTGCCACAACTACCAAGCCTGTGCTCTAGAACCTGTGAGCCACAAGTACTGAGCACACGCACCACAGCTACTGAAACCCGTGCACCTAGAGCCGGTGCTCTGCAACAAGAGAAGCCACTGTAATGAGAAGTCTGCACACCACAACAAAGAGCAGCCCCTGCTTGCCACAACTAGAGAAAGTCTGCTCACAGCAACGAAGACCCAACGCAGCCAAAAATAAATAAATAAATAATTTTATTTTAAAAAATTGAAGTATAGTTGATTTACATGTCATGTTAGTTTCAGGTGTACAGCACAGTGATTCAGATAAATATATATGTATATATATCTGAAATATATATATGTATATATATGTGTGTGTGTGTATGTATATATATATATACATACATACACACACACAGACATATATATATTCTTTCTCAGATTCTTTTCCTTTATAGGTTATTACAAAATATTGAGTATATTTCCCGGTGCTATACAGTACCCAGTTTATTTCTTGTAGTGTAAAAGTACGAGCTCCAAAAGATGTATCATGATTTGGTCTAAGCCAATTGTGGAATCTCATTTCTCTTGGTCAATGATTAGGGAAAATGTGCTCATGTGACCCAGTTCTGGGAAATGAGATGTATAAGGGAAATCTTCTGGGAAATGTTTCCTTCCTTTTCCCTTTCTCCTGCCTGATACATGGACACAATGTCTGAATGAGTAGCAGTCTTTTTGCCATCTTGACATAACGCATGTGAGCACAAAGGCTCACAAGCTAATGCTGATGAAGAAGAAATGCAGAGCCAGCCTGGGTACCTGATGGCATCACAGAGCAGCTAAAATAATGCCAACAGGAGTCTAACTCTGGAATTTTTGTTGTTTAAAGGAAATATACCCCACTTTGTTTCAGCCTTTGTAGTTGAGGTTTGTTATTTGCAGCTAAATGCATTCCTAACAGGCACATCAGATGAATAATAAGCCAAAGGAAACTGGTGTAGCTTTAGAAATATCAGATGAAATGCACTTTAAGTCAAAAGGCATGATTTTGAGGATGAGAGGATCATTACATAATGGTCAACAAGTAAATGTTGCCAGGGAGATATAATTCTGAACTTTTTGAATCTAACAGCATGGCCCTCAGATTATATTTTTCCTATGAAAGGACAGATAGTAAATATTTTAGACTTTTCAGGTAATACAGTCTCTATCTCAACTTATCTTCACAATAGTAGTAAGAAAGCAACCACAGATAACACATAAGCAAAAGAACATGGCTGTGCTCCAATAAAGCTTTATTTACAAGAACAAGGAGTGGGCCAAATTTGGTCCACATACCATAGTTTGATACAAAGCAAAACTTGAGACAATTTCAAAGAAAGATGAATGGATTCACAACCCTCCCAAGTATTTTATCTTTCCTTTCTCCATAGTTACTAAATCAAGCAGCCATAAGATTAATAGATATGCAGAAAATTTGAATAGCATAATTAAGAAGCTTGTTCAAACAATCAGAAAATTGACATTCTTCTCATACAATAAGGGAAATTTTATAACAATTGATCACATACTAAGTCATGAAGCAAGTCTGCCCACAGAGTGAAGAACTGATATTGTATAGGCCATCTTCTATGATTACAATAAAATGAAATGAGAAACCCATCACAAAAAGATAACCCTAAGTTTGAAAATTAAAATCATACCTCCAAATATTTAATAGGACAAAGAAAAAATACAAAATTAGGAATTGGCTGACAATGAAAGCATTACATTTTGAAATTTGAATGCAGCTAAAGCAATCCTTGAGGGGTATGCATATTCTTAAATACATTTATTAAGGATTGCACATTAGTAAAGATTTCATATTAATGAGCTGAACATCCAACTTAGGAAACTGGAAAAAAAACATAATAACATCCTCTCAAATAGCAGAAAATAGTGACAGACTCTGGGAGGGCTCATGCCAAGGAGTACTTCCCAGAACTTCTGCTGCCAGAGTCCTTGTCCCCACGGTGAGCCACAGCCCCCCCACCTCTGCAGGAGACCCTCCAACACTAGCAGACATTAGGAAATCATTGGTCTCTGACTGCGACACACATACTTCATGCATTTGTCACTGGTCTCTGGCATTTGAAGATGATGCTGCTGAGAATGGTTACCACCTACATGTGCAGTTGCAGCTACAAATTCTGAGCAGTGAGAGAAAAACCTCCAGGGGAATATTATTGAGAATTTTACACAATGGCAATCTATCAGGAAAGGCCAGTCCACGTTAAGGAGAATGAAAACTGAGAAGAATTGTTGGAAGTCACTTCACAAAGGTAAATTGCTGTGAACAGAGGAGAGAATTTGAAACCAAGAGCTCCTAGAAAGAAGAACATTCTAAATATATGCACAGCCATCTCACCCTCAGGAGTCAATACTGAGTTTGAAGTGATTGAAGAATAGCCTTTATGAAAAGCCTGCATGGAATAACCACAGATTCTCCAGAGGGCAGACAGCAGAAGCAAGAAGAACTACAATCCTGCAGCCTGTGGAACAAAAAACACATTCACAGAAAGATAGACAAGATGAAAAGGCAGAGGGCTATATACCAAATGAAGGAACAAGATAAAATCCCAGAAAAACAACTAAATGAAGTGGAGATAGGCAACCTTCCAGAAAAAGAATTCAGAATAATGATAGTGAAGATGATCCAGGACCTCGGAAAAAGAATGGAGGCAAAGATTGAGAAGATGCAAGAAATGTTTAACAAAGACTTAGAAGAATTAAAGAACAAACAAAGAGATGAACAATACAATAACTGAAATGAAAACTACACTAGAAGGAATCAATAGCAGAATAACTGAGGCAGAAGAACGGAAAAGTGACCTGGAAGACAGAATGGTGAAATTCACTGCTGCAGAACAGAATAAAGGAAAAAGAATGAAAAGAAATGAAGACAGCCTAAGAGACCTCTGGGACAACATTAAACGCAACAACATTCACATTATAGGGGTCCCAGAAGGAGAAGAGAGAGAGAAAGGACCAGAGAAAATATTTGAAGAGATTATAGTCGAAAATTTCCCTAACATAAGAAAGGAAATAGCCACCCAAGTCCAGGAAGCACAGTGAGTCCCATACAGGATAAACCCAAGGAGAAATATGCTAAGACAAATAGTAATCAAATTGGCAAAAATTAAAGGCAAAGAAAAATTATTGAAAGCAGCAAGGGAAAAATGACAACATACAAGGGAACTCGCATAAGGTTAACAGCTGATTTCTCAGCAGAAACTCTACAAGCCAGAAGGGAGTGGCATGATATACTTAAAGTGATGAAAGGGAAGAACCTACAACCAAGATTACTCTACCCAGCAAGGATCTCATTCAGATTCGATGGAGAAATCAAACGTTTTACAGACAAGCAAAAGCTAAGAGAATTTAGCACCACCAAACCAGCTCTACAACAAATGCTAAAGGACCTTCTCTAAGTGGAAACACAAGAGAAGAAAAGGACCTACAACAACAAACCCAAAACAATTAAGAAAATGGTCATAGGAACATACATATTGATAATTACCTTAAATGTGAATGGATTAAATGCTCCAAACAAAAGACACAGGCTTGCTGAATGGATACAAAAACAAGACCCATATATATTCTGTCTACAAGAGACCCACTTCAGACCTAGGGACACATACAGACTGAAAGTGAGGGGATGGAAAAAGCTATAATATGCAAATGGAAATCAAAAGAAAGCTGGAGTAGCTATACTCATATCAGATAAAATAGACTTTAAAATAAAGAATGTTACAAGAGACAAGGAAGGACACTACATAATGATCGAGGGATCAATCCAAGAAGAAGATATAACAATTATAAATATATATGCACCCAACATAGGAGCACCTCAATACATAAGGCAACTGCTAACAGCTATAAAAGAGGAAATCGACAGTAACACAGTAATAGTGGGGGACTTTAACACCTCACTTGCACCAATGGACAGATAATCCAAAATGAAAATAAGTAAGGAAACAGAAGCTTTAAATGACACAATAGACCAGATAGATTTAATTGATATTTATAGGACACTCCATCCAAAAAAGCAGATTACACTTTCTTCTCAAGTGCACATGGAACATTCTTCAGGATAGATCACATCTTGGGTCACAAATCAAACCTCAGTAAATTTAAGAAAACTGAAATCATATCAAGCAACTTTACTGACCACAATGCTATGAGATTTGAAATGAATTACAGGGGAAAAAACGTAAAAAACACAAACACATGGAGGCTAAACAATACATTACTAAATAACCAAGAGATCACTGAAGAAATCAAAAAATACCTAGAGACAAATGACAATGAAAACACAACAATGCAAAACCTATGGGATGCAGCAAAAGCAGTTCTAAAAGGGAAGTTTATAGCTATACAAGCCTACCTCAAGAAACAAGAAAAATCTCAAATAAACAATCTAACTTTACACCTAAAGGAACTAGAGAAAGAACAAAAAACAAAACCCAAAATTAGCAGAAGGAAAGAAATTATAAAGATCAGAGTAGAAATAAATGAAATAGAAACAAAGAAAACAACAGCAAAGATCAATAAGACTAAAAGCTTGTTCTTTGAAAAGATAAACAAAATTGATAAACCATTAGCCAGACTCATCAAGAAAAAGAGAGAGAGGACTCAAATCAATAAAATTAGAAATGAAAAAGGAGAAGTTACAACAGACACCGCAGAAATACAAAGCATCCTAAGAGACTACTACAAGCAACTGTATGCCAATAAAATGGACAACCTGGAAGAAATGGAAAAATTCTTAGAAAGGTATAACCTTCCAAGACTGAACCAGGAAGAAACATAAAATATGAACAGACCAATCACAAGTAATGAAATTGAGACTGTGATTAAAAATCTTCCAACAAACAAAAGTCCAGGACCAGACGGCTTCACAGGTGAATTCTATCAAACATTTAGAGAAGAGCTAACACCCATCTTTCTCAAACTCTTCCAAAAAATTGCAGAGGAAGGAACACTCCCAAACTCGTTCTATGAGGCCACCATCACCCTGATACCAAAACCAGACAAAGATACTACAAAAAAAGAAAAGTACAGACCAATATCACTGATGAATACAGATGCAAAAATCCTCAACAAAATACTAGCAAACAGAAACCAACAACATATTAAGAGGATCATACACCACGATCAAGTGGGATTTATCCAAGGGATGCAAGGATTCTTCAATATACGCAGATCAATCAATGTGATACACCATATTTACAAATTGAAGAAGAAAAGCCATATGATCATCTCAATAGATGCAGAAAAAGCTTTTGACAAAATTCAACACCCATTTATGATAAAAACTCTCCAAAAGTGGGCATAGAAAGAACCTACCTCAACATAATAAAGGCCATATACGACAAACCCATAGCAAACATCATTCTCAATCGTGAAAAACTGAAACCATTTCCTCTAAGATCAGGAACAAGACAAGGATGTCCACTCTCACCACTATTATTCAACATAGTTTTGGAAGTCCTAGCCACGACAATCAGAGAAGAAAAAGAAATAAAAGGAATACGAATTGGAAAAGAAGAAATAAAACTGTCACTGTTTGCAGATGACATGATACTATACATAAAGAATCCTAAAAATGCCACCAGAAAACTACTAGAGCTAATCAATGAATTTGGTAAAGTTGCAGGATACAAAATTAATGCACAGAAATCTCTTGCATTCCTATACACTAATGTTGAAAAATCTGAAAGAGAAATTATGGAAACACTCCCATTTACCATTGCAACAAAAAGAATAAAATACCTAGGAATAAACCTACCTAGGGAGACAAAGGACCTGTATGCAGAAAACTATAAGACACTGATGAAAGAAATTAAAGATGATACCAACAGATGGAGAGATATACCATGTTCTTGGATTGGAAGAATCAATTCTGTGAAAATTACCATACTACCCGAAGCAATCTACAGATTCAATGCAATCCCTATCAAATTACCAATGGCATTTTTTATGGAACTAGAACAAATCATCTTAAAATTTGTATGGAGACACAAAAGACCCCAAATAGCCAAAGCAGTCTTGAGGGAAAAAAACAGAGCTGGAGGAATCAGACTCCCTGACTTCAGACTATACTACAAAGCTACAGTAATCAAGAAAATATGGTACTGGCACAAAAACAGAAACATGGATAAATGGAACAAGATAGAAAGCCCAGAGATAAACCCACGCACCTATGGTCAACTAATCTATGACAAAGAAGGCAAAGATATACAATGGAGAAAAGACATTCTCTTCAATAAGTGGTGCTGGGAAAACTGGACAACTACATGTAAAAGGATGAAATTAGAATACTCCCTAACACCATACACAAAAATAAACTCAAAATGGATTCGAGACCTAAATGTAAGACTGGACACTATAAAACTCTTAGAGTAAAGCATAGGAAGAACACTCTTTGACATAAATCACAGCAAGATCTCTTTTGATCCACCTCCTAGAGTAATGGAAATAAAAACAAAAATAAACAAATGGGACCTAATGAAACTTCAAAGCTTTTGCACAGCAAAGGAAACCATAAACAAGACAAAAAGACAACTCTCAAGATGGGAGAAAATACTTGCAAATGAATCAACAAAGGATTAATCTCCAAAATATATAAACAGCTCATGCAGCTCAATATTAAAGAAACAAACAACCCAATCCAGAAATGGGCAGAAGACCTAAATAGACATTTCTCCAAAGAAGACATACAGATGGCCAAGAAGCACATGAAAAGCTTCTCAGCGTCACTAATTATTAGACAAATGCAAATCAAAACTACAATGAGGGATCACCTCACACCAGTTAGAATGGGCATCATCAGAAAATCTACAAACAACAAATGCTGGAGAGGGTGTGGAGAAAAGGGAACCCTCTTGCACTGTTGGTGGGAATATAAATTGATACAGCCACTATGGAGAACAGTATGGAGGTTCCTTAAAAAACTAAAAATAGAATTACCATATGATCCAGCAATCCCACTACTGGGCATATACCCAGAGAAAACCATAATTCAAAAAGACACATGCACCCCAATGTTCATTGCAGCACTATTTACAATAGCCAGGTCATGGAAGCAACCTAAATGCCCATCGACATACGAATGGATAAAGAAGTTGTGGTACATATATACAGTGGAATATTACTCGGCCATAAAAAGGAACGAAATTGAGTCATTTGTTGAGACATGGATGGATCTAGAGACTGTCATACAGAGTGAAGTAAGTCAGAAAGAGAAAAACAAATATCGTATATTAATGCATGTATGTGGAACCTAGAAAAATGGTACAGATGAACTGGTTTGCAGGGCAGAAATTGAGACACAGATGTAGAGAACAAACATATGGACACCAAGGGGGTAGAGCTGCGTGGGGGTGGGGGTGGGGGTGTGCTGAATTGGGCGATTGGGATTGACATGTATACACTGATGAGTATAAAATTGATGACTAATAACCCGCAGTATAAAAAAACAAACAAACAAACAAAAAAAACCAACTAATACTAAACTTTCTTTGGGTTATTTGTATGGAAATATGTTAATATAAATGTTTCAGACATTACATGAAATTTCTAAAAATCTTATATGTTCCAGTATAATGTTATAAGTCATAATTCCAGTTATTACTTTAAACTGTATATCTAAGAAATAACTAAATATCCTTGTCAATTGCATTATTATGAACTTTCATCAAATCTTTAACCGTGGTCATTTTTAAGTCTTTTGTCATTTACAGACAGTTCTGGGTGTATTCTGATGCTTTTACAAATATGTTCCTATAAAAGGGTTCCATCTTCAAGGAATTCATGGTAAAGACTTTGACAAGTACAGGTTTCTGGTAACTGACTATACTGCTGAACTGAATGAATAAGCATTTTCAGAACTCTAATGGAAAACTGATGAATTTATAAAAGTGCTAACAGGGCTTCCCTGGTGGCGCAGTGGTTGAGAGTCCACCTGCCGATGCAGAGGACACGGGTTCGTGCCCCGGTCTGGGAAGATCCCACATGCCGTGGAGCGGCTGGGCCCATGTGCCATGGCCGCTGAGCCTGTGCATCCGGAGCCTGTGCTCCGCAACGGGAGATGCCACAACAGTGAGAGGCCCGCGTACCGCAAAAAAAAAAAAAAAAAAAAGTGCTAACAAAAGATCAAGATGAAAAAAAATTAATTACATGGGACTGAGTGAACTGATGAGGATGATTATAATTTTTGTGACTTTCTGTTTGAATAATAAAAAAAAAAGAAATCCCACAAGGACTCAGAGGCAAAAAATATACAAATCAATTTTCACTGCAAAGTAAAGGAGCTGTTACGGTGGAGGATTACTGGACTGAATGTCAATATTATGACATAGTATGAGTGTGTTTTGTGTTTGGTAATTGCAATCATTGTTGCTATTGTTGTGGTCATCCATTTACAATGCTTGGTGTCAGTTTATTTATCTCTTGTAAAAATAAAATATAGTGTGTGTGTGTGGAAAAAAAAAGTGATAAAAAAACTAATATAGCATTATCTGTCAATTATATCTCAATAAAAGAGCAAAGTAATAGTTATTAAAAATAGCAGAAAATAGTAAAGATAAGAGAAAAATTGATAACAAGAACAGAAACAAAGAAACAATACAGATCTATAAAACAAGAGTCTAATAAAATAGATACATTTCTAGCAAGACTGATTAAGAAAAAAGAGAGAAGGCCCAAAAACATAATGAAAAGAGGGAATTAATTAGAGCAAGATTTTTTAAACCATAAGAAACAATTTTATGCAAATAAATTTGAAAATGTACATGTAATAGATAAGCGTCTATAAAATATAACATCAAAACTGACTTAAGAAAGGGAAATGAGAATAAATGACAACATTAAAGAAATAGTTGTTCAGATTGTTCTGTTTTTCAGCTTTTAAATCTCCCCTGGATGTGTAGTTATCATATCTTTTTCATTCTTATCATATCTTTTTCATTCTTATTTTTTTTTTCTGCAGTACGCGGGCCTCTCACTGTTGTGGCCTCTCCCGTAGCAGAGCACAGGCTCCAGACATACAGGCTCAGCAGCCATGACACATGGGCCCAGCCACTCCACGGCATGTGGGATCTTCCCGGACCGGGGCACGAACCCGTGTCCCCTGCATCGGCAGGTGGACTCAACCACTGCGCCACCAGGGAAGCCCTCGTTCTTTTTTTTTTTAATTTATTTTTAACTTTTTAAAATTTTATTGGAGTCTAGTTGCTTTACAATGTTGTGTTGGTTTCTGCTGCACAGCAAAGTGAATCAGCCATACATATACATATGTTGATGAACATTT
Organism: Delphinapterus leucas; assembly: GCF_059928025.1. NCBI lineage: Eukaryota > Metazoa > Chordata > Mammalia > Artiodactyla > Monodontidae > Delphinapterus > Delphinapterus leucas. Next base: position 165,590,887 of record NC_143129.1, on the reverse strand, counting down.
GGGTTGTTTCCAGAAATGTGTTTTAAAATTTCCAAACATGTGGGAATTGTTTATTGTTATCAACTCTTAACTTAATTGCATTTTGGTCAGAGAATATGGTGTGTATGACTGATTCTTGACAGTAAGACTTGCTTTATGGCTTGGTATGTGGTCAGTGTTTGTAAATGTTTCATGCGTGCTCGGGAAGAATAACTGCTGGGTGCTGGAGCTGCTTTGTGTCAATAAATCAAGCTTGTTACTTGTGTTGTTTAGATCTTCCATATCCTTACTAAATTTTTTCCAGTTAGAAATATCAGTCAATAATGGAGAAAGGTGTTTTGAACTATCCCACTTCAAACTGTGTATTGTTGACTTACTATTATTACTAATGTATTTGAGTCTCCACCATTTTACCATTTGCTTTCTATTTGTCCCACTTTTGCTCTGTTTTTTTTCTCCATTCTTATTTTTTAAGAGTAGACTGAATTTCTGTTTTCTGCATCTTTACTCCCGTTTAATGTTTTTGACACCATATTTTGCATCTTTTTGTTTCGCATATGCCTTAACTACTTATTGTAGATATAGATGGTTTTACTACTTTTGTCTTTTAACCTTCCTACTAGCTTTATTTTTTATTTGTTTTATTTTATTTTATTTTTTATTTTTGGCTGTGTTGGGTCTTTGTTGCTGTGTGAGGGCTTTCTCTAGTTACGGCGAGCAGGGGCTACTCATCCTTGCAGTGTGCGGGCTTCTCATGCGGTGGCTTCTCTTGTTGTGGAGCATGGGCTCTAGGCGTGTGGGCTTCAGTAGTTGTGGTGTGGAGGCTCTAGAGCACAGGCTCAGTAGTTGTGGTGCACGGGCTTAGTTGCTCCGCGGCATGTGGAGCTTCCTGGACCAGGGATTAACCCATGTCCCCTGCTTTGATAGGCAGATTCGTAGCCACTGCGCCACCAGGGAAGTCCCCCTACTAGCTTCAAAAATGGTTGATCTAGGGCTTCCCTGGTGGCGCAGTGGTTGAGAATCTGCCTGCATAATGCAGGGGATACGGGTTCGAGCCCTGGTCTGGAAAGATCCCACATGCCACGGAGCAACTGGGCCCGTGAACCACAACTACTGAGCCTGCACGTCTGGAGCCTGTGCTCCACAACAAGAGAGGCCGCGACAGGGAGAGGCCCGTGCACCGCGATGAAGAGTGGCCCCCGCTTGCCACAAATAGAGAAAGCCCTCGCACAGAAACGAAGACCCAACACAGCCAATAAACACAGCAAATAAATAAATTTATTTTTTTTAAAAATGGTTGATCTCCTACCTTTACTGTGTTTGCCTTTACCAATGAGATTTTTCCTTTTGTAATTTTCATATTTCTAATTGTAGTATTTTCTTTTCCACTTAGAGAAGTCCCTTTAACATTTCTTGTAGAGCCGATTTCGTGGTGCTGAACTCTTTTAGCTTTTGCTTGTCTATAAAACTCTTTAACTCTCTTTCAAATCTGAATGAAAGACTTTCTGGGTAGCATATTCTTGCTGTAGTTTTTTTCCTTTCATCACTTTAAATATATCACATCACTCTCTCTGGCTGGCAAAGTTTCACTAAAAAGTCATCTGATAGCCTTATGGGTGTTCCTTGTACATAACTCATTGCTTTCCCTTTGCTGCTTTTGAGATTCTCTCTTTATCTTTAATTTTTGCCAATTTAATTACAATGCCTCTTGGTGTGGACCTCTTTAGGTTCATCTTGTTTGTGACTCTCTGTGCTTCCTGGACTTGGATGTCTGTTTCCTTTCCCAAGTTAGAGAAGCTTTCAGCTATTATTTCTTCAGATAAATTCTCTGCCCCTTTCTCTCTCTCTTCTCTTTCTGGGACCCTTATCATGCAAATGTTAGTATGCTTGATGTTGTCCCAGAGTTCTCTTAAACTATCCTCATTTTTGGAAATTTTTTTTCCTTTTCTCCATTCAGTTTGGGTGATTCCCACTACTTTGTCTTTCAGTTTGTTGATCTGTTTCTCTGTATCATCTAATCTACTATTGATTCCTTCTAGTGTATTTTTCATTTCAGTTATTGTATTCTTCAGCTCTGCTTGGTTCTTCTTTATATTTTCTAGCTCTTTGTTAAACTTCTCACAATGTTCATCCATTCTTCTCCCGAATTCATTGAGCATCTCTATGATCATTACCTTGAACACTCTTTTGGGTAGATTGCTTATCTCCCCTTTGCTTAGCTCTTCTGGGGATTTATCTTGTTCCTTCATTTGTAGCATATTCCTCTGTTGCCTCATTTTGCCTAATTCTCTATTTTTCTTTCTTTTTATTTATTTATTATTTTTGGCCATGCTGTGCAGCATGTAGGATCTTATTTCCAGGGATCGAACCCGTGCCCCCTGCAGTGGAAGTGCAGGGTCTTAGCCAGTGGATCACCAGGGAAGTCCCTCTATTTTTATTTCTACATATTAGGTAGGTCTATTACATTTCCTGATCTTGGAGAAATGCCTTCATGTAAAGACATCTTACGTGGCTCAGCAGCACACTCCCTCTGGTCACTCAAGCTATGTGCTCTAGTGGTGCCCACTACAAGGGCTACGTGGGCCCTTCTGTTGTGGTGGGACTGACTACTGTAGGTACACTGGTAGGTGAGGCTGGCCCCTGGACCAGTTGGCTGTCAGACTCTGCCTTGTGTGGAGGCTGCTAGCCCACTGGTGGGCAAGACTGGGTCCTGGTGCTAATGAGCTAGAGAGAGGATTCCAAAATGGTCCTTGCCAGCACCAGTGTCCTGGCAGTAAAACGAGCTCCCCACAATGACTGCTGCCAGTGTCTGTGTCCTCAGGGGGAGTCCCAGCTGCCTCCTGTCTCCCCAGGAGGGTCTCCAAGATCAGCAAGTGGGTCTGATCCAGGCTCCTTTCAAATTCCTGCCTCTGTGCTGGGTCTTGAGCCCGTGAGATTTTGTGTGCACCCTTTAAGGGTGAAGTCTCTGTTTCCTATAGCCCTCTGGCTCTCCTGTACACAAGCCCTACTGGCCTTTAAAGCCAGATGTTCTGGGAGCTCATCTTCCCAGTGGGAACCCTGAGCAAGGGGGCCCGATCTTGGGCTTGGATCCCTTGCTCCTCGGGGACAACCTCTGCAATTGTGATTATCCTCCTGTTTGTGGGTCGCCTAACTGGGAGGTGTGGGTCTTGACTGTACCTCGTGTCCACCCCTCCTACAAGTCTCTCTGTGGTTCCTTCTTTATATCTTTAGGTGTGGAAAATCTTTTCTGCTAGTCTTCAGGTTGTTCTCATCGACAGTTGCTCTGTACATAGTTGTAATTTTGGTGTGCCTGTGGCGGGAAGTGAGCTCAGGGTCTTTCTACTCCATTGTCTTGGCCACAGCCTGAGTTTCTGTTTCCTTATTCCACTTTTCCTGTCTACTGGCTTGAAAATTAACTCTCATTCCTTTGAAATCATTGACTCTATTCTTAGAGTGCTTATTTTTAAAATTTTACATTGCACACTTCACAAAGCCTGAATTTAATATTCCAGCTCACTTTCCAAACAATACAAGAACCTTGGCATACTCTAACTGCAATGGCTGTCCCCTTCTACCTTGCAATCAAGTTTTGTTTCAGTCTGTCCTTTTTTTTTTCAGCCCACAAATTTGCCATCATGCTCATTATACTATAAAACATTTGTTTAGATTTATCTACATGTTTATCATTTTCTTTTCTCAACAATCCTCCTTGCATCTCAGGTTTGTCTTCTTCCATCATTTTTCTTCTTTCTAAAGTACATACTTTAGGGAATTCCCTGGTTGTCCAGTGGTTAGCGCTCGGCACTTTCACTGTCGTGCACCCAGGTTCACTCTCCGGTCAGGGAACTAAGATCCCACAAGCCATGCGCCACCCCCCCCCCCAGAAAAAGTACACACTTAGACATTCTTTTAATGTAGGTCTGTTGGTGGCGATTTTCTTTAATGTTTATTTTGAGATAATTGTACCTGGGAACTAGGGAGAGCTGCTGACCTGAAATCACTTTAACACACTTCCAGGGTCCCTGTTCAAGCTGGAATCTCAGTCTCAGGTCTCCCCACTTGCTACTGGCCCCATCTGTGCTCCTGACTGTGGTGCTGAATAGGCATTCACCTTCACATATCACCCCTCCCTAAATGTGTACCCCTCATAGATGTGCGTTCAGGTCACAATTTTGTTTTGTTTCATCTCCTTAGGGATTTCACTTGCTGGGTTATAAAATAACAAGTTATTGGGTTTTGTTTGTTTGCTTGTTTGCAGCATCTGGTTCTTTTGGAGTAGGAAGGCCTTTCAGAGTACCTAGTCCACCGTACTGCCGGAAGTAGATGTCCTATTTTTTTTTTTGAAGTATAATTACTTTACAATGTTGTGTTAGTTTCTGCTGTACAACAAAGTGAATCAGCCATACGTATATATATATCCTCTCCCTCTTGGACCTCCCTCCCATTCCTCCATCCCTCCCATCTAGGTCATAACAGAGCACCAAGTTCAGCTCCCTGTGCAAAACCACAGGTTCCCACTAGCTGTCTATTTTACACATGGTAGTGTATTTATGTCAAAGCTAATCTCCCAATTCATCCCACCCTCCCCTTCTCGCCCTGTCCACACTTCTGTTCTCTACATCTGCATCTTTATTCCTGCCCTGGAAATAGGTTTGTCTGTACTATTTTTCTAGATTCCACATATGTGCATTAATATACGATATTTGTTTTTCTCTTTCTGACTTACTTCACTCTGTATGACAGACTCTAGGCCCATCCACATCTTTACAAATGACCCAATTTCATTCCTTTTTATGGCTAATATTCCATTGTATATATGCACCACATCTTCTTTATCCATTCATCTGTCAATGGACATTTAGGTTGTTTCCATGACCTGGCTATTGTAAATGGTGCTGCAATGAACATTGGGGTACATATGTGTTTTTGAATTATGGTTTTTTCAGGGTATATGCCCAGTAGTGGGATTGCTGGGTCATATGGTAGTTCTATTTTTAGGTTTTTAAGGAACCTCCATACTGTTCTCCACAGTGGCTATATCAATTTACATTCCCCCCAACAGTGTAAGAGGGGTCCCTTTTCTCCACACTCTCTCCAGCATTTATCGTTTGTAGATTTTTTGATGATGGCCATTCCGATCAGTGTGAGGTGATCCCTCATTGTAGTTTTGATTTGCATTTCTCTAATAATTAGTGATGTTGAGCAGCTTTTCATGTGCTTCTTGGCCATCCGTATATCTTCTTTGGAAAAGTGTCTATTTAGGTCTTCTGCCCATGTTTTGATTGGATTGTTTGTTTTTTCAATATTGAACAGCATGAGCTGTTCATATATTTTGGAGATTAATCCTTTGTCCATTGAATCATTTACAAATATTTTCTCCCATTCTGAGGGTTGTCTTTTCATCTTGTTTATGGTTTCCTTTGCTGTGCAAAAGCTTTTAAGTTTAATTAGGTCCCACTTGTTTATTTTTGTTTTTATTTTCATTACTCTAGGGGATGGGTCAAAAAAGATCTTGCTGTGATTTATGTCAAAGAGTGTTCTTCCTATGTTTTCCTCTAACAGTTTTATAATGTCTGGTCTTACATTTAGGTCTTTAACCCATTTTGAGTTTATTTTTGTGTATGGTGTTAGGTAGTGTTCTGATTTCATTTTATACATGTAGCTGTCCCGTTTTCCCAGCACCACTTATTGAAGAGGTTAAATCTCCTGCATTCCTATACACTAACAACAAAAGATCAGAAAGAGAAATTACGGAAACAATCCCATTTACCACTGCACCAAAAAGAATAAAATACCTAGGAATAAACCTACCTAAGAAGGCAAAAGACGTGTACACAGAAAACTGTAAAACACTGATGAAAGAAATCAAAGAAGACACAAACAGATGGAGAGATATACCATGTTCTTGGATTGGAAGAATCAATATTGTGAAAATGACTATACTACCCAAAGCAATCTACAGATTCAATGCCATCCCTATCAAATTACAAATGGCATTTTTCACAGAATTAGAACAAAAATTTTACAATTTGTATGGAAACACAAAAACCGTGAATAGTGAAAGCAATCTTGAGAAAGAAAAACGGGGCTGGAGGAATCAGGCTCCCTGACTTCAGACTATACTACAAAGCTACAGTAATCAAGACAGTTTGGTACTGGCACAAAAACAGAAATATAGATCAATGGTACAGGATAGAAAGCCCAGAGATAAACCCACGCACCTATGGTCACCTAATCTATGACAAAGGAGGCAAGAATATACAATGCCCTTCCCATTTGAGTTTTTATAATTTTGCTCTTCTTCTTTGTATCCTTGAGCAGTTGATAGTATTGTTTTGCTTATTTTTAAACCTCATATAAAGTTATCACATGGCACATATCATTCTGCCTTTTATGTTCAGTATTACAGGTGAGATTTGTCCAAGTTAACACACAGCACCTCCCTTAGATTCAGGCCCTCCTCTAGGGGTTAAAGTGTGAAGGGTCAACCAGGAGCCTTCCCTCGCCCTTCTAAACCACGTCTGGGTACCCAGGATCCCGGAATTCCCTTGCTCCAGGGGCCCAGAACCTGTTTCCAAGGCCAGAGCAGTCATTTCGCTAGTTTTTCTCCTGAGGTTGACCATGAGGCCATGTACCCCCTAGTCCTAAGGGGTGTCCAGGGTGGCTGTTTTGGGGGGATGGGTTTGGTGGACAGAGTTTAGACAAATTGACTGATGTGTGAGGTCCTTCACTGTGTGGGATGGAGCCAGAGTGAGAACAGAAGAGGCATGTGTCCTGAGCCTCCAGATTATTCTTGCCCTTGGCCTCATAAATGTTAGGGGCAGGCCTGTCAATAAATACATATATAGATTTTTCAGTGCATTTATCTTTTTTTTTTTAGCTCTAATATGATTTAGTTATGCACCATTCTATTGTTTTTAATTTTTCACTACACACAGCATTGTAATGAACATTCTTATTCTTGTCAAGAGTTAGAATTTATTTCCAGAAGTGAATTGCTAGGTTAGAGGGTACGCACATGTTGAACTTTACTAGATTTTGCCATATTGTTTTTCAAAGTGGTTAAAAGCTAAACCCTCTTTAGCATTAACAGGAATGCCCATTGTTCCACATGCTCACCAACACAATATATTCAGCCTGAAAACGTTGCCAATCTTCACATTACCAATTTGAGATATAAAATTATATTGCATTGTTGCTTTAATTTGTATTCCAAAAATTTCAAGTAAGGTTATAAACATTTTATATATTCGTGTGGTTTGCCTCTTTATGTCCTTTACTCACTTTTCTTATGAGTTGTTTATAATCTTTTATTGATCTGTAGTTCTTTATGTAACATAGATACTAATGCTTTGTTGTATGAACCATATATATCTATATATATACATCTTCTCCCAGCCATGAGTCTTGGCTTTTAATTTTGTTTATATTTTTACTATACAATACTTTGGAATTTGAATGTAGTCAAATCTATCTGAGGGTCAATCTGAGGGTCATTCTCCTCACCTTGTATTTTCTTGTTTATGCTTCTTGTAGCTTGAAATCTTTACATCATGACGTCTAGAAAAGATTTTCATTTAAAAGTTTAAAATTTTTGGGCTTCCCTAGTGGCGCAGTGGTTGGGAGTCCGCCTGCCAATGCAGGGGATACGGGTTCGTGCCCCGGTCCGGGAAGATCCCACATGCCGCGGAGCGGCTGGGCCCGTGAGCCATGGCCGCTGAACCTGCACGTCTGGAGCCTGTGCTCCACAACGGGAGAGGCCACAACAGTGAGAGGCCCGCGTACAGCAAAAAAAAGAATCTGCCTGCCAGTGCAAGTGACACAGGTTCGAGCCCTGGCCGGGGAAGATTCCACATGCTGCAGAGCAACTAAGCTTGTGCTCCACAACTATGGAGCCTGAGCTCTAGAGCCTGCAAGCCACAACTACTGAGCCCACGTGCCACAGCTACTGAAGCCCGCACGCCTAGAGCCCGTGCTCTGCAACAAGAGAAGCCACGACAATGAGAAGCCCGTGCACTGCAACGAAGAGTAGCCCCCGCTCACTGCACCTAGAGAAAGCCCGCACACAGCAACAAAGACCCAACACAGCCAAAAATAAATTTAAAAAAATTTTTTTTAAATGTTAAAAAATTTTTTTCACATTTAGTATCCCTCTGCATTGACTTTGGTAACCAGAATGATAGGAGGGTGCAAGTCTCTTTTTTTCCACATGGAAAACCAAATTTTCACCATTTATTGGAGGGAACTGGTTTAAATATTATCTCTAACATATGTTGAGCCTCCAGTCTTCATGGCTCTGCCTCTGAGCTCTCAATTCTGCCCCATTTATTTATTTGTACATCATTCTGCCAATCTTTCCTTGTCTTAACTACTTTAGCTGTATAATAAGTCTTATTATCTGAGGATCATTCTCCTCACCTTGTTCATTTTCTTCAAATTTGCCTTTGCTACTCTTGGCTGTTCTTTCATATGACTTCAGGATAAGCTTGACATGTTTCTGAATGCATTTTTGTTCTGAATACATTAATTTTTTAAAATAAATTCATTTATTTTGTTTATTTTATTTTTGGCTGCGTTGGGTCTTCGTTGTGGTGCGCGGGCTTCTCATTGCCGTGGCTTCTCTTGTTGTGGAGCACGGACTCAGTAGTCGGAGCTCGCGGGCTCTAGAGCACGGGCTCAGCAGTTATGGTGCACAGGCTTAGCTGCTCTGCGGCATGTGGGATCTTCCCGGACCAGGGCTCGAACCCATGTCCCCTGCACTAGCAAGTGGATTCTTAACCACTGTGCCACCAGGGAAGCCCCTGAAAACATTAATTTTAAAAACATTTTATTTAACCCTTTGAAACTGAAATCGATTTATAGATTAATTTGAGGAGAACTGACATGTTTACTGTTGAGTCTTTCCTTCTACAGGCAAGTTATACTCTCTATTGATCTATGTCTCTTGAATGACCACCAATCAAGTTTTCTAATGTTCTCCATAAAAATCTTGCACATCTCTTAGATTTATTCCTAATCACTTAAGAGTTTTATGTGCTTTTATGAATGGTATCTTTTATAAATAGCATTTTCTGTATGTTGCAAGTATTTAGAAATGAGATGGCAGAACTGCCAAGAATGGGAAGGGCCTGGGATTTCGCACTACTCAGACCCTTAGCTACCACTGTGTCCTGGATGCTGGCTGAAGACGTGACACTCCTGGGTCAGAGACAAAGGACTTTGTTCCTTGTGGCTCAGCAAGCAGCATTAGCTTCATGTTTAAGTCAGTGGTTCTACTTGCCTTCGAAGTCCCACAAGGATGCAGCTCATGCAATGATTGCGTTTGCATAATTGCCGAGGACCCCTGAGTTGAGGGGACCCAAATGTCTGATCTTTGCTGCAGAGGGAGACATTATCTTCATCACATGGACAGTAAGCAAATCTGCCTTCTGTTCCGGAAGGAGACACTTACTCTGTATTCCAAAGATGGTTGACATACAAACATTCTTAAAGAGATTGTCAATAAAAAGACCAAACAAAGTGCCTCTGTTTGCAAGTCATCCAGGAATGCAACAGACCCGTGGAAAATTGCCTCTCAATGTGAATTCTCTCAAGTGTTTTAAGAATTTGTCTGTAGGATCTCTTAGATTTTCTGGGTAGACAATCACATGACCTACAAATATATAATGACTATTTTGTTTCTTCCTTTTCAATGGTTTATACCATTTATTTACTGTTTCTTTTTCTTATTGCATAAGCTAAGAAATCCGGTACAGCTTTGAAGAGAAAGAGGGAGAGTGAACATCCTTTTTAGGTTTCTGACTTTAAAGGGAATGCTTTTTAAGTTTTTATCATTAAGTGGTATGTTTACTACAGGTTTTAGAAAGATCCTTTATTATGCATCATGTTAAGGAAGTTCCCTCCTATTCCTAGTTTGCCAAGAATTTTAATAAATTGCTTAATTTTATCAAATGCTTTTTCTCCATCTGTTTTACATGATCATAGGATTTTTGTGTCTGTTAACCTGTTAATGCTGTGACTTAAAATGACAATTTTCAAATGTTGAAATATTCTTGCATCCCTGGAATAAACCCAACTTGGTCATTATGTTTTTTAAAATATATCTGCTGTATTTAGTTTGATAATATTGTGCTTAGGGTATTTGCATCTATATCCATCATTGAGACTGACCTAAGACCTTTCTGTCTCAAACTGTCCTTGCCTGGGTTGAGTATCACGGTTCTTCTAGACACATAAAACGTAGTGGGTTGTTTTTTCTCTCTTTTTAAAAAATTTTTGAAGAAATTGGTATACATTATGGACTCTCTGCTCTCTGAATATGTACCTGAGCCCAAGAAACTTGGCTGTCATAGTCACATGCCACTAAGAGTAAAAGGGAGAGAAACAACTGAGACTCTGAGCCTATGACATGGGAAATTGGGGTCAAACCATCTATTCATCGCGCAATGACGGCTGTGACGAGGGTTCAGTTAGCAGATCCCTCAACTCACACCCTAAGCTGAGGCCTCCCACTTTACATCATCAACAATAAAAGTGATCTTTTGTCTCCCATAATTACTCTTTTACTTTATTCCCCAGCATGTCAGAATCAGGCCAAGGAGGAGAGGAACTCTTTAAAGGAGCCCCACTTGGAGACCCAAACGGGCAGGTACACAGAGAAGGCTCAGACAATTGATTAGAAGGTAATCAACATGGTAATTAAAGAAATATTTCCTAAAGTATGGTACGCGCACCACTGCTGAGGATACTTAGTGGTAAATAAATAAACCTCTGTTATCTTTTTTTAATTTTTATTTTTATTTATTGAAGTATAGTTGATTTACAATGTTGTGTTAGTTTCTGGTATGCAGCAAAGTGATTCAGTTTATATATATACATATATATGGATATGTGTGTATATATATATATATTCTTTTCCACGATGTAAACTTCTGTTATCTTAAGAGTTATGTGTTTACTTTCACATAGATTAGAAGATATAACTGTATATATAACAAGCAATAAGAGATATAACTATAACATCACACTTGCAATTTTACAGGCATAGTGTAGAACTAGGACAGTCAATTTAAAGAAAGATAATACCATAAGTAAATAACAATGCAGACAGTAAGAAGATATGGCAAAAGTGAGATGGTGGTATGTGAATAACCAAAGTCTGGAAAATATTCAAGTAAAGGCCTGTTTAGTAAATAACGAGCCAGTGTCAGCCACCAGCTCTCCCCTGCAAATGCACTCACATCAGGAACATACAGGGAGAGTGACAGATTAAAAAGCGAGAGAGAAAGAAGACATACAGATGGCCAACAGGCACATGAAAGACGCTCAACATTGTTAATCATCAAAGAAATGCAAATTAAAACCACAGTGAGATATTACCTCACACCTTTTAGAATGGCTATCATCAAAAAGACCACAAATAACAAATGTTGGTGAGGATGTGGAGAAAACAGACCCCTTGTGCACTGTTGGTGGGAATGTAAATTGGTGCAGTCACTGTGGAAGACGGTATGGTGGTTTTTCAAAAAACTAAAAATAGAACTACCATGTGATCCAGCAACTCCACTCCTGGGTATAGATCTGAAAATAATGAAAACACTGATTTGAAAAGATACATGCACCCCAATGTTCATAGCAGCATTATTTATAATTGCCAAGGTACAGAAGCAACCTAAGTGTCCATCAACAGACGAATGGATAAAGAAGATGTGGTATATATACACAATGGAATATTACTCAGCCATAAAAAAGAATGAAATGTTTCCATTTGTAACATGGATGGATTTGAAGGGTATTATGCTTAGTGAAATAAGTCAGACAGAGTAAGACAAAAACTGTACAATATCACTTATATGCGGAATCTAAAAAATAAAACAAACTAGTGAATATAACAAAAAGAAACAGACTCATATATATAAAGAACAGACTAGTGGTTATCAGTGGTGAGAGGGGCAAGATAGGGGTAGGGGATTAAGAGGTACAAACTACTATGTATAAAATAAATAAGGTACAAAGATATATTGTACAACAGAGGGAACATAGCCAATATTTTATAATAACTATAAATGGAATATAACCTTTAAAAATTGTGAATCACTACGCTGTACACCTGTACCTTTTAATACTGTACATCGACTATATCTCAGTTTTTATTAAGTAAAAATTTTTTTAAAAAGGAAAAAATGACCACGGCTCCTATTCAGAGTATCACGGTCTAGAGTAAATCCCTTCTTATTTGGCCCAGGGTGGGAACCCGGTGTCTAATTTCCTATCTGCCTCCCTTCCACAAGCCCTAAAGTGAAGCCTGCTGGTTGACCTCCCCGTTCAGCAAGCATAAAGCAAATTAAAGACATTTTCAGACACACAAAGATTCAGAGAGCTTTTCTCCCAGGTACCCCTTTTTAAAATGTTATTTGAAGATATACTCCAGTAAAACAGAGACAAAACCCAAGAAAGAGAGAGTTAATAGATTCATGAAAAAGTGGAATTAACCCAGGAGTGCAGTGAATAGAAATACCAGAGGTCCATAAAACCATCAGTCAAAATTAGAACAGGAAGTCAGAGGGTTTGGAGAAGAATGAACTTAAGAAGAAAATGGACTTCATTCAGCAAATAATGTAATTAAGAAGCTGGAAGATTTTAATGACCTGATTAAAAAGGCATATGTTTCTTTTCACAAGAAGAGAAGAGAAAAGCAGTTAAAAACTCCGGGAGAACAAAAAGTTGTGTAAGAAAGTCATGGCCCAAACGTGAAGCAAATTAACATATAACATGACTTTGAGTATCTGAAGGAATGTAGAAAAATACATTTGAACTTGGAGCCTGGAGCATTTCTTCTTCAAGAGCATTTAAACCATAAGATTATAGCTCCTTCTGTATAGGTCCCAGGATGCTAGTTAGCTCT